>NC_045786.1:102953199-103611324 GCF_009873245.2 Balaenoptera musculus
GAAGCCGTTCCAGAAAAAAGGTATCTGAGACAAATATAAACTCCTCAGATGTCCATTTGGTACTAAGTCTTATGGGGGTTGGTGGGAGGAAGGAAGGTGAAAGGTGAACTTTTAAAATGTTCATCCCCATCTGTTCACAGAAGTGGGGGTGGACAGACCTGAGGTCATCAATGGGTAGTTTTGCAAGAATAAATGTTCTTGGCCCATGTACATTTTAAAAATACATATTTTAAACTGAAACCATTTCCTCTAAGATCAGGAACAAGACAAGGTTGTCCACTCTCACCACTATTATTCAACATAGTTTTGGAAGTTTTAGCCACAGCAATTAGAGACAAAAAAGAAATAAAAGGAATCCAAATTGGAAAAGAAGAAGTAAAGCTGTCACTGTTTGCAGATGACATGATACTATACATAGAGAATCCTAAAGATGCTACCAGAAAACTACTAGAGCTAATCAATGGATTTGGTAAACTAGCAGGATACAAAATTAATGCACAGAAATCTCTTGCATTCCTATACACTAATGATGAAAAATCTGAAACAGAAATTAAGGAAACACTTCCAATTACCACTGCAACAAAAAGAATAAATACCTAGGAATAAACCTACCTAAGGAGACAAAAGACCTGTATGCAGAAAACTATAAGACACTGATGAAAGAAATTAAAGATGATACAAACAGATGGAGAGATATACCATATCCTTGGATTGGAAGAATCAACATTGTGAAAATAACTCTACTACCCAAAGCAATCTACAGATTCAGTGCAATCCCTATCAAACTACCAATGGCATTTTTCACAGAACTGGAACAAAAAATTTCACAATTTGTATGGAAACACAAAAGACCCCAAATAGCCAAAGCAATTTTGAGAAAGAAAAACGGAGCTGGAGGAATCAGGCTCCCAGACTTCAGACTATCCTACAAAGTTACAGTCATCAAGACAATATGGTACTGACACAAAAACAGAAATATAGATCAATGGAACAGGATAGAAAGCCCAGAGATAAACCCACACACATATGGTCACCTTATTTTTGATAAAGGAGGCAAGAATATACAATGGAGAAAAGACAGCCTCTTCAATAAGTGGTGCTGGGAAAACTGGACAGCTACATGTAAAAGAATGAAATCAGAACACTCCCTAACACCTAAGGCAAAAATAAACTCAAAATGGGTTAAAGACCTAAATGTAAGTCCAGACACTATAAAACTCTTAGAGGAAAACATAGGCAGAACACTCTATGACATATATCACAGCAAGATCCTTTTTGACCCACCTCCTAGAGAAATGGAAATAAAAACAAAAATAAACAAATGGGACCTAATGAAACTTAAAAGCTTTTGCACAGCAAAGGAAACCATAAACAAGACCAAAAGACAACCCTCAGAATGGGAGAAAATATTTGCAAATGAAGCAACTGACAAAGGATTAATCTCCAAAATTTACAAGCAGCTCATGCAGCTCAATACCAAAAAAACAAACAACCTAGTCCAAAAATGGGTAGAAGACCTAAACAGACATTTCTCCAGAGAAGATATACAGATTGCCAACAAACACATGAAAGGATGCTCAACATACTAATCATTAGAGAAATGCAAATCAAAACTACAATGAGCTATCACCTCACACCAGTCAGAATGGCCATCATCAAAAAATCTACAAACAATAAATGCTGGAGAGGGTGTGGAGAAAAGGGAACCCTCTTGCACTGTTGGTGGGAATGTAAACTGATACAGCCACTATGGAGAACAGTATGGAGGGTCCTTAAAAAGCTAAAAATAGAACTACCATACGACCCAGCATCCCACTCCTGGGCATATACCCTGAGAAAACCATAATTCAAAAAGAGTCATGTACCACAATGTTCATTGCAGCTCTGTCTACAATAGCCAGGACATGGAAGCAACCTAAGTGTCCATTGACAGATGAATGGATAAAGAAGATGTGGCAGATATATACAATGGAATATTACTCAGCCATAAAAAGAAACGAAATTGAGTTATTTGTAGTGAGGTGGATGGACCTAGAATCTGTCATACAGAGTGAAATAAGTCAGAAAGAGAAAAACAAATACCATATGCTAACACATATATATGGAATCTTTAAAAAAAAAAAAAAGGTTCTGAAGAACCTAAGGGCAGGACGGGAATAAAGACGCAGACATAGAGAAAGGACTTGAAGACATGGGGAGGGGGAAGGGTAAGCTGGGACGAAGTGAGAGAGTGGCATGGACATATATACACTACCAAATGTAAAATAGATAGCTAGTGGGAAGCAGCCGCATAGCACAGGGAAATCAGCTCGGTGCTTTGTGACCACCTAGAGGGGTGGGATGGGGAGGGTGGGAGGGAGATGCAAGAGGGAGGAGATATGGGGATGTATGTATATGTATAGCTGAGTCACTTTGTTATACAGCAGAAACTAACACACTATTGTAAAGCAACTATACTCCAACAAAGATGTTAAAAAAAAAAAAGAAACAGAAAAAAGAAAAAAATACATATTTTATGTGAAACTGATTCTAGTTTCTCCTGAAGATCCAGCAACATTAACTAGTCCTACAGTCTTCTCCCAGCAGCCCCCCTCCCCACCGCCACCGACCACGGTCCACAGTCTCAAATTCATCATCCCCACCACTGTCTATTTTATTGCCCAAACTGAGGCTTAATATCAGTTGACCATCATCCAAGTTGCCCTGCTTTTCTTATATCTGGCCTCTTGGCTGATTTATTTCTGTCTGGTTATTGAGTATGAAGAACCTGATGTAGATACTAAATTAATTAGCATGATTGGGAAAGTTTCTAAGAACACATAAGGCAGAGAGAGCACAGTTTAAAAAAAAATGTTACTGCCCAATGGGAAAGTAAAGCTGAGATCAAGAAATCATCACTTGAATCTGGGGGAATTAAACCAAGGGTATCAAAATAAACAAAAACAAGCCAATGTTCATATCACTGTCATCTTAGAAGTTTATATACACATCCTATTCTCACCCCTCCCAACAAGCCAACTGCTCTGAGAAAGTGCCACCAGGCTCTGGAGCCACAAATACAAATGAGGTGAAATGTGGAGGGTGGGGACTCCTGCAGCCTCTCACACACAGCCAGCTGGAGGACACTTCTGGTATATTTATCAAGAGCTCTGAAAATTGGCACACAGCAATTTTACTCCTAAGAATTAATCCTAAGGAAATCATCAAACAAGTGGGCAAAGATGCATATTCAAGGCTGTTTATCTACTTGATTGGTTTTCTTAAAACACCAGCCTGGTAGTTTTCTTTCACTGATATCATATTTAATCTCAATATAAATTGTAAAGAGTCAGTGTTCCACAGAAATTTGAAGGCCCAAACCTTCAAACCTACCCATGTTTTCCTGCTTTTGACCAGGCATTTCATCGAGTGTCTACTAGTTTGTGCTAGACTGGAGACATGCACATGAGAGGCAGAGCAGGACAGGCATGGGCAGGAGGCTTCACTGGAAGAAGCCCAGAACTGCAGGGGGCTCTCAATAACCGCTGCTGTCCTAAGCACCCCTGGCTTCATGAAGAGAGCTTAAACATATAAGACCTGCATTTTGTTTTTTTAAAAGAATGTTTAAGTCTGGCCTTTCGCTCACAGCCCATGCAGCAGACTTCTTAGATGTCTGTATTCACCTCAAAAATACCTAGACAGCAGTAAATGACATGATGCCAAACCATCATTCCCAGGACAATCACCATCTGTTTCACACCCTGTGTGAAATGCCTAGCACTGCACATCATTATAAACGTGGTCTGTTAATTCTATATGTATGTGCATGTGTGTATGCTCCTGTATCAATGGTATGTAAATATAAAGACAGCTCACTGTACGGACTGAGATAGAAGAAGTGCAAATGATTAAATGCAATTGCAAAAGTCATGTCAATACAATGCAGAAAATGAAATTTTTTTTTCTATGCAATTAACACAAAAACCACATGGAAATTAGCCAAGAAAGAATGCTCAGTAATAAACAAGCTTGATTACAGAATCCCAGCCCCATAGATATCTACTCTATCTATTATAAAATTAGAGTGCTCTAAACTCTTAACAGGAGTTGAATGGAAAAATAATCCAAAAAGATTCTGGCTTGAGATATAGCCACTCAGCTGATAGTTTTATTCTGTGTCACATCATTAACTACTAAAGAACTCATAAAAAAAAACAAAAACAAAAACAAAAACCTCCACAACCAGACTTCAACAAGACACAGAGAAGAAAAGTAGAAGAAAAGGCATAGGAAGAAAATAGAAGATTCCATGGTGTTTCCAAAGACCCAGGTCAATCAACAGCCAAAGACAATATCTCTAGAGGAGTTGTTTACAGATCAGGGAACTCATATCATGGGAGAAGAGGAAAGGCAGCAAGCCAAAGGCTTAGCAGTCACGGCTCCTCCAATACATCTTACTGTGTCCAAGCATCTGGACTCGCCATGCCAGCAGGAGGCTGCCCGTCACCAGATGTGGGCTCTATTCTACTAGACAGAATATAGGCTGAGCTGGTGACCAATGTACGTATCTTGCAGCTAGATTAAGGGGTGGAAATTTCTTTTCCCTTTTTTTTTTTAAAATGAGCATTAAGAGAGTCTCCACCATTGTACACAGGGTACATTGGGTGTTACACATAACACTTAGTCCCTGGGTTTCAGAATGGCTAGACTGCATGGTGAGAGAACCAGAGTTGAAATGGACATCACTGAGAGCTGTGGATTCAGACTGGATGATGGGGTCCCACGATTGCCTCTCAATGTAGCAGCAGCTGACTATGACTTTGGGGTGCTTCCTGTTAGGAAAGGGGTAAATGAACATGTGGTTTTACCTATGAGGATTGGGTTACGTTAGAAGAGGGTATCTTTGGAACTATATGTAGGAAGTGAGTTATGAGCTAGGCAGGGAAGGGATGTACAGGACAGGTCACAACTCAAGATGCCTTGCTTCTCACTTTATGGTTCTCAGGGGAGCTACCCAACCGCCTGCTTTTATGAACCACATGGGTACACCTTCCTAGTCCAAGCTCAGTGGAACAGGAAAGGCCCTTGACCCAGGAAGAGTCAATCCAGCTACAATATGGCCTCACTTAAAAAGAGAAGCTGGGCCAATCAGATTCTGAAAGAAAACAGTTAATGACCCAAATAGCAGTGGGAGCTGAAGCTTTAACTGTCATTTATGATGCAGAGAAAGGCTGAAAGAAGACAGATTCATGTAAGGCAAAGTTATAGGGAAAACTGACCTGTAGATTGAGGAAAGGATGGTGCAGATATGCGGAGAGAAGGAGAGGGAGAGAGGGACAGACAGAGAGATAAAGTAGACAGAGAAAAGGAAAGGAAACACTCAGAGCCTCTTGGGTACACCCGGTTTTCTGGTTCATAAGCAAGGTAATGAAAAACTCCTATTTTCCTGAACTAATTGGAATGAGTTGCTCTTACATGCAAACAAAAGGACTTACTGGAAGCAATGAACATTGGCAAGCAACTTAAGATCTAAGTATGTATCTCACTTTCTTTATTCATATAATAGGCCTAACACCTGCCCAATCAGTTCACACAGGCCATTGGGGGAGCACAGTCAGATTACTGTGAATGTGTAATTTGTTGTTATTGAGGAGTGTGGATAGTAAAATGACAGCAAGTTCACAGTTCTAAATAAACAGAAAACTTTCCTTGCCTATGTTACCTGCTCAGCTCACTGAGCTTTTATCATCCCTAAAGGCAAGACAAGTCCAGTCAAAAGACATATTAATGCAAGATGACTTCTGTACTTTATGTAAGACGGAAAAAAAACCCAAGCAATTCAAGGTTATGAGTCCCACAAACGCAAACCACACTAAATATGTCAGCTAAAAAATAAAAAAAAAGAATGCCTAGAAGACAAACTTTGGTGACAGACAAGTAGACCTCTGAGAACTGCCTTGTCTCCACTTGTCTCCATGCCTGCACAGCCTCAAGGGCCCTACTTCTCACACAGAACTTCCGACTCCAGAGCTGGTAGACCTCCCCGCCCAGCCTCCTCCCCTCCACACCCACTTCCAGCTCCCACGTGGCGGGGCGGCACCCGAGGCCCTGGTGGCCTCCTCCCGGTGTGGCCATTCTTCCTCTCGCTGCTTCTCCTCAGGCTGGGCTAGCTGCCCCTCTTAGGTACCACATGTGCAGCTTTATCACTGTGCCTGGCATATTACAGGCAATTGTAAGTTTCTGCTGGTGGGTCTGTGTCTCCAACCAGATTCTGAGCTACTGGAGAATCTGGGCACCTAGCACAGTGGCTGGTACCTCACAGGACTGAAAAGGCCTGTCTTAAACGCATGCCTTTAAGGTCTACGCCCCTCTCGTCCCACCATCCCTGGGCTGGCAGTTTTCCTTAGAAGGGTACTACTCAGCCCCACAGTCATGCTAAAGAGACTGCTGCGACCACCTGCTAACTTTTCTTTCCCTTGGCTCTGCTGCCTTCATCCCAAAGACAAGACCATGACCAACCCGGAGAAGGCATGTTCTATGCTCCATATTCTCCCTAAATATATTAAACGGATTTTTTTAAAAAAAGAAATTCAAAGATACAATCTTACCAGCTTACATAAAAACAGCTTCAAGACCGTAATGCAGGGATCAGCAAACATAAAGAGCCACATAGTAAATAATTCAGGTTTTGCAGGCCATAGGGTCTCAGTCACAACTCCCCACTTCTGCTGTTACAGCATGAAAGCAATCATAGGCAACAGATAAATGAATGGGCAGCCTGTGTTCCAATAAAACTTTATTTACAAGCTCAAATGGCCAATCCACAAGCTGGAGTTTGCAGATACCTAAATAACCCAATGCAACAAACACATATCACAGATATACTCATGTGCAAAACAGCAATGCCAGATGCTGAGGGATGTGCTGCTGTGTCCCAGGCCCACACTATTCTAGAGGACAATCACCCATAAGTAACAACGAAAAACAGGCAGACTTGATGAGTATGGTACAGAAGCACCAAAAACATCCAATAGTAAACCTCTGAGCGCCTGAACTGTTGACCATGACCTTCTTTTCCAACACTCTTCCCTGATCTCTGGGACATCACGTGCTCTGGTTTTCTTCCAACCTCTCTGACCACTCTTTCACAGTCGCCTTCACAAACTTGTCTCCACTACCTTGTTCATTCCTAAAATGCTGTTACTCCTCTGGGTTCTGCCCTACAGCTCTCTTCTCTCTGCTGTCTATAGTCTCCCTTGGCAATTTCATTCATTCCTAAAACTTCAAGTACCACTTACAGGCTGAAAACAAATCACATCTACATCTTCTTCCCAGGCATCCACAATGAATTTCCACCTGGATGAACCACAGACACATCAGACTCAACAGTCCAAAACTGAATGAATCATTTTCCCCTAAACAGTTTCCATGTTCCTATCTCAGTAAACAGCACCACCAGCCACCTAAGTCAGAAACCAGAAACACAAGCCTCTTCCTTACCTCCTCCTCCTTTATTCCCTCTGATCTATGCCCTCATCCCTCACAATATATCAGTTGCCAAATTCTGTTCAATTCCACATTCTAAATTTCTCCGCATCTACCCACTTCTTTTTCCCTCTCTGTCCTTGCCCTCACTCAGGCAGCCATCATCTCCTGTCTTGATAACAACCTCTGAACGGATCAACCAATATCCCGGTTTGCCTCCCTCCAACCCACTTCCCACGGTAGAGCTAGAGTTACTTTTCTCAAATACCTGGGGCAGATTATTTACCAGCCGTCTCTTAGCCCAAGCACACCCTTTTGTACTCCGCTTTATGACGCTGGAGCTAGAAGTCTGCAAACCCCATTTTCCAGACTCCCTTGCAACTGGTTTCTTGTTCAATTCTGCCGTTGGGAGCCACTGGCAGATCAGAAGGCAGAGGTGGGGAGAAGGAACTCTCCCGTTTTCCAGCGCCTGTCAGACTTCACAGTAGCAGCTGTTCCAGTTCCCCATGCTTTTAGCACTCTATATACTAGCCGTGGACCCCCCTGGATGGTGGGAGCACTGGCCATAAGGTAATCCCTCCCCAGAGGCCCACGCTACTCCTCGGCAGTTGGCCGGTCAGCTGTATGGTGGCCCCTTTGAGTTTCTAGGTTTAGTTAACCACACCCATTCCCTTTTGCTCCTCCCACCCCCAGGGACAGCAGCCGTTTCCTGAAGTTCCAAATCTCTGTGTTACCTCTGCTTCCACTAGTTATTCTTTCAGCCCTCCAATACCTTGTGTCTCCAATTCCCTACATCAGATCACCTCTATCTGAAATATCAGCCTGGCATCTATTTTCTGACTGGATCCTGGCTGATGGAGTACATGGCACCAGAACTAGCTCCCAGGAAATCAACCCTAAACGTGGGATTCTGGGACGGAGTTGCTTACCTCTTGGACCTTGAACAGTGATAACCTCATGCCTCCCAATGCACTCCCTACACAGCAGCCACTGTGATGCTTATAGAGCGTCTGCCATCACCTCAATAGCTCACCAGTGCCATCAGGAAAGTGAAACCCACTACGGCTCTCAGGGTTCTAGAGCCACTGTTTCTCTCTCTAGTTTCTCCCCTTGCCACTCCTTCCTCCTTCTCATGTTCCAGGCTTCAACCACTCTGAACTCCTTTCCATTTCAGAACCACTCTCCTCCTTCATTCCCTTCACAAAGCTGACCCCAGCCTTGTATATGGTGCCCCTCATCCTCTCTGTTCATCCAGTTAGCTCCTACTTAGCTTACATGACACCTCCAGGAATTCTTCCCAGATTTGCCTGCAGCCTAACTTCACCCATTATAGCAGTAATGATATTGCCTGTTAACTCTGTATTTACTCTGTATTCCCACAAAACCACGAATTCTGGGAAGACAGGTACTATGTGCATCTTGCTCCCAGTTTTAATCCCACATAGCAGGTTTTCAATAATAACTTGTTGAATGAGTGAACAAATCCATAAATAAGAAGGTGTAGATTAATTCCTACAAGGGAGATTTGGGAATGCTTCTTAAAGAAGGTAGGATTTTGCCCTGGGCTGCTAAACCCAATCTCCAGCACCGCAGAAATTTTACAGAAATTATTATCCTTAGTTTCCATGGACTCCCAAACTAAGTAAAAAGATTTATTTTTCTTTTAGGAGTATCCAAATTATCAAGCAGCTCTTGAAAAATAAGCTTCTTGGGAATAAAACATATCCTTGGGATTTATCCACAGGCAAACCACCTGGATAAAACTACCTTAGAAATATAGTGATTGGGACTTCCCTGGTGGCGCAGTGGTTAAGAATCCGCCTGCCAATGCAGGGGACACAGGTTCGAGCCCTGGTCCGGGAAGATCCCACATGCTGAGGAGCAACTAAGCCTGTGCGCCACAACTACTGAGCCTGCACTCTAAAGCCCGCAAGCCACAACTACTGAGCCCGCGGGCCACAACTACTGAAGTCTGTGAGCCTAGAGCCCATGCTCCACAACAAGAGAAGCCTGCACACTGCAATGAACAGTAGCCCCCACTCGCCACAACTAGAGAAAGCCCTCACCCAGCAACGAAAACCTAATGCAGCTAAAAAATAAACAAAGAAATTTATTTTAAAAAAGAAATACAGTGATTGAACTCTCCTGGATGTTTAACGACCCATACTTTTCCCTTTTAGAAGGCCTACCTGGTTTCCAACATCTGTTCTAAAGTAAAATGTGTATAAGATCCCAATACACTTTATTGCTTTCCTTTCAAAAACCTCACACACACCAGATTTCAGAACCTGCTTTAAACCAAGTATGTCATAAACCTGAACATTACTTTCAGAACTCAGTAAATGGAAAGAAAAATGTTTCAGTGAGGTAAATATCTTTCTACTGATCTCTCTATACAGATTTACTATATATATTGGAAATGTGTTTCCATATTTGGAACTCAGTCTTTCCCCCCACCCCAAATAGTTGAAATAATAAGAGAAATGGCTAACTTTTCCTAAAGTTTTGTAACTTTATAGGTAAAAGTAACAGATCTGCATGAATTTTACTTCTCAAAACTTACCTTTCACACTTTAAATTTATTTATGATGAAATAGGTCAAACATTGGCCAAAAGCTTCTAGGTTAATTTCTTGTAATGCTTCTTGGCCATTTAGTAGACTTGTTTCTGCTAAGTAAACATCATAACATTTTGCAGTTCAAAGGTTTTTGTCCTCAGGAATTTGGTTAATCATTTACTTCTTTCCTTGATCTCTTCTTGGTAGCAACAACATACTTTAGCACAGATCAAAGATGGCACACATTTCTTATTATGTTCAGCTAATTATATTAAGACTATTCTTAATATAATTAATAGAATAGTCTTCATACAACACTTAATAATGTTAAAATTGCACAGCAGCACAAAAGGAGAAATCATTCCCTAAAAGCTGTTTAGCTTTTCAAAATAGGAAGCTGTCTCCACTTTCCATCGTTACTCTACTCTCTCTTGACTTTGACAATGGGCTAGTGCTGGCCCTGCCCCCTTTCCCCTTGCCTTCCTTCCTCACAGCAAATTCCTTGGTCAACTTGCAACTGTCGGCCTAAATGGTCTTGCTACACCTGAAACTCTCAGCTTCATTTCCCTCTGTCCCATCCTGAGAAAGCCACTCAGAACAACAATCCCCAAACCACTTCTCTCGTGAGTTTCAGTTAAACCTTAATTATCTCATTCTTGGCATCACATAAGGTTTCTTTGCTTCTCGGTTTTCAAAAAAAGGGAAGGGGGTTAGGAAAGGAAGCAGAGACATAGCTCTAGAGCTACCAAGACATGAATGAGTGGGAGCACACCCTTCCTGAGAATTAACAACTAAAAAAGTGAAAGTAAAAAAGTTTAGGCCCCAGTTAGGTGGAAGGGCTAACCTACACCCCAGTCGCAGTTCTGACAACTCTCACTCTTTGACCTCATCGCATTATTTGCCTCTTTGTGCCTGCTTTGGTCTCCTCAACTGTAAAATAATCATGATATTAATACCTGCCTCATGAAGTATCACGAGGATGAAATGAGATCGTTTACACAAACTGTTTAGAACAGCACCCACCAGGGTCACTCAATAAGTGTTACCTCTCATAATTTTCTTTGTATCCTAAAAAGGCCAGTCTACTCACACAAATTAAAATGGAAAAAAATCGATAAGAAACAAGAGATATGAGAGAAGAAAAATGGCAAGAAGATGGGCTTAAAGTAGAGAAGCCGTTTAGGTATAATGAGAAAAGACACTGAACGTGGATGTACACAGAACATTAGGTAGGGGAGAAATCAGGCCAAAAGAGAGACATATCTAAAGGTGAAGATGTCATCCAAATAGCTTAGTGGCTCGGCTATAGAGTCTTCACACCTGAAAGGGCTCCCCTGTCCTGCTAGGCTAGACTTTTCCACCAGTGCTCCCCCAGTGCCCTGGGGGGTCCCACAGAGTCCCCACAGGAGCCTCCTTGAGGATGGGGAGGGAGAACCCTCAGCAACACTTCCTAGCCATCAACTATTCTAGCTCAAATAGAACAGCTCCACTGTCACCTGTTTTATTTGCTCCCAACTTAAAGACGAGGTCCTTTGAATAAAAGTTCTATTTCTAAAGAAAGAAAGGGAAAAATAAAAGCATAAAAGGCCACTAATCTAGTCCAACACTCGCATTTAACAGATTAAGAAATGAGGCCCCGAGAAGGGACGTGACTTTATGTAAACCCATGCAGCATCTACGTTTCTTTCTCAGGCCACCTAGGAGCTGCTTGAGGGCAGCATTCGCGGTTTACTCTTTCCTGTTTATATCCCAGATGGGAGCACAGAAATGCAATTAAGGTTGTTGGTTTGAATGAAGAAGTTCTTTTCTTTCAACATTCTGAAGATTTCACCCTTCTTGCTTGCATGGTTTCTGATGAGCAAGAAGCCACTGTAATTCCTATCCTTGTTCCTCCACAGGCAAGGTGTTCTTTTTCCCCTCTGGCTTCCTTCAGGATTTTCTCTGTCTTTTGTTTTCTGCAGTTTGTATAAGACATGCCTTACTGTGTGTGTGTATGTTTTTTTTTTTGGGGGGGGGTGTGGGTACTGTGATGTAATGGGAAGTATATATTTGGTCTTTGTCCCTGGTTCCTGGCACAGAACTCCTAAAACTCTTGAAATTGCCAGAGTGACAGGAGTAACGGGAGTGTCTTGTTATTCGTAAAAAGCCCTTTCCAGCCATACCTGAGTTTATGCTACTAAGGTGACTCCTGTGGAACCTTAGGAAGAGAGCTTTAGGATGGGGGCTGTTTGCCACAAAGACCAAGGCATGATTAGAGGGTTGGAATTTTCAGCAGCCCTCCTTTCCTGACCTCCAGGGAGGAGAGAGGGGCTAGAGATTGAATCACCGATGGCCAGTGATTTAGTCCGTCATGCCTATGTAATGAAACCTCCATAAAAACCTCTAAAAATGAAGTTTTAGAAAACTTCCAGGTTGGTGAACATACAAAGGTGCTAGGAGGGTAGCACACCCGGAGAAGGCATGGAAGCTCTGTGCCCCCACCTCCCCACACACAGCTTGCTCTGTGCATCTCTTCCACCTCAGTTGTATCCTTTATAATAAACTGGTAATAGTAAGCATAGCACTTTTCCTGAGTTCTGTGAGTTGTTTTAGCGAATGATCCAACCTCAGGGGGTTAGGGTCATGGGACCCCAGAATTTGTCGTTAGCTGTGCAGAAATGTGGGTAGCCTTGAGCACCCCATTTGTGGCTGGCATCTGAAGTGGGGACAGACTTGTGGGACTGAGCCCTTACTAACTCCAAGAACTAGTGTCAGAACTGAATTGAATTGCTGGAGACCCAAGTTGGTGTCAGAGAACTGGAGAATTGGTGTGGAAAAAAAACAACAACACGTATTTGGTGTGGGGTGTGGGGAGAACCCTCAGGTATTGGGTTGGCCAAAAAGTTCATTCAGGTTTTTCTGTAACATCTTATGGAAAAACCTGAACAAACTTTTTGGCCAACCCGATATTTATCTCAAGCTTCCTGGACATGTGGTTTGGTGTCTGTCATTAGTTTTGGAAAGTTTTCAGCCGTTATCACTTCAGATATTTCTTCTGCTCCTTTCTCTTCTCCTTCTGGCATTCCAATGGCACATATGCTATGCCTTTTTATATTGTTCCACAGACTTTGTATGTTCTATTCTTTTTTTAAATTATTTTTTCTCTTTGCATTTAAGTTTGGAAAGTTTCCATTGATCTATCTTCAAGTTCACTGATTCTTTCTTTGTCAGTGTCAAGCCTACTTACAAGTCCGTCAAAGTTACTTTCCATTTTTGTTACTATGTCTTTGATTTCTAGCATTTTCTTGTAATTATTTCTCTGAGTTTCAATCTCTCTGCTTACATTACCCATCTGTTCTTGCATGTTGTCTGCTTTTTCCATTAGAGCCCTTGACATATCATAATTCATTTAATTTCCTTGTCTGATAGTTCTAACGTCCGTGTCATAAGAGAGTCTGTTTTTTGCTTATTATGTTGTCTCTCTAGACTGTGCTCTTTCTTACCTGTTGGCATGCCATGTAATTTTTTGTTGAATGTGGGGCAGGTTGTGTCAGTTGATAGGAAGTGAGGTAAGTAGGCCTTTAGGGTGATGATTTTTTATTTTTCCATCATAGTGACTATAATGAAAGCAGAGGGTAGCATTATCTTCCACAATAAAGCAATAAATATTCTTGAACTTATTAATCATTATTCCCTGTTCAAACATGTACCTTCTGTTAGGTCTCTGGACTGAGCTAGTTTCTCAGGCTACCACTTGAAGCAACACCATTTAAACCACTGTGAAAGGTGGGATTCACAATACCAGTCAAGGTTAGAGACAGCACTAATTTATCCACATTACAAACTAGTTGCTTTTCTTATAACCCAACATACAGTTGTGGTAAAAACATTCTCCACAACTAATTCCTTTAAGTAGATGAGACTGGACCAGTATTTTCATGCCTCCATAATGTCATTTAGGCCAGTGAATTGAGATGCAGGAAAAATTTAACTTCTTTGCTATTAATCATCACAGAGTACTTTGAGAGAAGATAATCAGCTCCATATTTCCAACATAAATGCTTACAATTTAAGTAACTATGACAGGGAAGCCTATACAAGTGAGTTCTTGTGACTTCCTAAGCCCTGTTAAAGAAACAATGGTTTCCCCATCTTCACCAAGCCAGCTGAAGTTTAGCAACAAGTAAGTACACACTGAAACGTTCACATCGCAGATTCTTGAATGTAAGGATCAAACAATCAAAGATGTGAAGATGATCTTTTGCTTCACTGACTTTTGGCAAAAGGATCATAAACTGACAAAAGAAGTGAGAAGAGCAAGATCAGAGAAAAGCTCTAGCCAGCTTCTTTCAAAGTCACCTCTCAGCTGGAGAGGAAGGAAGGACCAGTGAAGAAAGACATGGAAGGTAACCCCACTGCTGCTCAAAGGAAGATATGCTGATGAAACCCCTAATTTCTTTCCTAGCCATTAGTGTCCTCAATCCTGTTAAGTCATCCTTCTGTTGTGTTACCGATATTAAAACGTGCTCTTAAGAAGGAGCATAAATCCCTGAGGGAAAGATTTCAGCTGTAATTGTATTAGGGGAAACAAGCCTAATTATGAATGTGCATATACCTCTTTTCAGAGAATTCTCTAGAACCTTTGCTGAGTCAAGCAAGACCTAAGATACAAACCTAGTTACCAGGCAGATAAAAACTAGTCTGTTGTTCTTCTATTAAATCAAGCGGCATAGTACATATAATAACATGAGAGGACTCTTTTGCCAAGAAAAGCATAGGAATTTGCTTCAGTATCATCTACCAGACATGAGCCCTACAAGTACCTTTGGAACCAGGTCAAGACACATCCTACTACACTCATATAGCAACCATTTAGCCCATCACCTCTTTCCCTTCTCAAACCTCATGCTGGGTGACTCCTGTTATTGGCTAAGGCCAGCATCACAAAGTTAAACAAGGTGAAACATCACATGACTTGACAGCAACACAACCTAGCAGGAGTGATGTTCACCATGGAAAGAACTATTCACTGAGCATGAAACTAGCTCAAGAAGCTCTTCCCGGGTAAGAGATTTAAGTAATTAATTAATTCATCAAACATTTATTTAGCCACACATAATATATAAAGCACTGTGCTATGCTCTGGGGTAAAGGACTAGGGAAAGAATACAAAGATAGCTGAGGTGTGGCAATCTGTGGATGAAGGTCCGACTGGATTAAGAGTCGCAGAGAAACAGCACCTGAAGTCAAATGTACCACTCAGCTCTTAATAAAATCACTAACTGGTGAAACACGTTTTTTTCCTATAGGAAATCCACTTGATTTTTTTCTTGCAGTTTTGTTGAGATATAATTGACATATAGCACTGTATAAGTTTAAGGTGTGCAGCATAATGATTTGACTTATCACAATAAGTTTGGTGAACATCCACCATCTCATACAGATACAAAATTAAAGAAATAGAAAAAATGTTTTTTTTCTTGCGATGAGAACTCTTAGGTTCTACTCTCAACTTTCATACATAACATACAGAAGTGTTAATTATATTTATCATGTTGTACATTACATCCCTAGTACTTATTTATCCTATAACTGGAAGCTTGTACCTTTTGACAATTCTGCCTCCCCACTCCCCACCTCTGATAACCACAAATCTGATCTCTTTTTCTATGAGTTTGTTTGTTTTTGAAGTATAATTGACCTACAGCACCATGTTAGTTCTTGTTACACAACATAGTGATTCAATAGTTCTGTACATTTCAAAATGATTACCGCAGTATCTAGTTACCTTACAAATACATTACATAGTTACTGACTATATTCCCCACACTGTACATTTCATGCCTGTGACTCATTTATTTTGCAACTGGAAGTTTGCACCTCAGTCTCCCTCACCTATTTCTTTCCTCTTCCCACCCCCTCCCCTCTGGCAACCACCTGTTTATTCTCTTTGACTTGAGTTTTTTGTTACCTCCAGCTGAGAGTACCATTTGAGGTGGTCTGGTCAACTAAAATATTTGTGGGTAAGAGGAAAAAAAAAGAAAAATCAGGGTCAGCTAGCACTCTACCCTCAGCCACTGGGGCTACAAGAAGAAGCGTAGCTATCTGTAAGCACTGAATGGTGAGTGCAGTAATAAGCACACAGCCTGAACCTATAAGCACAATAACCACCCCCCGCCCCACTCCAAGAGCACTGATTCTGCCATTCAGGTAGAAACAACTGGGTCCAGTGATCCAATGAAGTAAGAGTAAAGCCCTGAAACTGTGGTTTTTGCCTCTCTCATTTACCACACAGAGAATCAGTATTAGTAAGGGAAGGCTAGTCACTGCTGAAACAGACCTCAAAATATATTATGGCTCAAACACCTCAGAACTTTGTGTCTGGGAAAGGGGTGAATGAGGTCTTCCTCTTATTCACACTGAAATAGGGATTCAGGCTGCAAGGCTCTGCCATCTTTATCAGGGTCATTCTATTGGCTAGAACTCAGTTACCTGCCGTACTTAAGGGCAAGGGAGCTTGGAAAATGCATTCTTGCTGTGGGCTCAGGAAGAGGGAAATGTGGGTTTTGGTGACTAACCAACAACCTCGGCCACTGTATTTTATGACTTTTCCCTCCCCTTCCAAGCTTTCCCTTGCCCTCTGTGGATATGTATGGATGCATGTCTGTACATATGTGTGTGTGTGTGTGTATATATCACACACACATACATATATAAAACTATGTTTTATACAGTAAACTTTTGATCCCATCTGTATAATAAATGCCAGGGAGCCTCACACAAAGATGGGTGACCCTTTATTTGGAAGGAATGGGAATAAGCGGATATTACGATGCAGGTGAAGCAGCTCATGAAGAAGCTTTGCTTAGCTTCCTCTGAGAGGCACCTTCAGACAAGGGGGATACACCCTCCCATGTCCACACTTCCCTTAGGGATCTTATCAAGATCCACCCAAATAATACACTCATGAGGGGCTCATCTCCAAGCCGGCAAAATACTAGTACAGTATATGATTTCCCCTTGTAAAGGGAGCAAAATGCTTGGTATTTCCTTGAGACCCTCAATGGTTCCATTTTCTGGCTACGAATCATCACGCCTTAGGATCAGCGCTTTCATCACCAGCACTAGCAGTTGGCTTTTTTTTCTCAGAGCAATCTTTCACAAAGAAAGCATATTTCACTTCAAATGTGCATTTTACACATTAAACGAGGGGTAGAAACAGTGCTGCCCTGGAATTTGGACACCGGGCAACTGCTAATCCACCACTCTTAGGTTAGGTTGACTGAAAAACATGCCTCAGCAAAAGGACAAATCAGCATACGCCGTGGACTTTTCGTAGTCTATCTCAAATGTGAAATCACTGGCATGCAAATGATCTACTATATACAAATATACTAGACTATACACTCTGTTGGCAAGGTATATACATGATTTATCTTGTTATTCTCCACAATGCCTTGTCTATATACCATCATTCAGTAAACATTTGCTGAATGAATACCGTCATTTGAAAAATTTGTCATCTGTAAGTCCTCTGCATGTGTCCACATAAGGGCTGCCAGTCTTGGGGACTCATCCGTATGACTCATTCTGCACACAACCTTGCTAATAGGTGTGAGATAAACGCCTTCCGACTGTGACAGTGACAATGCTGGCGATGACGTGACAGCATGATCAGCCACAAAACATAAAGAACTGGGCTGTTTCATGCCTGTGGGTCTACTCAGTCATCGGAAGTAGTGCAAGACGCCAGGTCCTAATATGATTCCCTCAGCCCTATTCCTATCTCCCATCCCTGTTTTAATTTTCTCCAGAGCTCGTATCGCCATCTGACATATTTAACTTATTTGTTTGCCTTTCTCCCAACTAGAAGCTCTATAAGGACAAGGAATTATGTCCATGTTGTCTAGCACCTAGAACACTGCCTGGCACACCAGACGTACTCAATAAACATTTGTGGAAGGAATGGATGAAATAAAGAAGATATTTGGATTCTTTTCTCCAAATCTGAAGATTTTAGCCACAAAAGAAACGATCCCTGCAATACTCCAGGATGGTTAGATTCTTCTGACCTAGTGAGAACATCTCAAAAAGAGATCTCACAGACAACACATTTGTTAGGTCATAAATCAGGGTTTCTAGAAACCCAAGTTATTATCATGCCATCTTAAAGGCCCCAAATAAACTGAGAATGGACAGAATCTCCAGGAGTGGACACACGTTGGGCAGCCTTTCACCAAACAAGGACCACATGTGCAGGCCTTGCTCCCTCTCCATTCCAGACACTTGCTCATGGAGCCGGCACCAGCACCTGAAGCATGAAACCAAATAGGAGGATGGGAAATCCCTTCAAACAGCTTCAGAAACAAATTTTCCCGAGTCTCACATGAGCAAAATGATCAGATCCTAGACCCAGCTCTACCCATGGGAAGTAGCCACAATTCATTTAAAGGAAGAAAAAATATGGTTCAAGTTCAAATTCTCAGCTTTCCAAACATGGCCATGACCTGATAAGATAAATTCCTTTAGGTTGTTAAGAAATCACTGAATGTTATTATTAATTTACTAAACTATTGTTTGAACTTTAAAATCCGCATTATATTTAATTTTTGGCATATGGGAGAACAGTGTCTATTGGGAACGATGATCCTTGTTCATTCATTCTTCTGTTGTCTCTCAAATAGTAATTAAATAATACTCACAAAGTAATGGTAAAAAGACTACCAGCTTGAAAGTGTAACACAAATGATATTTTACACACCAAAATGTTTTAATACATTTTACACATCAGAAGTTTTTAGAATTTACATTCTAAAGACATTAGGATCTAACAATTCATAGAAGAAGCGCAAAGTTTCTAAATCCCAAAAAGAAGAGTTGTTCTTACACCCTCAACCATACTTTCCAAATTTTCCACTAAGACTCTATTCAAGTATATTCTGGCCAAAAGGTTTGTGTCAAGTTTTGTTTTTGTTTTGTTTTTTTCTTTTCAAGTAAGTACTACCCTAGTCAGCCCACCAGCCAGCCAATATGTATTACGTGTTAAATCCAGTGCTAGGCATGGGGAATACTGAGACTCAGATATAACTTTCACCGTGAGCTACTGGATAGATTCATCAGCAAAATACAAAGGATACACTAGATGATAGCCAAGATTGTTTCTAGCAAATTTGCTTTGTTTTGACTTCAGAACAATTTTAACAACTATAAGACTTTTCAAGACATTGAGTTAAGGCAGGCAACAATGAAAAAGTGAAATTTCTAACTTAGGGGTTTGGGATTAGCAGATACAAACTATTATATATAAAATAGATAAACAACAAGGTCCTACTGTATAGCACAGGGAACTATATTCAATAGCCTGTAATAAATCATAATGGAAAAGAATATGAAAAAGAATATATATATATATATATAACTGAATCACTTTGCTGTACAGCAGAAAATCAACTACATTTCAATAAAAAAATTTTTTTAGAAAGTGAAATTTCAAAATCGTTCGGTAAATAGAGAAATCTTTTTTTTTTCTTTGGTCCACCACGTGCTTGCAAGATCTCAGTTCCCCGACCAGGGATTGAACCCAGGCCATGGCAGTGAAAGCCTGGAATCCAAACCACTAAGCCACTAGGGAACTCCCAGTAGAGAATTCTCCATCACTGGGTTTAATACCTGATGTTCAAAAACTTAAACATACAAGTATCTTATTTCCTAGAGACTTTTTTCCTCTTAATCTCATTTGCAGATCACTTGAGTTCTTTGCTTTTCCATTTTCCTACTTGCTTCTCAAAGCAACAGAGAGAAAAATTACACAAATTTTTTTCCCAGACCTAAGTCCACGAATTTCATGTTCCACATATCATGGAGCATAATCAAATGCATAGAAAAGCTCTCCCCGCTCAGTGAAACAGAAACCCAACAAGCCCAATCTCACTCCCTAAGGAACATGGCATGGCCACAGTGTCACATACTCTTTGAGAACTCACTCCAACTTGGTGTTGACCCTCAACTAAACAGAGCAGCTTTTCCAGTCCCACTGGTTTCTGTTACTGGGCTCCAAAGCACCCACATATAGACTCTTCATGCAAAAATGACATCACACACAAAAAACTTGCATTTAGTACCAAATCAAAATACCACACATTTGAACATCACATGATCCTAAAATTAAGCAACACTGACTGCCACTGTATGTTACACATCACTCAATGCCACTACTTATCTTTTCTTGAAAGAGTAAAAGCACTCCCCAGAGAGAAATGCTGTTCTAATAGGCTATCCCCACTTTTCACACCAGTCCAGCTTCACCTCAAGGGTACAGAACACAACTGTTCCCAAGAGTGGCTCACTGAGCTTTGGGGGAACAGGGAAGAGGTCTTTAGAGTTGCAAAAGCACAGTAGGAGAGCCTAAAATAGCTTCCTTTTCCTCGTGGGAATCATCAGTATAATCGATCCCACCTCCAAATGCACTCCTGTAATTCTGAGTTCTCACCATTAGAGATTTTTAGCCAAGGCAGTCGTCACAAAGAGTTGTTACACTTTGGCTCACTTTATTACGGATATTCTCCCTTAGACTTGGAATGAGATTTATGGACTACTCCAAAATTGCCTGGAATTAGACACACAGCAAGAACAAAAATAATCTGGCCCTCATCTTCACCTCAATAAAATGATTCTCCAGTAAACCTGTTCAGGCAATTAAAATCAATTTCAATTTCCACTTCCTAAGCTTTTCTATTCTTCCTTAAGAGAAAGAAGGGCATTAAGTAAACAAAACCTGAATTTTAAATCTGACTTCAAATTGCCTGGGGCTAATTCATACTTAAGTAAATAAATAAGTGTGGCATAAACTAATAAATATCTCATATATATGTAAAACATGTTTTTATAAAGCATTCACCTACCTTTAACTCAGCCTTTTCGTTAGCACTGCACTTCATGGAAAAATCCACACACACAGCACCTTTCCTCCTAGAACTTCAAGGTCCTTATGAAGGAACAGAACTTTCTAAACAGGAAACCAAAGTGTAGTAAGGCGGGGCCATTTTCCTCAATGACACCAGAACCCAAAATTCCTGACATTCCCCAGCCATAAGTTCAAGGCTTGCTACATCATAAACCACATGCTGTGGTTCAGTGAGCATATGGAGACAGGACTGTTCAGTGAACTGAACATGAAATTTAAAAAAAAAAATTTTTTTTGTAATTTGGTCAAAGTGGCAAATAGGAAAGAAAATAAAATTCTGACATGACCCATGGTAGTGCCCATCCCTATGACACACTACCTTTACTCTGACTCGCACGTATTCTAAAACTACCTTCAGCAACATCAATGAATGACTCGCTAGAAAAGCCCAGGCACCTGACTTTACAAATCCATAAATCTAAGTGCAACCAGTCACCTAGAACAGATATTTAAATCATTTTGCTATGATATTTAATGTCGAGAAAAATCACAAGCAAGGCTCCAGTGGAAAATGAGTTTGCTCATAAAGAAAAAAACATATTTAGTATTCAAAATCTACTTTCCAACAAAGAAATGTGCATTTTACTGAGAGTCCTGAAACTCTGGACAAATTCTTTGCCTCACTCCGCACGTGAACCACAAAGTAATGATGAAGCACCTGAACAGGGATGTGAGCTCTGAGCCAAGCTTCCTCTATGACGACACTTTTCCAGATGGCACCTGAGGCTGTCAGGTGTTTCTTACTTTGGCAAATACTCAAGGACGTTACGTAAGGCTGATCGTCTCCGGTACATACACTAGCTTCAGAAAGCCGTTTTGAAGGCTCACTTCCTTTTCTTATGATGGAAGCTCTCCTGTGTGGCTGGGAAATAAGAGTCAATGTTGTTCATTATCCAAAAGAAGCTGCAGTTACTGGGAATGGCAAACAAAGGACAAGTTACTGAGTTCAGCTCAACACAGTGAGACAAAATAAAGATTCCCCCAAGGACCTAGAACTGCAAAATCCAGTGGTTTTAAGTAGCCATCTTTTAGAGGTTTGTATACTATTCAGTGATGGAAAAATTGTTTTATTTATTTATTTATAATTTGATTGAAGTATAGTTGATTTACAATGTTGTTAATTTCTTCTGTACAGAAAAGTGATTCATTTAAACAAATATATATTCTTTTTCGTATTCTTTTCCATTATGGTTTATCACAGGATATTGAATATAGTTCTCTGTGCTATACAGTAGGACCTTGTTGTTTACCCATTTTATATATAATAGTTTGCATCTGCTAATCCCAAACTAGTGATGGAAAAATTAGTGTCCCAGGCTTAAGGCACCATTATCTGAAAACTGCAGGATGCTTTCTTGCAGGATTTGATTCAACGAACTACAAGATGAAAAAAAGGTATCTCTAAGCTACATGGTCAAGCAATCAATCGGTACCTGGGTTCAGAAATTAGTGGGAAACGCATGAGCCATCAATTTTTTTTTAAATTAATTAATTAATTAATTTATATTTTTGGCTGTGTTGGGTCTTCGTTGCTGTGCGCGGGCTTTCTCTAGTTGCCGTGAGCAGGGGCTACTCTTTGTTGCGATGTGCGGGCTTCTCATTGTCGTGGCTTCTCTTACTGCGGAGCACAGGCTCTAGGCGCACAGGCTTCAGTAGTTGTGGCACGTGGGCTCAGTAGTTGTGGCGCACGGGCTTCATTGCTCTGTGGCTTGTGGGATCTTCCCCGGCCAGGGCTCGAACCCGTGTCCCTTGCATTGGCAGGCAGATTCTTAACCACTGCGCCACCAGGGAAGCCCGCATGAGCCATTATTGAATTCCACGGGCTAAGCAGGCTTTTTGCCAGATGACTGAAATCTTTAAAAGTTGCCATGCTAATGAGTTACTACTGCATTCTGAATTTCCTTACTGTGACCAGAAAAACAACATATTCAGTGCATGGTTTTACATTATATCATGGAGCTATAGCAACCACTCATCCTGCCTCTACATCTGTTTTTCCCTTTTTGACAGCCATTCCACTGGAGAAAAAGAACTGCTAATTTTGCTTGGTGGCCTCTAAAATGTACACGTCTGGCATTTCGGGTAGTGTTTACAATTTCTAAGCTTTAATTAATCATAAATTTTGGACATCAGTGATTGTTTTACAGGGAAAAAAACTACTGCATAAAAATCTAGGTTCAAATTCTGGTTTTGCTATTTATTAGCTTTGAGATTTGGAGCAGATCACACACACATAATAAAAGAGTTGACAAAAAAGGGAGCTGATTTACAAGGTCACCAGTGATTCCATGTATATGGCAAGAAATGTTAAAAAAATGAGCCTAGAGCAGCAGCTCAAGTTTTTTGGTCTTAGGACCCCTTTACATTCTTAGAGATTATTGAAGACTCCAAAGAGCTTATTTTAGAAAATTCTAGAAAACAAGAATATACACACATGAGCCAACATGTAGCCTCTAGAAAACTCCACTAAACACATAAGAAAATAAAAGTAAAAGACGTAAACAATGTCTTAGTACCATAATGAAAACTGTTTTGACTTCACAGACCCCTTCAAAATGTCTTGGGAACCCTCAGGAATCCTCAGATTATACTTTGAGAACCACTGGCCTCGAATACCTTAACATACAGAAAGCAGAGAAGCTGTCAAAGACCACTAGAATCATATCAAGAGGATCCAGGAGCCAGCACAAAGGGACTCCCACTGGCCAAAGACGGGACAATTTTAGTGTCAAGAATAAATGCAATGGATTAAAACACCAATATTTTTTAATTCATGAATCACATACCTCTCTCACTCTCTCTCAATGGCTACCTTTTGAGGACATTACTAATTAGCTGGCTAATGGAGCCAAAAACAGTTGACCCTTGAACAACATGGGTTTGAACTGTGCAGATCCACTTATATGTGGGTTTCTTTCAGTAGTAAATACTACAGTGCAACACAATCTGCTGTTGGTTGAACCCGCCAATGGGGAGGGCCGGACTGTAAGTTATATGTAAATTTTCAGCTTCATGAAGGGTCAGCACCCCTAACCCCCATGTTGTTCAAGGGTCAACCGTAATTACTTTAAAAACTGGTAAATAAAGAGAAAGAATCAGGCATATTTCTTGCCTTTCCTACATAAATTTTACCCAGGAGAACCAAGTCGCTGATTAGCAGAAGTTTCTCTTTATTCAAGTATTCCAGCTAATAAATGAAGAAATGATGGAGAAGAAGATTTTGAAACCCCTAATGAATTGATTAGGCAGCAAGGATCACCATTAACTGTTCACATCTCTCTCTTTTTCTCTCCTTCTCTGTCTCTCTCTGTCTCTCTGTCTCTCTCTCTCTCTCACACACACACACACACACAGAGGGAACTGGTGTTAAATGCCTCCTGATAAGAGTACACACACACTTAGAGTATTCTTGACAAAAAATGGAAATAGAATTTGACCCAGCCTCTAGATGTGACTACCAATTCCCAAGAAATCTGGGAACTAAAGGAATACGTTAAACACAGGAACACTTAACATTGAACTCTGTGGGATGTTATTGGCAAAATCCAGCCAATAGACCAGAATAAATGGTCTGGTTTGGCAAAAAATAAATTGCAAGGAAAAGATAGTGAAGGTGAACCTACAGACTAAAAGCTACTAAAGAGGCATGTCAATCAGTTGCAATGTCTGGGCCTTATTTGGATCCTGATACAAACAAACCAAAAAAAAAAAAAAAAATGAAGAAAACAGATAAATCTCAGCGCTGACTAGATATTTCATATTTGATTATATTACAGAAGTTCTTAAAGTATGATAATAATATTACAGTATTAAAAGAAAAGAAAGAGTCCTTGTCTTTCAGAGATGTGTATAGAAATACTTACTAGTGAAATAATAGGATGTTAGGGATTTGCTTCAAAATAGTCCAGGGTGTGGGAAAAGAGGTTGGGATCTAAATGAAGAAAGATGGCTATAAATTGACCATTGTTGAAGCTGGGAGAAAGGCACACAGGGTCCATTGTAATGTTCTATTTCTGTATATGTCTGAAATTTTCCACTCCAAAAAAACAGAAGTGGCCATGAAAACATCTGCTGTCTTCTCCAGCGATTCTGTGAGCTGGGAAGGCAGGTCCTCTCTGCCGCCCAGCACTCAGCAGCATGGAGCACACAGCATGTTTTTGAGGCACCCCATGACCGAGGCTGCCAGCTGACCTGTGACAGGGTAGGTTCAGCAAAGAAGCCCTGAATCCGCTGTCTCTGAACCTGAGACATCTTTCCAACAGAGCAGGAAACAACACTGCATTTAGAGTATGATCCTAACCAAGAAACAAACAAAAACTCAACACAGAGAAAGGTGTAAAAACTCTTCACAGATAAAGAACACACATGAAAACAGTAAGTTTAAATTTTTTGTTGTTGTTGTTTATTCTCCCGGGTATAGGGACTACGAGAATTTGCTTTTCTTTGCATCTATTTCTCTAAATTTCCCAAATTTTCTGCAATTACTGTATTAAATGTGGGAAGAAACCTAATAAACTATTTTTAAATCATCTATAATACCAAAACTCTATAGACAGTTCTTTTTAAATAGTAAGAATATTTTATTTGTTATATTTCTGTGAACCTTTCCATGGCTCAGATAAAGGAAGAACATTATAATCATGAAGAAAATATTAAAAACTATCATTGAGGGATTTTTAATTCAATTATGAAAGCAACAGAAAAACACCCTTTTTATATTTGGGAAAGGGGAGATACTCTTCATTATCTTTTCCTCTATAAAATAAAGGAGAGAAGCTATTTTTTAAAAAACCCCGTCTGGACAACCTAGCCCAAGAAAATCTCTTGAGATTCTTCTAAAACCTCAGTTTCAGCACAGAATGCTGGGGACAAACAGGGGTGTCTGGGACCTAATGAAAGGCCTTCTGTCCAGATACTGGACAGGTCTGGAGATGTGCATCTATATACATCTGTGTATATGTATATCCCACCATCACCCCTCCCCTCCCCCAACCCACCCCACTCCTTTCCATCAGTTCAGGGAAGAGAAAGGGAAATTTAGTTTAATGCCAAGATTCCACACCTGGTAACACCATATTCTCCAAGGGAAGATGTGTCCCACAAACAAAAACAGATTTTTTTTTTCTTTTTTTTAGAGAAAATGTTCCTTTCAGATGAAGATTCTTAAAAAAAAAAAAAACTAGGCAACAGCTTAGAATCCTATGCCTGCTTCAATAATTTCACTTAGAAAATAAATGAAAGAATATGTGCGCTGTATCTATTAATAATTGAACATGAAAAAAAGAAAAACATTGGAAATTGGCATAGATAATTGTTATGTTTTCCACACGGGTCTAATTAAACTTGATTTAGACTGCACACTGCCTTTTTTTTTTTAACCCTGCTATTAAATAAACAAACAACAACAAGAAAAAGAAGCTGAAACTGCCACTTCTCCTGTGCTTTATATATACTGTGGGAGGCTGTACTCAAAGCGAGGGAAAAAGTTAAAATGACTCAACATACAGCATTGTAACCTTGAAGTTAAAGAGTGTGAGACTTTGACTGCGTTGCCAACGTGAAAATCATCAAATCTTACATTTATTAGCTGTGCGACTTTGAGTAAGCTGTTTAACTTCTCCGCGCAGCATGGGTTCCTCTTGTATAAAATAAAGAGTGGGAGTGTCATAGGGCTATACTAACTGAGATGAGAAATGGAAAAATTCCTAAGACAGTACCTAACACATACATGCTCTATAAATGCTACCTACTATTGCTATTATAACCTAATACACCTTTTTTCTACTCTATCCTCTCCCTTTTTTCCTTTTTTCATCCAAGAAACAAAGATTTTACAAACTTCTAATTCTTTAGCCTCATCAGTGAATACTATAATCTATTTTAAACCTGGACTCTTCTACTTTCCCCAGAGCAGAAATAAACTTTTTGTCTAGGAAAAAACAAAAAAGCAAAAACAAGGATGCAGTTAGAGATTTCCCTTTACTTTATGCCAATCATGAATGGTAGCAGATGCCTAACTCCCTGAACCTAGAAAAAATACCTCACAGTTTCTGAGATCCTAGGCAATCCTCAGAATTAGAGATAGTCACTCCCCAATCCCCACCAGATGCCTTTGAACTGGGGATCTAGTTTCCAATTCCACTAAGTCTCTCATGACTCTTTTGAGAAAAGAAGTCATTCAGACAATCTATGCCAATAAGAATGAGGGGGAGAAATTTACATGATTCTAGAGAAAGGAACACAAGTCTTAAGAATATTCACATGTCGGGCTTCCCTGGTGGCGCAGTGGTTGAGGGTTCGAGCCCTGGTCTGGGAAGATCCCACATGCCACGGAGCAACTAGGCCCGTGAGCCACAACTACTGAGCCTGCGCGTCTGGAGCCTGTGCTCCGCAACAAGAGAGGCCGCGATAGTGAGAGGCCCGCGCACCGCGATGAAGAGTGGCCCCCGCTTGCCGCAACTAAAGGAAGCCCTCACACAGAAACGAAGACCCAACACAGCCAAATAAATAAATAAATAAATAATAATTAAAGGTGCTAATAATTAAAAAAAAAAAAAAAAGAATATTCACATGTCATACACAGCTTTTACTCAAAAGAAAATTCTAGGTGTGTTGTACTATCAGGGAGACTCCTGGATGTGAAATAGGACATGAAAAAAAAAAAAACAAACCAAGATCATTATATTCTAGGCTACAAGGAGTCAGAAAGGGGAGGTGGAATGAGATTCACACATGATTTAGGTTCTAAAAACATGGGAACTGGTATGAGAACTAAAAGCAAAGTTAATAAGTCTTGCATTTAAGAGAAGTTGGCAGATAAAGGAGATAAAGAAATCTGAGGTGAGTGCTGTCCAGCTGTACAGTGTATAGTGCTGAGTAAGCAGTAAAAGATTTAGCAGCAATTAATATGAAATAGTCCAGTAATGGCATAGTCAAAGGCCTAGGTATCTCTGTATATATCTGCATCCAAGCTGAAGTGAATGTAGTGGGACAAATCTTTTATTCACCAGAATTCTCAGAAAATAGGCAGTATTTATTTGTGCTAGTTGTTGAGGTATAAAGTGAGGACTCGTCCCACAGCTGCCCCTATGTGGGATAGAACTTTGATACTCGAGTGAGAAAGAATATGAAGGAGGCGTAGAATCAGTAAAGCTGGGGAAAGATCACATAGGTCAAACTGTGACTCTTCGAGTCTACGCAAAAGCCTATCTGATGGGACACGGTTTCCCGGGGAAACTGCGTGGGAAAAAGTGTTGCACTCAGAACGCTCGTGAGTGACACAGACAGCACTTTAGGACACAGACACTCGGAGGCAGAGGGGGGTGTGAGCAAGGAAGACACAGGAATGTGTGGAATCACGAGAAGCCTCTGGGTTGAGCCAAGTTTAACTAAAAACCTCCAAAGGGCAGAGAAAACCAGTTGGTACTCAGTTACCAAGATATAAGATTGATGGTATAAGGAAAGGATGCAAGTGCATTAAAAGATCAAGACTCCATGGGGACCTAAAAATCATGGCCATTTGACTAAGGGTGGCCCTGGGCCATCATATATCTCAACGACTTACTAGGCTCTAAGGAATCCCTGGGGGACACCAGGGGGCAGGAGAACTTAAACTGGACCTGGCTGCTTCTCCCAGGGCTTGGATCACAGTGGGCAGCTGAGCAGGGGCAGACAGACAGCACAGCAGTTGAGATTTCCAGCTGTGAAACCAAACCGCGTGGGTTTGAACCTCAGCTTGCCATCCACTAGCTCAAACTCAGCGCTTGTTCTGCCCGCTCAGACATCCACCCCTGAGCTTTCCCTCTTTCCAAATTCTCTTGGTTGTGGGTCACTAGCAGGTGTTCTCCCCAAGTAAAGAAACACAGGATTTCTCAACAACATACAACCCCATTATCCTCTGCTCCCATGTCAGTAATTCCAGAAAACACATTCTTCGCCTAATCTTTGGATGGATTCCTTTCTGTTTTGTCATCATGGTGCTGCATTACTTCTTTTTTTTTTTTTTTTTGGTATTACTTTTTTATTCTCGCATCCTTCCCGCAGTGTACACAAGCAGGACTCCCAGAAATTCTCCATATGTCTCAGACCTCAGCCACTGCCAGGGGCTGCGTACTCACCTGCAACTCAGTCCTTACACAGCTAAATGCTGAGCGCCCACCCCAGGCCTCGGCAGCAATGCACTAGAACCCGAGTTTCCCACGGGGCCTGAAGGCTTCTCTGAGACCAGGCTCTTCTCTGTCTTTTCCAAATGCATTGTCAAAGCTGTGACCTTTAATATTACGGGAGGCTCTCATTATTCCTAGAATCCCATACCCTCCTGGTTTTCCAAAGTACTGACCCAGAATTTACCTAAAAAGGAGCACACATAGAGGCCAACCATCTGAGAGGAGTAATGTGGTGAAATATCAGGGGCTAAACCTCTAGATTTATGCTATTATTTGACATCGCCACCCAGGGTTACGGTGCCCTCCGGACACTATCCCTTTCCTCCTGTCTTTCCACATCCCTCCCTCAAGAGTGACTTTTCAGAGTCATACACCTTGGTCTGGTAGGACAATCCTGGTTCCAGAGCCCAGAGAGCTGCATCCAGGTCCCAGTGTACCAATATAAACTATATGGCCTGTGGACGGTTATCAATCTTCTCCAGACCTCAGTTTCCTTCTATATAATATTTTGGATGCTGAGATCTATTTCCTGCCAGCTGTAACACTCTGTGATTCTAAAGTCCCCATTTACGCTTTGGCCTCAGTATAGAGAACTACCACGACATGAAAACCCTGAGGTTCACTTCATGTAGGAGATTAGTTCTTAACTGATAAACTTCTTTAATGTGGGATCTTTCTGACCAGCCACCTAGGCCCAATAAGAATAGCCACCATTAATGGCCTACCCCGTCCCAGGCAATGCTCTTGGCAGTTTACAAAGTCAACTGAGACTTTAAAGGACCTTAAGGAGGAAAGGGCTCCTTGGCTACAATTTAACTCAGCCCCCTCTGCTCTGTTGAGCCCAAGAAGCAATGCTTGGTAGACTTACACCTCACCTCCCACTTTATAAGCTTTACAACAGCAAGTAAAGATGTACACAAAAGTACAGAAGGAATTAATAAGTCACAAGAAGACTTATGTCGAGAATGAACTAAGCCTTTCCAAAAAAATTCTAAGGACAAAGCAGGTGGTTTAGTTATTTAGAGAGCAAGAAAAAATGATCAAGGCAGGGCCCGAACTATTGCTCGGGTAAAACAGTATAAAACAGCAGATGTCAAGGACATGCCATGCTCATCAGTAACACTTTGTTCTCTTTATTGGAGAAAAATGAAGCAATCCTTAAAGGCCTGAAGTCCCAGGCAGGAGAACCCAAGTCTCCAGACTCTTGAATACACCAGGATCTAAAGGAACTTGCAGACTGTTAAGCCTTGAGTTGGGTAAAGCGATTCTTGTTTTGCGAATAGTTTGAGAAAAAAAAATATCCAAGGTTTCTCACAAACTTAACAATCTATAAGTCTATGAAAGAGCTAACTTACTAAGATACACAAACAATATACACAAAGGAGTCAGAGAAAGGAAAGATCTAGTATCATTTTGGACTTGGCTTTGGCCTCACTGGGCAGGAGGAAATGGATGTGAGATGGAGAAAGGGGAGGACAGGCATTGGGATGGGGCAAAGTACAGGTAAGAGTAGGGATGAATAAACAGGTTCCTTGGGGAAGAATAAGGAAACAGCCCTACAGAGAGCAGAGTGGGGGCTGGTTGGCAGCAGAGCTGCTCTGGGCTGTAGGACACTTCATTCCGTGGCAGATCTCTGAGCGTTTGTGGGACTTCTGCTATCACTGCTCATCCCCCTCCGCCTGCAAACACGGACCATCTTTCCCCGTGCTCTGTCGCTTACCTAATCTTTTCAGAATCAGTAACAAATAGATGCTGTATCTGAAAGCCTACACGCTTGAATTTTTTTTTTTTTTTAAGACTCTAGACGGCTGCATCCTGATTACTTGGTGAGGATTTTTATCACAACCTTCAGATGTTTTGAGATTATCAGATTTAGCATCTTATTAAATCCAAAACCCAAGTGGTTTTTTTTTTTTTTCCCCTTGGTGAGACTTCCAAACCTTTTTTCCCTCTCACATAGAAGCAATGCTGGCTCCAGTGCCTTACCATTCAGAGAAGAATTTTTTGAGCTCTCAGATTACTGCTTATAAACTACCGACTGATGGACTTGCTCAGGTTCTGTTACTGCCAAAGCACGACACACGTTACAAATAACAACAGATGTCTCTGACATAGCTTCCTACTTACCCTGCCTTCAAAGTTCATCATAGTGAGAGCCACAAGGGATCCAGTTAGACATGGGCTCCTCTTAAAGGTTTTGATTACACCATCAGTCACCTTCAGAAGTAACATGACTATGGAAGGCAAAAGAGCACCAAATCATTCCAGCAACTGAAAAGTCTATGAACTCAAGAGGTTTAAAGGATTTACATTTTCTGTACCAAAAGTGATTAAAGACACAGTTTTCCTAATATCAGTCTCTGGACATATTGCAAAAACAGAGGTAGGCCCCCAAACCACTTCAATATACTCTTCCATTGAAATCAAAGGGAAGGAGGTTAAGAGGAAATGGATAACCTATTCTTATTAAACAGCCAACCCAGATACAAATGACGTTGAACCATGACCAAAATTTTCCTTTCCTGTCTTAGTCCTGCAATGAGCAAGGGAGACCTGAGTGTCCAAAATCCATCGACACTCTGGTCTCCGTTCCCTTGCCTGCCTCACCTCCAACTAAACCTCTCCGGCACTCCACCCAAACCTCACCACCCAGCATCCCTCCTCTGACTACAATACCCTCAGCTTCGGCTGCCTCATTAAAATCCCCTTCATTGTGATCAACCATTTGGGCCTCATCTGAAGTTTCATTTCACGTCCCTTCTTACTCAGCTTCCTTTCTGATGCCTATGGTAGCTCTGTCTGTGCCCACAACTGAGCACCTAGGCACTGCAGAGTCATTCAACATTCATGAGTACCAACCACTAATGAGTCAGTCCTCCACAATGCTGGGTGATCCCACCCACTCATTCTCCCACTCTCAACTCTTATTTCACTTTCAAAGGGCCACCTCTTCTGACATCCACACCACCATCACTCCCATTCCCAGATGACCTTGCCTCCTAACAGAGAAATGGAACCTATGGCATAGCAACTTCTCAGTATCAGACTAACTTACTACTGACCTTCAGCTTCTGCCCTCCTGTTGCATCCTGTTCCTCCTCTCACCCAAGATCAATCTCTCCACTGGGCTTTAGATCCCACTTCACCCCACCTTCTCAGACTCATATAATCAATTACCCCTTGTCTCTTCTCTCCTGTCTATTCAACCAACTTCTCCCTTTCAACCAGATCTTTCCCATCAACAATTCAACACACTCGAATCCTATTTTTAAAGCTTTCTACCCTCAACCTCATGTCTCCAGCTAGTGCTTTATTTCTTTGCTTCCTTCACAGGAAAAATAAAAATTGTCCTCCTTGGATATCTCCCATTTTTCCATCTCCCATTCATTTTTCAACCCATTCCAACCTGGCTTGGCTCCATCACTCCCTGAAACAGCTCCAGGCTGGATCAATAATGATCTCTTTGTTGCCAAATTCAAATGAGAATTTTTTTTCATTCTTTATCTTATTTGACCTCCTGACAGTATCTGGCCATGTTGATCAATTTCTCCCTGAAACCCTGCAACACTCCTTGCTTTGGCCTCTACAATCAATGTTCTTCCTGCCGCCATGGCTTCCTTCTCTTTGCAAGCTTATCCTCCTCTGCCTATTCTTCCAGGGTGCAAACTCTTCAAAGCTTGAATCTAGGTCTCCTTCCCTTTTCACTCTATATCAGCAGTCAAAAGTCCAACTACCCACAGGGACAAGCAAGTAATACAATTAAGGGAAACAAAGTTGACTTTCACTTCCCCCTCAGGTCTACAATCTAAAGCACAGCAGAACCGACAGGATAGCTGGCAACAGACCTGAAGCATCAGGGTCAGATGACAGTAGGGAGAGGTACAGACTATAATAAAATGGAGAGCAGATGTTCCTACTAAAACAACAATTACTTAGCTCAAGCCAAAGTCCTGATTTATAGATGGAAACTCACGATTTTTAAATCTTGGCAATTAAGATTTCTTTCTGGTGTGAATAAAAGAAATCCTGGGTTACACCAAAAGGAGAATTTATTGGCTCATTTAACCGCAAAGCCTAGAGGTACAGCTTGCCACTGGGTTTAATCAACGTGATCAGGACCAGTTTCTCTATCTGGATTCTTCATGTCCCTAATTCGCAGATCAGATCTACCCTATGGCAGCAAGGCCATTGCTAGACCTCCAGACCACATCCTGCCAGGTTTAAGCAGAAAACAAGGAAGATACTCTTCCTGGAGTTTCCTCTATCCCCCACCCCCCAGTCTCAAAATTCCCTCTGATTAGACCAGCTTGGATTAGAAGGCCATTCTTGAACCAACCACCGTGGCTAGACGACTCAGGAATGACTGGCCAGCCCTGAGTCACACACTTCATTCGGAGTCAGGGGAAGAACTTTATCTAAGGCTAAGGTCTGAGACTGGAGGATAGGGAATTTCTTAAAAGGAAATTAGGGTGCTGCCATCAAAAGACAAAGTATATTTGGGGCAGCCAAAAAACCATAAACATGCTACAGCAACTTGTTCAAATATTTTAAAAACACTGCATAGGCCAAATAAAACAGGTTTGCTGGCTGAAGGTGGCTTGTCAACCTCCAGTCCCAATCCTGCTTTTTTGTTTCCTAGGTGATCTCATCCAAGCTCAAGCCTTCATCTACCATTTCTATACCCAAAATGCCACATTTTTATCTCTGACTCACAAATTCAACTGCCTACTCAACATCCTCACTTGGATGCCTCAAACTCATCTCAAATTCAATGTGCCCAAAATGAAATTAATGATCTTCTCACCCCACACTCCTCTCCCATCCAAAGCTGGCCTTACTCAGCGCTCTTATGTAGGGGCGGGGAGGTGGAGGGAAAAGTAAGGGGAGATAAGACCAACGTGACTGAGGTACTGCTTGAAAGAAAAATAAAATCTTTCAGGAAGTCCAAGTGTAAGTCAACTGAAATTCTATTGTTACTTCAAATATTTAAGAAAGACATTCGATATCTTAATTCATATAGATTTGCAATTTTCAATTTCCAACTCTTCCCAGTTTATTTTTAAGACACATAGAAATAAAGTATCATCAGAAATACCAAAGGCAGGGACCTCCCTAGTGGCACAGTGGTTAAGAATCCGCCTGCCAATGCAGGGGACACAGATTCGAGCCCTGGTCCGGGAAGATCCCACATGCCACGAAGCAACTAAGCCCGTGCGCCACAGCTACTGAGCCAGCACTCTAGAGCCCGCGAGCCACAACTACTGAGCTCGCGTGCCACAACTACTGAAGCCCGCGCGCCTAGAGCCCGTGCTCCGCAACAAGGGAAGGCACCGCAATGAGAAGCCCGCTCACTGCAACGTAGAGTGGCCCCTGCTCACTACAACTAGAGAAAACCCGTGCGCAGCAACAAAAGACCCAACACAGCCAAAAATAAATAATTAAATAAATAAAATTTATTAAAAAAAAAAAAAAAGAAATATCAAAGGCAGAAAAATTGTCCAGGGACCTTGGAAGGTGCTTTTGTTTGCATGTTAGTTGGCACAGCGGTAGTTTTCTAGTAAACATATCTGATTTGATCCTGACAACAACCCAGGAGGTTGGTAAGGCACATTATTACCATATTTCATCAAATCTAAGAAATCACTGATTTTAAGATGCATCATCATTTTATGCACCACTATATTAAACAAAAACACCACAAATTAAACCATAACATATAATGTACTATAAAACACATCTTGTTTTAAGATAAAAATGTATGTCTTAGAATCTTTGAAAAACATTATCATAAGCCTCATTTTTCAGATAAGGAACCAGAGGCTCAAACACTTGACCAAAGTTATAATTAACAAGATGAAGAATGGACTTGAACCCATAGGGATCAGTTTCCTAATTTGTCTTTTCCCCCAGTCTAGCCCCTGGGTCTGAATGACCTCTAGAATTTCTTCTGGGGCCCCCAAAGCTTTTCTGATACAAAGGTGGTAAAAGAAATCAGAACTGAATCAACTCAATAAATGCTTTAAAACTGACATGGATTCTTAAGACTGAGAATAATTTAGACCTTGGCTTTTCCCTAACGCCTAGACAGCCTAGGAAATACTGCTAGCATAAACAGCAATATATGCCAGGTGTGTAAGGAAAAGATTACATCATTAATTTCAGTGCTAATTCAGTAGGGTTGACACAAAACTTACAGTTGACTACTGATTTTAAGTATGAATCACAAGATGATTTTCACTTGTGAGGTGATATTACTGGGCATCTAGTCAAGGTAAAACTTTCATTCTTTCATAATAAAATATGCCAATTTAATGATTTTGTTTCTTTCTTTGTTTCAAAAATAACCACCTGGAAATGTGCCATGTTATACCTACTTACTGCAAAGCAAATGTATAAGCTTAATAGTTTCAGTCAGTCTGTGCAAGAAGCCTTTTGATTTCAACACCTAACATCCTTTAAAAAGGAAATTTGTTACAAAAAGCCAAGAAATTTGGTGTGAGATCTGAATAGGACAGAACAGGCTTAATTCATGACTTTTAAAAAAAATTTAAATCTAACTGTTTTGCATTTTGTATTCCCCACAGCACTTAGCGCTGTGTCCTAAACATAGAAACTGCCTAATAAGTACACATGATGAGATATACAACAAGAAAAATGACAGTCCCTCTGTTTTCACAAATGTTCCTTCTTTCTAGGACTGTGCTTGCTCTGGAGGAGAAAGTTTAGCAAATTCTTGGTGGCACATCAAATTTAATACTGCAAGTCCTCAAGGAGCTGACAGTCTAATCAAGTACAAGTATAAAAGATATGCAAGTGGCAGATTACCTTTAAGTATGCTCAGTATCTGGACAGTATATTAAAATGTTTTAATATCACATTCAAGCAGGAACGAATATAGAATTAGGAGAGCTGGTACAGTCGGTTGCTGGATATGACCTTGGGCAAGTCACTTCTTGAAATGTTTCCTTAGTTATTACCTACCCATCCCCCAAGGCTACTGCAAAAGAAATTAAGGCTGGAGAAATCTTTTGCAAACCCTGAAGCACTATACAATGTAAGTATTATAGGACTATTGCCCAGAATATTTCAATGACTTCTTTTGAGGGTCCCTTAAGATAACGTTAGAGGGCTCTTGCTAAAATGCGAACCCAATCATTCATTCCCAGGTTTAAAGAATCTTTACTGCCGAAGGATAAATTCTTAACTAGTTAGCTTGGTAGATAAGGCTCTTCAAAAACTGGCTCCTCTGCAGCCCCATCTCTGGCTTTACTTTTCAAAGACCACAGCAAATACACAACTGCTCCTTGATCACATTCTCTTCCACATTTCTTTACCTTTGCAATTTTGGTGAAGTTTCGGGCTGTGATTATCCCACCACAGGCAGGAATCCACAGACTGGCTAATATAGCACCTTCCGCATCATTATGAGTCTCTGAGCTTCTCCAGGGCAAAAAGAGCCAATGCCTCATTCTTCCCAATTCCTAGTACAAAGTCACAGCAGCTCATTAAATACTGCTTGAGTGACAGACAAGGGAGATCCTCATTTGCATACCACACAAAGATGGTACCCAGGAGAGAATCTCAAGGGAAGGCTGTCAAAAAAAAAAAAAAAAAAAAAAAGGCTTAGAGGCCCTAATGAAAATACTACAGGCCCACATCTCTTACCCAAATCCCGTACAGCCAAATGTGTTTTGGAATGCAAAAATTTTAACATTTTCGAAATGTAATATATACTTTATGCTCCCCGTGGAGTGTAGGTCAGCACCTCATACTCAAACACAGTAATACCTCTGCAGCAAAACTGACGGATAACCACACTAAACGAGATAAAAGGAGAATATAAATAGACTCCTGCTCAAGGGAGGTCTTGCCGCCAAATGGGTTACAAGAGCTTTCTGAGCATTTTGGATTTTGGAATTAGAGAGAAAGGATGGGGGATCCATATCACCAGATGTGTGTAGATGGCTCCCATCCATTTGCTCATCTGCTCAGAAATTCACTATGGCAGGACTGACCTATATTAGGCAACAAATAAAAATGGCCACGTACCCAAACAGCAACATAGGCTATACAATATTCTGAGAAGAAGGGGCTCAGAGGCACATGCAAAGAGTCTTTATCACTGGCAACTGTAGTAGCTTCTAAGAACATTAAGGGGAAAAAAAAAACAGTAATAATTGCCAGGTCCAGCACTGAAAGACCAGGTGAGAAAAGCAGCAATAAGCAGAGCAGGAAATGAACGTATGAATGATTGTGTAAATAAATACTATTAGAAACTCCTACCACTGATTTCTAAATGTATCTCCAATAGTGGGGGCAGAAATGTACACATACAAACAATGGCATTCATCAGCCAAAATCAAGCTGTCCCAGACCAACACAACTTGCTTCCATATCAAAATAGAAACAGCAATGCATGTCCCCTGCTCTCTAGAACTTCAGGAAAGAATTACACTTTTTGCAAATAATATATAGATATAGGCATATATTACATATATTTTTTAAACAACTAGAAAGACTCCCATGAATGCCTTGCATGAAAAATTTGTTTTAGAATCAAGTGCTGGGCTTCCCTGGTGGCACAGTGGTTGAGAATTTGCCTGCCAATGCAGGGGACACGGGTTCGAGCCCTGGTCTGGGAAGATCCCACATGCCGCGGAGCAACTGGGCCCGTGAGCCACAGTTACTGAGCCTGCGCGTCTGGAGCCTGTGCTCCGCAACAAGAGAGGCCGCGATAGTGAGAGGCTCGCGCACCGCGATGAAGAGTAGCCCCCGCTTGCCGCAACTGGAGAAAGCCCTCGCACAGAAACGAAGACCCAACACAGCCAAAAATAAATAAATAAATAAATAAAATTAAAAAAAAAAAAAAAAAAGAACCAAGTGCTTTCCTAAGAAACTGGTAAGTGCCTTTCTTTCTAAAAAGAAGTACCAAGTAAGCGGGAAGACAAAAGAGATGACATAATCCCATTTCCAGTGAATCCTAACACCCGGACACACATTTTGTGGTTACCTATGAATCTAAATTTCTTATTCAGGGAGTGGGAGAACATTTATATCAGGCACCTCAATTCTATCAGACAATAGAGGCCAATGGTAATAGCAAGAGCTACCATTTACTCTACTGAGCCCTCACTACAGACAAGGCAGGGTGTTGAGCCCTTTGAAAGTCTCAATTGATCCTCACGTTAAAAATAGAACCTACATTATAGGATATCATTTTACACATAAGAAACTGGATCTTTCAGTAAAGATCCCAGAGCTTTTAAGAAGGAAAGCCAAATGACTGCAAAGTCATCTCTTGCTGATTACTTGGTTTCTACTCTGAAAAAAAAAAAAAAATGGCACAGCTCATTCTCCATAGCACATACTTCTATCCTCTACTATATATACATCTTTTTCAGTAACTATGTGGTATAAGCAACTCTTGTCCCCACCTAGAGCTTTTCCCATGTATCCCAGCTGAAAACACGTTCTCTCTCCTTTCTCAGAAGTTCTCTTTGAATGTGCCCCACCCGTCTATCCATCCATCCATCCATCCATCCATCCACCCTCTTTTGGGTACCTATCATACACCAGGCACCATGCTAAGATACAAGATGTACAAGTCACCGTCCCATCCCTCAAATGTTCAGTCTAGACATGCAAGCAAATAATCACACTTGAGCATGGTAAATTATATACGGCACAAGAGTAGCACAGACCAACTCTGCCTCAGGGTACAAGTTCAGCGGTCACAGAAGGTTTCAAAGAGGTGGTGTCTGAAGAGTGATTGCAAAGATACAAGACGGACAGGAGGAGAAGGGCATTTAAGGACAAAAGAATGAAAATGAATGATGCTCCCAGGGTACTTCATGCCATCCAGAATAGTATCAAATGACAATGGAGAGAGAAAGCTGGGACAGAAGGATGGAGATGGCCAATAGAGAAGCAAAGGTCAACACACACCCCCAAAGACCAGTCTTCTGTGCCTGTCTGAGCTCAGCACCTAAGACAGCACCCCGCCCCCACAGGAGGGAGAAAAGGGAGGACAGGGGGCAGACACATGGGCAAAGGGAGCCAAGGTACTCATCAACTCACCAGGAGAGCCTGGCCATCTCTGCCCAACATGTTTTCCAACTCTTCTCTTAGTACCCTTACTCTTACCCCATAAGCCCTGTGGATTCTAAGCACTAGTGTCTTGGTGTTTTGTTTTGTTTTTTTCTTGAAGCCAATATCTGCCAGTTAATCATGACTTTGAGACCTTGAGTCGAGGATAAGATGCTATTCTGTGAAAGGTTCTCCATCCTGAGGGTCAGCTCCAAGAGCAGCACAGAAAAAAAGAAATGCTCACTGAGCTGGGCAGAAGAAGAGAGAACTGATTTTAAATACACAGCTTTTAGAGAGAAATAGGTCATAGATCAACAGTTACAGAGAGCATCAATATACCAGGGCACAGTGAGGACTGACAGAGCCGATGGGTTCTTATCCACTCCTCCTGGGCCTTTAAAGCAGTAATCCCCATGCGTTCTGAAATTGCTCATCTGATTCATGGAATCCAATCTCCTCTTTAAAAGAAAAAAAAAAAAAAAAAAAAAAAAACCACCTCTGTTGCTATATAATGTGTTCTTTATTTGTAATTTAAGTGGATTTAAATTAACTGTTATGAGAATTTCCTGACACCCTATATGATAATTAGACACATCCTGATTTCCTACACAAACTCAGGGTGGAAAATCATGAGTCCAAGGATTCACCCTTCACAAAGGCCAAGATAACAGAGAAAGGACAGTGCGTCTCAACACAGATACAATCTCCTCCAAGTGAAAATTTGACCAGATTAGCCATAAAATATTGGTACAATTTTATTTATTCATACAAATAATATTGTCAAATTCAGTAAATAGTATTTATACAGCTATAAATTTTTATATTAATTTTAGAACAAGAGAAAGTCATGGCTTGGTTCTCCCCTTGTACTGGATCATTTTAAAGCTTTGGTAACCATAAAGCAAGGAAACAACTGCTAAGAGAGAATGACCTTAAACTGAAAGCTAGATTTTAAAACAAAGAACGTTAGGAATACTTTACAGTTCTAGAAAATCACAATGAGCTGAGAAACAAAAGGCTGGAATTAGAGAGTCCTTGGTTTACTACTGATTCATGGTAGAACTGTACAGCCTTGGTGTCCTCATCTGTAACATAAGGGAATTAAGAAAGCCTTAGGTATTCACTGAAGTGAGTTCCTTATTTCCAAAGCAAGAGGCTTATTAAAACAAATCAAAACAAAAAAACCTTCCAGGAAAACATTTTAGGATAAAAAGAACTTCAGACACCTGCACCTGTAAGATAACACAGGTGAGAAATGTTTACTGTCGCTCTGCCAGAGACTGTGACATACATCTTAGTAACACATCCAGGACCTAGTCATTTAGTTACACCCACTCAAAAAATAAAGACGTGGCGGACCTTTTTACTCCTCCCATCACAATGCATAACTTGTGTTTACTCAGTGCACTGTAAAATTCAAAACACAAAGCACTACTTGTAAGTTTCTTTCTTTTGGCAGGAGGTGAATAAGTAAGTTCCCACGTCCCCCAGCCAAGTCCAGATCTGAGGTGTCCAACCTACACACATGCATGGGATCATATAATCTGGTAGGAAACAGATAAAGATGCTGCATCAGGTATTCACAGTCACTGGGGGAACGAGGCCAACACCTGGCTCTTCGCACCTGCTCTAGAATACTCTACAGGAATTAAATGTGATAGGAAAATGAGTATCTTACCAGGAGAAGTTCTCATTAAAATGTCCTCACATTTTTTTTTCTCAGATGCCTCATTTTATCTAGGGAAAGCTGTGTGACTATGAATGAAATCAAATTCTAATTTGTTTAGGAAATGGTTTGGTTATCTGATTACCCACAGCCCAGGGCTTTGCCCTGAAAAGCAAGGCTACACAGGATCTAAGGTGCTAAGAATAAGGAAACCATCAAACGAAGAAACCATTCTACTGTGCAGTCTCAAAAGAAGTCCAGAGGCTTCTTTACTGCTTTGAGACAGAAAAATAGGTTGTAGTTTCTACGTTCTAGGTACTAAACTCTGAGACAACATTCCAAAGCTCAGTGGAAGGGGGTCAGCTTGTTGGGGTCCATGAGACAGGAAGGGTGAAAAACAAGCCTCTGCGATGGCCAAGTGTATTTTTGTGTCTCTCCCAGGCCCTTCACATCTCAGGGCCGGCTGGATTCCCCAGGGTCTATCTGAAAGCAATCCGCCCAGGACACTCTTTTCAGGAATCATTTCTGAAGGTCTTCATTACACACCGAAGCCATTAACCCACTCTGTTTCAGAGAAAACTAATGGGTGATTTTTCTCTTAAGATCAGAAATGAATGAATATTAAAGAATTCAGCAACATTCTGCCTCTTCTGGTCAGATTTTCTGTAAGTGCTCATCTGGAGAAAGGCTCTCTACATAGAATAAAGTTTCCAACAGTGACAATATTCATGAACACGTCCTAGAGTATTTCCTGGGTGGCTTGCCAGCCACTAAGAAGGAAGAGCAAAGTAAAGCCTATAGGTCAGACTATCCTGGGCAGGACATGGGCCAGGACACTGAAAGGCCCTCAGCTGCTCCCCTAAACAGCAGGAGCCGCAGGAAGCGTGGGGGGTTTTTTAATAAATTTTTTAATTTTTTATTTATTTGTTTTTGGCTGCGTTGGGTCTTCCTTGCTGCACACGGGCTTCCTCTAGTTGTGGCGAGCGGGGGCTACTCTTCGTTGTGGTGCGTGGGCTTCTCACTGCGGTGGCTTCTCTTGTTGCGGAGCACGGGCTCTAGGTGCAAGGGCTTCAGTAGTTGTGGCACGTGGGCTTCAGTAGTTGTGGTTCGCGGGCTCCAGAGCACAGGCTCAGCAGTCGTGGCGCATGGGCTTAGTTGCTCCACAGCATGTGGGGTCTTCCTGGACCAGGGCTCGAACCCGTGTCCCCTGCATTGGCAGGAGGATTCTTCACCACTGCGCCACCAGGGAAGCCCAGGAATCGTGTTTGGAAATGAGTGCCCTGAAGCCTGAGTTCTCCTCTCCTCTCCCAACCCCCACCAGGAAGAGGACCCACCCAGATCCCAGGGTCTATAACAGGACAGGGTGGAAACCAGACCTTCGCCATCAGCACACGGTGTTCTGGCTGCAACAATTTTGATTCCTCTAACACTCATCAGAGGCGAGGCAGGGTGGGGAAAAGGAAAGGGTACTAGTAGCCCTCAAGTAAGGCAGAGCTAGGTTTGACTCCTCAATCACGCTGTCTTTCTCTTTCTAAGTCTGACTTTTCATCTACAAAGTAGGAATACTCACAACAGTTAGTACTTCATAGGTTACTACAAAGATGAAAAGAGATCAGGAAACTCAGGCATTTAGTGCAGTGCTTTCTTCCTTCCTGCTCACCTTCCATCCCCCTATAGGCAAGCCTTACAAATAATGTTTTGTTTTTTAAGTCACCCACGAAGCACCCTCCTTATTCACTGGGCTGGGTTCTGAGATGTCTGCTGCTATTTCCCCAAATCAAATACATGCTCAAAGGGCATTTTGAAAGCAACTAAAAATATCCAAAACAATATACTCAAAGCAATTCCAAAAATGTTTTCAGCAATACTTTTGGAGTTGGCCTACAATCTCCCAGAGTGACGGTCCGTAAAAGGCAAACATTTAGAAGTGAAGTGCTTTCAAGCTTTCAGGTGATCTCACAACTTGACAATTGCCCTGAGCCACAGACCACGGGGCTCCTCAACTTTGCAGCAAGTTCCCTGCTAAGGGTTTTATGCCTCTGCCTATCCTCAGCCCCCTCAGCCTGCTGGGCCTCCTGCAGGAGGGGATCTCCAGAAATTACCTCCGAGAATATAATCCGATCTCACTCACAGGTGACTCCCATCACTACAGATTGCAAGGATTTTTTTCACAGATGTTTTCACTTTGTTTTGAAAAGTGAAACAAACAACACAATTGAAAAGTAGGCAAGAGACTTGAACAGGCACTTCACAAAAGCAGACATCCAAATGCCAAATATACAGGCAAAGACACTAAGCTTCCAATGGTGATAAGAGAAATGCGAATGGAAATCATAATGAGAGACCTCTATACAACATCAGAAAGGCTACGATTAAAATGACCTCTCAAAGGAAGTATTGGCAAGAATGTGGAGTAATGGAACGCTCGCTCACACCAGATGGGACTATAAATTGAAATGGCCATATCGGAAAACTCTTTGGCGGTATTTACTAAAGGCGAACATAGTCACATCAGAGGACCCAGGCATTACACACACACCCACATACACACACACCAGAGAGGCATACCTATGTGCACCACCAAAAACATATACACGTGGATGTTCACAGCAGCATTATTTGTAAGAGCCAAAAACGGGAAACAACTCGAATGTCCATAATCAGTAATTGCAGTGTATTTATACGATGGAACATAATCCAGCTACTGCTGCATGCACAACATGGGTGAATCTTACAATGCTGAGGGAAAGAAGTTAGACATAAAAGAATACAGAAGGACGAGCGTATTTATGTAAAACTCAAAAACAGGCAGAGGTGATCTACAGTCTTAGAAGTCAGGACAGCGGTACCATGGAGGAGGAAGTAACGGGAGGGGACACACCCAAGGAGAGATTCCAGGGTGCTGGTGGCTCTTCCTCTCTCGAGCTGTGTTAAGAATAAATGGGTGTGCTCTTGGAACAGAAATTCACTACACTGCACCCATGGAATCTGTGCCCGTTTCTGCGGGTAAGTTAACCTTCAAAAAAATCAGTTTCTTTAAAAAGCAAACCCACCTGGACGCCTCCTCCTTGCAAAGCCTAACAGGACAAACTGATTTAATTAAATAGTCAGGCCGGGTAAGAAGAGCAAGAGACACCAGGCCACGCCGCCTCACCGTGCCCGCTCCCAGCTCCATCACTTGTAAGCCTGTGGCTCCGAGGGAGTTTGACTCCCTGAGTCTCACTACTCATCAATCAAAGACAGCTGGGTAATTAGGAGACTCAGATGAGATAGGAGCGCACTTCGTATTTGTACCATTGGTATCCCAACATTGGTTCCTAGGACTGTGGCACCTACCGTAGCAGATGCAGCTGGAAAGCAGGCAGAACCTGGGGAGACTGAGGGAGATTTTGAGGAGCTTCGGGGGGTTACTTTCAAGAGTTTTAGGGGCCAGTGGCATAGGTTCTTTGTAAAATTTCATATCAACTCAAACAGGAGTTACTGTACTTTGTATTCTCTCTGCTAGATCACTAGAGCCACTCTGTAATAAGCTTTCCATCATAAAGAGTGCTTTTCAGGTCACGTTTGGAAATGATACATACGCTTCCTCCTGGAAGCATCAAATTTCCTTTACTCTCAGTTACGCTCTCATTCTGTCTTAAGCTTCTGCCTTCATGAGACTTCCAATCTTGGTGGGTCTCTCTCTAGATGTCTTAAGTCTCCCCTGGGCCCTGGGTTAGGAATCAGGCCTGTTCAGGCAAGACAGTGCTTGGAATAGCAGGCTTGACCTCGCACAGACTCAGGGCTCCTTTAGGGCCTTGGGTCAAGGACAAGCAGCCTCGACATTCCTGGAAGACCGTGAGAAGAATCCCAGGCCCCACCCCGGTCCCAGTGAATCAGAATCTGTGCCTTAACAGGATGCCCAGGCGATTCACCTGCACTTAAAGGCTTGAGAGGCACTGACCTAGGTCACACTGCCTGTCACCTGACAAACTGAGAGGCCCAGGGCTGGAGGTCACAGCCTCACCCAGGTAGTGGAGTTCATTCTAACAACCGCTCTGTGAACGGCCTTCCCCCAAGGCTGGGCCCATACAAATGGGCCATGGTGCTGTACCTGCTTTCCAAACCCAGGGTCATATTTTCCTGGAACTTGGGAGTGGGCAGAAAAGGGCAGAGGACAAAGGAGGCGGGGAGAAGGGAAGATGGAAAAGGTGTGCCTGCCCTCATTTCTCTGCAGCGCTCAGGAAAGCCGGGGGGGGGGGGTGGCGGGGGGGGGGAGAAAGGTAATATTGGAGCACTGAGCAGGCAGGAGAGGGGTGTCTACTGAAGCTTAGCCAAGCTTGTCTTGTCCATGAGAGCAGGAACCCTGAAACTGGGGCACCTGGTTCACTTGCAGCTCTCTACGCAGCAGCTTTGGGGTCTTACACACGTCGCACTGAGACAGGCTGGGACCTGGGACCCTTTGCTGCAGTGCTTGCACCTGGACAAACATCTCCTTGAGCAACAAAATGCAAAGAAACTATAAGGGACTAAAAATAACTACATGAAAGCACAGTCGGGGGCAAATTATGGACAAGATACAAAAAGACCAAAAACCCAACCGCCACCTCTGAAGAGCCCGGAGGAAAAACAGGGTGTGAGGAGCAGAAATAGGATACTTACTGCCCATGCCCCCTGCACTCAACACCACCAAAGGGGTGGGCAGACCGCCTAAGCCACCCCTCCTGCCCAACCCTCACCCCATGTAAGGAACCAGCTCGTCTCCCCCTTGGGGAGCAAACAAAGGAAACTGTTACTTCTTTTCGCTCCCCCCATTGCAGCAGAGGCCCCAGTAAAGCCTTACCTGAATTTCTTTTCTGGACTCTTATCAATTTCTACTGATTAAGGAAGGCCAAGAACCCTGGCTGGTATCAACATGACCTCTCTATGCCTGTTTTTTCAACTGTAAAATAGGGATAAGTAATAGTACCTCCCTCTGAGAGTTGTTGGGAGGATGAAAGGAATCAGTATCTGTAAAGTGCTTAGAACCATGTACTATGGAAGCACATAATCGCCTCTAGGGAAACGTTATTCAAATAATATACGAACAGAAAAATTAATAGACAGGAAGGGGGAATCCCAGAAGAAAGCAGCTGTCCAGCTCAACATATTTTTATTGATTCTCTCCTATATGCCAGACACACAGATCCCGGCCTCTGGAGGAGTTCACAGTCTAGGGGGGTTTGAAAGCAAGGCTGTTCATAAACAAGATGTCTGAGTTCAGCATTCCCTGTTCCATTTTTAAAAGTCAACCACCAGATAGACCAGCGAGTGTGTGGTTGGCAAGGTCAGAAAAGGATCTGATTAAAAGGAGAAAGTCTCACTTTCCAGTGGATGAAATTGGGAGAAATGTCCACTTTATCAGCATTGAGCTCTTTATACAAGTACCAAATTTCTACCTTCAACTTATTTCTTAAACTACTGTTACGGTTGCATAAGGATTTAATTTTAAAAGGACTTACTTCAGGGACACCCAGCTTTCTACACCTAGCTCCTTATTGCTACTTAATGATAGGGTAGATTAAATTCTTCAGGAATAATATTAACTTCTCAACCACTAGATACTGCTGGCTGTCACCTTAGACTGTGTGAGGCGACATATTCCTAGGAAGTCTAAAAACAAAGACCAGCTCGCTGACATATACCCTCTCTGACCAACAGTGGTTATGAAAGGTGATTACAGGGTAACACATGTATTCACTCTCCTGAGATCATTCCCACTTCCACCATCGGGAAGGATAGTGCTGTGCCGGTGAGGCCTAGTGTATTCGGCTTCAACTCTGATTTCTTCTCTTTGATTACTAATGTTGGCACAGCGTCGGTTTAAACGCTTAGCCCCGGCTCTGGAACAAAGTGGCCCTTTTATTCAGAGCCATTGGGCACTAAAGACCCACACCTGCCAATCCACAAAACAGTCAAACAAGGTGAAATAGGGCAAAATTACCATCCTTAGGAAAGCAGTGAATTTCAGGCTGTGAAGACTGGAAACTAGTTTGATCTACTGCACTTGAGGCTTTGTTCAAATCTTACAAACTGTGTGTAATTTTTCCCCCAGAGGAAAATGAAAAGGATCCATCAACTTCACTGAAACGAAAACACAATCTCTTATTTCCTCCCACTTCGGATGATGACAAAGGAGACAGAACGAGAACAGAAGAGGCCACCGTAACCCTGAGACGATTCCCTTGCCTAAGCCGCCACTGCTGAGTGATGGTCCATACTTTACAGAGGCCCATCATCTTAGGGTGCGCCCTCACAGGTGCTATTCATTTGAGCCTCAAACCAAGCCCATGAGGCAGGCCGGCCAGCACGGAGTGGTCCCAAATAACAGCAGAGGAAACTGAGGCTTGGTGAAGGCAGTGACGCAGGCTCCAGGTGCCAGGATTTAGCTCCCAATTCTTCCTCTTCCATTGTTTCCCAGTCACCTAATTCAACCAAACCTTTCCAGACTTTAAAAGACTCACCGAAGGTAAACGAATGAAATGCCTAGATTTTCTAAAGCCAACAGTGAAGCAAATATTTTCAACCTAATCCCAAGAAACTTCACTCCTGCTGTGAATGAAACTCAATGATGTGCATTTTAGGTCGCTTTATCGCCTCCCGTCTGCATAAGAGATGAACATCAGTAAGTGAAGGGGGAAGGCAGCCAGGCAAGGATGGTTTGAGACCACCACACCAAGGAACCTTAGCACCAACTGAGCAGCCCAGGGGTGCCTTTCTGGTCAAAAAGAAACCAACTCCATGATAGCAGATTCAAGACCCAACACCTTGGGCTTCCCTGGTGGTGCAGTGGTTAAGAATCTGCCTGTCAATGCAGGGGACACGGGTTCGAGCCCTGGTCCGGGAAGATCCCACATGCCACAGAGCAACTAAGCCAGTGCACCACGACTACTGAGCCTGCGCTCTAGAGCCCGCGAGCCACAACTACTGAAGACCGCACACCTAGAGCCCGTGCTCCCCAACAAAAGAAGCCACCACAATGAGAAGCCCGCACACTGCAACGAAGAGTAGCCCCCGCTCGCCGCAACTAGAGAAAACCCGCGAGCAGCAACGAAGACCCAACACAGCCAAAAATAATAAATAAATAAAATAAATTTAAAGAAAAAAAGACCCAACACCTTGACTGAAAGTCAGCCAGACTCAGCTGAGACTACCTCCGTGACTTTACCAAAACCATGGTAACTTAAGAATCAATACGCGAATTTCTGTCGTTCTGAGGACTAGGATTCATGCCCTTCTCCCCTACAGCCTCTCCCCCTACCCCAACCTCACCCACACAAATCAGAAAACTTTTCGAAGCTCTTGGCTTTCTTCCATATACTTTTTCCTTAGTCCTAACCGTGGGATTCTTAGCCCTTGTGGGAAGGAGAAGGCAAAGAACATTAAACATTCCAGGTGCATCCTATTAGGTACTTTTCTACAAGCTAGGTCTCACTCTGATCTTACAGATAAGAAAACCATGGCTCAGGTGTTAACTACCCCACCCGAGTTCCCACAACAAATTAATGGTGGAGCCACATTTCACATTCAGCTCTGTCCCACTCCAATGCCATCTTCACACTGTATTAGCTTCTACTCAGAGTGATCCATGAACTGACAGCACCTGCATCAGTGGGAGTTTGTTACAGGTGCAGAATCCCAGACCCCAACCCCTACTGAATCAGAATCAGCACCTTAACAAGATCCCCAAGTGCTCTTGTCCATGAGTTGGAGAAGCACAGCTAAGCTACACTACACTGTTAAAGGGGGTAGAAAGTCTCTACCAAGGGAACAACTGCTCCAGTGGTGCTTAACCTCATTTAGCATCATGACTCTTGCACCCAAATACACTGATGCTCGTGTAGTGCCAAGTACCACGTGAATCCTGTTTAATACAGAGATTTTTTTTTTTTTAAGGGCAGTCTTGACACAGTTCCACTAACAACTTAGAAGATGATGCTAAAACATCTACCACAGTCAAATCTTAAGGGAGAAGCTAAACATAAGCTGTCCAGTCAGCCCTGCCCACTGCCCTCTAGTGGATCACAGCAAGGAAGCCTAAGTATGGAGTTAGTCCCCAGAGCGAAGCCCAGAAACACTCCTCTCTGAAGGTCACAGGGTATTCGCCATGAAAACGATTCCGCTGACTCAGAAACAACTTGGCACACGACCCTCTTAATTCAGAGGAAGGACTTTGGGATGAAAGAGTAACAGAAAAATCCTAAAAGATCCAAAGACAAACAAGGAGAAAGGAATTATCTAGATACCTTTTTTTTTTACCCAAGAGCAGAAAATTTGCCCTGAAACTGATAGCCTATTCTTGCATCTCTCTCTCTCCACGTTTTTCTTATTATTCTCCTTTCACTCTACCCACAGTGGCATTCTTACTGTTTCTTTTAGCTGAGATATTCACACACTATAAAAGTCACCCTTTTAAACTGTACAATTTAGTAGTTTTAATGTATTTAATGTATTCATAAAGTTGTGCAACCATTCCGGAATATTTTCATCACCTCCAAAAGAAACCCCATGCCCATCAACAGTCACTCCCATTCCTCTTGCCCCGCCCCCCAGCTCTTGGCAACCACTAATGTAACTTTTTGGATTTGCCAAGAAGTGGAATTGGTCATGAGCTACCCTGATGTTTAACATTTTGAGGAACTGCCTGTTTTCCAAAGCAGCTGCACTATTTTCCATTCCCATCAACAACGTAATGGGGCTTCCCTGGTGGCGCAGTGGTTGAGAATCTGCCTGCTAATGCAGGGCACACGGGTTCGAGCCCTGGTCTGGGAAGATCCCACATGCCGCGGAGCGGCTAGGCCCGTGAGCCACAACTACTGAGCCCGCGCGTCTGGAGCCTGTGCTCCGCAACAAGAGAGGCCACGATAGTGAGAGGCCCGCGCACAGCAATGAAGAGTGGCCCCCACTTGCCGCAACTAGAGAAAGCCCTCGCACAGAAACGAAGACCCAACACAGACAAAAATAAATATGAATAAAAATAAATTAAAAAAAAAAACAAAACAATGTAATGTAGGAGGGTTCTGATTTTTCCACATCCTCACCAACATTTATTATACATCTTTTTGATCAAAGCCATACTGATGGGTGTGAAGTGGTACCTCACTGAGGTTTCGATTTGTATTTCCACAATGACTAATAATGTTGAGCATCTTTTCATCCCCTTATTGGCCATTTGTATATCTTACCTGAAAAAAAAATGTATATTTAAATCCTTGGCCCCTTTTTTTTATAAATTTATTTATTTTATTTATGTTTTTTTGGCTGCATTGGGTCTCCGTTGCTGTGCGTGGGCTTTCTCTAGTTGTGGCGAGCAGGGGCTACTCTTCGTTGCGGTGCGTGGGCTTCTCATTGCGGTGGGTTCTCTTGTTGCGGAGCACGGGCTCTAGGCGCTCGGGCTTCAGTAGTTGTGGCTCATGGGCTCAGCAGTTGTGGCTCGTGGGCTCTAGAGCGCAGGCTCAGTAGTTGTGGCGCACGGGCTTAGTTGCTCCGCAGCATGTGGAATCTTCCCGGACCAGGGCTCGAACCCATGTCCCCTGGCAGGTGGATTCTTAACTACCGCACCACCAGGGAAGCCCCTTGGCTCCTTTTTAAATTGGGTTATTTGCCTTTTTGTTGTTGAGTTATAAGAGTTCTTATTTTTGAAACTCCAGTCAAGTTCCCCTCTTCCTGGAAAGCTCTTCCCCCAAATCTCCAATATTCTTCAGCTGGACATACATTTGAATTAATCCCTCTGTACCTGGAACCACTACCCTCTGAAAGCCTAGGAACACTTTCTCTCTCCCTTTCTGTCCCATGCACCCCTCCTTGCTTTCAACCTGGGTGCTGTGCCCCCCCTTTATCCACAACAAGCTCTCCTGTGGTCACGAGAACTCATCTGCTACTTCAGTGAATTTACAGAATCAAGAAAGAACTTAACGACAGGTTCTCTGACCACTGCCACAGATTCACGCAGTCTCACTCTGTGCTAGGCACAGCGCTTTTCTTAGGTGCTCTGAAAAGTATTTGTTTATATGCAGGCACAAGTACGACTTCACACTTCTGCTCCCTAACACCACCAACCTAAAACACCCTTTCTCCTCTCTACAGGAGTGCTACGCATCGTTTCCAGAGTTTTCATAGTCTAGCCCATCCATATAGGCTTCCTCAGCCACCACAGCTTCAAATGGCTTCTCTCTACTCTGAAATAAACAGTAACCACCTGTACAGTTCATGCATCAATTAATATCCATAGTTCATGAATGCCCCTGTATTTTAGAGATAGACCAGGTGAAACCACCCCACCCATAGATGGTGTTAAATAATATATTAGAACTGCTGGGATGTGCTGATTAAGTGAAGGAGTCCTAGAAGATACACACGTAACCTCAAAATGCTCTGGGAAATGTCTGCTTAAATAAATAGAACTAAGTTTTTTGTTGTTGATATCATTAACTGCAGTCCTTCTCAGAGTCTTTGATACAATGACGAACACAGTGAGAATCTGAGACAGGGAAAAATAACAGGCAGTGCTTCCAAATTGATTTGCCCTTTACAAGAGCACACCTATTAACATCCACCTGACAGTATTCTTCCCAATACTCTGGGAACTGCTGAGCTAACTCAGATGGCTAATCAATTCTATCAGCTGGACAGCAGGAACCACATTTTCTACCCAGGTCAGGAACCAAACTTGCTTTGTTTTAGGATGCCATTCATTGGAAGCCACTATTAACATAACAGGTTACAGGAAGAGAAGAAAGAAACCATACATTAAATGTGTTCAGACCCATCTAGATTTTTGAAATTGGAAAATGATGAAATGTGAAAAGAAAAAAAAAAAAAAAAATGGATCTTAGAAATGACCTAGTGCGGTATAAGCTGAGTGTTATTTTAAAAGAATCCTCTAGGAGGGTTGAGGAATAGAGCCTTCCAGGAACTGACCGTGACTCTCTATGACCCAGTAACAGCCCTGATGATGAAAGAGAAATAAAGTATCAAAATGACTGTCTCACAACAAACTTAGCCAAGGGAGCCAAGATATCAAGCGGTCATGTGCTGAAAAAAGTGAATAACAGTGATAAGGAAAGAAGCTTCCCCACCCTGGAAAAGAAATCCTCCCAGCAAAAAGTAGGGGTAACACCCAAAATATAAATATCAAGTTATGGAAAATAATTTTAAAATAGAAATTTTCTGTACTCGTGTTAAGTAGGAGAAACTATTTATATCAGCGATTAGTGCATCTAAAGAATTACAAGCTGAAGGTTGTGTCTTTACTGAGTGCTGATTACGGTCAGGAAGACAGGCATGGGCCTTGCAGATTTATCTGCTAGAACACTAAGTGGTACACTTGAGTTTTTGAATAGGTTTCTGATTTACTGATAGGCTTCTCTAGTGCTAATCACTTGAAAACTAAAACAAAGCACAAATGGAAAGCTGAGATAAAGCCTGACGGTCAGCTGGGACTCCATTTGGTACAGCAACACAAGAACTAGTTCAAGTGCTGACCCCCTTGGACACACAGTCCATTTGGGTGCTACGTAAACCTTATTTCTGCCCTCAAATATCATCTCGGGAACCCTCCTGACTCCAGCAGGTTCCCGAAGCCTCTCTGATACAAAGCAGCTAAAATTCAAGGCCACAACCTAGGCCACCTTAAGTCATGGCAAACTGTCAGCCCAGGACCACAGCTTAGGGGGCAAGGAGAAGAGCTTAAGGTTGGGTTGTGCCCAAATAGTGCTTGATTATAAGCTCGGCTACCTAGAGCAGCACTGATACCGCACAGCTGCTCCAAAAAGTTGGGCTTCCCGGCCCTCAGAGAGTGATAGAGGGTCTCCCTCAGTTACAGCCAACACCACCATCCTCCAGAAGGAATGGAAGGCCTTCACCAGATCTGACCACCACAGGACATCTGCCACCTCCCCCCGAGGCCTGGGTAAGCTGTCCCTTCAGAGAAGACACCACACTGCAAATTCTTTTTCATCTTGCTCATAAGTGATTCACCTGTTCTCCAATCTTAAGGTTTAAGCTGCCAGAACTTCTCAAAACCTCTCCACAAACGTCTGAGATCCCCAAAGAAAGGAAATAGGGTAGTTGCTGGATTTATCAATATCAAGGTCACCCATCTCAGTCTATCCAAGAGTGTCCTGGAAACCAGAGGCTAAGTATCGTACAGTATGAAAAGAAGGGGGAACTTCTTTTGTGTAAAATTCGTTCATTTGAAAAGCAATCAGAATTATCTAAACCGGACAATGAGAAGTGGCAATAGGTATCAGAAATAGAAAATGCCTTAGGCAAGTTCCTAAAACGGCCTGAAGAAACCCTGTCTCCATATATGACGTATTAAAAGAATGGTGTCTCTGAACAAACCTCACCTTACTCCCTCTCACCCCCTAAGTCAGTGATTCTACAGGCATGGTCCCTGGACTAGCAGCGCTGGCATCACCCGGAACTAGTGAGAGATGCAAATTCTTGGATCCCCCCTTCCCCCCTCCCCCTTTCCCCCTCCCCCTTTCCCCCTCCCCCTTCCCCTCCCCCCTCCCCCCCTTCCCCCTTCCCCCCTTCTCCCCCTCCCCGTTCCCCTCACCCTAGACGCAGAGAATCAGAGACTCCGGCAATGCAGCCCAGCTAGCTGTGATTTAACAAGCCCTCCAGGGGACTCTGATGGTTCAGTTTGAGAACCACTACCCTAGGATTAGGGAAAGTGCAGCAGCTGGGGGGGGGGGGGTTGGGAGGAGGGGTCAGGAGCCTGATTAATCCCTTATTAACTGAGTGAGAGACATCTCACCTGTTCTTGCCTCTGATCAGCACTGGCCCTCAAGCTCACGGTCTGATTCCACTGATGAGGGGTTGAGCCCCTAGTTCAAGGTCTCTGTTAGATACCAAGCCAGAGCTCCAGCCCGGGGTCTGCTGACTCCTTCAGCAACCTTGGATCTCAAACTGGGGCCTTGTTAACACGCCAATTCTGGGGCCCAGGACTCTGAACACTGATGAGGCACCCCACCACGCTCGCATCTCCTAATCTACACCTCGCTGCTTCCTTCAGATAAATACAAGGACTGGAGCCTCAACCCTTAAAATCAAAAGAGACATGGATTTAAGGGAAGAGAAAAGAAGAAGATAAAGAGCGACTTCCAAAGCCCTGAGAAACCAAACCTTTGGGTGAGGAGTGGGTGGAGGAGAGAAGACTTAGGCGGCTTGTTACAATTAAAAGAAGTAGTTAATTCAAAAAAAAAAAACTGAGTAAAGAGCATAGCCACAGGAAAACACGAATGGCGCTTTAAAGTTTTCTTAGCACTTCTGATGCCCATTATCTGCCCCAAGTCTCACTACAACCCTGCAATGAAAGGAGATAAGGCCACTATTATCCCCATTTGACAGAAAAGAAAACTGAAGTTCATAGTGTCCAACAATTTGCCAGTTAGCATAGTAATCCGACTGTAAACCTAAATCTTGACCTCAGGTCTATCTCACTCTAGAACCTGTGTACCAACACCAGGTGATTTCCACATTTGGAAATCTGCCCCAAAGCAGATTCCCACCCCCGTCCCCTCAGGAAAAAAGCAAAGAGAAGAACATGTAGCAGAAATGGTGATCCCCTAAAACACAGTACTTGAGCAGTGTGTGGGTTCTCCTTTAAGAACTTAACACACAAACCCAACAGCGAAGGTGTTCAGCCAAAAGGCGAGGGGGGGGGGGGGTGGTAAGAGGCATATTTCTAGCCTGCATAATCATTTCTGGACCAATTCCCACTAGCAGCCTCGGAGGTGAACAGCGGCTCACTGCCAGGCTGAAGCTCCTCCACCCCCAGGTTATGACAGAGCAGCTCTGACTCGTGTGCGGGCAAAACCCCAAAACTCAGAACAAGAAGTGAAAAAAGTGGAGCTAGGAGAACCAGCATCCTCCACACTCTCGTAATCCACATAACGCCAGTTCCAGGGTCCTGGGGTCCCCTGGAACGCACTCTTAGGAGATGGTAGGATGAAGTGGACATTCTTGTGGACCCACAGCCCCTATTCCTTCCCACCCGGTCCCTGAGGAAGAATAACCGAAAGGGGAGAGGGCTCGTTATTAAGTCCTGGGGCTGGAGCCCAAGACAGATACAACCCAGGCATCCTCTCCTAAGGAACAGTAGTATATCAACCCAAACTCTCCACCTGGCCTTCCCTTCCAGGTCCTGTCCTCTGCGAAGATGAGCCGGGTGGGGTTGGTGGGGTGTTGTAAAGCTGAGAAGAGACTAGAGGAAAAATCAGGCCATCCACCTACCCCACGTTCCCCGCCATGTGTGTGACGCTCCATTCCAGTGCGCACCATAAGCACTAACTCGGAACCGGGCGCCCTGGGCCACGTCTGAGGTTGAGGAGGGGGCGTCGCCCAGCTAAGCGTCCCGGAGGCAGGGAGCCATTCCCGCCCGGACAGCCTACCTCAGTTTTGGCAGGAATGATCTTCCTAGAAGCCAGCCAGGGAAGCGAAGATCTGGGTGATTCGTGGATTTCAGCCGGGGCGGAGGAACTTAGCCTAGGGGCGCAGCTCCTCCACACTGGGAGCCTCGGGGCGGCACCCGCGGGGACAGTGAGGAAAGAAGGGCTCCATCCTCAACTTTCTCGGATGAAACTGCTTGGCTCTGCGGCTTGCCCAGCCCTGCCCGCACATCGGGTCCCAGGTTTGGGGAGAACCCAGGGACCCGAGTCCCTCTCGGCGCGCACAAAGCAGCTGCGCCCGAGCGCGCGGCCCCCTCTCCCGTCGCCCGCCAACTTGAAAGCATCTCCCTGGGCGCCTGCCTACTCCCCCCGCCCCGCAGCAGGGTCCCCGACCCGGCCACACGCCTCAGACCCAGCGCTGGGCGCCCCAAACGCCGCGGCTGCTGCAGCCGCATCTTCCACCCTCCGCAACCCCCGGCCTGGCCTCTGCCTCACTCGCCCGGCTCCCCACGCCCCGGCCCTACCTTGCAGCCCGGTTCGTGTCCCGGCAGTGCCAGTGCGCTGCACGCGTCCCAGCCCGCAAGGCTCCTCCCCGGGAGCTGCCCCGCGCGGGGCTCCGGGCTCCGGACAAGGCTCGGCCCGCCCGGGTGCTGGCTAGCCGCCGCTCGCGGCTGCCGCGCCGGCTCCAGCTGCCGCGCGCAAGGGGGAGCGGGGGGAAACTCCCGGCAACTCCAACTCCGGGCGCTGGAGCTCCAGCTGCAGCCGCGCGCCCGCCCGCCGCCGAGTGCTAGCGCCTGCGAAGCGAAGCTGCCCGCGCGGCCGCCTCTGAGCATGCCCAGTGCCGCCGTGGGCGAGCCCCAGCGCCCTGGGCCGGGGCAGATGGCCGAGCTGGGGGCCGGAGACCCGCCCCGAGCTCCGGAGCGCCTTGGGTGGGGGAGGGAGGGAAGGGCCGGTGCCGGGGAGGGGACCCTGGAGCAAAGGGCAGGGGAGAAACAGTGAAGGAGGAGGACCTTGCAAGTTTCACGGGTCGTGGGAAGTTTGTGGGTGAGAAAGGCGAGCTGCTTCTGTGAGCCTCTGCAAGCCTAGAAAGGACAACGAGGAAACATTATTCTCCCCGAGAGAACAAGTGGACCCAGCAGATGGGTTTTATCCAGTGCACTCGTTGCTTCAAGCCTAGGGTCGCCAAAAAAGAGCGAATAGGGCCTGGCCGGCAATGTAAGTGGGTGAAACGTGTAGGAGGCGGCGAACTGGAGAGAGCTCTGAAGGCAGAGCCACTGGGCTCCAAACTCCCGTTGGTATCCTGGAAGAATCGGGGCCTGCTTTGGCTAGATTTTCTGATTTTTTTTTCAAGAAATGACAGAGATTTCGATTTTTTTAAAATGTAAAATATCCTGGTTTTTCAGTCTTGATAACTAATTCAGATTTTAAAAAGCACTCTGGACCAAAAAAATATATTTGAGTTCCTTCTCTGCTCAACCCCACAGCCAGCCAGTGTGAGGATTGTGATTTCTGCATTCTTTTACCAAAGAGCAGCTGAGTGCCCACTGTGGTTTGGACCAAAAGGCACTGGCGAGTATCCAAGATGATTCAGATTGCCATCAAAGTACGACCAGTTACTAAGGGAAATAGGTTTTCCAGACAGAAGAGGGTTACAGATAAATGCTGAGACATTCAAGAAGAGAAGTAAGATACTGATACTAATGTGGAAAGGGGTGTGAGAACTGACTCTTGGGAAACATCTTTAATAAAAGTACCCAAGTGGAAAGTCACCGTAGGATCGATAACAGAACTCTGCTGAGGCATTTCTGGAGTCTGAAAAAGGAAAAAAGGGAAAACCAGTAATATGACCCTGTCTTTATTTTAAATTTTGATATTTTTCATTTTTTGTATTAATTTTAAATATATCACCTTAAAACATTTCTCTTGATTATTGGGTCCTTTGATGTCCTGTTAAATTGTGCAGCCCGCCTCATCTTAGCCCAGGCCCTGCTGGGGTGTCAGATGGTGGTACCCCGGTCTATATAAGGGGTAAGAAACACCATACTGACATGGGAAGGAGAGCTGGAGTAGTGGCTGGGGGCTGAGGCAGAGGACTTGGTTGCCATTTTGTGGAACCTGAACTTCATTTTGTAGGCTGTGCGGAGCTAGCAGATGCTGGGGGAAGAAAGTGACAATCAGAACTGAACTCTAGGAAGATGGGCTGGACTGCAGACACAGGAAGGTGGTTTGGAGGGGGAGAATGGGAGAAATGGGGATACCTAGGGCGTATTCATGGTTGTGGTTTTGTGAAAGTCAGAGGGATTGCCCTAATAAATTCACGTGTCTCTGCTTATTTCTTGGGGTAGGGCTAGCTTAACGCCAACAGGCAGGGCTGCTGCATCTAAGCCTCAGCCATTTTCTACCAGGTTTCCATGGGCAAATGGCTCCACTTCTAAGCTGCACTTTCCTCATCTGTGAAATGGAGAACAGTTCTCATAGCGTTTTTTGAGAGGATTTAGAGCAGCAATGTATGTCTAAGGGCTTTGAAAACTCTGAGAATTTAAGCAAATATAAGGCATTGTTCTTATCTACACATCATCTATATGAAATCTGAATTTAAACAAGGAAGCTCTATAGCTTTATAAAAATTGTCTTAAGTAGTAAGCATCTTTGATTTAGCAAGCTCTCTCTCTGTGTTCAGGATTCTGTTACCAGTCTTCAGAATCAGCTTTTGGGTAATTTAACGATTTTGTGAATTAAAATGTCCCTGTATAGAAAGAAATAGGTGAGGGAGATTAAGAGGTACAAACTTCTAGTTGCAAAATAAATGAGTCACAGGTATGAAATGTACAGTGTGGGGAATATAGTCAATAACTATGTAATATCTTAGGATGGTGACAGATGGTAACCAGACTTTTCATGGTGATCATTTTGAAATGTATAGAAATAGCAAATCACTATGTTGTATAACAGGAACCAACATAGTGTTATAGATCAATTATACTTCAGAAACAAACTCATAGAAAAAGAGATCAGATTTGTGATTACCAGAGGCCAGGGGTGGGGGGAAGGGGAATTGGATGAAGGCAGTCAAGAGGTACAAACTCTCAGTTATAAGATAAATAAGTACTAGGCATGTAATGTAAAACATAATAAATGTAACACTGCTACACGTTATATGTGAAAGTTGTTAAGAGAGCAAATCCTAAGAGTTCTTATCACAAAGAACTTTGTACCTATATGAAATGACAGATGTTCACTGAACTTACTGTGATAATCCTTTCATGATTAAGTCAAATCATTATGCTATATACCTTAAGCATACACGGTGCTGTATGTCAATCCTATCTCAGTAAAACTGGAAGGAAAAAAAAGTCCCTGTACTAGTTTCTATTGTCACCTCCCTTCTACCACCTTCCTTTTTTAAATCTTCCTTTTTACCTTTTATTTTCTCAGTATTGCAGATCTAGCTCAAAATGACTCCCCCACCCCACCCTGCTCCACGACTACCCTCTGTCTCACCTACAGGTCATGGGTGTAGTCCTGCCTCAGCCAGACACCTGGGACTTCCCTCAGTGCCCTGGGGGATACTCCCCGCAGGTGAGCACATTGGTTGCTGCATTCTTGAAGAACAGACCACTGCTTATCTATGGGAAGCATTTTAAGCATGCAGAACTCTCAAAGGAAAAAAAAAAATACTTGGTGTTTACATAAGAAGCTTTCCAGAAGTTATGGAAAGGAGGAAGTACCTAGCCCAGGACCTATCATGTAATAGGTAATTACAAATGTTTGCGGCATAAATAGCAATTTCCATCATCAAAATCTTCAGTATCTCTGTTCCACCTCCCACAGTTCCTAAGAATTATTTTTAAAAATCACAACAGTGATAAGGTTGTACAGAAGAGCAAGAAGAACAGGATGTAAACATTTGTAAAGGGAGGGACTCTGTACTTTTAAAGTAAAATGCTTTGTCTACTTAAATTTTAAATTAATTGTATTTGTTTTTTAAATATTTTTATTAGTAGTAGTAAATAATACATGATATTAAAAAGAAGCTTAATGCAAAAAAAGCTCGGTAAAGAGAAAAAAGCAAGTTTCTCTCCCCAAGAACTACTATTGTTACCAGTTTCTTGCATATAATTACAGAAATACCCGATGAGCATGAAAACAAGCATAGTTGGCTTTTTTCCTTAAAGTCTGATCATAAAACTATAGAATTGAAAAATACCTTATATATAGTTCGTCTAGATACCAAATTACAGACTTTTAAATGGCTATTATATTTTGGAATAGAAAAGGAAACCATGAAAGCAGTTTTCTCTTATGGCACAAGTCGACTCATGGTCATAAGGACACCAGATCACGTGGTGAAACCCTCCTTCTGATCATTGAGTGGTACAAGAAAAAATTGAGTTCACGTAGAGTTCTCCTGAAACCCATAATGCCCACTGTCAACCTCAACCTAAAACACCCACAGATTTAGATATCCTAGGTCGCCCAGGGCTGTAGAAGGAGGTACTGTCTAAATAACAGATAGAATGAAGTGACATGGACAAAGAGAGCTTGATCTAGGGAATTGTGCATTATAAATCACTGTCTTTAACAGCATCACTTATGATATAACATCATCAGTCACAGTATGTCTTCAAGTCTAGCAAAATCTGCACTAAAAAAAAATCCTTCTATACAGCATAACTGACAACGTTCTAAATTCTTCATTCCAACCATGTGACTTCAGATAAGTCTCAGTTTATGAACTTGTAGGTTGATCCATATGAAACTGCCATTTTTGTTGGTCACAGTTACTTGAATATTGGCAATTTCATATGGTTCAATCAACCAAAAATTAGACACTGTTTTTAGACCTGAAAGGCTCTTTCCTTTAAGTTGGTTGGCATACCATTCATTTTCCCACAAGAGCTGTGTCACTAAACCAGCTCAGAGAAGCCTATTTAATATTTGTAGTTTGTAATGGTACCAGAGTTGGGCCCAGTCTGTACAAAAGGGTCAAAAAGGAGGACATTTCTCTTCCTCTGTTGGTGAGTACAGCACCAGTCTTGGTTGGTCTTAAAATAGGTAAAAATAATCTTTAGCTCCTTTTGTGCCTTTTTCCCCACTATTCTACCCAAACATCTCCTAGGTGTCTTTAGTGCATACCCCTATCTCACCCAGATTGGCTGTTGCTTTCTAGTCTTAAAAATCAGCATTCCTTTAGTATACTACAAGTTAGAACTAAATAAAATAACTTGATTAAACTAAATCACACTTATCTGTGGAAGACTATCAACCTTCCCAAAGATATATGCAATTTTTAGAGTATTTTGTGGTCTCAAAGGGACATTTCCATAATAAAATTCCGGAGTATGAAAAGTGACAAAAGAAACAATTCTGATCGTGAGGGGTGGAAACAACATATTGAGGAAAAGGAACTTTTTTTAGTTCTGTTCCCTATCATTCTATAGTTTATAATTTCTTTCCATCCTCCTTCTTCAACACTATGGTTTCTTTTGAAGTTTGGGGGTTTTTTTCTCTTTCCACAGTGGTTCCCCTGGCAATAGCAGTGAACATCCCCAGGCTAGGATAGGTCTGTGGCTCTTGCATGTATGTATCATTTGTAGATTGGGAATAAAACCTCTCATTTCCAGTGACATGGATATGGTGGGGTCTGGAAGACCTGCAGAATTCAGTGGGTTAGTGGAGCTTATGCTTGGGATCCTATTCTGTTTCCCACACAATTAGTCTTGGTTCGTGCTTTTACTTTTTAAGGTTTCTAGCCGGTTTATAACTGGAGTTCACCTTTTTTTGACTGAGTTGCCGTGGGACAACACTCTGTCCCTAATTTACTAAGCTTCTGGTTTCTTTCTCTCCTATGCTTTTGAGAGCCAGGGTAAATATTAACTATTGACACGAAATATGGTGGGACTGAGTCCACTGCCATTCACTGTAAGAAAACATTACTGAGAGGCATGGCAAACTGTCATTCTCATTCTTCCCTTTCATCTTTATTGGTCTTCTGTTTTCCTCAGAGCTTCTTTCTGCTTCTCTAATGATACTACTTTATCCCCTAAGCTGCTTCAGCTTTCATATACCAACATATAGATAAGACATAGGCTAAAACAAGAAACAGTTTCTTGAAAGAAATGAAACCAAAGAAGTTTTAGTCTTGCAAAAAGACTTGGTTACATTCCGGACTTGGTTGCTCTATTATTAAACTACTGCAGGCCATTGGAGAAAGGACATGAATTTTATTTTAGACAGATCGAGTTTGAACCTCTGCTTCAACTCCTTCTTGTTTATAACCTTGGGCAAAGTCTAAATACTACATTTCTTATCTCCAAAAAATGCATATTACTATCTACTTATGGCTTCAGTTAGAGGATTAAATGGGAATACATACGTAATACACTAAGAACAGCAAGTGCTGAATAAATATTACTTCCAACCCATCTTGGTAACTTCCAGAAAAATGGGAGGGGGAAACCAAAAGAGTGTTTTGGATTTCCAATCTGAGCTGTTTCTAAGAAACACTGCCTCTGCTATAGCAATCATATTTTATCTCCATAGATGCAATATAGCATTCCTGTTTTCACAAAAACAATTTTACTTATATAGAAAGTGCTTTTTACAAAATTTCCACCTTCTGCTGTCCAGGTGTCCTAGTGTTGCCACCTAGTACTATATTTCCAAAGAAAAGGCCTAAGGTGGGAGGCGGGGGGATGGAGAAGGGGTATAAAAAGTTTAGCAGTTTCATCGTTTGTACTTATTAAGTTAGGACTCAGGATTTACTAAGACATTATACAGATACATAAGTTTAAACAGTGACTAGTTCTGAATTTCAATCACAAGTAGTCAAGTATGACTCCTCTTATCTCTTGACTTGCTTGAATTAAAAATCTGGAAGAATAGTATCCAGCCGAAAAATAACAGTCTGCTAAGACAATTACGATCACCTTCAGCTGCAACAGAGCTCCCACCTTAACTCAGACCTGGTTTGTTGTGTTAAGTTCAGAGTTTGGTAGACTGAATCATCCTAATTCCTCCCTCCTTTATTCAGCAATGTTTTTGAAAGACCTATTTTTGTTCTCAAATGACTTTCTCCACCAAGATCCAGAAAAGCTGCTAGGCTTTGAGTGAACAAAGAATCCCTTCTTCTGCCTGGACACACAGAGCTGCTATCTCTCCCCAAGTCTCTGTGCTGCTAGTTTGGAGGATAGAATGATGCAATCCATTCACAGTCTGAGGACAGGTCATCTCTATTGCATCCAGCAGCTCTTTCCCTTCTGTTTGTTAGGGCCCCTGAGCCCTGCCAAAGACTAACAGTGAAAGAAGTTCCTGCTGCTGTGTCCCCAGAAGCTCTTCAGGCCATGCAGACCTGCCCATCCATAGGTGGCCCTATAATTCCCTGTTGCTGCTGTCTCACCCTGGAAACGAGCAGCTTAGGACTTTGCTAATCAAAGTGCACTTTTCAGGCTAGCAGCTTCAGCATTACTTGGGAGCTTGTTAGAAATGCAGATTCCTGTCTACCCAGACCTGGTGAATTACAAGACTGTAATTCATTTGTACATTAAAATTTAAGGAGCACTGCCCTAGGACACCCAGCCAAGAAAGACAAGGAGAAAATAAAAGGCACTTTAATGGTGAAATCTATTTCCTTTGCCCTGGATGCTCTTTCTTACTCCAATCTGCAGTCCTCATCTCTGCGTATCTAAATCCTACCCTGTTTTTCTCTGAGCTGTCTGAAATGCCTGCTCTGTGGAAATCTTTACTGATTGTGTCAGCCAGAGGCATCTCCCACTCATTTACTTGGATCTTCCCTTTGGCTCTTAGCAGGTCTGTTTACACTGTACAAGTAAGTTTGCATGCATCTAATTCATCCTGCTTGAGGCTTGAGATTCGCCAGAACCTTCTTTATATCCTCTAGAGTGTCTAGCACAGTGGGCCATGGGAAAGAAAAAAAAAAAGCATATTTCTTAATTGATAGGAAGGAAGGAAGGGAGGAAGGAAGAAAGGGAAGAAAGAACTCCATTAGTGAAGTAAATGTTTCTGAAAAACTGAGTTCAGCCCCAGGGGTGGACTTGAGCCTGTTTGAAACAGGAATTTAAAAGAGCTCCAATACGCTGGGCATGGAATTGTCATAGTTTCCAGAGCTAACTGGACTAGATTAGATTCAAATCCACCCCATCACAGCACTCACCATCTGGAACTGGCCCAAAGCAGGCCTCTTTCTGGAATAGAATCACAATTCTGTCTGCTAGGGCCGTGACCCCTAGCTTTAAAAAAGTATGCTGTGGGCTCTGAAAGGAATACCTCTTCACCCACTTTCTGTCCTAGGTCTATTCCCACTTGAAAGTTAATATACTCATTTTTTCTTTAAAAAAAGTATTTTAAAAATATATTTCAGATTCTTATATCTTTTCTTTAAAAAGAAATCTTATTGAAAAAAATATTTAGTGTTCCTAATTCAAGTTTTTGTAATGCATCCTTTAGTAAAGGCAATGAGTTTCTGGCTGCAAGTTACAAGTTAAAAGAACAAGTCATTTTACTACTCTTGATAGCTGAGTCAATGAAAAACCTTGACTCTAGATCAGATGTCATATTCACAATAAACATATCTTCCCAACAGACATCCTGGTGTCATTAAAATTTTACCACACACAAAATATAATGGGAAATGTTCCTAGGATTTAAGGACTTATAAGAAATTAGACTTTACTAGTGTCAATACTGTTGTGACTCATAAAATGAGTCATAAGATGACCCACATGGGGAGACTTTGTTGTAGGAGTAGAGTTCACAAAGGGGAGACATGTTTTCTTTGATAAGCATTTAAAAGGTTTGACCAAATTATTCAAGGTCAGTCATTTTGGACGTACTGTCATTTGTTATAATACTTTCAAAGAAAAACTGAGGATCCTACGGGGGCGAATAATTAAAAACTGTAGTCCTGTGATTCCCACCTCTGTGAGTTTCTCTCAAGGAAACAGCTCGATTATAGCATCATTAGTTACAATAGCAAAAATAGGTAACACTTAGAAAATAGGAAATAATCATATGTATTTGATGGAATATTACACACGTTTTATAAACAATACACGGGATAACTAACTAGAGACTGTTTATGAAACCAGCTTACCTTCGTAAAAAGATCAGTACATGAAACTGTATAAATGTATTATTGCAACCAATCACACACCCAACCTTAAAAATTTACTCAGGACCAGGCACTGTGATAGACACTGCAGATACAGCAGTGAAAAAGACAAGTATGATTCCTGACATGGGGGACCTCACAGTCTGATGGGGAAGAAAGCTATTAAATAAGTAGATATACAGTTACAAACTATGACTCATGCTATGAAGTAAGGGTGTTATAGATAATAGGAGAACTTAAGCTGGTTTGGGGAGGACGGTGTTCATGAAGGAAAGTTCTCTGAGGAAGTGAAGGAAACATCAGAGTTAGACAAGGGAAGACTTGGGGAGAGTGTTCCAGGTGGAAACATCAAGAACAGAGGAGCAGAAACTTAGAGGTGGGAAAGGGTTTGATGCCATTACGGACATGGAAGAAGGACCAGAGTGATTGGAGCACGATGAGAGGAGAATGGTGGACGCTGAGGAACAAGCTCATGCGATACCTTCAGGATTTATCTTTTTGAGCCTGTGGGAAGCCGTTAAAGCTATTCAGCGGAGGAGTACCAGAACCTTTTTACATTTTAAGACCTTTTTGTGCTATGTGGGAAACGGGTTAAAATAAATGAGTGGGGACTTCCCTGGTGGTCCAGCGGTTGAGAGTCCACCTTCCAATGCAGGGGACGTGGGTTCAATCCCTGGTCAGGGAACTAAGGTCCCAAATGCTTCGGGGCAACTAAGCCCGTGCTCTAGAGCCCACGCACCACAACTGGAGAGCCCACGTGCCACAACTAGAGAGAAGCCCATGTGCCTCAGTGAGGATCCCGCGTGCCACAAGGAAGACCCAATGCAGCCAAATAAATGAATAAATAAATAAATATTTAAAAAATGAAAACATTAAAAAATAAAATAAATAAGAGTGGAAGAAGGAAAACCGCTTTGGAGACCATTGTAGTAGTCCACGTGAGAGAGATGGAAGTGGTTTAGATGAGATTTAAAACTGGAGAGATGAGGAAAAGAGGAAAGATAGAGCTATAATCTGGAGGTAAGAAAAATAAAATTTACTGACGAATTGGGAGTAAGAATGGAAACACTAACTACAACCCCTATCCTTTATGCTACTTCCTTAAACCACTAGGTAAATGGTGATGTCATTGACATATTTGGTATAGTTAGAAATTTGGAAGGAAAACTTAAAAGTCCATTTTGGACATGAAGTTGAGATCTTGTTAGAGAAGTAAGTGGAAGAGTCAGAGAGACAGTTGCATATACAGGTTTGGAACTCAGAAAATAGATCTTGTTGGAAATTACATATTTGGAAGCCATTAGCATTTAGATGGCATTTGATGCTATTATACAGAATGTGTATGGAATGACTAGGGGGGAAGCTCATTTTCAGCACTGAGAAACTACTGTGTTAAGAGATCTTGTTGAGGAGGAGGAGCCTTCAAAGGCGACTTCCAGGCTGGAGAGATGTTGAATAATTCTGGAGCAAAAAAAATAGTATTTCAAGAAGGAAGTTGTGGTCAGCAGTGTTGAATATTGCTGAGGGGTTAAACAAGATGAGGTACTCCCATGGATAAAAAATATTTGTTTTATTATGGTGGTGGTTTTGGAAGTATATTATTTTTATAATGTTTAAGCTTTAATAATGAAAACCTAATTAACATCTAATTATTTTTGATAATGTAATTTTAGCAGAATACCTGTAATGCATTTACTTCATTTAATCCCCAGACTCTTTGTTAATCAGTATTTTTTGCATCTCTCCATTTATTGTCATTTTATATATTAAACAGTTAACTTTCTTACTTCCAGTTTAGGATTAAATCTTCAAAACTTTTAAACCTGACCAGCCCTCCAGCCAACAGCACAACTGCTAAATGCACAAAGTCCCTGCCTTATAGATACCACACAGAATGTACAGTTTGCTACATAGACATTTTTGAATAACCTATGACAAATGATCTATTTCTTTCTTTAAATTTATAGAATTTTGCCCAAAGTGCCTCTTTTCTTGAAAAATGAAACTACCTTATTCAGGTAAATTCTGGTCTTAATTTGACAGATAATGTATTAGGCAAAGATGACTGACAGTATAGTCTTTTTTTTTCTTCACATTATGATATTATATTTGGAACTGAAGAAAGAAAATGAGATGGTCTGCACAGGAACTACTATCTTCCCAGTTTGGGGGTGGGAGGAGTGGGATGGGGCAAGCCCTCTGCCACCCACCACCCCCCCTCCACTTAAATACCTTGACCATTCATTTTCTTCATAGTGACTTAGAGCATCACCACCCTGTGGTACTCGTGAACAGAAAACAAGAAGGAGGAAGGACCCTCCAAAAGGACTGGTTTCAACAAAACTGGCAGGACTCCATTCACTTCCCCTAACTTTCCACCATAGGCTTTAATTATACCGTTAGATGGTATTCTCACCTCAAGCATAAATTCCTCTTGGCAAGAGTTCAAATTTATGCAGCTTGCCTTCTGTAACCTCTACAACTCTGTTATGCTTCCCGGAACCAGTCCAAAGTCACTTCCATGCTGAAGGTCTCATGAGACAGGCGAGATCTCCATGTCACTCGCTAGTACTTTTCCTTCCTACTTCCTCTTATCTGTATCATTGGGCATAATTCAAATAGGTATCAGGAGAATATGCTACCCTTCCTCTCTGTGTTGTGGATGACACAACATAACCTACACAGCACTGGGGATAAAAGGAGTAACTGGGAAAGTTGGAGAACTCTGGCAGTTGGATGGAGGAGATTAAGCGAGGGCACGTTTGAAGGTTTTACACAGCAGATGCCGTGGTGCCAGAGAGGAGAGCTCTTAGGGAAGGATGATTGCATTTTTCCAGTGACAGTCTTGACTTTTAATTTTCACCTAGAGAGAATTAAATACAGCCATGTTTAACTTCCATTTTTCCTTTTATCTGTTAGAGGTTAGAGGTCACAGAGGAAAGACACCTTCCTATGACTAGCTTCACTTTTATTGTAAACCAGCTTTTTCCCTCATTTATTTTCTTTTATATATCTACTACCTACTCTACTTCCACTTAGAACAATTAGAGAAATTCCCTCATTCCATTTTTTTCCACTATGATATACAAAAAAATAAAACATGACAAGAAAAGTCTTGAATGGACTAAAATAAGTAAAAATAATCATGACAGCAAAGTAGTCTTCTTTTTTCAGGAAAAAGGTGCTCTTAATTTGGCCTCAAAATTGTTTAGAATAATAGCTAACTAAATCATATCCCTTTACAATTTCATGATATTAAATAGGGCTTGTTGGAAATGAGTCATTTTGTGCATATTGGGAGTTTTATGGTTAGTTTAATGTCACTGAATTTAATTAACTTAAATTGTCACTTGTGCATCATTGTATTGTTATACTTTGGAAAACCCTCTGCAGTCAAAGAGCTCTTAATACTGAACAAAAAATGCACAGTTTCTCTAAGCTATAAGATCTATGTAACCAATTTATTAGGTGGAGAAACTGAGGCATAAGGCAGTGAATTCTCCAGCAGCAGGAGTAAAAATTATAAAATTATAAAGGTATGGAGGCTCCCATGGAAGAAGAGAAAAATTAAAGGAACACTTTCATGTGTCAAACTCAGTTTTTGTGCAACCACCAACAGATGAGATCACAAACCAGTACCAGAATTTTCAATGAGGTTCTTGTGTGGAAGTGACAACTGGCATGGGAACTCACCCCTGTGCATCTTTCAACTCTCAGAAATCACACAAACACACAAAAAAGAAATCCTCCTTTCCTGAATGGTTTTAAGAAGGCAAAATAGAAAATAACAGTATTTTGAATATCACAAAATAAGCTATTTTGTATAAGAATTTACAAAATAAGCAGTGAAGACTATATGGAAAACCTAAAATCTCTTTTAAACCAACTCTTAAGTTGTTTTTTTGTCATCTTAATCATTCATGTGTACTTTGAGGGAGAATAGGAAGTTCTAATTGCAAAATTAAAAGACTTTATTCCAAAATACTTTTGTACAGCTAATTTCTGACTTGTTTTGAAAGCTCATTAATTGTTTTTTTTTTAAATCATTTGCATAAGACTTTATATTTCCAAGTGCTTGCTTGAAAAAATCACTAACATTCTTCTATACAATGTTATGCTCAGAAACAATATCCTTTAAAAATAATTTGCACTTTAAAATATAGATCTCTCTTGCTATTTATTTCTCTTGCATTATGTACATTTTTTGGGAGTGCCTTTTTATTCAAATTTAGTTTGACAAATATTTACTGAATAACCACTTGGCACAAGATTTTGTGTCAGAGTTTTGAAAGAACCAAGAGGATAGAGACAAAAAGCAGGTTTGCAGTTGCCAGGGGCTGGGAGGGAGGGGAATGGGAGTGACTGCTTAATGGGTATGGGTTTCATTTTTGGATGATGAAAAAGTTCTGGAACTACTTAGTGGTGATGATTATACAACACTGTGAATGTGCTAAATGCTGCCATACACTTTAACATGGTTAAAATGGTAAATGCCAGGTATTGTACCACAGTTTGAAAAATCAGGCCAAAAAAAAAAAAGAATTAGTAGGGTCAATGAAAAAGGCACAAATATTCCACTTCAGAAGTATGTTTAATCAGAAAAATATATTTAAATTATTCTTCCAATATTGCTATTGATTTCATGCAGTAACTCTGCCACATCCAGTTTAATAAGCATGTCTTATTAAGGTTGTTATTGGCAATCATACTTCACACTGAACAGAAATGCTGAAATGAGCATAGATGGTCATTTGCCTTCAAGTAGCTTTCAATTTTATAGGGAATAAAGATAGCTAATAAAAATGTCTAATACAAGACAGTGTCAAAAAAGCTATGTAAGAGAGGTGAACATGGTGCTAAGGAAATGAAGAGGATAATTAGTTATAGGAGAAAGCATCAGGGATGTGGAAAATTTGTACTTGATCTTCAAGGATGAGTGTGATTCTGGCAATCACATAAGATGCTAACAGAGTCAGTCTAAGTGAAGGGAAGAAGATAAGAAAAAGTACAGAGCCAAGAAATAAAAGGTGGTGGTTATGGGGAACAGGGAGTAGCGATGCTTGCCTGGGGGCCATGGTTTAGTAGGCCAAACGATGGAAGTTAAGGTTGAGGAGGTATCAAGGACTTGTAGGATAGAACTGAAGACATTTAGAGTTTGAAGGTGATTTAGAAGTAATTTTTTCCAACTTTCTGTCTACAAAATGGATCTTTCCTACAGCATCTGACAAGAGGCCATTCAGTCTCTTTTGGAATTCCTCTAGTGACTCAGAAGTCACCAACTTCTAAGACAGCCTGGACTGCTGTTAGATGCCTAAAACTGTTAGAGTTCTTGTATTGATGGAAAATCTGCCTGTCCACAATGTCTATCTATTTATTTTAGCTCTGCCTCCTAAAATGATTTTTTTTTTCCTATCAGTTCTTCTAGTATTTAAGTCAGGAAATATGTTCTCCTTTTTTTCTTCTCTTTTCTAATTTAGATATTCCTGGGTGCTTTAATTGTTTCTTTTACGACATGCTTTTTAAGACTCCTGCAATTACTATTAATCTGTTCTCTGTAAATTCCTGCATTCCTATTTCAGTGTAGCAATCAATACCAGATTTGTTTCTCTAGGTCTGGTCTAAGTACCATCACTTCTGCTTCTAATACAGCCTGAGGTTCTATTCAGGTTCTGGCAGGCATGTCACCAAGTTAACATATATTAAGCTTAGGGTCAATTAACACCGGCCTAAAATTGTTTTAGGGAGTGCAAATATTAAGTCAGTTTTCCCAATCCAGTACTCAAGTGTTGAACTTCTAAATTTATCATTTAAAAATTTCATTGTGTTAGATTTGTCCTATAATTATATACTATGAGCACCTTTAGGATCCTGATTCTGTGGTCTGGTATACTGGCTTTTCTACTATCTTCTTGCCATTCATTAATTTGGTAAGCATGCTTTTGATGTTGACATTCAAAGCATTAATAAAATATTTTAGAGAAAATTGTAGAAGATATAATTCTAAGCAAACCACTCTATTTTCCCTTCCAGGTAGACTTCAGTCATTAATTGGTCATCCCTAATTAGAAAGAAATGGTCATTGAACTAATTATGAATTCAGCCAGGTATATTTTCATTGGCAAATATTTTAGTATTTTGTTTACAGATTTTATTATGAAGCTTATTTTTAACTGCATTGCCAAAATTAACACAGTGTCTTTGGAGTTAAGATTTTGGGACTGGCGTCCAACACAGCCAGCTACTAGCCATGACCTTGGGAAAATTATTTAATTTCTCTGTGCTTCAGTTTCCTTATCTACAAAATGTGCGTAAAAACGCTACCTATGGGCTTCCCTGGCGGCGCAGTGGTTGAGAATCTGCCTGCCAATGCAGGGGACACGGGTTCGAGCCCTGGTCTGGGAAGATCCCACATGCCACGGAGCAACTGGGCCCGTGAGCCACAATTACTGAGCCTGCGCGTCTGGAGCCTGTGCTCCGCAACAAGAGAGGCCGCGATGGTGAGAGGCCCGCGCACCGCGATGAAGAGTGGTCCCCACTTGCCGCAACTAGAGAAAGCCCTCGCACAGAAACGAAGACTCAACACAGTCATAAATAAATAAATAAAAGAACGTGAATTTCTAAAAAAAAAACGCTACCTATTTTTTTTTTGTATTAAATGAACTACTGTTTAGCAATAGTAAAAATAAGAAGACATTAATTATTATTATTATTATTATTATTATTATGGTGGCTTTTAAATATATCCACAAATTCTTTGATATTTCTTGCTCCAAGAGGTGAAGCTTAATGTTTTTCCCCTTGAGTGTGGGTTGGCCTGAGTGACTTAGTGACTTCTAACCAATAGACTGTTCATCGTTTTTCCACAGAAAAGCACTGTGGCTACGTCCTTTGTGTCTCTTGGACTGCTCACTCTAGGGGGTGTTAGCTGCCATGTCTTGAAGAGTGTGTTAGTTTTGTATTTCTGTGCAACAAATCACCACAAATTTAGCAGCTTAAAACGGCACCCATTTATTACCTAGGTCAGGATTCCCACATAGCCTGGCTAGGTTCTTCTCAGGGCCATTAAGTGTTTTTGAACAAGGATATTATATGTAGAATATGCTTGCAGAAGGCAACTTGAGTAAAAAAAATAAAATAAAATAAAAATCCACAGAGGAAAACTGGAAGTAGGGAAAGTATTTGGGTTGCTATCTAATAGTTCAGGATGGAAATAATGATTGTTCCCAAGTTGCCAATGTAGCAGTAGGACTGGATAAAGAGACTGGAAGGGAAAACCACTGAGGAAATAGAACCTACTGGATTTAGCAATTTGAATTACTATCAAGCATGGATGTCAAGTCCTGGGACTTTAGGGGTCAAGAGATATAAAGCTGGGGGAGACAGAGATAAACATTTGACCCTTGAGCAACTTAGGGGTTAGGGACACTGACCCTGCATGCAGTCAAAAATCCATGTATAGCTTTATAGTTGGCCCTCTGTATCCATGGTTCTGCATCCATGGATTCAATCAACTTCAGATCCTGTAGTAAATATTAATAGAAAAAAATCCACATGTAAGTGGACCCAGCAGTTCAAATCCATGTTGTTCAGGGGTCAATTGTATATGGAGATTTCTTCAATGGTGGTAATTGTTCAAGTTGTGTGTGGATGACACGCCATGGGAGGACTTAAGAAAAAAATAGAACTGAAAGAAGAATGTTAGAAGATATTTAAATTCAGAAGTGCTGCAAATACAAAGTCATAGACAGACAGAAATGAGGCATTTTAAAAAGTAGGAGAGCGATAAGAGTTCAGTGAGAGACAAGAGTTTCAAAAAGGAAGGAGGTGAGTAATATCAATTTATGCCCTATCTTAAGGTTAGAGAGGGTGAGGACCAAGAAGTTAAATTACAATGAATTTAAAAGTGTATTATATTCTTCTAGAAGTTTGATAGTTTCAATTCTTACATTTAAGTCTTTAATCCATTTTGGATTTATTTTTGCATATGGTGTGAGAAAGTAGTACAGTTTGATTCTTTGGCATGTAATTTTCCAGTTTTCCCAACACCATTTTTTGAAGAGGCTGCCTTTCCCCCACTGTATATTCTTACCTCCTTTGTTGTAGATTAAATGTTCATATAAGTGTGGTTTCATTTCTGGGCTCTCTATTCTGTTCCATTGATCTATGTGTCTATTTTTGTGCCACTACCAAACGGTTTTGATTGCTATAGCTTTGTGGTATAGTGTAAAATCAGGGAGCATGATACCTCCAGGTTTGTTCTTCTCTCAAGATTATTTTGGCTATTCAGGGTCTTTTGCACTTCCATACAAATTTCAGAATTATTTGTTGTAGTTCTATGAAAAATGCCATTTGTATTTTGATAGGGATTGCATTAAATCTGTAGATTGCTTTGGGTAGCATGGTCATTTTAAGAATTTTAATTCTTCTAATCCATTAACATGGTATATCTTTCCATCTGTTTGTATCTTTTTCAATTTCTTTTATCAGTGTCTTACAGTTTTCTGACTACAGGTTTTCTACCTCCTTAGTTAGATTTATTCTTAGGTATTTTATTCTTTCTGATGTGATTGTAAATGGGATTTTTAAAAATTTCTCTTTCTGATAGTTCATTGTTAGTGTAGAGAAAGGCAACAGATTTCTGTATATCAATTTTGTATCCTGCAACTTTACCAAAGTTGATGAGTTCTAGTAGCTTTTGGGTGGTGTCTTTAGGATTTTCTCTGTATAGTATCACATCATCTGCTAACAGTGAGAGTTTTACTTCTTCCTTTCCAATTTGGATTCCTTTATTTCCTTTTCTTGCCTCATTGCTGTGGCTAGGACTTCCAATACTATGTTGAATAAAAGTGGCAAGAGTGGGCATTCTTATCTTATTCCTGATCTTGGAGGAAGTGCTTTCAGCTTTTCCCCATTAAGTATGATGTTAACTATGGGCTTATCATCTATGGCCTTTATTATGTTGAAGTATGTTCCCGCTATACTCACTTTGTTGAAAATTTTTATCCGTAAAACTTCTAGAGGAAAACACAGGCAGTGTACTCTTTGACATCAGTCTTAGTAATATTTGGGGAGGGGGAGATTTGTCTCCTCAGGCAAGGGAAACAAAAGCAAAAGTAGACAAGTGGGACTACATCAAACTAAAAAGCTTTTGCCCAGTGAAGGAAACTATCAACAAAATGAAAAGGCCACCTACTGAACAGAAGACATTTGTAAATGATATATCCAATAAAGGGTTAATATCCAAAATATACAAAAAAACTCATAAAACTCAATGTCAAAAGACAACCAAACAAAAAACCAAAAGTCCCAAACAACCTGATTGAAAAATGAGCAGAGCATATGAAGAGACATTTTTCCAAAGAAGACATACAGATGGACAACAGGCACATGAAAAGATACTCACCAACACTAATCATCAGGGAAATGTAAATCAAAACCACAATGAGATATCACCTCACACCTGTCAGAGTGGCTATTATCAAAAAGACAACAAATAACAAGTGTTGGCAAGGATGTGGAGAAAAAGGAACTCTAGTACAGTATTGGTGGGAAGGTAAACTGGTGCAGCCACGATGGAAAAGAGTATGGAGAGGCCTCAAAAAATTAAAAATAGAACAACTATACAATCCAGCAATTCTACTCCTGCGTATTTATCTGAAGAAAACAAAAACACTAATTCAAAAAGATACATGCACCCTTATGTTTATAGCAGCATTCTTTACAATAGCCAAGATTTGGAAGCAACCTAAGTGTCCATCAATAGATGAATGGATAAAGAAGATGTGATATATATAAATATATATAAATAAATAAATAAATAAATAAATAAATAAATAAATAAATAAATATATATATATATATAACTGAATATTACTGAGCCATAAAAAAGAATGAAATCTTGCCATTTGGGATAACATGGATGGACCTAGAGGTATTATAGTAAGTGAAATAAATCAGACAGATTTCACTTACATGTGGATTTCACTTATATGTGGAATCTAGAAAGAAAACAAAACAAATGAGCAAACAAAACAAAACAGAAACAGAGTCATAAATACAGAGAACAAACAGTGGTTGCCAGAGGGGAGGAGGTGAAGGAAGGAAAGAAATAGGGGAGGGAGATTAAGAGGTTACAGATTTCAAACTGCAAGATAAATGGGTCACAAGTATGAAATGTACAGTATAGGGAATATAGTCAATGATTATGTAATATCTTTGTATGGTGACAGATGGTAATTCAATTTAATGTGGTGATCATTTTGAAATGTATAGAATAGAAATATCGAATCACTCTGTTGTATAACAGAAACTAAGACAGTGTTGTAGGTCAATTATATTTCAGAAACAAAAAAAAGTCAGAAAAAGATTAGATTTGTGGTTTCCAGCACCCAGGGGGAGGGGGAGGGGGAATTGAATGAAGGCAGTCAAAAGGTACAAACTTCCAGTTATAAGATAAATACGTCCTAGGGTGTAATGTACAACATGATAAAAATAACTAACACAGCTGTATGTTATATACAAAATTTGTTGAGAGTAAATCTAAGAGTCCTTAACCACATGGAAAAATACGTTTAAATGTTTCTTTAAATGACTCTACTACCCAAAGCAATCTACAGATTCAATGCAATCCCTATCAAACTACCACTGGCATTTTTCACAGAACTAGAACAAAAAATTTCACAGTTTGTATGGAAACACAAAAGATCCCGAATAGCCAAAGCAATCTTGAGAACGAAAAATGGAGCTGGGGGAATCAGGCTCCCTGACTTCAGACTATATTACAAAGCATCAGTAATCAAGACAGTTTGGTACTGGCACAAAAACAGAAATATAGATCAATGGAACAGGATAGAAAGCCCAGAGATAAACCCACACACATATGGTCACCTTATCTTTGATAAAGGAGGCAAGCATATACAGTGGAGAAAAGACAGCCTCTTCAATAAGTGGTGCTGGGAAAATTGGACAGGTACATGTAAAAGTATGAAATTAGAACACTCCCTGACACCATGCACAAAAATAAACTCAAAATGGATTAAAGACCTAAGTGTAAGGCCAGACACTATCAAACTCTTAGAGGAAAACATAGGCAGAACACTCTATGACATACATCACAGCAAGATTCTTTTTGACCCGGCTCCCAGAGAAATGGAAATAAGAACACAAATAAACAAATGGGACCTAATGAAACTTAAAAGCTTTTGCACAGCAAAGGAAACCATAAACAAGACCAAAAGACAACCATCAGAATGGGAGAAAATATTTGCAAATGAAGCAACTGACAAAGGATTAATCTCCAAGATTTACAAGCAGCTCATGCAGCTCAATAACAAAAAAACGAACAACCCAATCCAAAAATGGGCAGAAGACCTAAATAGACATTTCTCCAAAGAAGATATACAGATGGCCTACAGACACATGAAAGAATGCTCAACATCATTGATCATTAGAGAAATGCAAATCAAAACTACAATGAGATATCATCTCACACCGGTCAGAATGGCCATCATCAAAAAATCTAGAAACAATAAATGCTGGAGAGGGTGTGGAGGAAAGGGAACACTCTTGCACTGTTGGTGGGAATGTAAATTGATACAGCCACTATGGAGAACAGTATGGAGGTTCCTTAAAAAACTAAAAATAGAACTACCATATGACCCAGCAATCCCACTACTGGGCATATACCCTGAGAAAACCATAGGTCAAAAAGAGTCATGTACCAAAATGTTCATTGCAGCTCTATTTACAATAGCCAGGACATGGAAGCAACCTAAATGTCCATCGACAGATGAATGGATAAAGAAGATGTGGCACATATATACAATAGAATATTACTCAGCCATAAAAAGAAATGAAATGGAGGTATTTGTAATGAGGTGGATGGAGTTAGAGTCTGTCATACAGAGTGAAGTAAATCAGAAAGAGAAAAACAAATACAGTATGCTAACACATATATACGGAATCTAAGGGAAAAAAAAAAAAAAAAAGGCCATGAAGAACCTAGTGGCAAGACGGGAATAAAGACACAGACCTACTAGAGAATGGACTTGAGGATATGGGGAGGGGGTGGGGTGAGATGTGACAGGGTAAGAGAGTGTCATGGACATATATACACTACCAAATGTAAAATAGATAACTAGTGGGAAGCAGCCGCATAGCACAGGGAGATCAGCTCGGTGCTTTGTGACCACCTAGAGGGGTGGGATGGGGAGGGTGGGAGGGAGGGAGATGCATGAGGGAAGAGAAATGGGAACATATTATATATGTATAACTGATTCACTTTGTTATAAAGCAGAAGCTAACACACCATTGTAAGGCAATTATACGTCAATAAAGATGTTTAAAAAAAAAATGTTTCTTTAATTTGTATCCATATGAGATGATGGATGGTCACTAAACTTATTGATAATCATTTCATGATGTATGAAGTCAAACCATTATGCTGCACACCTTAAACTTACGCAGTGCTATATGTCAATTATATCTCAATTAGACTGGAAAAAAAATTTCTTTAAAGAGGTGATTAAGTTTAAATGAGTCCATTACGGTGGCGCCCTGATCCATAAGAAGAGAGACACAGGGGATCACATGTACAGAGAAAAGGTCATGGGAGGACACAGTGAGAGGACAGCTATCTGCAAGCCAAGGAGAGAGGCCTCAGGAGAAACCAAACCTGCTGACGCCTACCTTGGACTTCTAGGCTCCAGAACTCTGAGAAAATAAATTTCTTTTTAAGTCAAAAAAAAAAAAAGTGTATTGTAAGTAAGAAGAGAGTAGCCAGTGTATCCAGTGTATTTCTAAGTGCAATAATCTAGGGAAGCTGACCGAAAATATATAAAACATTTTCCTCGTAAAGATGAGAATGAATCATTCTCTGAAAAGTATTCCAATTCTAATGTTCTTCCTTTTCGGAGCTAGAGAATCCTGGGAGATTTCACAGAGTGATTAGTTAAATATTTCTCTCAGTGGAGGTTGCTGAGTTTAATTCATTGCCAGAAAGAATAATGCTGCATCTTAAGTGCTTCTTGAATTAAAAACTCTGGACTCATAATTTGGTTGTTAGTCATTCTCTGCTCTCAAAGCCACCTTGAGAATGTTCTTGCAATCGACATACCTGACATCTGTCCTTCAAGACATCTGTTGCCTATCCATCCCAGTCACCACCACAACCAAACTGCCCTGGAGCAACCAAGCTCCTGGCAATCTCAGGGGAAGGAGGGCCTACCTCATCCAAAAACATTAAACAAGGTTATAATATAACAGCAAAATTGGCACCTAGCAGAACCACAGTGAATGGGTTTGAATAAGCACTTGCCATGCTGTGTCTCTTTTCTCCACCCCATGCCAGTTTTACTGAAGACAGTGTTTTTTACAAATATACACGTCATTGCTAATCCTCCTATTCTCTTTTTCTGCTAACTTTATCTCAGGAAAATCGAACTCTCAACCCCTCTTTCTTTCTCTCTGCCCATGTGCCCATTTTTCCTTAGCTCAGAAAATGGCCTTAATCAATTCTGATAAAAGTAAGAGAACACTAATTATACACCTCTATCAAGAACATTAAATTTATATACTTTGAAGTTAAATTAGGCTTTGTAAACAACTGATACCATTAACTTCTGAAGTCCATGAAAAGAATGAACTATTGCTTTGGAAACATGCACAAAATTTCCCTATACCTTATCACAGTCCTTTAGAACGTGTTTTTCCTTAAGCAGCAATATTCTGATTCTATGTGTGTGTTCAATTGCTGACATTGCAGAAGTTTGGTTTTCTGCTATTTTTCACTGCTAATATCTAATAATTCAGATATGTTATGAGAAGAATAGGATTGTGTATAGTCTAGAAATTCAGCTGCTATCTTTAGTTTTGTTTCTATAAGAAAATGCATTCTATTTACATTCCTAACAAATGATTTCCCAGTTTAGAGCACAAACCATTTGAAAGTTAAAGACTGTCTGTATATATGTAAGCAAAATATCTTTTCTTTAAGTTAACCCGGCTGAATTTTCTGCTATTATTCTGTTCAAGTTATTTTGCTGTGTGGTACCAGCACAATCCTTCTGTATTTAGGAAAGTGGAGAAGCAACACGGTTACCATTATGTCCTTGGAGCCAGATAAAACCGTGTTCCAATCCTGATTCAATCACTTGCATGCTCTATGACTTTAGGGAAATTATTTTACTTCTTTTAAACTTAGTTTTCTATTCTGGAAAATAGGAATGATGTAAGTGCCTGTCTCTTAGACTTATCGTGAAGATTAAGTAAGGTTAGTATGATAAGTTTCTGTCACCCAGCAGGTGCTCAAGAACGACCATTTCTAGGTAGTAGAATGGTAGTCTTTTTTTTTTTTTTTAAATCATGCACCCATAGCAGTAAAGATATTTTCATCATATAACCCTTAATTATTTATTTACAAATTATATACGTATTCCTTCTTGACAAACATATTATGGGCATAAAGCATACATAAAGGTAAAATTTAAAAAGAATGTGACAAAGATAAAAGAAACACTACTTAAAAATAAATAAAAATATGAAGTATAAATGGGATGTTTTTTGCTTTTTAAGTTTTTCAAACATTTCCAAACTCCAATGCAACTCCATATTTTTGTAACGAGTTAGAAAATTCTGTTTCCAAGATTTTTTGTGTGTGTAGAAATAAAAATGTTAATGAATGACACATCATTTTCAAACAAAATCACACACTGATATAAACATTTCTAAACACCCATTTTCAGAAGGCTGTTTCCATAGTACTCAAAAAGAAGCAGCTACTTTCTTACTTATTGCTAAAATCTCACCTCCACCTTGATGGGACAGATTCATTTCATTTTGTTTTGTCTTACTATTTGTAGGAGGCTTACTACTGACCGGCATTTATCACAGAAAAGATAAACAAATTTTCTTTCTTTTCATATCTACTAAGATGCTCCACATTGATCAAACAGGATATTGACTGGGGCATATCCATCCTGATTATTGTCTGCCTCTTGCTGTCGACTGACCTGTCTGGATGGGCAATTGGGGTTTCTCTACTTGTCTCGCCCAGATCATCACAGAAAAGATCAGCAAATTTGGAAAACATTTCTTCTCTGTAAAAGAAAACTATATAATTCAACTTTAAGTTTGACAAGGGTTTGAAATGTTTTGCCATGGGGTAACCATGAACCTTTCTGCAGCACAAAATGTTTTCACAGACACTCCTTGTCTCATGAGTACATATTTATTTAACAGAGATTTATATGGAGCTTACTATTCTCCAGGCACTGTTTTAAGTGCTTTACAAATATTAACTCAGTTAATCTCATAATTACATACATTATCAATTCAGTTTCATTCCCATTTTACAGATGAGATTAACTAAGGCAGAGACAAGTTAACAAGAAACTTGTTCAAAGTCAGGCAGGATCTGACCCTAGCCATTTTGGCTTTAGAGACTCTCCTTTTAACAGCTAGACTCCAGTGCCTAAGAGTCTACTAATGAAGATAAAATACTTTTAATTACACTTAGCACATGTAAACTACAACTTACTGAAGTTTGCTAGAAGCAGAGATTGGGTGAGGTTGCCAATACCAATCCTTCGGTATCATGGAACTCCTCCACTTCCCTCTGGAGACCTCTGGTGTTGTACACTCATGTGACGATCTAGCGAGTGAACCAAGTGAGGGACCTAGTATGGAAGATATTAGTAACTTTAATCCATTTCTTATTTTTTGTATACACGTAAGTAGGTGTTCTAATATTTTCTTCTCATACAGTCGTCAGGGGTATGAGCACCTCTCTTTGGAGATAACCTCTGTAGAATCTGAATGTATATGGAAGAAGGGCTGAAAAGATTTGTTTGTGACTACTTCCAAAGCTGGAATTTATGTTATATGTGAGTGTATGAGGAGTGGTCCCTCTGGACTTGTGGATATCCATGTTTTTAAATACAGAAATCATGTTAGGTTATAATCTATTTGTATAAATGAGTTTGTATCATATTAACAGTATATTTTGGAATCTATCATGGATGTGTCACAGAAAACTTTCTAAGGATTTTCCCAGGGATAATGTGAAGCATTAAAATTAATTTATTGGTTTACTCTTCTCTACTTCCAGGCATTGAAAGGATCTGTTGGGTGAAAAGGCTTACAAGTAGTTCACACTATTGAGTTGACTGGAGGAACTTAGATTCAGGAGGGTTAAACAAATCTTTTGCTTATGTCTCAGATTGGACACACTATCTTTTTATTTTTGGTTCATAGAAATATAAAGATTAGTTTAATGTTCTATTTTGCTAGAGAAGATCTCCACCTCAGATTGTGGAACTATTCTTCTTGATACATTGACTTTTACATTGCTCTTCAAAAATAACAGAAGCTGATGTTTGATTTCCACATGACTTTTGAATTTTTTGGATGTTTAGGGATGGCTTACATATTTATTTTTCATAGAATTATCACCATAATTATCATAATGCTGTTAACATTATTGCTGTGGATAAATGATTTCTTAACCTGTTTTTATTCAGTACTATAATAATACAAAAATAGTTAAATGAATAGAAACTTCTGGAATATTTGGATGTGGCATGCCACCCTAAAAAATAAGAGCATTGCCTAATGCTAAGATGAACTATATTTTATCACTTTAGGTTCAGAATGAGTCTGATGAATTAGTCTCACTGAATAGATTGTAATCCCTGGAAGGTAGTGTTTAAGCTTTTCTGTTTTCATATATCTAAGATAAGGTTGCTAAGCAGGACCAGGTAAATATTGTTGAATAAGTGAATGATTTTCTGTCTGGGAGATCTGATTTCCCTTAAGAATGCCACAGGACAGACCTGGACTCAGGTATACTTGGGAGGTTACATTTGCTTTGACGACTTTCTCCACACTCCAAAGGACCTTCTTGCTGACCCCTCTTAGCTTTCCAATTTCCTTTACTTTGTTTCCCCCTGATTTCATGTGTAAGGATCAAGAGGGCTTTCATGATGGAAAAGATTATATTTTAGAATGGTGAGGAAAATCTCAATGTAGATATGAATGCCTTTTAATATCCAGTCCAGTTAAACATCATGTAACTGATCCTTACCTATTTATCTGCTTGTTTATCTATTTAAATTCGGCAGACTATGACCCAAATGGAGGAACACGGTGTCAGAGAACAAAGAGTCTAAGTTCAATGACTAGAGAGGGGGATTCTCAAAGTGTGAGAGTCCTTTGGGCTGTGAACCAATCGAAAGCAAAGCACGACCTTCCTTCAGTTTTTCCAGGTGAATGATACAATTTACGTGGATGGTAAATTTGTATTCAATTTGACTGTCCTCTCAAGTGAGTTCTAAAATTTTATAAACTAAACTAAACTAAGCTCCTATCTATGTTTTGCTATGAAGTCTGGCTGCCATGCATTGATGGATTTGTAGCAGGTTCTTACTGAGCCTGCCTGTGAGTGATAGTTACTTCGTAGGATAATTGCAACACAGATAAGATGTAGACTTGGCATTTATTTTCATTCTCTTTTTTTAGCATAAATTGTAATTAGTTTAGTTTCATCATTATGTATTTATTTTCATTTACGGTCACTTGGTTAATCCTACAATCATCATGATGCATATTTGCATTGATAGTATTTGGCCATTTTCCCCTGTAACTAGCTTTTAAAGACACACCTGTAATCAGTATGAATAATCTGTCCCTCTATTGTTAAAACGTATATATATAACCTTTCCCAGAATTTGCTTGTATAATCACACTTCATTGTTAATCATTGAATTCATTTTCTGCTGGAAATGAATGGATCAAGGAGGCCTTTACACACTTATCTAGATCATACAGATTTTATATACTTGGAATGTGTCCAGTTCTGACTGATTCCAATAAAGAAGACAGTTATTCAAGTCTATGTCAAGACTGTCAATAAAATTTAAAGAAAGGAAACTGACCCAACTCCAGATAGCAGGGATAGTAATACTTTGCATAAATAGAAGTAAAAGAAAGAACGTTGGGGATTGAAGAGCCTAGGATCATTTTTTAATATTTAAGGTCATTTTGTAATATTGAAGGTTTAGACCTACATTGTCCAACTCACTAGCTACTATTCATATGTAGCTATTTAAATTTCAATTTAGATTAATTAAAATTAAATAAAATAAATCCAGTCCCACAGAGTCACCAGTCATATTTCAAGGGCTCCATAGCTTCCTGTGACTACAGTAGTGCCTTCTGACCAGACAGCACAGATTTAGAACATTCCTATCATCACAGAAAGTTCTACTGGAAGTGCCTGTTTAGACCATAAAACATCTGAGCAAATTTTATTCAAGAACTAGCAGTGGTAGCTGGCAGAATGATACACAGCACTCCCAAACTGTTCAATTTGAAGAAGGAAGAAGAAAACAGACTATTATTCAATCTAAGATAAATAAAGGAACCCACTAAATGGAAGGAATTGTCAGCTAATTTGTAGGCCTGGAAAAGGGGAATGTATTTTGTGGAACATAGGCCTAACCACTTATGTAAAACAATGTCCCATATTTGTTGCAATCAAAGTTTGTGAGACTACCTGTGTTTGTAGTACGAAATGGTCTCACACCCTTTAAAGAAGTCTAAGCTTCAGAAATGTGCTTCAAGGTAGGGATTATTCCTTTTTTGACTTGGGACAGTCTGCTTGGTGCCTTTTCTAAATAGGTATCAAAATTAATTCTTACATAAAAATCACAAGACGCGTGAAGCTATGCACATCATGTGTAGAGCTGCCCATCATAGCTTGACTACTTCTTATATTTGGAAATTTCCCACATTAAGAACCCCACTTCTCCAACATAGAATTTCTGACTTTGAAAACAAAATTCAAGTGCCTCAGTCTCCTTTGCAGCTGAAACTCAAGCAAGTGATCCAGGTTCCACCAGTCAGAGACACCCACACAAGATACACCCACTGATGCCAGAAGCAAAGGAAACAGGCTCCACGTGTGACTTTGGTTGTTGCTGCTGTGGGTGGTACCCAGTTTTGATAGTGGTTGCCGCAGCAGTGTTGGGCAGGCCAAATGCCTGACACAGAAGTGGCCCTGGTGCCAGCTGCAGCAGACATTTCAGTCAAGTTCCAAGGTTTAACACTTAGCATTGGAGGTGGTGGTGGCCATTTCCTCCTCAGACCAGTTCTGTGGTTTGGTCATGAACATTCTTCCTGAAAATTTAGCCTCCTGTCATTCTCCAGCTCTCTCGTTTTTTCCTATGAGCTACCTAATACCCTTTAATAAATCCTTTTTCTGCTTAAGCTCTCTGGAATGGATTCTGTGGTTGCAGCTAAGAACTCTGGTGATATAGGCAATGATGCCAGTTCATGTTTTGGATTCATAGATATGAAGTAGTTTGCTCATTATGCATTTATCACATGCCTGCCAGGCTCTGGGTTGGGATCTCACTGAAGTTTCCAACTGGAGCATCTTTGTGCATGATGGTAGCAGGGAGAGATAAAATATAGGAGGTGAGACAGGTATTGGACATGGTGAGATTGGGAAGATTTTTCTTTTCTGCCATCCTAAATCCAGTCTGTCGCCAAATCCTCACAATTGTATCTCTTAAATATCTTTCCCATACCTCCTTTCTCCCTCCATAGTCTTTCATTTACTTGGCAAACATTCAACTCTGGTATTTATTACTTTTCACTTAACTCATCGAAATAGCCAATTACAACAATAAGACCATGTAGTTCCTCACACACCATGCTTTTACTTGTCAATGCATCTTTGCTTAAGCCATTAAGAACCTAAGAAACCCTGCCCTTCCCCTTATCCATGTGGACACCTCCTATTTATAGGACATAGACATAGATTCAAGACATAGATTATGCCTTTCCTATTACACATACTACATTGTATGATAATTATGTGGTTTTTAATCCAGCTTATCCAACTGGACTGTGAGGTCCTTAGGGCAAATATCATGTTTTATTCACTGTTGTAGCTCTGGACCTTGTCCCAGTGCCTGGTATACAATAGGTACACAATTAATACTTGTTTAGAGAACAAGTGACTTATAATTTATTTATTACATGTTTATCCCCTTGTCCTGCTTCTTCAGAAGAGCACAATGTCTGGCATATAATAGGGACTCAATAATGATTTATTGTGCACATTAATGAGGTTCATATGGGGCATGTATTGAAGATAATTGGTGGCAAGCAAGATTATGATTCTGGGGCTTCCCTGGTGGCGCAGTGGTTAAGAATCTGCCTGCCAATGCAGGGGACACAGGTTCGAGCCCTGGTCTGGGAAGATCCCACATGCCGCAGAGCAACTAGGCCCGTGAGCCACAACTACTGAGCCTGCGCGTCTGGAGCCTGTGCTCCACAACTGGAGAGGCCGCGACAGTGAGAGGCCCGCGCACCGCGATGAAGAGTGGCCCCCACTTGCCGCAACTAGAGAAACCCCTCGCACAGAAACGAAGACCCAACACAGCCAAAAATAAATAAATTAATTAATTTTTTAAAAAAAGATTATGATTCTGATGCTTAGAATAGAAGCCAGGGCTGGAGATTAGAGTTTGGGAATTGTGAGGTGGTGGTTTGTGGCAGCTATGCAATGCTCTCCTTATATCACTGACTGTAGGGAGTGTAATTGACCAATGGCTTCAGCTGCTACACTTTGAAATACTTTCCGTATTTGCACCGAGGCCAACTTTCCCACGCACAGCTCCCAGGCAATGAATGGGTGCAGAAGGGAAATGGGGGCTCCTCTGATAAGTGACTGGTTTGCGGACTCTCCAGTGACCTTGGTAAACATTCACAGAAATTGCACGGCACTCCAGGATGCTTCCACCCGACTTTCCCTCCCTCTCTGTGCCTCACTTAGGTTCCGACTGGCATCGCAGTCTGGCAGCATTTCAGCCTCTACCAGCTCCCTTCTTACTTTCCTTTGCATCTTGGATTTTGCTTCTCAGAGGACCCTAACACTCTGTTGAAGCAATGAAAGTAGATTAGTTATTCAAGGAGAACCACGAACTGAGAAGAGCTAAGAGCCAAAGAGAGAAGCTTACAGGCATGAATATTTAGGGAGTGGGAAAGAGAGACTGGGGGAGAAAGCTAAAAACAGTGGTCAGATAAGCAGGCAGACAACCAAGGAGAGTAGTGTTCCAGAACGGCCATCACTGAGTGTGTTTCATTCCAGAGTTTTTTCCAGGCATGACAAAAGTTAAAAATTTACCAAGAAGAAATAAGAAGGCTAGAGAAATTTTAAAAAGAGAGAGAGAGAGAGAGAGAGCAGCTGAGATCAAGTATGTGCAAAGGCCCTGGACAATGCCTTTACTTTGAGTAATAGAATAAATTAAAAAAAAAATAGAAGCAGTAAACTAAATATATTTTACCTGTTCAGATTCATAGCAATAAATATTTTAAAAACTGATTTACAGCTAAGAAAGGGCACTTCTGTTTTCACACATGTATTACTTCCTCTGTTTTCTATATATCCTTTCTCTTATTATCCTTATTATAATAATATACATATTAATAACATAATATGTATGTATATTAATAACATAATAATAATTATTATTATATCATTTGGCATGTATAACAGATAGAAGTATTGGGTGGGCCAAAAAGTTCATTCAGGTTTTTCCGTAAGATGACTCTAGTAGCACTTAGTTTTCTTTAACTTCATTTGAAACAATTTTGTTAGATTGTATTGTGACAGCTGTGATAGTGTGCATTAAAAAAAATACTTATCAAAATTGGTGAATTTTTGTGTAGTCATTTTATACAGAAGATGGAAGAAAAAAGCAACATTTTTGGCATATTATGCTTTATTATTTCAAGAAAGGTAAAAACGCAATTGAAACGCAAGAAAAGATTTGTTCAGTGTATGGAGAAGGTGCTGTGATGGATCGAACGTGTCAAAAGTGGTTTGCGGGACTTCCCTGGTGGTGCAGTGGTTAAGAGTCTGCCTGCCAATGCAGGGGACACGGGTTTGAGCCCTGGTCCGGGAAGATCCCACATGCCACGGAGCAACTAAGCCCGTGTGCCACAACTACTGAGCCTGTGCTCTAGAGCCCACGAGCCACAACTACTGAGCCCACGTGCCACAACTACTGAAGCCCGCATGCCTAGAGCCCATGCTCTGCAACAAGGGAAGCCACTGCAATGAGAGAAGTCCATGCACCACAACGAAGAGTAGCCCTTGCTCACCACAACTAAAGAAAACCCGCGCAGAGACGAAGACCCAATGCAGACATAACTAACTAACTAACTAACTAAATAAATAAATTTTAAAAAGTGGTTTGTGAAGTTTCATGCTGGAGCTTTCTCGCTGGACGATGCTCCACGGTCGGGTAGAACATTTGAAGTTGATAACGATCTAATCCAGACATTAATTGAGAACCATCAACGTTATACCACGTGGGAGATAGCCGACATACTCAAAATGTCCAAATCAAGCATTGAAAATCATTGGCACCAGCTTGCTTACGTTAATCGCTTTGATGTTTGGGTTCCACATAAATTAAGGGAAGTAAACATTCTTGACAGTATTTCCGCATGCAATTCTCTGCCTAAACGTAATGAAAACATTTCATTTTTAAAACAAATTGTGACAGGTGATGAAAAGTGGCTACTGTACAATAGTGTGGAATGGAAGTGATCGTGGGGCAATCGAAATGAACCACCACCAACCACTCCAAAGGCCGGTCTTCATCCAAAGAAGGTGATGTTGTGTGTATGGTGGGATTGGAAAGGAGTCCTCTATTATGAGCTCCTTCCGGAAAACCAAACGATTAATTCCAACAAGTACTGCTCCCAATGAGACCAACTGAAAGCAGCACTCAATGAAAAGTGTCCGGAATTATCAACAGAAAACACATAATCTTCCATCAAGATAAAACAAGACCACATGTTTCTTTGATGACCAAGCAAAGACTGTTACAACTTGGCTGGGAAGTTCTGATTCATCTGCCTTATTCACCAGACATTGCACCTTTGGATTTCCATTTATTTTGGTCTTTACAAAATTCTCTTAATGGAAAAAGTTCAATTCCCAGGAAGACTGTAAAAGGCACCTGGAACAGTTTTGGGAAGATGGAATTATGAAGTTGCCTGAAAAATGGCAGAAGGTAGTGGAACAAAACAGTGAATATGTTGTTCAATAAAGTTCTTGGTGAAAATTAAAAATGTGTCTTTTATTTTTACTTTAAAACCGAAGGAACTTTTTGGCCAACCCGCTAGTATGGGAGTGTGGATGGGTGGATAATATGATTCTCCTAATCATGGGAATTGATGTAGAGGTGGTTAACCTAAAACAATAAATCTATGGACAAGAGTAGCTATTGAAAGTTACTTTAAAGAGAGATAAAGGCTGCTAGACCATCTAAAGAAAGAATATGTCAAAAAAAACCACAGCCAGCAACAGAGGCAGAACAAGAAGAAAGGCACAGAGCCCAATTCTTCCAGTGCTCATTCAAGAAACAATCAGCAGAGAGGGTTCTATGATGGTTAATTCTATGTGTCAACTTGCTAGGGCCATGGGGTACCCAGACATTTGGTCAAATATTATTCTCGGTGTGTCTGGGAGAGTGTTTTTGAATGAGATGAACATTTGAATCTGTAGACAGAGTAAAGGAGATTGTCCTCTCTATAGTGGGTGGATCACATACAATCAGGTGGAGGCATGAATAGAAAGAAAAGACACCTTCTCCTGAGTAAGAGGGAACTCCTCTTGCCTGACTACCTTGCGCTGGGACATCAGTCTTTTCCTGCCTTAGAACTGGGTCTTTAGTCTGCCTGCTTTCAAACTGGATTATACCATCAGCTCTCTGGTTCTCAGCTCTTCAGACTTAGAGAAAATTTATACCTTCAGTTCTCCTGGGTCTCCAGGTGATCACTACAGATCTTGGGACCTTTCAGCTTCCATAGCTGCATAATCATGTGAACCAATTCCTTATAATAAAAATCTCTTCCCTTCTCTCTCTCTCCCTTCCTCCCTCCCTCCCTCCTTGCCTCCTACACACATACACACACGCACACACACACACACCCTTATTGGTTCTGTCTCTCTGGAGAACCCTGACTAAACAGGGTCTTTGCCAAAGAACCAGAGAGTGAGCTGTTCCACATGGGCATTATTGATATGGGCATAATGGTCTATGGAAAGACTGCCTCTTATCTTATTGATTCTGCCTCTTAAATATTTCCTCTACACTCACAATGCCACTACTTTAAAGCCTTTATGATTTTGTGCTTTTACAATCTAAATCCCTGCCAAACAGGAGACACTGCTTTGGGAAAGATCCCCAGTGTTCTCCTTACTTGCTGCAAGTAATAAATCCTTCCTTCTCCTGCTCTTTGGCTTTGTTGTGTCTTTTGGCTCAACACCCACTAAGAGGTGAACCCAGTTTTCAGGTAACACATTTTGGCAACTCTGGCAGGACCTCTTGCCTAACCCCTTTGGGTTCCTCCAGTTCCCAACAGGTGATGCAGTGGGCTGTGGCAGCTCACCTGGGTGAATTCATCTAATTTGTTGGGGGACCTTTGAGGAAGGGTAGAGGGGAATCCATCTTGGTGCTTAATTTGTCAGGTCTGGGCTCAGGGGCCGCTCTGGACATCTTGATCTGGAGAGTCCCTTTGGAGAAGTGAGTGGTATTTACCTCACAAATTAGCTTCAGGGATCTGTCCCCATCTCAAGGGGGAGGAGAAGAAATGATTCAGGAACTTCGGGGAAAAAAAATCCCTGCCAAACAGTTTCTTCCTTCAATGCACCAGAAAGATCTTTCAAAGTGCAAGTCTGATAGTATATTTCCATTGGTTCAAATCTTTCCATGGGTTCTGGTAGTGTTTCTAAATCTAGGTGTTGGCTAAATAGGTATGTTTGCTTTGTGACAATTCATTGAGCTGTGGATGTATGAGTTATGTACCTGTGTGTATGTCTGACTTAAATAAAAAGCTATATTAAAAAATCTCCCCATGGCTTTTCATTGTCTCCAGGATTGAGTCAACCCCTTAGCTTGATATTTAAAACCTTTTGTGATTCTTGTCTTTCCAAAGTCCTGTCATTTCCCCAGTCTACTCATACCTCATTACTTGTGTCCTACAAATAAACTATCTTTTTTCTTAACTATTTATCTTTGCTCTGTCTGGAATGCCCTTTCATTTTTGTCCACCTTCTTAACTATCATTCCTCCTTTGAGAATAAAGCTAGGTAGTGTCTTCTGGGATCATTTTTAATCCCTCAAGGCCATTCTTTCTTGTTTTCCCAAAGTAGACTGCACAAACCTCTAACACACATTCATCACATTGCTATACCTATTTATGTTTATTTCTGGCTCTTCCATTAGATGGTAAATTCCTCTATGACCTGCAATATGTCATATATATTTTTCCCCAGTATCTAACATTGTGTTTGGCATATAGTCCCTACCCACAAACATGTTTTTAACACACGAATGAGGAAGACAGATTGAGGAAAGGTAATAAATGAACCATGCTTTGAAATAAATTACAATCTAATTGAGTACATGAAATATAGACACATAAAAAGTTAAAGAAAATATGATACAAAAATAAATGAGTCACAAGTAGTAAATTGTTAAATGTTCAATCACAGGAACGGACCCTAAGTGACACAGGTGTCAGAGGAGAGAAGTGGTCAGGTCGTAGTACAGTAGGGACTCGACATCAAGATCTGAAAAGTTGCACAGCATCTGGATTGCTGGAAAGAAAGAAGAAAGATATTCCAGTAATGAGGATCACTTAAAATATCTATGAAGAAACAGTTGAGTAAATAGAACAATCCCATTCGATCTTTTTTTAACATGGAAGAATATGGATAAAACAGGAACTTCAGGCAAGGAGAGGAAATTTATAGGGAGGATGTTATGCTACATTTTGGACATGTTGAGTTTGAGGTGCCTGCAAAAGGCCAATTAGAGCTGTCTGGAAAGTGGTTAGAAACCGAATCTTCATTTCAAGAGAGAAGTAAGAGATACAAATTTGCTAGCCAGTCACACGTGAGCCAATGAATGGACCTGAAAAAGAATCTATAGAGAGAAGGTAAGGGGTTAACAATGGGACCTTGGGGGAAATCTATATTTAAGGGATAGAAAGAGGAAGACATGCCAAAAAGGGAAATCTGATATGTGTCAAGAAAATAGAAAGGAACTCAGAGGACTGGAGAGCCGCAGGGCCAAGGGAGGAGAGAATTTTGAGAATCAGGGGGTTGTTGGTGGTGACAAATGTATTAGAGAAGCCAAGAAGGCTAAGAACGGCAGTGAGGCTATTGCATTTGTTTTGGGGGAGTTAAATGATAATCTTCAAGACAGCTATTTCAGTAGGGTGCTAAAAACTGAAAATAGTACAGCGGGTTGAGGAATCAGTGGGAAGTTAGGGAGGGAAAGCAAACCTCTCTCAACAAGAATGGTGTGAGGGAAAGGGGGATTGGCCTGGTAGCTTGAGAGATTAGCAGAGCTAAAAAAGGCCCTTTTTTCTCAGATGACTGATGGGAATGTTGTGGGTACAGGAGAAGTTGATTTTTTTGTTTTGTTTTTTTCCAGAAAGAGGTAGAAGATGCCAGAGAGAGTTAGAAGATATTCAATCGATGGGCCAAAATCCAAGAACATACATAAAGGCAAAGAATCAAGGCCAATTAGAAAACACAGGGGAGGAATATTTGAGTATCCTGGGAAATTCTGAGGTTTGTAAGAATGGAAATAGGGAAAACACACTTTGGAAGCCCTCCATCTTCTTAGCCAAGTCAGAAGTGAGGTTTTGAGGACAAGTGAGATGAGCTTAGAAATGAAGTAAAGAGAAACACAAAGCTTAGTATTGAGATAAGAAGAGACAGACACAAGATATGGCTATGTAGGGAAATGTTTGTCTATATTTATATTAAAGATGCAATGTGTGTGTGTTTAAATGATTAGTATGTATTTATTATAAAATCCCATCACCCAGAAATAAACATTGTTAGGTGATATTACAGTGGAAGAATTTAGAAAAGTTGACGTCTAACTGGATAACTGGATAACAGGGCATAAGTGGGAGAGAATTAGCTGCCTGAGTCATTGGAAAAGTATGTGTGCCTTGTCAGAACTGCAGCAGTCCCAGGGACACCAGGTTTGGGATAGAAGATGATGTGTATGGCTTTGGGTATTAGATTTGCTGTGGAAAATTCAAGAGATGGATTCTCATAACTTTACATAAGCGGAGACCTTGATGTGAATTAATGATCAGAGTGGGATCGTAGGTAACAGAGTGAAGATGGGGAGGAAAGAAAAGAATAAGGCAAGTGCTGTGACCAGAGGTTCAAGGGGCAAAGATTTTCAGCTGTGTTTAGTGGGACAACGAAGTCAAGGAGAAAGAGAACAAGGAATACATCAGTTCCAGGATTAGCTCCCTAGGAAACTATCCATTGATTTTCTTTAAATTATGGCCTTGCTTTCACAATTAGTTTTAAAATGGATTATCCCACAATACCACAAATTATTGCTCAGATTTTCCTCTGAAGGGTTCATAACAAGACAGAGAGAAATTATTTCTTTTCCAGCCTTAAGGAGTAGAGTCTATGCAGGACTCAAAAATTTTCAAAAGGAAACCAAATTTGCTTCGAAAGCCTTTGTAAAATGCAACTTTACTTTCATTGTTTTGGTTTGCCACGTTGGATTTACTTCACTGTTTTTCACAGGACAGTTTCTGCAGCCTTCTAGGACAAGATGATTTTCCTTCCCAGACATGCTTCCTGCCAATATATATAGAAGCAATATTTTTGAGTGGAATACTCCCTGGAACTATCTTGGTATTTTTGCTGAGAGATAGATTAAACTGGAGAGAGGCTGACCAACAGCAGCCCCAGAGAACAATATTCTTGAATGGATTGTATCTAAGTCTTGGGTTTTTTAAATTTTGAAGCTCTGTATTTTTAATGGAGGCTCTTAATTTTCTTGCCAACAGTGTGTAAAACAAGCTACCAACAGAAAGAAGTACAGCAGCTTTTGTGCATAAATTAAACGTTCTGGGATCATTATTAGGGTGTATTTACTAAGGACTCTTCTTTCCCGGGCTCTATGTACAGCCGAGGGATAGATAATAAACAACACCACATTGAAATGCTCTTATCCAAATTATACTGACAGAATAATGCAGGCATATAGAGGAGAATTCTTTAGATGCAACTAAAATATGTATTAATCACAGGTGTTACGTATGATTAGCAACATACCACAAAGAAGGGAAGTGATATTTTAGTATTTTGTTCCACATATTAATGCTGCTAAAATTAAATTCTCTATCAGTTCTATCCAAAATTATTCTTACAACCACTTAGAGAGAGCTTTCTTTCTCTGAAATATTTTTCCTGCCTCTCACTCACGCATAACAGAAAATTATTCTGCATCTCATCCAAGCTCAAAAAAATCCCAGTTTTAAGTGCATGCTTAAATGGTGCCAAGAGAAAACTCAAAATAGAAGCCTCAGGACAGAGAGAGATCATTTTGTTCAGTAAGTTGAAATGTAGTATTAGAGGTTAAGATAAGCCCAATTGGTTGTCCAGGTTAGTATTCAAAATTTCAAGTTGGAACTTTCAAGGGATGCGTAAGAAGGAAGGAGCAAACAATGCCGGCAGCAAGTTTTCGGGATCAGTGTCTTCTGAAGACCTCCACATATGGGTCCTAAGCGTGTGGGCAGGCAGTGTTGCTAGGTGGGGTTGACTCAAATTTATTTTTTTAAATTTGTGACTGTCGTTGGCTGCATTTACCATCAAACAAAAAATAATTACGGAGCTACTACGATGGGCATGGCATTGTGTGTAAGTGTAGCTAAAGCTAAGACGATGAGGTCCAAGCTTCCATTCCAGGAGACACCAGGAGTGGAGTTTGTGGGTGTTGGAGGGAGCATGCGGGAGTAGGCTCAGCGAACACCAGGCTGAAGAGATCCTGCCAGAACCGTCTCGTGCAAGTGCAGCCTGTTGTGTGCAGCCTTTGTCACAGCAGAGTAACCCTGATATAAGCCAGCTCCCTTCACTTTAACAGAACAGTTATCAGAGTGACGTTGCTTGGCACACAGTGGCTCCTTGGCAGCCTTCTCTGTCCCACCACCCATCTGCCTTTAAAGACAGAGTTAATGATGGCAAATCTGTATGTCGGTATCTCTCAGACATGCTTCAAATCTACGGAGACCTAAACCAAGCTACCTATTTCTGCTAGGATGGAAAAAATAATTCACAGAGTGCTTATCAGTCTCCAGAAGTCACTTCCATATTTACCCGGAAATAATTTCAGGCAGGCAATATTAAGGAATTTCAAAGCTAAGGCTAAACCTTCACTTCTGTTTTGCTAGAATGACAAACTACAGTAAATATTCTCTAAGCCCTGAGAACCCATTGGCTGTAGATTAACAGTATGTAGCTATGAGTTAAAGAGAAAGTTTGATGGTGAATAACTTCATTCTCACACTGTTGAAACTCACCCCTTTAGAGGATACTTTTCCTATCCTCTTTCTCATTTCATCATTACCAGTGAAAATGGGTTTCTGCACCAGGATTCAGAAAAGAAAACCCTCTTGGATCATAGAGTTAAAAGTAGTTCATTCTAAGCTTTAATACAAAGCATTTTGCAATTTAGTAGAAGAGTGAATAAGTTTTTTTCCAGCTCTACAGTCAAAATGCAGGCACCTCCTAAGTCTGTTTTTTCACTTTTCTTTTCCATGGTGTAATTGCCTCCTGGCTATTGTGTTTGGATGTCTCCAAGTTACCTGAAGTTCAACTCTGGAACTGAACTCTTCATATCTCCCCTCCAAACATGCTCTTCCTTCTGTAGGAAATACCTTAGGTAATGGTTCATGCTCCTTCGCAAACTTCTACTCATCCTTCATGGCCTTAGCCTAAATATCACGTCCTCTCTTGTGACTTTCCAGCTCTCCCAAGTCAAGTTAGTTGTTTTTGTTCCTATTTTCTCATGTAATTTTTTTCATACTTTCACTGTTTTTTTAAAATACTTTTTTGATATTTTTTTTGTTGTTATAAATTTATTTATTTTTGGCTGCATTAGAGCTTCGTTGCTGCACGTGGGCTTTCTCTAGTTGCGGTGAGCGGGGGTTACTCTTCGTTGCGGTGCGCAGGCTTCTCATTGTGGTTGGTGGCTGCTCTTGTTGTGGAGCACGGGCTCTAGGCGGGCGGGCGTCAGTAGTTGTGACACGTGGACTCAGTAGTTGTGGCTCACAGGCCCTAGAGCGCAGGCTCAGTAGTTGTGGTGCAGGGACTTAGTTGCTCCGCGGCATGTGGGATCTTCCCGGAGCAGGGCTGGAACCCGTGTTCCCTGCATTGGCAGGCAGATTCTTAACCACTGCGCCACCAGGGAAGTCCCTACTTTCACTGTTTCATTTACATACTGTGTCATGATTGTGAGCTCCTCAAAAGCAGGGATGCTTCCATGTTCTTTGTAAGCTTGCTGCTATAGCGAGGCATGGTGTAGTTTACCCAATGAAAATGTTTGTTGAATTAATTTATATACATCTGCTACTCTCTGTGTCCTTGGTCTTCATGCATACATTTATCAAGGGCAAGGCATACTGTTTTGCCATATTCCGAATGTCACTTACAAGCTGTTTGACCTCGATTGTCTCTTAACCACTTGGATTCAGTTTCCTCATTTATAAAACATAGAAAAGATGTGACTCCTTCTTTAAATGATAATAAAAATAATAACAACAGTATATACATATTTCTTTCAAGTTTTTTCTTCCTCTTGACAAGCTCTTTTTAGAGGTCTGGCTCAAAAGGATAGTTGAAGACAATAAAAGGTGTTTTTTTTTGTTTTTTGTTTTTATTGTGAACAAAAAAGATTTTAGGGGCAGCACAGGAACTGTCTTCAACTATAAAAAGGGCTTTCATGTGGAAGAAGGACAACCACGTGGCTGCAGGAGCCAGAACTAGGACTGATGAGTGAAGGTTATTAAGAAGCATTTAAACATCAGTTCGAGTCTGCTCTACGTGGTCTGGGTCTTACGTCCCAGAAGTAAGGATTTCAAGGATCAGTAAAATACCTATGCTACTCCCCAAACTTGGACACTCATATCAAGTTTTCAACATTGTATTTTGCCAAATGAAAAACAAACCAAGCAACATCAATAAAGCAAAACCATTTTCTACTATGAGCATCATTTCATAAAAAAGACATAATTTTACCAAAAAAAAAAACGCCAGGAAGGGCATAATAAAGAGTAAGTCTTTTGGGGTAAGGAAAGGAGAAACCTTACAATGATACACACACACACACACACACACACACACACACACACACAAACACACAATTTATCTTCTCATTTTGCTTAGATCTTGCAAATATCAATACTGATGTAATGGGCTTGTAGGTCAGTGTTTGAGCTTCTGTGTGCTAAGCCCCGTTTAAGCCTGATATTCAATTATAAGGGGTCAAGATATACATATACATAGAGATTTACATATATACCTATATATTTAATTTGGAGTCTTGTGTAGGTCTAAGAAGGTATTTTTCCTCAAATATTAAGAATTATGAAACCTGATGTATAGTCATGTTGCTTTGACTTACTTTCTGCAGTCAGAACATTATATTTTTGAACAAGATCCTTGATTTTGACATATCTTCCTGCATCCTGTTTTTCCTTGAATCTGTAAAATGAATCAGTGTTTGTTGGTCTGGAATTCTGGGCATTACATGTAATGCTGGATTCTTAGTGTGCTTCAAGTTGTATCTTTAAGAAAACCTTACTGAAAGGGGCTAGGGCACTGTAGGCCAGGAGACCATTTTTTTTTTTTTTCTCTCTTGCTGCTGTTGTTTCCTGTGTAATATTGGGTTAATCAGGGTCCAGGATGAACCCAGCATGAGTGTGCTCTCCTGAGGGTGGGAGAGGTGGGTGTAGGTTGACTGGCCTGATTCAGCAGCTGAAGGGAGAGCCTGTCTCTTAGGGGAAGGGCAAAACCACTGCTTGGATGAAAGGATAGAGCATTAGGCCAAAGGGGAGACTGATCTCTGTGCAGGTTAAGATTTATACAAGAAATAATAAGAAAGTTTGGATTCCCAAGTTTATGAGACTTGGTGGTGAATTTGACAGCTTACAGGAGACATGGAAGGCTGACACTCAGAGCCCAAGTTTTATCAAGTAGTAGTATCAGTAGGTATGGAGTTTGCACTGTCACTTCTTTTTTTTTTTTTGCATTGTCACATTTGTTCAGTCAATTTCTCCTCAACATAAGACACTTTAACAGAGGTGCTTCTAGAAGCAGCATTTTATTTTTCCTGGCAGCTAGGTTATACTCAGGAAGTTACATTTAACATCTTGTAGTCATAAATATGAAGCACTGCCTGTCTTCTACCCAAGGCTACTGTAAAGCTATAACATAAATAAAGGTTTTGAATTAAAATTCTCAGTAACTTTTATGCATTATTAAAATGACCTACCTTATGAAGATAAGGAATTTGTCTTAAGGAATGCTAAATGACATACCTGAGTTATAACAATTAAGGGTAGTCATAAATTGAGAAATATATGTATATGTAGTTGTATATCTCAAATATCTTTGAAAAATTAAGAATGTAGATTCATTTCTGGAATCAAAGAGTAAGATACAGTGAGAGAATTATTTCCCTTTCCCTCCCCCAGTAATATTTAAATTGAATGTACAAAGTTGGTGTATCTTTCTCGCATCCCATCTATTGATTTGAGAAGAACTTTCACAAACTCTTTCCAGAAATTAGACTAAAGACCACAATAAAATCCCCCCAAGGGCTTCCCTGGTGGCACAGTGGTTGAGAATCTGCCTGCCAATGCAGGGGACACGGGTTCGAGCCCTGGTCTGGGAAGATCCCACATGCCGCGGAGCAACTGGGCCCATGAGCCACAACTGCTGAGCCTGCGCGTCTGGATCCTGTGCTCCGCAACAAGAGAGGCCGCGATAGTGAGAGGCCCGCGCACCGCGATGAAGAGTGACCCCCGCTCACCGCAACTAGAGAAAGCCCTCGCACAGAAACGAAGACCCAACACAGCCAAAAATAAATAAATAATTAAATAAATAATTAAAAAAAAAATCCCCCCAAGCTCGTCTAAGCCTGAAGGATTGCAATTTATTGCAATCTTGATGTATATCTCCTAGCAGAACAACCAAGGGACTAAAGTCTAATGCTGTGCAAGAGTCACCCAGAAACCCCCAGGGTTCAGTCTGTCACCCTAGAGAGATGACTTGAAGAGTGGCTTTCTGGAAGAGTCTGAATCTTAACCCCTTAGCTACATTCCAGATAGCTCCTGTGGTCTTCAGAAGTCTTAAGGTTCCATTTGGGTGAAAATGGCATAATATTTGTCTTCCTCAGACATGAAATTCAAAAGGAGAGAAGTGGTTTTAGGTCTAGTGTCTCATTCCTTAAAAGAGAATATTGTCCTTATTGAGGTTATCCCTACCGATGTGAAATTGAGATTTTTAAGGGAATTATCTGGGTACTTCAGGTAATTAATCAGATCAAGAATTTCCTTTGATCTGAAATGCTCAGGTTAGTCAGATAAGTGTTGGTAAGTGTGTAAGTATTGTTTGCCCTTCTCTGTGGCAGGCGGGAGTGGTTTTTGTAGTAATCGTTTGCCTAACTGCTCCATTCTCCACCTCCATGTGCAAAGAGCCTATGCCCCTTGGCTTACCTTAACAGTCTCTGTATCTCTTCCAAAAAATTATAAATTGTTTGAACTCTCTTAGAATATTCTTCCAAGGCACTTCCTTGGGATATGGCAGAAAGTAGCCCATCAACCCCACGTTGAAGATGGAGAAATCGACCCAGATGGAGACTCTGTGATTGTTGTAGGTGGAGGCTCCACCAGAACCCGGTCTTGCGACTCACAGTCAGGTGCTTTCCCTCCCACACTGCATTGTGGAGCGTGTTCCTTGTTGCCTAAAATTACACCGCAGCCACTCAAAGCTAGCAGGACCAGTTCTCCTTGTCAAGTCATCCTGTCTCACTGATGAAGGTCTAAGAAGCCCAAGATAAAAATTAACTTCAAAAGCCAACCACTGAAAGATCTCAAGTGGGCAGAAAGGGAGGTCTGCCTGTTGTATGAACACTTAGAAATATTCATCTCTATCGACAATTTATCTGTTCCTATTTTTTTCTAAAGCACCCTTTCTTTTCCTGCTATCTCAGAGTCGGGATTATCTGTGAAGCACTGCAGCGGTATTCCCCCACTCTCCAATCAGATTCCTAAACTGGCTGAACTATATTTATCAGGGGCTGCCCTGGTCACTATGTTATGTAATAGATTAAGCTACCAGCCTGGTGTGAGAAGAATATCTGTTGGCTTTTCTCTGCAGTGCACCTAGAAGGAGGCCATGGCCTGGCAGATAACCATACGTATTAGGGCAAGAATCAACGTACCCAATCACGTAATGCCCTAATTGGATTTTCTCTACAGCAGAGCAAAGAGTTGCCCAGAGGAATCACCGTTTGACAGTTTCCTCCTTCAAATGTGAGGGCCTGGCTGCAGGGACAGCCTGTTGCCACCTTGATCCCTGGAGAACACATGGCATGAGCTCTTCTATTCCCGATGCCCACACTGTCATGGATTTAGATTTTGAACCACATCTGCAGGTGTCCTCAATTTTCACTTTCATTATGTTCGTATGTCATTCTGAGGTCAGACACAAAATGGAATGTGGGGTTGATAAATCAGCTAGATAAATAAGGAGGAATTGATAGTATAATTTTGGCAGATTAGTCGTGGCATTTATAATACTGAATTAACTGAATTATGTCAAAGCTGCACAGACTTCACCTCAGATCATGTAAATGTGTATTGGTCATTAGAGTTGTAGGGGAAAAATTTAGTAAAAATTTATTCGGCACATACTAAATACAAAGCACTAAGCTGAATTCTGTACAGCTGTTGCATTTCTGAACTTTTTCACTTCATGTACATTTTTGAGGTTCTGGCAAACATTTACTAAAGAACAATGATTTGGCTTTGCCTTTATTGAGTTGATGATTCTCTTTTAATTTTGACGTTATTTATGCTGTGTTGTGTTATAAATCATTTTAGAAAATAATATATAGTGATGGTAGCTGTGTTTTCACTTGCATTTGCTTCTTTATGCAAGCGATGTCTCTCATTTAAATAAATAAGAGCTAGGGTAAATATTTCCTGTCTTTCAAAAAGAATTACAATTTATCAATTAAAAAAAAGGATGCGGAGATTTAAGCATGGTTTAATCTTGCTATGGTTTATGGATACAATTTAGGAAGACTCCCAGAGCCCACAGATTTAGGCAGCAATTGGTGATTCCAGACTTCAGGCCATTTTCACCTCTGTTGTCTCTTGAGAATTTACTACCACTCCTTCTGGTTATATAATCTCTAGATTGACCGGAATTGGAGAGGTCCAGTAAGGATTGCTTTGTCATGGAGATTCAGTAAAACCTAATTAATTCCCTTAACTGTGGGTGCTAGGGTAGGTGGGAGAAAATTTATGACTGACTCCTTTCCCTCCTCTGAAACAGTAAATATTCTTCCCTGAGAGGAACCTCGTGCGTTCAAAGTATTTTCTGCGGGTGCTTTGAACACGACTGCAGTTAGTAGAAATTTTTCCTTAATAATAGTAAATATTTTTCCCCTCAGAGGAAGGCAAAAGTGTCCACATCTGAACTGAATAAAAATCCCAGCCTCTAACCTTCTGACGTCCTTTGGCAGCTTAACAGTGTATCTCTTGCTTTGGTCTAAACAGCTCTGTTGGAAGGCTGAGACCCAACATTTTGTGATGAGATAGAACTGGAATCTAGCTTTTCAGATGGGGATAAGATCACTTCCAAAGGCCTTGGTGACAGGTCTCAGTGCTGGGGATCAACATGTCCTCATGAGGGCAGGATCTCTGAGTGATGGGCCAGACGCCCAGGAGACTTTATCTACGCATAGATATCAGCAAGTCAACTCAGGACGCTCCGCCTTCCGGGATGAGGGGCAGTTGAGGGAGGGTCACAAACACCTGGAAAACTGTTGAAATGGAAAGAAATTTCTAATTTTTCCCACAACACAAGGAAACAGAGTGGTATTAGAGTACAATATCAATTGAGAAAATAAAATACAGTAATGGTAGTCATTACTATATGGAAAAGTAAAACTATTACTGTTACCATAAGGGAAGACTAACCAATCGCTAACCAACTAAGCAGATAGAAATTTACCAAGGAATTCATTAAATCAATAAGGAAACACATAAACCGCATTTTTGCACTGTATTGGTGATTTCTTTTTTGCAGTAAAATTAGCTGCTCTTTCCTTATTGTGTTATTTCCTTGAATCAATTTGCAACTCTCATGCCAGGAGGCTTTTAACTCCTTTCTTCTGACCATATTCAAGGTAGAATCACATTCCAGAAAGCTTGAGTGGTTCTCCAGGATTGAATAAGGCACCAGGCTTTCCATTCTACCTATACCGTTGACTGAATCATCCCAACAATGTTCCGAGATGGTTAGTAATATTCTGATCCGCATTTCATAGGTGAGATTCTACTGCTTATCATGCTTCCTGGCCTGCCATTGCCTGCCTTCCCCAATCCTGCTAATTTAGCACTGCATCCTCTCTGAGGAGTCCCTGATGCAGCCTACAAACGTGTAAGGCGCCCAACTACTCTACTGGGGTGCGATGTCTTAGGGTGAGGCAACAATGGCGCCTGTGTGCCCACTGGTCAAGGGCTTTCCCCTCCCCTCCCCCACCATGTCTGCCCAGTCTGTGCAATGGCACTTGTGTCCTGGTTTCCTCTGCTTGGACTGCAGCCTTGCCATCAACCTCAGCACCCTTGGTTGGACCCCTGACACCATGCCTTGCCCTGACCATTCTACACCATCACCCCTCCCATTGCCCTCTCCTCTGACTGGGACTCCTAAAGGCAAGCTACAATACTCTAGTAATTCTTTGAATCCCTCCCATTTTGCTTGTAAATAGACTCCTGGATTCCAGACTGTATGCATCACCTTCCCTGACTGCCTTTGCTCCTTGTGCTGGGCTGACACTTGAGAGTCTCCTCCCGCATTTCGGATCTCAGCACAACTTTTGAATTTTCTTCCTTCTTTGGTATCAGTATTCTCCCTCCCAGGAGCAGGTCTCAGTTTTGTGGTGCCCATAGCTTATTCAATTTGGGGAGCTTTCCTAATATACTACAAAATTATCAATACTAACAGGTAAAAATGTAAATACTCATTTAGAATGAGAAAATAAATCACAGCATGGCTCCTTGGAAATTCATGTTTCTTTCTTCAGAGATCTCTTTAGGCAATTTATCAGAAGAGCTTACATGAAGTGCTTCCTGTTGTAGCCTGGCTTCCTTTTACCACTTAGAACACTCATAGCATATTCCTGGTGCTCAGGGAGGTCAGCGAGAGTGAGGGGCCTAAAAGCTTTAGCCTCACTGGATTCATAAGTCACTCTGACCCTTCCATTGTGGCTCTGGGTGAGAACTCCTTGCTCTGAACTTCAGTTCTATAGAAACTTAACTGAGAGAAAGAGAGAGAGACAGACAGACAGACAGAGAGAATGAGGAGAGAGAGAGAGGAGAGAGAAGGAGACAGAAACTGTATTTGTATATGTGAAAGAGAGAGACTCTATGTGTGTTTGTGTGTGTGTGTGTAGGTGTAAGTGTATAAGAGAGAGATTAATTCAGATTATTCCCTCCAGACTGCCAATCCTCTCTCCTCTAGTGTGGAACCCCTTTCCGTCCTGACATTTTTTTTTTTTAATTTATTTTTGGCTGCATTTGGTCTTCGTTGCTTCGTGCAGGCTTTCTCTAGTTGTGGCGAGTGGGGGCTACTCTTCATTGTGGTGTACGGGCTTCTCATTGCAGTGGCTTCTCTTGTTGCAGAGCACGGGCTCTAGGCACGCGGGCTCAGTAGTTGTGGCGCACGGGCTTAGTTGCTCTGCGGCATGTGGGATCTTCCCGGACCAGGGCTCGAACCCGTGTCCCCTACATTGGCAGGTGGATTCTTAACCACTGTGCCAGCAGGGAAGTCCCTTGACATTTTATGTGCTGTTATTTACTGACAAACTGAGCTGCAGGAGAATTGAATACAGTTATGGTACTTCCTATTATATCTTGGGGCGTAGTCAGGCATGAGTTGATTAATCACCTTGGGATGGGGCACACATGGGGAGGTAAAGACCTAGAACACACACAGGCAGGCCTAGGAGGCCTGAGAGAGCGTGCAGGCTGCTAGGCAGAGCATGGTATCTAGAGGGCGAGGAGACAAGCAATGACGTCATCTGGTGAAGCCGGGAGCATCAGGGAGGTCACCACTGGAATAACATTGGTCTTGATGGAACAATGGAGCCAGCACTGTGGCTTTCTCCTCCTTAAACAAGGGGCACAACAGATGCAAAGAGCCCAGCAGCCAGCAGCTGGCATGCATGGCCTCTAGTGACAGAGCGCCACCTGGAGTTTAGTGGAAGAATTTCAATCCCTAGGGAAGCTCCCCCATCAGAGTGTGGGAGTTCAGAAATAAATTTAAGGGTTATTGGGAGAGGAATCAGGAAACGGATCCATAGGTTGGTTGAACTGCTAGAAACAGGATCAAAGTGGTCAAAGTGGAAGACTAGATCTTGGAAAGACTCAGAAGCAGCACATGGAGGCCAGCTGTGTTTGTGTTTTGGGGACAGAGGCATCTACCACTAACTATCTCTATAACCTTGAACAAATTATTTAATTTCTTTGGGTGTCCCTGGTCTCTCTTTTCATTCTGTATAAAATAATAATGGTGTAACAGGGTTACTCTAATGACTAAATGAGGTAACATCTAGGTGCATAATATTGACTATATTTTTTTCCCTAGTGCCTAATACAGAGGCTGGTGCACAGTAGGCATTTTATAAATGTTTGTTAAACTGTGACACATCACCTACCAGGTGACTGACATACAGATATATTTATATTGATAGGCAAATTGATCTATAGAGATACATAAATCTGTGCATATGTGTATAATTATATAAACTTACCTATATATTTATCCAACCATCATCTCTTAGTTTTTGAAACTGACTATAAGTTCAGGGCCAGAGTAGCGTAAGTTGTGACAATCCTCAGTCAGAGAATGTGAAGCTAGGAGTTTTAAATTCTTCCTGGAGGAGCCAGGGCCGCAGGTGTGGGTGAGGAGGCCCTCACCAGGCAGAGAGGAAAGATTCAGAGATGAGAACTGGGCAGACTTTGACTTGTTTGTCCTAAAACACCATCTCCAGAGTTAAACAGAGTTAAAACCAAAGTTCAGAGTGATTTTCCTAAAGCATGTATTACTATTTGTTTTCATGCTTCTGACTGTTTTAAAAAATGAGGCTCAGCTCCTATCTTCCTGGGAAAAGACTCCAGTTAAGTATTCAGTGAACTTCACCATTTTCCTATTTGCCTCAAAGGCAAGGGATAATGATGCATTCTCATTGATTCTCTATTTGGTTTCCAAACTGTGATATACTTCAATAAATTTTTTGGTGTTACTTTGATCCAGTGAAGCCTAGAGCAGCCCTGCACTTCGTGGGGTTTAAGTTTAGCCTTGAGTGACAGACTGCTTGGTCAAGAACAGAGACCATGGCATGGGCTGCAAGCAAGAGCTTCGGCCACAGATAAACCTGAATCCATGTCATGGCTCTGCCGTTTACTAAATGTGTGATTCTACACGTGTGACTTTTCTCTGAAGCCTCAGTTTACTCACCGGTAAAAGGGTTCAAATAACGGTACCTACCGAATAGGTTTATTATGGTCCTTGAAAGAAAGAACACCAGTAAAATACTCAGTACAGTGCTGGCACAGTATATATGCTTGATACAGTTTCACTGTTTATATAAGGGAGGAGGAAAGGAAGGACGTACAGGTGAGGACAGCCATCTAGACCATGGTGAGGATGAGGAAGAAACCTGGTGTCTCTCTGTGTTGGTTTGCACAGAATGTAGGGCTCAGAGGAGTGGTGAGAAATGCAGTTGGTGCAGAGGTGTGACTGGTTAACAGAGAGCTGTAAAAGCTAGATAGGGAGGTTAACTGGATATAGAAGGTCCCGGTAGGTTTTTGAACACGCTGTCTTGCAAAATAGTACCACATAAATTAAGGATTTCCTTTTAGAAACTATGACATTCCTTTTAGACTATACTGTCGTGTTTTATCCTTTCCAGACTCTGTGGCATAAGAATTTTTCCACTCATTTTAACGATGATGATGTTGTGGCCCAGAGAGATAAAAATTAGCTCGTGATCACCTTGTAAATTCACCTCACCTATTAAGAGGGGATTAAATCAGCATGTGTTAGGGTAACACAGGGAGGAGGATAGGAGACAGCCTGTACTTTCCGGAGAAAAAGTGTTCAGCAAATATGAATTCCCCTTGGTTCTGTCTTAGTGTTAAAGACCGGGCTTCTGCCCTATTCTCGTGACCAAGCCCCAGCTTTGCCCACCTCCATGGACCTCTTTGGTCCTTCCATGCCTGTGTCCCGTTGTGGATAACCTCCTCAGATTCTGATAACTTTCAAGACTGAGTTATCTGTCTCTGAACCTGGCCTTGGCTATGACTATGCCTCCTTCCAGACTTTTTTTTTTTTTCTTTTTTTTTAAATTTTTATTTATTATTTATTTATTATGTTTATTTTTGGCTGTGTTGGGTCTTCGCCTCCGCGTGAGGGCCTTCTCCAGTTGCGGCGAGTGGGGGCCACTCTTCATCGCGGTGCGCGGGCCTCTCACTATCGCGGCCTCTCCTGTTGCGGAGCACAGGCTCCAGATGCACAGGCTCAGTAGTTGTGGCTCATGGGCCCAGCTGCTCCGCGGCACGTGGGATCCTCCCAGACCAGGGCTCGAACCCGTGTCCCCTGCATTGGCAGGCAGACTCTCAACCACTGCGCCACCAGGGAAGCCCCCTTCCAGACTTTTGAATGGAGCTGCTGACCTCTGCCTGCCTGCCGTCTACTTGGATCACTAGGGATCACCATGCCCTAGCCTCTTGCTGGGGCAACCCACCTGATAGCCCCTTGGTGTGACTCCTTGCCTGGAAATTCATCCAAGTACCTGCATCCAAGTGGCAGGTGGGCCAGGTTCCTGGGCCCTGAGCTCTATCAGCCTGATCCATCCCTCTCTTTCCAAGTTGCTTTTCCAACAGTGGAGCTTGTTGAAAGGAGAGATGCTTGGGCTTCATTCTAGACCAACTGAATTAGAAGGCCCCGTGGTGTGGCCTGGGCATCTATATTTTAAAATATCACCCAAGGAGGATCTTGATCCAGCTGTTTAGCAGGCTGCCTTCCAGGGAACACTGATGTAGGTACTTAGACTACATGACCTCTAAGGCCTCTTGCAACCCAGTGAGCCCATGACTGGCTCAGAGCTAGGTCAGGTTCATGAATTAAATTCAGCTCAGCACACTTCATTTCCTAGGAGTTTCTAAAACTACTTCTTCAACAGAAAAATTATTTAATCTCCCCTTCATATCTCCTCTGGATGAGCCCATCTTATCGACCACTACATGGGTATTAGAAGTCCTGCAGGATAGCTTGGACATTTCTCTGCTTCTGCAGCTAGCATTTTAACTTGTTCTTATTCCGAGGTGCCCATGAGGCAGGACTCCTGCCATGTTTAAAGCCTGACCTTCCTTATAGGCTCCTGGACCCACGTTTGCTCTTTGCTGTCACTGCCTCCACCTACTTTCAAGTTTCTTCTTAGAAATGATCATCAGTCCACATTCAAAGCCATCTCTATCAAAGCCATTTCTTTGAACTGTTCTAAAGCATAATCTGGGAACATCAGAGATTTAATGTCCTTTAAAATACTGTGAAAAAAAGATAGTTCTGCCTAGATTGAATCCGCCAGATTCATTAGTTAGCGGGCTAGGTCTTACCGATGCACTAAAACATTTGTTGATGTACTAAAACTTTTTAAAACTCGATTTTATAAACCGAGAACCTTGGAAACTTTTAAACATCTTCCTGTGAAGTCGTTTAAAAATTTTATATATTTGTACATCATTTTACTTCACCTTTACATATGCCACGGGGTGCAGTGTGTTAACGCTAGTGATTTTATTCCTTTAGAGCATCTGTATTTGTGTACTGCAGAGAGTTCCTGTGGTAATAAAGAGTAGTTTTATTAGAGATCAATTTATCCCTTGAATATTTTCATGCTACCCCAAACAAGACAGGTTTTGTAAGTTCTGGTTTCATAGACATGCCAGTTCCTAACATTTTCTGTATCATAGAAATCAATGTCTCTGAAAGCATAATGATAATAAGAATATCTTAGATTCCCAGTATAAGCAAGAATATCCTGGCATGAATTCTGAGGTCATCAATTTGTGAAGAACATTAAGAAGTGCTGAGATGAAATTAGAGATAATCACTCAAACAATAGGTGAACAAGAGGACTTGGAGAGAGACACAGTTTGTCATCATATCCCTGACAAGGGATATTTTGGTTAGCTTGCCACATCAACACCTTGTTTATCATAGTAAATATTTTCCCCACCTTATTATTCTCAGGCTGCTGTATCCCTGCTCCCCAGCTGTCGAGCCCAGCCGGATCTGGAAGAGATTGAAGAAATGACTAAGTTGGCTTCAGTTCTGGGCATGCCGGATGTTAGCCACAATAGAAGCCTCATCGAACGCATGTTTAGGACATGGTAACACATTGGGACACACGAGGGAATTTGGCCAAGGGCTCATTATCTGGCCAACAGCTCATTCTCCTCCCAGTGAATCTCCAAACCAGTAGAAATGTAGCTGGCATGACTCTAAAGTAACATGCAGTATTTTCATGAGTTTGTAGCCCTTTTAAATAAAACAATGAGAAAAGAGGTCATTTCCCTTTGTTTCAAGATGGAAAGATCTGGGGTTGAGGGTGGTCAGGATATAGTTTTTTTTTTTTTTTTTTTTAATTAATTAATTTATTTATTTATTTTTAGCTGTGTTGGGTCTTCGTTTCTGTGCGAGGGCCTTCTCTAGTTGCGGCAAGCGGGGGCCACTCTTCCTCGCGGTGCACGGGCCTCTCACTATCGCGGCCTCTCTTGTTGCGGAGCACAGGCTCCAGATGCGCAGGCTCAGTAGTTGTGGCTCACGGGCCCAGTTGCTCTGCGGCATGTGGGATCTTCCCAGACCAGGGCTCGAACCCGTGTCCCCTGCATTGGCAGGCAGACCCTCAACCACTGTGCCACCAGGGAAGCCCAGGATATAGTTTTGAAGTAGCTCTAGTAAAGTGGACTTCCGTTTAATCCACCAAGGAAGCTGAGTAAATGCAGGAAGAGTAACCGAGGTTGGGAGATGCTTAGCAGTTGGGAGGGAGGACCAGGGGTATGCTTTCCCTGGGCACTTCAGAAGGATAGTTCATATTTTCACTAGAGAATATTCAGCCTAAGTTCCAAAAACATTTACACGTTCAATCTGCTTTTTAATTTGTCAAAGAAATTCTGGAAGTTAAGTTCTTAATTATTGGGTCTCAAAAGTGGTTAATCTTCTAACTATAGAGCATGAAAGTATATTAATTAAAGTGGAATTGATTTTAAAATATTAAAATACACTTGAAAACACTCATAATAATTCTGAGACAACAAAAGTAAAATAGGACAAAATGTCCAAAAAGATGTATAATACCTGTCTCTTACTTCATGCTAAAAAAAGTGAATTTAAAATTAGACATTGGGACTTCCCTGGTGGCGCAGTGGTTGGGAAGCTGCCTGCCAATGCAGGGGACACGGGTTCTAACCCTGGTCCGGGAAGATCCCACATGCCGCGGAGCAACTAAGCCCGTGCGCCACAACTACTGAGCCTGCGCTCTAGAGCCCGCGAGCCACAGTTACTGAGCCCGTGCACCGCAACTACTCAGCCCACGCACCACAACTACTGAAGCCCACGCGCCTAGAGCCCGTGCTCCGCAACAAGAGAAGGCACCACAATGAGAAACCCGTGCACCGCAACAAAGAGTAGCCCCCGCTCGCCACAACTAGAGAAAGCCTGCGCGCAGCAACGAAGACACACGCAGCCACAAATAAAAATAAATAAAAATAAATTTAAAAAAAAAATAAAATTAGACATTACCTAGACTTCCAGTTTAATATAAGTCATGCGATAGATACCTTATCGGTCGCCTCCTAACATTCCATGAAAATCCCTTTGAAAATGTACGAGTGCTTTTTTCGGTTTTTAATTGCAGCCGTTCTGATAATCAGTATACAGGACAATCCTATGCTGGACTCTGGAAGGATTTCCACAGACTGCCACATCAGTGGTGTTGGACTGAGAAGCACAGTCGTGGACTCTATTTATTCCACCCTCTGTCTTGGCAAAGTACACGTCATCTGGCAGAAGAGAGGAAAAAGCTCTCTGTTACAGTCATAGCCTGTTCCTAGCTCAGGGCTTCTAACCAGAAAGTCAGGCAACCACATTCCTTTCTGCATGAGGACAATATTTTTTAGGCAGCCAGATCAGGGCTTACCTCCTCTTTCCTTTCTTTTCTCTTCAGTCTTGATTAGAGACTATAGGTCTTAGTAGAAACTGGACCAGATGTGTGACGCAGTGCCGGGAAAGTTCGAACGTAATTGGTGGTGGTAGTGCATGGAATTGGGATTGTCAGTGTGACAGAGTGAGGCAGAGACCAGAGCCTGGAAGCGTGAGTGAGTGACGGTGTTGGGATGTGGGGTGTGTGTGTGTGTGTGTGTGTGTGTGTGTGTGTGTCCATGCACGCGTAGGGTGTTCAAGGCTTGTCTTGGAAAGAGGTAATTGCAGATCGTGCCCAAGTATTTCACATAGTCAAAAGATTCCAGCGGTGAGAGAAGGAAGTTCGTTTATTTATCCAGCAAGTGTTTATTGAGTACCTCCTATGGGCCAGGTGCTGTTTGTGGTGGAAACTCCAGTGAAAAGGAGAAACCAGGGCCTGGTTCTTCTAGGGGGTGGGGGATGTGGGCTGGCGGGGTCGGGGGTGGGGTGAGACAGACATAAATAAGCAGACCAGTGGAAAAGTGTAATTTCTGATAATCATCAGTGCTGGGACTTCCCTGGTGGCTCAGTGGTTAAGAATCCGCCTGCCACTGCAGGGGACACGTGTTCAAGCCCTGGTCTGGGAAGATCCCACATGCCGCGGAGCAACTAAGCCCGTGCGTCACAACTACTGAGCCTGTGCTCTAGAGCCCACGAGCCACAACTACTGAAGCCCACGTGCCTGGAGCCTGTGCTCTGCAACAAGAGAAGCCACCGCAACGAGAAGCCCGCCCACCGCAATGGAGAGTAGCGCCCGCTCGCCGCAACTAGAGAAAGCCCGCGCTCAGCAACGAAGACCCAACGCAGCCAAAAGTAAATAAATAAATAAATTTATAAAAAAAAGAAAATCATCAGTGCTGTGAACAAAATAAGAATGGGGTAATGTGGCAGAATGAATAGGGGTCCTCAGACCAATCCACAGTGGCCCCAGCATAGAGTGGGCCCTAGGTTGCAAGCCTTATCCAGAAGAAACCAGAACAGATGGAGTAGAAGAAACAAAGTTTGATTCTCACCACACTCTCTTATGCAGGTACTATTATTGTCTTGTTTTACAGTTGAAAAAAATATAACCGGAGACAATGCATGGCAAAGACAAATTCTTAAGAGAAAATTTACAAGCAGTTAATAAATATTTGGAACTTGTTAACATTCACAAGTAATGAAATAAACACACTGATAATTAAAGGAATGAAATTTAAAATTACAATTAGATGCCATTTTCAATCAATCAAATTTGTGAAGATTAAAAAAAAAAAGACTAAATTATTGCTAGTGGTAGTGCATAAATTTGACCCTCTCATTTGCTGCTGAGAAGAAGGTTAATTGGTACAACTTTTAAGTAAAACTATCCTACTTGTAAGAATAAATCCCAAGGAAATTACCAGAAAAGCAAGTAAGATTAATATGCTGGATGTTAATTGTAGTATTATTTATAAAATCCCCAAATTGGAAACAACCTACATGTCTGACAATAGAGAAATACATCATATATAGAACCATTATATAATCATTAAAGGTGATGTTCATGAAAATTTATTAATGACATGAGGCAATGATTGTTAAAATATTAAAAGAAAAGGTAGGTTAAAAATTGTGTATATGGTATGATGGAATTTTGGTAACAGAAGCACCTGAGGTCCAAGACCTCAACTAGAAATGACATTTCCAGTTTCCCTTGGTGAGGTGTGGCCACACAAGCAAGTTCCAGCCAGTGCATGTGAGCAGAAGTGATGCTTCCAGAAGCACACTTCCAGAACATCTTCCCAAAAGAAAGCTACTTGCCCCCTATGTCCTTTTTCTCCCTTTCCATAGGCTGATATATGATGCAGTAGTGGGTGAGCCGATTTTGACCATGAGGACAAGAACAACACTCTAAGGAATGACAGAACAGTAAGGTAGGAGCCTAGGTCCCTGGATGATCTTGTGGAGTACAGCTTCTCCCTGCTGAACCTGTCAGATGGAACTTTAACGGGAGAAATAACCTTCTCTCTTGTTTTCAGCCATTGTGATTGGGTCTCTGTTTAAGCAGCTGAACTATATCCTAACTAGCACAGATAGCAACTGTGTAAAATATATTAACACTTTCATTCCTTATAATTGTTTCATACTTAAGGACGCTAATGGCCTTAGTCATAACACTGAGTAGGAAGTCCTGATAGGAGTTTCATTAATAAAAGCAGAATGTTTAACATTGTGCCTCTGCTATTCTGGCAATCAGATACACATATGTTTCAGAAAAGCAGCAGGTGCAGTTGTAAAAAGATGAAAGCTTTGCTTAGGTCTCTAAGTGGTCTCAAAGCTATAGAGTGTTAGTGGCTATTTTTGTTTTCCACCCCTGTCCCTGGCATGCAGTATGGGATATGTGTGCTGATTTATCCAGTTAGCTCTGTCTGATCTTTATCCCTCAGTTGTTCCAATTTGGGGAGAAGGGGAAGCTTCTTGTACTGCGAGTGGCTGTATGAAAGCCAATAGGTAAGAAAGAGAAACAGCAGAGTGAGAGGCATGTCTTTCTCTCTGGGCAACTTTACTTCCTTCCCTTCATCAGCATCACTTGCTAGAACCTAGATAAGCCTTCAGCATTTGCTCCTGGGAGGCTGTTAGAGACTGCTTTGCAATGTCTTATTCTAGCAAAGGAAAAACTGCGGTAGAGCAGGAACAGGAGATGAGATTGGGGGTTAAGGACGTAGGGTTTATATCCATTTATATTGGAGACTGACTTATGAGGGGTTGGAGGTGCCTAATAGCAGGTCAAGTCCAAATCCAAATTTGGGAGTGGTAATTCTGGGTTAGTGTCAGGCAGGTTCTGAAATCCAGAGGAAGGGGATGAGGCTTTTAAACTATAGGGAAAGGATGAGGGGACAATGAGGAAGAATAGTGTCCTTCAAGAAAATCTTTCTAAATATAAAATAGAGAAAGAGCAAGGACAAAAGTAGAACTACATTATGCTAGGTTTAGGCTAATAGGTATCTGTGTAAATGACACTGGGGACTCAGGTTCCACTCTCTAAATGTGAAAGAAGTCATAAGCAGATAAATGAGATGAATAAATATTCACCAGATAAGCTACCTGTCCTAGTAGATTAGTCATACACAAACTTTAAAATACGTAAAAGTCACCTGGGGACCTTGTTAAAAAATGTAGATTTCCAGCTCTGCTCCCAGTAATTCTGATTGAGTAGGCCTGGGATGTAATTTAGATATGTGCCCCAAGTGATTCTTATGCAAGCAGTCAGTGGAGCACGCAGTAAGAAAGAATGGCATTGAATAGCAGAAACTGCTTGGGACAGAGAGCAAACCATTCAGATGTCCCAGAGTTTTGACTTAAAGGGCTATCTGTAATTTCCAAACATTTTTTTCTGCTTTGATCCTCTTCACATTTGTATATTCTTTCACCATTACCTCAACAGATAGGAATTTGAAAACCATGCTGGGGGTAGTGGGAGAGTTAAATGTGCCAATGAGAGGGGCGGTCACACATCATAGTCTCCAGGTGGGCATATGTAAAGCCCTCCCAGATGCTGATAATATTTCCCACTTCCCGCTCCGCTCACCAAGAGGTGATTCTTAGCTTGGAGAATAGCCAGTGTCTCTTGGGGAATTTCTGGGTGTGAGGAGCCTTTTGCTAACACTCAAGGCACCAGAGGACTTGCACTGTGGGTGAGTAGCAGATAAGGCTTGGCTTTGGGAATGTTCCTTCCCTTCGAGGGTGGGGAGAGATAATCTGGTCCCTTCTGCATGAGGGTTCCCCCTCCAAATTCTAGTCTTCCTTTGATCTGGGCTGGGGGTGGAAGGTGAGGTCCCTGCCTACAGTTATGCAGGCTGCAGGTGCATTCCCAAAGGGTGAGTATAGCTGGAGTCCAGTCCAGATCCTACTCACGAAGCCAGATGTTAGAGCAAGGGCAAGGGCTAGAAACCGAGCAGGACCTATGAGTTGTTCTGCAGAAACTTAAGAACCACATCCAGGTGGAGGATGGTGACTACATGCTGACCACAACCATGTGGACCCCAGACTGGTTGCAACCAGAAGGTTGATGGTTAAGTTTCCCGAAACAGCACCCTGTTACCTCATCACCAACCAATCAGAAGAAAGTCATGTACTCTGTAACCCTCACTCCAAATGTTGCCTTTAAAAACCATTCTCTGAAAGCCGTTGGGGGGTTTGTGTCTTTTGAGCCTTAACTGCCCATACTCCTTGCTGGGCCCTGCAATAAACACTGTACTTTCCTTCCTCACAACCCAGTGTCAGTAGATTGGCTTTGCTGCATGGTGGGCAAGTGGACCCAAGTTTGGTTTGGTAACAGGCTCTGGCTAGCCAGAGAAATGGGCACCTTTAAAAAAATCTGCACAGGGTCTATGTTAATTATGACCCTGCCAGGTGGCATACCCAAAGATCTCTGAGTCTTAATGCCCTCCTTGACTTCAATAAACTAGGTCTTGGGGTGATAGAAAGAGGGAAAACAGAATGAAATTTAGGGAGAACTGTTTACTGCTGCATTTCCCAAGAGTTGGAAATCCCTGTTTTTCTGACAATTACGGAGCCTCATGAAGATCCCACCCATATGACCTCCTCTAGGCTATGTTCATCTACCCCTTGGAAAAATATATTCCTAAGTGAGTGACACATAATCCCCTTGTGTACTGTCAATCCTCTTATTTGCCAATTTCGGGCTTATCAGCTAGAGTTGCTTAATGCCTGAGGCCAAGGTACTGCAGTATCTCTTAATTAACTAGTTGCAGACAGCTAATTAGTTTACTGCAGAATCTCATCAGTATACAAAGTATATTGACTCCAACTTGGAAATGCCTCTGAGGCCTTACAAAACATCTATTAGGAGAGATGCCTTCTTAAATACCACCCATCTCAGAGCTCAGAAGATGGAGGATAAGGGAGAGGCAGGAAGGAAACAAGCTTGAAGGAGGCATGTTTCACTGTTCAGGCCAACGCCTTCTCCTTTATATTTTCCATGTCAAAACTATCTCTCAAGAGAGTCTATAGATGTATTTGCCTTTTCACAACCTACTTCACTCTCCTGGTGATGAAAACAGTTCTTGAAATGCTACACCCTACCCTTTCCGAGTGGGCTCATATCCCGAATTCTCTGACTATAGCAAGATTTAGAGAGGTGCCTGCTACTACCCATGCTGTGCCTGGAGCTGCAGGAAGCCTTTCTGATTCATGATTTCAGTGGTTGGCCTTTGAGCACCTGCTGACCAGCCTTCTTGGTCCAGATCTAGTCTTTCCTCCAACCTTGCTGGCTGAAGTATCTGTGACTTCCTGTAGAAGGCCGAACACACTCTCCTTATTAAAATGAGATGAGCAGGTGCTCAGGAGGGTATTACAGATCATTAGCTACCTAATCTTTAAAGCTCTTAATTGAGGAATTCTCCCAGATAGACCATTTACTGTGCTTTCCCTGTACAGTCAGGCATGTGCCGGGCACGTTGTATAGAATCCAACTCAGTCTCCACATTCTGTGGAGCTAGGGATCCATCTCCATTTTCAGTTGAGAAACTTGAGGTACAGAGAATATGGATAACTTGTCTAAAGTCGCACATCTTATTAAACAACAAAACTAGGGACTTCCCTGGTGGCACTGTGGTTAAGAATCCAACTGCCAGCGCAGGGGACACGGGTTCGAGCCCTTGTCCGGGAAGATCCCACATGCCACGGAACAAGTAAGCCCTTGTGCCACAATTACTGAAGCCCACGCACCTAGAGCCCATGTTCTGCAACAAGAGAAGCCACCGCAATGAGAAGCCTGCGCACCTCAACAAAGAGTAGCCTCCCGCTCGCCGCAACTAGAGAAAGCCCGTGCGCAGCAACAAAGACCCAATGCAGCAAAAAACAAATAAATAAAATAAATACATTAAAAAAAATAAACAACAAAACTAAACAAACACATGAAAAGGTAGGGGAGGAATAGTGCTTCACAGGGAAATGGGGCTGCGGTGAAGCACTTCATTCTGAGTACAAATGCTCATTTGGGAAGAGCATATTTTTCTATCTGACTGGTCTGCTGCAGACCAGTGCTGCAGTAATAGTTGCTGGATTTAAACATGATTTTATTTTGTTGGTCTCCCTTTACTCTTCAATTATTTACAACTTGAAGCTGAACTTGGCCAAAGTGGAAATTTCAGGCATAAAGTTATTTCCACTTTTTCTTCTCTTCTGTCAGTTTAATAAATACTATAGTGACTGCTCTTTTTCCTTCTAGAAGGACACACTTTGTAAATGAGCATGGGGCAAGAGAAAATGTCCACAGGTCAACTGAAGTCAACACCTCTGCGTCAGTGGTTCACCGCCTTGGCTGCACATCAGAATCACAGGGGGAGATTTAAAACATCCCCACATCAGACACACAGCCAACCTGCTAAATTAACATGTCTGGGGGAGGGGCCAGGCACCAAAATCAGCATCTCTGTATGTGGACCAGGCATCAGTGTTGTTTTTAAAGCTTCTTGGTATTTCCAGTGTGCAGCCAGTTGGGAACCTCTGCTCTAGCAGTGATTCTCCAAATTCTTATGTGCACAGAAAGCACCTTGTTAAAATGTGCTTGTTAAAATGGGGCCTTGTTAAAATGCAGATTCTGATTCAATAGGCCTGTGTGGGTGCTGAGGGTCTCATTTCTAACAAGTTCCCAGGTAAGGCTGCTGCCGCTGCTGTCCACACTTTGGGGAGCAAGGCTCTAGGTCAGTGGTTCTCAAAGTGTGGTCCTTGGATCTGCAGCATCAGCATCTCCAGGGAACTTGTTAGAAATGCAAATTCTTGGGCCCCAACCCAGGCCTAGTGAATCAGGAGCTCAAGGGGTGGAGCCCAGTAATCCGGCTTAACACGCCCTGCAGGTGATTCTGATGTATCTAAAGTTTGAGAACTACTGCTAGATAATAGTTTCCAGTTTGCCTCAGTGTTCGGCTTTTGAGAAACAAGAAAGCGAGATTTCCCCAGCTTATCCAAGGCAATGGAGAAGGCTTACTACAAGAATATTTGTGGAAATAAGAAACCAGGTTTCATGGGAACCCACGAAAGGTTGCGCAATCAGGATACGTGTGACCAACCTCCGTGGCACAGCAAGGCATCTAGGAACTGGGATGTGGTCTGGGAGCATGTAGGGTGATTCAGGATCCAGAACGGCAGGCCAGGCTGACTCATTGCTTGCCCAGCTGCAGGAGTTTCTTCCTGGTTTCTTCCTCTAGTGCCTTAATCCTCTCATGACTCAACAATTCTGTCTCTGTTTATAGCAGAGTGGCTTAGCTGAAGTCCTGGAATAAGGCTGCTTGAGTTAGAATTCTGGCTTATTCTCTATATGACCTTGGGCACTTTACCTAACCTCTCTGGGCCTCAGTTTTCTTGTCTGAAATATGAGAATACTAATTGTATCTATCTTGTTGTAGGATTAAATGAGATAATAGGTGTAACCTGTTACAGGATTTCCTGGGACCCAGTAACTGCTCAAACAATAAAGCTGTCATTATTGCCTTCCCATTACATCTGTCGCAACTGACTCTCAACGTCAACCTTGAGTTTACATGTTTGAGAAAGAGACACATTGCTGTCGTGAGTCACTATGGTGGGTATAGGGCCAAGCTCGCCCACCAAGCATCTGTGGACATTCTGTGTATTTGCTGTTTGGGGTTGGATGCTCTCCTCTAATCCATAATACTTCACTTATTTGAGAAGATCCATTCATGCTATAACTAAAAGGAGGAAGAAAGCATGTGAGATATAGTGTCACCAGCAGGCCACTCTGGGGCTAGTCCAAGGCAGCCTGCCCTTCATGGTGGTGTTTCCCTAGCATGGCCCAACTAGTGTAACCACACACCTATGACATTCTGTGTCTGACTCCACAATTTGGAAACCTGTTTTTACTTGAATCAACAAGATTTTAACTTAGCATACAGGTTACAGAGTGGAGACCCTGCCACACTATTACTGTCACTTCTGTCTCCTCTGTTTGAAATCACAGGATCACCAAAGCAGGGAATTTAAATGAAAGGAGCATGTGAGGCTCATTGACAGAGGCAAAGAGGATGCCGACCTAAGAGTAAATACTACACGGTAAAAAAAATCATCTCCTTCCCACCCTCCCTGGGACTTTGAAAAGAAATGCCTTTGTCATTGTTTTGGCTTGGAGAAAACAGGAGCTGGTATTGGTCACTTAGAGACACTTTTCAGCTGGTTTCCTGCAATAAAGCCATTGGGTTAATATACTCCGATGTATGGACTTTGTAGTTTACAAATACTAAAAGCAGTTTTGTGATGAATCCTCCACAGGTAAGACAGTCCTTATCTGACTATGTGGTAACTTCTACTTCTTTCCCTGTTTACTGATTTCTGAGTGATGAGATATAACCATGCCAAGTGTGAGATGCTTCCCTTTATCGTTTTGAATTTGCATAATAGCATTCCATTCTTGATCATCTGGAATATCTCTGCTGTCTTTTCTTAATCCTTATGGAAAAGCAGAGGAAAATTGTATAATAATTAGAAAATTTAAGACCTGGAAGAGCTGTCTGGTTCAGTGTCTGACCTGAGTAATCTTGGGTTTACACAGATCCCTTTGAAAGGAAATAAATTCTTGCGGACCTAGAGCATTACATCATATCATTCTTTATTATAAAATGCATTAAATATGTAAAATATAGGAGACCTTCAAGATGGCGGAGGAGTGAGACGTGGAGATCGCCTTCCTCCCCATAAATACAACAGAAATACATCTACACGTGGAACAACTCCTACAGAACACCTACTGAACGCTGGCAGAAGACCTCAGACCTCCCAAAAGGCAAGACACTCCCCATGTACTTGGGTAGGGCAAAAGAAAAAAGAAATAACAGAGACAAAAGAATAGGGATGGGACCTGCGCCAGTGGGAGGGAGCCGTGAAGGAGGAAAGGTTTCCACGCACTAGGAAGCCCCTTCGCGGGCAGAGACTGCGGGTGGCAGAGGGGGGAGCTTCGGGGCCACAGAGGAGAGCGCAGCAACAGGGGTGCGGAGGGCAAAGTGGAGAGATTCCCTCACAGAGGATCGGTGCCCACCAGCACTCACCAGCCCGAGAGGCTTGTCTGCTCAGCCGCCGGGGCGGGCGGGGCTGGGAGCTGAGGCTCGGGCTTCGGTCGGAGCGCAGGGAGAGGACTGGGGTTGGCGGCGTGAACACAGCCTGAAGGGGTTAACACGCCACAGCTAGCCGGGAGGGAGTCCGGGAAAAAGTCTGCAGCTGCCGAAGAGGCAAGAGACTTTTTCTTCCCTCTTTGTTTCCTGGTGCGCGAGGAGAGGGGATTCAGAGCGCCGCTTAAAGGAGCTCCAGAGACTGGCGCGAGCCGCGGCGGTCAGCGCGGACCCCAGAGACAGGCGTGAGACGCTGGGGCTGCTGCTGCCGCCGCCAGAAAGCCTGTGTGCGAGCACAGGTCACTCTCCACACCTCCCCTCCTGGGAGACTGTGCCGCCCGCCACCGCCAGGCTCCCGTGATCCGGGGACAACTTACCCGGGAGAACGCACAGCACGCCTCAGGCTGGTGCAACGTCACGCCGGCCTCTGACGCCGCAGGCTCGCCCCGCCTCCTCCGTACCCCTCCCTCCCCGCGGCCTGGGTGAGCCAGAGCCCCCGAAGCAGCTGCGCCTTTAACCCCGTCCTGTCTGGGCGGGAACAGACGCCCTCAGGTGACCTACACGCAGAGGTGGGTCCAAATCCAAAGCTGAACCCTGAGACCTGTGCGAACAAAGAAGAGAAAGGGAAATTTCTCCCAGCAGCCTCAGAAGCAGCGGATTAAAGCTCCAAAGTCAACTTGATGTGCCTGCATCTGTGGAATACCTGAATAGACAGCGAGCGAATCATCCCAAATTGAGGAGGTGGACTTTGGGAGCAACGATACATAAATATTTTTCCTTTTTCTCTTTTTGTGAGTGGGTATCTGTATGCTTCTTTGTGTGATTTTGTCGGTATAGCTTTGCTTTTACCATTCTCCTAGGGTTCTGTCTGTCCGTTTTTGTGGGTGGGGAGGGTTTTTTTTTTTTAGTATAGTTTTCAGCACTTGTTATCATTGGTGGATTTGTTTTTTGGTTTGGTTGCTCTCTTGTTTCTTTCTTTTTTTAATTTAAAAAAAATTTTTATTACTTTTTAATTTTTTAATTTTTAATAATTAAAAAAATTTTTTATTTTAATAACTCTTATTTTATTTTATTTTTTCTTGCTTTCTTTCTTTTTTCTCCCTTTTCTTCTGAGCCGTGTGGCTGACGGGGTCTTGGTGCTCCAGCCCGGTGTCAGGCCTGTGCCTCTGAGGTGGGAGAGCCAAGTTCAGGACATTGGTCCACGAGAGACCTCCCGGCTCCACGTAGTATCAAGCGGCAAAAGCTCTCCTAGATATCTCCATCTCAATGCTAAGACCCAGCTCCACTCAACGACCAGCAAGCTACAGTGCTGGACACCCTATGCCAAACAACTAGCAAGACAGGAACACAACCCCACCCACTAGCAGAGAGGCTGCCTAAAATCATAATAAGGTCACAGACACCCCAAAACACACCACCGGACGTGGTCCTGCCCACAGAAAGATCCAGCCTCATCCACCAGAACACAGGCGCTAGTCCCCTCCACCAGGAAGCCTACATAACCCACTGAACCAACCTTACCCAGTGGGGTCAGACACCAAAAATAATGAGAACTACAAACCTGCAGCCTGCAAAAGGAGACCCCAAACACAGTAAGTTAAGCAAAATGAGAAGACAGAGAAACACACAGAAGGTGAAGGAGCAAGGTAAAAACCCACCAGACAAAACAAATGAAGAGGAATTAGGCAGTCTACCTGAAAAAGAATTCAGAGTAATGATAGTAAAGATGATCCAAAATCTTGGAAATAGAATGGAGAAAATACAAGAAACGTTTCACAAGGACCTAGAAGAACTAAAGAACAGATAAACACTGATGAACAACACAGTAAATGAAATTAAAAATTCTCTAGAAGGAATCAATAGTAGAATAACTGAGGCAGAAGAACAGACAAGTGACCTGGAAGATAAAATAGTGGAAATAACTAAGGCAGGGCAGAAGAAAGAAAAAAGAATGAAAAGAATTGAGGACAGTCTCAGAGACCTCTGGGACAACATGAAACACACCAACATTCGAATTATAGGGGTCCTAGAAGAAGAAGAGAAAAAGAAAGGGACTGAGAAAATATTTGAAGAGATTATAGTTGAAAACTTCCCTAATATGGGAAAGGAAATAGTTAATCAAGTCCTGGAAGCACAGAGAGTCCCATACAGGATAAATCCAAGGAGAAACACGCCAAGACACATATTAATCAAACTATCAAAAATTAAATACAAAGAAAAAATATTAAAAGCAGCAAGGGAGAAACAACAAATAACATACAAGGGAATCCCCATAAGGTTAACAGCAGATCTTTCAGCAGAAACTCTGCAAGCCAGAAGGGAGTGGCAGGACATATTTAAAGTGATGAAAGGGAAAAACCTACAACCAAGATTGCTCTACCCAGCAAGGATCTCATTCAGATTCGACAGAGAAATTAAAACCTTTGTAGATAAGCAAAAGCTAAGAGAATTCAGCACCACAAAACCAGCTTTAAAACAAATGTTAAAGGAATTTCTCTAGGCAGGAAACACAAGAGAAGGAAAAGACCTAAAATTACAAACCCAAAACAATTAAGAAAATGGTAATAGGAACATACATATCAATAATTACCTTAAATGTAAATGGATTAAATGCTCCAACCAAAAGAGAGAGACTGGCTGAATGGATACAAAAACAAGACCCATATATATTGCTGTCTACAAGAGACCCACTTCAGACCTAGGGACACATACAAACTGAAAGTGAGGGGATGGAAAAAGACATTCCATGCAAATGGAAATCAAAAGAAAGCTGGAGTAGCAATTCTCATATCAGACAAAATTGACTTTAAAATAAAGACTATTACAAGAGAAAAAGAAGGACACTACATAATGATCAAGAGATCAATCCAAGAAGATATAACAATTGTAAATATTTATGCACCCAACATAGGAGCACCTCAGTACATAAGGCAACTACTAACAGCCATAAAAGGGGAAATCGACAGTAACACAATCATAGTAGGGGACTTTAACACCCCACAGTCACCAATGGACAGATCATCCAAAATGAAAATTAAATAAGGAAACACAAGCTCTAAGTGACACATTAAGCAAGATGGACTTAGTTGATATTTGTAGGACATTCCATCCAAAAACAACAGAATACACTTTCTTCTCAAGTGCTCATAGAACATTCTCCAGGATAGATCATATCTTAGGTCACAAATCAAGCCTTGGTAAATTTAAGAAAATTTAAATCTTATCAAGTATCTTTTCCAACCACAAAGCTATGAGACTAGATATCAATTACAGGAAAAAATCTGTAAAAAATACAAACACATGGAGGCTAAACAATACACTACTAAATAACCAAAAGATCACTGAAGAAATCAAAGAGGAAATCAAAATATACCTAGAAACAAATGACAATGAAAACATGATGACCCAAAACCTATGGGATGCAGCAAAAACAGTTCTAAGAGGGAAGTTTATAGCAATACAATCCTACCTTAAGAAAAAAGAAACATCTCAAATAAACAACCTAACCTTACACCTAAAGCAATTAGAGAAAGAAGAAAAAAAAACCCCAAAGTTAGCAGAAGGAAAGAAATCATAAAGATCAGGTCAGAAATAAATGAAAAAGAAATGAAGGAAACAATAGCAAAGATCAATAAAAGTAAAAGGTGGTTCTTTGAGAAGATAAACAAAACTGATAAACCATTAGCCAGACTCATCAAGAAAAAAAGGGAGAGGACTCAAATCAATAGAATTAGAAATGAAAAAGGGGAAGTAACAACTGACACTGCAGAAATACAAAGGATCATGAGAGATTACTACAAGCAACTATATGCCAGTAAAATGGACAACCTGGAAGAAATGGACACATTCTTAGAAAAGCACAACCTTCTGAGACTGAACCAGGAAGAAAAAGAAAATATAAACAGACCAATCACAAGCACTGAAATTGAGACAGTGATTAAAAATCTTCCAACAAACAAAAGCCTAGGACCAGATGGCTTCACAGGCAAATTCTATCAAACATTTAAAGAAGAGCTAACACCTATCCTTCTCAAACACTTCCAAAATATAGGAGAGGGAGGAACACTCCCAAACTCATTCTATAAGGCCACCATCACTCTGATACCAAAACCAGACAAAGATGTCACAAAGAAAGAAAACTACAGGCCAATATCACTGATGAACAAAAATCGTCAACAAAATACTAGCAAACAGAATCCAACAGCACAATAAAAGGATCATACACCATGATCAAGTGGGGTTTATCCCAGGAATGCAAGGATTCTTCAATATATGCAAATCAATCATTGTGATACACCATATTAACAAACTGAAGGGTAAAAACAATATGATCATCTCAATAGATGCAGAAAAAGCTTTTGACAAAATTCAACACCCATTTATGATAAAAAGCCTCCAGAAAGTAGGCATAGAGGGAACTTACCTCAACATAATAAAGACCATATATGACAAACCCACAGCCAACATCATTCTCAATGGTGAAAAAGTGAAACCATTTCCATTAAGATCAGGAACAAGACAAGGTTGTCCACTCTCACCACTATTATTTAACATAGTTTTGGAAGTTTTAGCCACAGCAATCAGAGAACAAAGAGAAATAAAAGGAATCCAAATCGGAAAAGAAGTAAAGCTGTCACTGTTTGAAGATGACATGATACTATATATAGAGAATTCTAAAGATGCTACCAGAAAACTACTAGAGCTAATCAATGAATTTGGTAAAGTAGCAGGATACAAAATTAATGCACAGAAATCTCTTGCATTCCTATAAACCAATGATGAGAAATCTGAAAGAGAAATTAAGGAAACACTCCCATTTACCACTGCAACAAAAAGAATAAAATACCTGGAAATAAACCTACCTAAGGAGACAAAAGGCCTGTATGCAGAAAATTATAAGACACTGATGAAAGAAATTAAAGATGATACAAACAGATGGAGAGATATACCACGTTCTTGGATTGGAAGAATCAACATTGTGAAAATGACTCTACTACCCAAAGTAATCTACAGATTTAATGCAATCCCTATCAAACTACCTATGGCATTTTTCACAGAACTAGAACAAAAATTTTTCAATTTGTGTGGAAACACAAAAGACCCCGAATAGCCAAAGCAATCTTGAGAAAGAAAAATGCAGCTGGCAGAATCAGGCTCCCTGACTTCAGATTATATTACAAGGCTACAGTAATCAAGACAGTATGGTACTGGCACAAAAACAGAAGTATAGATCAGTGGAACAGGGTAGAAAGCCCAGAGATAAACCCACGCACATATGGTCACCTTATTTTTAATAAAGGAGGCAAGAATATACAATGGAGAAAAGACAGCCTCTTCAATAAGTGGTGCTTGGAAAACTGGACAGCTACAGGTAAAAGAATGAGATTAGAACACTCCCTAATAACCATACACAAAAATAAACTCACAATGGATTAAGACCTAAATGTAAGGCCAGACAGTATAAAAGTCTTAGAGGAGAACGTAGGCAGAACTCTCTATGACATAAATCACAGCAAGATCCTTTTTGACCCACTTCCTAGAGAAATGGAAATAAAAACAAATGGGACCTAATGATACTTAAAAGCTTTTGCACAGCAAGGGAAACGATAAACAAGATGAGAAGACAACCCTCAGAATGGGAGAAAATATTTGCAAATGAAGCAACTGACAAAGGATTAATCTCCAAACTTTACAAGCAGCTCATGCAGCTCAATATCAAAAAAACAAACAACCCAATCCAAAAATGGGCAGAAGACCTAAACAGATATTTCTCCAAAGAAGATATACAGATTGACAACAAACACATGAAAGGATGCTCAACATCACTAATCATTAGAGAAATGCAAATCAAAACTACAATGAGGTATCACCTCACACCAGTCAGAATGGTCATCATCAAAAAATCTACAAACAATAAATGCTGGAGAGGATGTGGGGAAAAGGGAACCCTCTTGCACTGTTGGTGAGAATGTAAACTGATACAGCCACTATGGAGAATAGTATGGAGGTTCCTTAAAAAACTAAAAATAGAACTACCATATGACCCAGCAATCCCACTACTGGGCATATACCCTGAGAAAACCATAATTCAAAAAGAGTCACATACCACAATGTTCATTGCAGCTCTGTTTACAATAGCCAGGACATGAAAGCAACCTAAGTATCCATCGACAGATGAATGGATAAAGAAGATGTGGCACATATATACAATGGAATATTACTCAGCCATAAAAAGAAACGAAATTGAGATATTCATAGTTAGGTGGATGGACCTAGAGCCTGTCATACTGAAGTAAGTCAGAAAGAGAAAAACAAATACCATATGCTAACACATATATATGGAATCTTAAAAAAAAAAAAAAAAGTTTTGAAGCACCTAGGGGCAGGACAGGAATAAAGATGCAGACGTAGAGAATGGACTTGAAGACGCAGGGATGGGGAAGGGTAAGCTGGGATGAAGTGAGAGAGAGACATGGACATATATACACTACCATATGTAAAATAGATAGCTAGTGGGAAGCAGCCGCATAGCACAGGGAGATCAGCTCCGTGCTTTGTGAGTACCTAGAGGGGTGGGATAGGGAGTGTGGGAGGCAGACACAAGAGGGAGGGGATGCGGGGATATATGTTTATGTATAGCTGATTCACTTTGTTATAAAGCAGAAACTAACACACCACTGTAAAGCAATTATACTCCAATAAAGATGTTTAAAAAAATTAAAAAGTTTTTAAAATGCCAAAAAAAATGTAAAATATAAAACTATACATATGTGTATAGAAATCATGAAAACTCAAAAGATTACAAATTAAGTATAAACAAAACTACAATCAAATATTTAAAATTAAAGACATTATAGAGGATATACTGGTTGAATTTAAATTGTCACCGTTGGATATATTAATAGAAAGATGCATTTGTATAGTTATGTAGTTTTTTCAGATTATATTCTATTATAGGTTATTACAAGATATAAAATATAATTCTGTGTGCTGTACAGTAAATCCTTGTTGCTTATCTATCTTATGTACAATAGTTTGTATCTGTTAATCCCATACTCCTAGTTTGTCCCTCCCTCCTTCCCTCTCCCCTTTGGTAAGCATAAGTGTGTTTTGTATGTCTGTGCATCTGTTTCTGTTTTGTATATAGATTTATTTGTATTATTTTTAGATTCCACATATAAGTGATATCATATCGTATTTGTCTTTGTCTGAATCACTTCATGAAATATAATATTCTGTAGGTCCATCCATGTTGCTGAAAATGGCAATATTTCATTCTTTTTTACGACTGTGTAATATTCCATTGTAGATGTGTATTCCACATCTTTTTAAGCCAATCTGTGTCTATTGATGGGCACTTGGGTTCTTTCCATGTCTTGGCTATTGTAAATAGAGCTGCTGTAAAGATTGTGTGCATGTATCTTTATGAATTAGAGTTTTCTTTTTTTCTGGATATATGCACAGGTGTGGGATTGCTGGATCATATGGTAGCTCTACTTTTTAGTGTTTTAAGGAACGTCAATATTGTTTTCCATAGTGGCTGCACTAATTTACATTCCCACCAACAGTGTAGGAGGGTTCCCTTTTCTCCACACCCTCTCCAGCATTTATTATTTGTAGACATTCTGATAATAGCCATTCGGACTGGTGTGAGGTGATACCTTATCATGGTTTTCACTTGCATTTCTCTAATAATTAGCAATACTGAGCATTTTTTCTTGTGCCTGTTGTCCATCTGTATGTCTTCTTTGGAATAATGTCTATTTAGGTCTCATTTTTTGATTGAGTTGCTTGTTTTTGCAGTATTGATTTGTATGAGCTCTCTGTGTATTTTGGATATTAACCCATTGTCAGTTGCGTGATTTGCAAACATTTTCTCCCATTCCGTAGGCTGTCTTTTCATTTTGTTTATGATTTCCTTTGCTGTACAAAAGCTTTTAGGTTTAATTAGGTCTCATTTGTTTATTTTTGCTTTTATTTCTTTTGCCTTGGGAGACTGATCTAAGAAAATATTGCTATGATTTATGTCAGAGAATGCTTTGCCTATGTTCTCTTCTAGGAGTTTTATTGTGTCCTGTTTTATATTTAAGTCTTTAAATCATTTTGAGTTTTTTTTGTATATGGTGTGAGGAAGTGTTCTAATTTCATTGATTTACATATAGCTGTCCAGCTTTCCCAACACCACTTGTTGAAGAGACTGTTTTTTCTCCATTGTATATTCTTGCCTCCTTTGTCAAGAATTAATTGACCATAGGTGTGTGGGTTTATCTCTGGGCTTTCTATCCTGTTCCATTCATCTATATTTCTGTTTTTGTGCCAGTACCATATTGCCTTGATTACTGTAGCTTTGTAGTATAGTCTGAAGTCAGGGAGTCTGATTCCTCCAGCTCCATTTTTTTCCCTCAAGACTGCTTTGGCTATTCGGGGTCTTTTGTGTCTCCATACAAATTTTAAGATTTTTTGCTTGAAAAGAATGTGTATTCTGTTTTTATTTTTTTGGAGGTAGTGTCCTATAGGTATCAATTAAGTCCAATTGGTCTATTGCATCATTTAGGACTTCTGTTGTTTTACTGATTTTCTGTCTGGATGATCTGTCCACTGATATCTGTGGGGTGTTAAAGTCTTCTACTATTATTGTATTGATATTATCATCAATTTCTCCCTTTTTATGTCTGTTAGTATTTGTTTTATATATTTAGGTGCTCCTATACTGTGTGCATATGTGTTAACGAGTATAATATCCTCTTCTTGTATTGATCCCTTTATCATTATATAATGCCCTTCTTTGTATTTCTTTATGGCCTTTGTTTTTGTCTGATATGAGTATTGCTACCCCCACTTTCTTGTCATTTCCATTTGCATGAAATATATCTTCCCATCCCCCCACTTTCAGTCTGTGTATTTTGCCCTGACGTAAGTCTCTTATAGGCAGTATATTGTAGATTCTTTTTTTTTAAAAATACAATCTGCCACTCTGTCTTTTGATCAGAGCATTTAGTCCATTGACATTTAAAGTGGCTATTGATAGGTATGTACTTATTGCCATTTTAATCCTTGTTTTCCAGTTGTTTTTGTAGTTCTTCTTTGTTCATTTCTTCTTTTTATTTTTCCTTTTTGTGGTTTGATTGTTTTCTTTTGTATTATGCTTGAGTTCCTTTCTTTTTAGTTTTTGTGAATCTATTGTATAATTTTGAACTGTGGTTACCATGGAGTTCAAGTATGTTGACCCATAACTATATCTACTTGCTTTCAACTGATAGTCATTCAAGTCAAACACATTCTAAAAGATCTACATTTTTATACTCCCCTCCCTCACATTTTGTGATTTTGATATCCTATTTTACATCTTCATGCTTATCCTTTTACTGTTAATTGTAGTTATAATTGCTTTTACAATTTTTTTAAATTGTTTTTTAATCTACGTACTGACTTACATAAGTGATCTTCAGTATTTTTATATATTTGCTTTTTCTATTGTTATTTTCCCTCTCCTATAGATTCTTGCCTCTTTTCTATTTAGAGAAGACTCTAAAATATTTCTTTTAGGGTTGGTTAAGTATTGCTGAATTTTTTTTTTAGTTTTTGCTTATTCCTGAGAAGTTCTTTACTTCTCCTTCTATTCTAAATGATAATCTTGTTGGGTAGAGTATTCTAGGTTGTGGATTTTTCCCTTTCAGGATTTTGAACATATCATGCTACTCCCTCTGGCCTGCAAAGTTTCTGCAGAGAAATCAGTTGATAGCCTTATGGGGGTTCCCTTGTAATTGACTCTTTTTTTTTTCTTGTGTCTTTAGAATCCTCTATCTTTCACTTTTGTCATTTTGATTATGATATGTCTTGGTGAGGGTCTTTTTGGGTTCATCCTGTTTGGGACCCTCTGTGCTTCCTGTACCTGGGTATCTATTTTCTTCTTTAGGTTTGGGCAGTTTTAAAATAAAAAAATTTTATTTATTTATTTATTTATTTTAAATGTCACCTTTTAAAAAAATTTTTGTTTGTTTATTTTTTATTTATTTATTTTTGGCCTCATTGGGTCTTCACTGCTGCACGCGGGCTTTCTCTAGTTGCAGCGAGCCAGGGGATACCCTTCGTTGAGGTGCACAGCCTTCTCATTGCGGTGGCTTCTCTTGTTGTGGAGCATGGGCTCTAGGAGTGTGGGCTTCAGTAGTTGTAGCACGCAGGCTCAGTAGTTGTGGCTCATGGGCTTAGTTGCTCCACAGCATGTGGTATCTTCCCAGACCAGGGCTCAAAGCTGTGTCCCCTGCATTGGCAGGCAGATTCTTAACCATTGTGCCACCAGAGAAGCCCATATTTATTTATTTATTTATTTGGCTGCGTCAGGTCTTAATTGTGGCATGTGGGATCTTTGTTGCAGCATGCGGGATCTTTTGTTGCGTCACGTGGGCTCTTCATTATGGCACACGGGCTTCTCTCTAGTTGTGGCGTGCAGGCTCTAGAGTGCATGGGCTCAGTAGTTGCAGTGCATGGGCTTAGTTGCCCCATGGCATGTAGGATCTTAGTTCCCTGACGAGGGATTGAACCTTCATCCCCTGCATTGGAAGGCGGATTCTTAACCACTGGACCACCAGGGTAGTCCCAGTTTGGGCAGTTTTTAACCATAATTTTTTCAAATACATTTTCAGTCCCGTTCTCTCTCTCTTCTCCTTCTGGAACCCTTATTATGCATGGGTTGCTGCATTTTATATTATCCCATAGATCTTGTATGTTGCTTTCATTTTTTAAATTTGTCTTACTGTCTGGCATTCTGATTAGGTGATTTCCATTATTCTATCTTCCAGATCACTTATTTGTTCTTTTGTGTCATTTAGTCTTCTATTCATTGCTTCTAGATTAGTCCTTATCTTGGCAATTGAATTGTCTATATTTGATTGGTTCAATTTTTATAATTTCTAGTTCCTTGTTGCAATGATCTGCATTTCTACTGATAGCCATTCTTAATTCAGTTAGTATTTCTATTACCTCCTTTTTCAACTTGGAGTCTAATAGACTAGTGAGCTCTGTTTCATTATTTGTTCTTTCAGGGGATTTCTCTTGTTCTTTCAGTTGGGAGTAGTTCCTCTGCCTTTTCATTTTACTTAACCTTCTCTGTCTCTATGAATTTAGGAGAAACAGTTATCTACTATGGTCTGGAAGGGGTGTTTTTATGTGGGAGCATCCCTGTGTAGACTGTGTGCATCCAATGTTTTTGGTGCGAGGGCTGGTTTTGGCAGATGCCAATCACGTCTTTCCTCAGGGTGTGCTGCCATTTTCTCCTTGATAGGGGGTGCAGTTGGTGTTGTAGTATCTAGAGCCTGTGTTGAATGAGAGGCGAGGCTTCCTCTCTGCTCCGTGGCTGTCACTGCCCTGTCAGGGGCAGCGTCTGCCCCCAGTTGTTGGAGTAGAAGCCCTGAGGGTTGGGTTCAATCATGTTCCATTGCCCTTGGGTACATGCCCTGCCCCAAATGAGGTGACCACTGAAGTAAGTGAGACCCATACAGTCACAGAGGACCTATGCACCACCTGTGTAGGCATCTGTGATTCTTCTCAGAAGCAACCCAAGGTCCCGTTCCTTTTCCTGTGTGTTCATCTCAGATCTAGTGCAAGGCTGTGGTGTTGAGTGGGCTAGGGCTGGGGTCAGAGCATTGTGGCTGCAGCAATTGAGGTGTCTGTGCTGCTGCCTGATATCTGGGCTGTCTCTGTGGCAGTCTTCTCCTGGGACCTGTCTGCCCCAGATCCAGTGCTAAGCTGTGGTGTGGAGTGGGCAGAGTTGGGGTGCTCTTGCTGGGAGACAAATTGCTAGGTACTCCTGAGCACACTGACAATGGCCGTCGCCACCCCAACCAGACCACACCCTAAGCCCTCTGGGCTGTCTCTGTGTAGCTAGATGAGTCCCCTCCCAGGGCCTGTCTGCCCGAGATCTGGCGCACAGCTGCTGTGCACTCTTGTGGTGCTGCTCTGTGTACATGCTGACGATGTCCCCCCGGCTATACCTGCTGCCCTGTGTGTTCACTGACAATGGTCCCTGTAGTTGCACCCAGATCACACCCCAGGTGCCCCAGTCTGTCTCTGCACAGCTAGACTGAGTCTCTGCCCAGATTTCATGCCAGACTGTGTTGTGGAGTGGGTGAGGCTGGAATGTTCACCCCTTCACATTGGGTAGTGCAGCAAGGTACCAGCCACCAGTGCGAGGCTCTCTCCGCCCTGATTGTTAGCAAGCCAGCATGTGTGCACGCCTCATGAATAGAGTCTAGGCTTCTCCACCGCTTCTATCTGTCTCAGTGTCTCAGTGGATTTCCCAGCAGGCAAGGGGGCTTGTCTCCTCTGTGCAGAACCCCAGGATTGGGATGCCCAGATTGTGGCTCGACCTGCTCACTCCCCAGGGTGAAGGTCTGCCCGTGCAGACCCTCTCCTCCTTACAGATCCCTCCCAGGAGCTCAGGTCCCCACAGTGCCTTTTTTATCCATCCTCCCTGGTTATGCGGAGGTCTTTCTTGCAGCTTTGGTTGTATAGCCGTTCTTCTGCTAGTTTCCAGTTAGTTTTCCATAAGAATTTTCCACATTAGACGTATTTTTGATGTGTTTGTGGAGGGAGGTGAGCTCCATGTCCTCCTACTCTGCCATCTTCATCCCCCTCCGTCGGCATAATTATGTTTTACTCATGACTGTTTTCTCTTTCTTTTAATGATTGCCAATCGCTATTTATATTGTAGTCATTTTCATTATTATTCTTTTGCTATTTTAACAATAAAGTCATGTTAAACCTTTAATGGGTTGGTTAATTTAGAGTGCACACTCCCACACTGAAAACCAGAAAGTGTCCTTTAAGGAAAGGATGCCTACTGCTTATTTATTAGGAACATAAATATGGCGCTGGACTGCAACATCACAGGTACTTGGATGTTTAGCTTTTCAACAGTCATGTGCCATAAAATGACTCAGTTCTCCCATGACTTGTCTCTGTTCAAATTGCTACAAAAGTCTTGCACAATGTATGGTAACAACATTTGTCCTTGGGCTGGTGTATATCTGATTGTAAACACAAACATATAGGAACCCTTTGGAACCTCATATTCATCCAGATGACATGAGCTATGTTTGCATGACTATTTATAGTTAGATTATCATCAAAATGAAAACACAAACCTACATTATCATAGACTTTTTGGATTTTGGGGAAATCTGAGGGCCTTCAGAGGCCCTAGGACTCTAAGTTAACAAACATTGGTTGAGTTACTACCTAAGTTTCACTTCATTTAATTCTCACAAAAACCGTATGAGGTAGACATTAGCATCAACCCAGTTTTACAGATGAAGTGTGGCGAGGTTAAGGAATTTTCCCAGCATCACGTAGGCAGTGAGAGAAAAACCAGGATTCCATTCCAGGTCTATGTGTCTTCAAAGTCTCTCTCCTTGAGATCTCTCAATACCGCGACCCCAGAAAATCTGTCCAGAATCCTCAGGGTACTACAAAGGAGTGATTATTGGGCAGGCAGGGCCTCATACTTATCTTTTTTACAGTTTCTTGAGGAACTCAAGACAAAGGTGGCAATCATAAGATGAACTAATGCAATGCCCATTTTGCAGGGCAAAATCTCAATTTTAATGAGAACTCATTTACTCACACGTAATTTCTCTCCGAATCAGTTCCAAAGCCCTTCAGGCCTGATCTGGACATTTTAGGCCACACCTGAGGCCAGTGCTAAGATGTATTGTTGGATGAGAATTGCTAATGTTGTCAAGTCTGGCAGTTTGCTCATTCATTCATTTGTTCATTCATTCATTGCACAGAATACCTGGCTACCCTTCTAGGTATTCTTCAGTATAAAAAAGTAACTCACATGTACTGATCTTCTCCTCTATAGAACCAGAATTTCACTCCTGTTTCTCAAACCACTGGGCACGTGTGCCTCCTTCTTTAACCACGTAGAGGGCACGGATTTCTATAAAGTAGTAAAAAAGCATTGACTAATTTTGGCATCAGAAATTCTGGCTGGAAGTCCTGCTTCTGTTGCTAAAAGTTCTGAGATGTTGTGCAAACCACTTCTCTCCTCTGAGCACGTTTCCCATCTTTAGAATGAGAATATCAAGAAAGAATTCACAGGTTTACTGTGAGGGGTCCATGAGACCATGTGTATAACAATATTAGGGACTTTGAAGCAAAGCCCTTTTGAACAAAGCCCATTTGAAGCTTTGCTGATTTTTAACAACAGATCTGGTTGTTATTCATTATGTCCCCGAATATTTATAGAGTACCTAGTAAGTGCCAAGATCTATGTTTTCACTGGAAATACAGCAATTAGACATGGTCCCTGATTTTAATGAACTTACAGTCTAGTGAGGGAGGCTGGCTTTTTTTTTTAAGTCAGAATGTAATAAGATAATATGTATTATTGTAGAAATATGTGCAATGAAAGAGAGGCCCTAATCAAAGTGGCTGGAGTGAGACAGTTGTATAGAGCAGAGGCATGAGCTTATCCAGCAACTACTGATAAAAATCATGGACACACAGCACCATGGTGTGCTTGGAAGTAGGTCAGTGAGGTGGGGGAACCTATGAGGCAAGGATCACTTGGTCACAGAGAACCAAGGTCCCAGCCTTGCTCTGCTTTTGCTGTGCCATGATTAGATTCAGTTGTAATGCCCACCCATGCTATTTGCTTTCTACCCAGAATTGGAGAAAGTAATTACTTTGTGCCAGTTTGGAATGCATTTTGAGGATGAAAAACATCAAACATGGTCTTCTCCATGTAGCTGGCTTTTCCTGATGTTTTTGCAATTGGGCAGCAGGCGGCGCCAGCTCTGAGAACTGTAGGGGTAACTTGGCATGACGTTTCTTCTTGCTCTCATGCAGAGGGCCCCTTTCCCTTTGGTAGGCTCTGGATTTCCTCTAAATAGACCACTGGCCACTGCATTGTTGCTCTTTTGATGGCTCGCTTAGGCCTCCAGAGCTAGAATACACTTGGCCAAATTCACTACAAACAATAGGAGATTTTACCCCTGCAGTTCTTTAGGAAAAAGATAACGTTGCCATTTCCTCTGCTGAGGTCGATGCCTGCAGCACTGAACGCATTAATCTGTCTGTTTGCCTGATTGAATTGGACAGAATATTTGGCATCTTTCAACCCCACCCCCCATCATCATTATCGCCTTGTGACTTTTGTGAAGAATGCAGTTCCTATGACATTACTGTACAAATTCAATCAAATGATGCCTCAGGCGGCGTTGACATCTTCTGAATGACATTTTCAACAAATGCTCCCAACTATGTGGATGGGACGGCATCATCCACAGAGCTAATGATGTGCTGCTGGAGCCTATTTTATTCTCAGTCCACTGCCTTAAACCTCGGGGAGCAATTAAATACCTGTGTATACAAGATGATGAAAAGAGAATGTGAGAATCATAAACTCTGCGAGCCCTTTTGATGTGATTGGACTACAACATGATTTCACAGCCTACTCATAGCCAAAGGCCCTTCTTACAAATAACTTTCCCAGTCGGAATTTGAAAAAGTGTGGGTAGTTCCTCCAAAGTGTGGTCCAGATCAGAGGTCTCCTGAGTGGGACAATAATAACCACAAGACAATACATCGGCATGCAGGAAAAAGGTGTTAGAACTCATATATTTGTTTAATATATAAAAGAGAATGAATTGGAGTTTTACTGTAGGCAGTAAAGAAATCAGTATTGCCCTCAACTGGTCTGGATGTCAACCGGTCACGGTACCCTGGGGGACAGGTGGAAGTTGAACAGCCCTGGTACCATTCGCTAGTTTCTTCCAGTATCTTGGGACATTTTGCAGTTTATATGAGCTTGGTTAAGTGAGAAGGGGTCTTCAAAGACTTCTATTTGTAACGAACAATCTAGTGGCTACCAGTGAGGGAGGGGCAGTACATGGGTACAAACTATTGGGTGTAAGATAGACTCAAGGATGTAATGCACAACCCAGGGAATAGAGCCAATATTTTGTAATAACTGTAAATGGAAAGTAAACTTTCAAAATTGTATAAAAATAAAAAATTAATGGAAAAAAGACTTCTGTTATGAACCATATAATAAAGGTAGTATTAGGTAACAATGCAAGGTCAATGGCGGAGCTGATCACATATGACACCATGTTGACCCAAAACTTCAAAATGATGAAAAAAATTCTTTAAAATTTGGATTTTGTTATGGGCTGAATTGTGTCCTCCCTATCCCCCTACCTCCCCACCCCAGTTCATATCTTGAACTCCTAACCCCCAGTACCTCAGAGTGTGACCTTATTTGGAGGTAGGATCTTTACAGAGGTAATGAAATTACAATGAGATCATTGGGGTGTGTCCTAGTTCAACATGACTGCTATCCTTATAAGAAGAGGAAATTTGGACACAGAGACATGCATAGAGGGAAGACCATGTGAAGACACAGGGGAAAGATGACCATCTACCAACCTAGGAGAGACGCCTGGGACAGATCCTTCCCTCATAGCCCTGAAAAGGAAACAACCCTCCTGTCACCTAATCAATCTCAGACTTCTAGCCTCGAGAACTGTGAGAAAATAAATATCTGTTGTTTAAGCCACCCAGTCTATGGTACTTTATTATGGCAACCCTAGGAAATTGAAACAGATTCACATCCAGTGGAGATGGGGTAATGGGCCTCAGTCATTACATATTATGCCCTGAGGTATTAGTTAATGATAGTGTGAAGCCATTAAGACTAGAAAGACATTTGAAACTAAGCTGGGAACAAAGAGCTGCAACTGTGTGGCTGAGCCCAGCACTGGGAGATGGGATTGCCCTTTCTCAGGGAACCCTGGAAATCTTTACAGGAGTCTAGACCGCAAAGGCTCCTTTCAGCAGTGGGTGCACTCGTAGGGAGAATCAGTTTTCAATACTGCCACCATGTGGCAGAGAGAAGCAGTGGCAGCTCTAATCCGATCTGGACCCTGGAGAGTGAAAGCTGAGCGGCACTTTCTCTAGAGTGTGGAAGCTGAGCCTTTGGGGACAGTGTGTATGTGGGGAGGAGGCTTTAAGAGGCTGATATTAGATAATGTTAGATAATATAAGACTGATATTAGAGAATATGACTTTGAGAAATTAATTGAAAAGTAAAGAGAAAACTATTTGTAATTCAGATTTGTAAGCAGGTCTAAGTGGTTATGAATAATTAGAATAAAAAAGAAAAATATATGTAGCTCTAAAGCATCGACTTTCATCTCTCTAGAAAACTCAGCTATCCAGAAACTCCCGTTCCCTAAGGTTCTGGATTGAGGAGATTTCGTTTCGGGTTTTATCTGTCAGGGAATGAAGCAAAATGATAGCGTTTTTACTCTGAATTTAACTCGGATTCCATAAATCTCTGAAGGAGAAAGTCTCTAATGATCTTAGATGATGTCTTGTCTATACCTTTTAACATCTTTGCATTTCCTCACCTTGTGGATGAGGAAGGATATTAGAAAGGGGATGATGAGAAAAGCATCCATCACGTTATTTACTGACTGAGTTACATCTGTCCTGAGTCAATCGTCATCAGACAAAACTCGAAATTTCAGTCAGGGTCTGGGTTAATTTTGCTCTGGGTCTGATAAGCAGTCATTGAAGAGTGAGCAATGAAGACAATGAAAGCTAGACATCTTTTCTTTGTTAATTATTTTATCATGCATTGTTGGTTTAGTATTTATCTGGTTTTGGAAATAAATCAAAACCTTAGATATGGAAGGTTCTATAATGGTCTTTTACCCCACTCAGAATTTTCTGTGAAATCCTTGACTTTTTGTGACAGGAGGTCAATCAATGCAGGATCTGCTAAAACATCTAGGAATGTAAAACTCACTACTTTATGAAGCAGACCACTCACAGAATATTCAAAGTGGTCGTTTGCAAGCAGCAGGGCAACGCTTGGAGTTAGTTAGAAATACTGAATCTCAGACCTCACCCCAGACTTGCTGAATCAGAATCTTCATTTGACAAGACCCCCAGGTATTTGTATTCACTTAATGTTTGAGAAGCACTGGACCTTTCCATTACTGAATGGTTTTGAGTGTCAGAAAATAACATCTCACTAAGATCTGCTGTACTGATGTCTCTGTGGACCAGCCTGCATGCTCTCAGCCTTGTCTGGCCCCAGCTCTTGGCCACCAGTACCGCTTCCTGCCACTCCTGAGTTGTAAAGTTTTGGCCTCTGCTGCCATTGTGGTCACTTTGTCTTTTCACCCTAGAGTTGTCTCTGACCTTCCTTGGGGTCAAAGCTGGGCTTCAACACAGCTTTTGTCAACGCTCACTATGGTGGGAGCTGGGGCAGCTCCAGTACCCAGGTCTGATTCCACTGGACCCATGGGGGCTCTGGCTGTCTCAGTGCCCCTGAAGGGGCAGAGGAAGGTCACTAAGAAGTGTAGGGGTATCTATATGGGGAGAGATAAGAGATAGGAAGGATCCAGAAGATAAATTGCTGGCTTTTCCTCCTGCGCTAGAGTGCATTGGTCCACCCACCTCTCCAGAACCGTCCTGTATGACCAGCTGTGGTTTTTGGAAATTGTGGGCAGCTTGGTAACATACTACCTTGTATTTGCTCTCCCTTCTTCCCTGCCTCACATCTCTCATTTAAAAAAAAATAATTTATTGGAGTATAGTTGACTTACAGTGTTAATTTCTGCTGTACAGCAAAGTGACTCAGTTATACATACATATTGATACATATTCTTTTTCATATTCTTTTCCATTATGGTTTATCATAATGGAAAGGGGACGATGAGAAAAGCAACCATCGTGTTAATTACTGTCCTCAGTCAATCGTCATTAGGATATTGAATATAGTCCCCTGTGCTATACAGTAGGACCTTGTTGTTTATCCATCCTATATATAGAAGTTTGCATCTGCTAATCCCAAGCTCTCAGTGCTTCACATCTGTTTTCCTTTACTTTTTTTCTCTGAGATAACACCCCCAAATAAAACAGTCAGACCTAAGCTTTGCCTTAAAGTCTGTTTTCTAAGGAAACCAGACTAAGACATCTGCCTTATATGAGCTTTACTCACTGCTTCTAATTCTGCCATCTGGTTATCTCTGGAATGGTTGACATCATTCATACATCTTTTTCCTTCAAATTCTAGAAGATGCCTACCATGCCTTCTGTCTTCTTGGCTGAACATTCTCAGTTCTTTAAAGATTCCTCAAGATGCAGTTTTTAGGTTTTTCACCATTGTCCTTTCTTTTTCAACTGGGACTCCTTAAAGGCTCCTCCCAGCATGGTCAGTGCAGGGCTGAGCTCCTGGGGGTCTCATTTTTTTAATTATAGGCCCTATATCACCGCAAACACAGCTGCCTGAGCTGAACCTGCTCGTGTGAGGGGAAGCTGGCTATTGGGGTTGTGGTGATCTGACAGTTAAAATGAGCTTAGGGAAATTAGGCCCCAGGGAGCCAGGCAGATCTGGTTTGGTCTCTTCTGTGTCAGCTTCTGAAGGAGGGCCAGGCCCTCTGCTGGTACTGGAGTTCCTCTAGGGTGTCTATGTCCCTTAGAAACACATTTGGGCTGACCCCCAAGCCAGAGCATGGTGGGACGAAGGTTCAAGTTACTTCCCAGTATATAGTAGTATATACATGGTAAGACATGGAAAGATGCCCTGGCATTTTTTAAAAATAAATTTATTTATTTAATTAATTTATTTTTGGCTGTGTTGGGTGTTCATTGCTGCACAGGGGCTTTCTCTAGTTGCGGTGAGGGGGGCTACTCTTCGTTGCGGTGCGCGGGCTTCTCATTGCGGTGGCTTCTCTTGTTGCGGAGCACAGGCTCTAGGTGAGCAGGCTTCAGTAGTTGTGGTGCACGGGATTAGTTGCTCCGTGGCATGTGGGATCTTCCCAGACCAGGGCTTGAACCCATGTCCCCTGCATTGGCAGGCGGACTCCCAACCACTGGCCACCAGGGAAGCCCTGCCCTGGTATTTTTAGTTGGGAAAAAAATTCACAAAATATTGTATATTGTTTTAATATAGTATATTCATAAGAAAAATAAAGATGTTGGTATATGAGTGCACAGCAAATTGTAAACAGTTCTTTGGGTAGCAGATTTTAGGTAGTTTCCATCTGTTTTTACTTATTTGTGTTTTCTTACACTTATTTTTTTTTTTGTTTTAATGTAATAGAATCCATTAATTCATTAACCATTAATTCATTTGACAACTATTTATTCAGTATCTACCTCTGTCAAGCATTGTTCCAAAAACAGGGCTTTTGTGCTGATTATAAAATTCAAGTGCAAATCCTCTTATGTCCACCTTCTTTTTAACATTCCTTTGCAGTTAACCACTTCCACAATTTAGATGGATCCTTCTGGATCTTTTCTCTATGTATTTGATAATATTTAGGTGAGTTTTATTTCTTTACACATATTTATAGATTTTTAACGTGTGAGATCATACTATGGCTACCTTTTTGTGACTTTTTTTATAACAATATTATATCTAGGAAAAATTTTCATGCCACTTTGTTTAATTGTACCTCATTAAAAAAGAAAAAAAGAACTGCACGTTTCCATAATTATTTAATAAATTCCCTTATTAATGAGCATGTAGGTTATTTCCAATTTATTCTCTGAGTTTTCTTAAAAACACACACACATGCACACACACACATGGCAATAATTTGTTGTGTGGTCTTAGGTTAAAATTTAAAAAGGAATGCTTAGTCATACATGACTAAAGGCAAAAGTTACACCAAAATGGCTGGATATAGCAAGTTACTCCTGATATCTGTGGGCTAGATTAAAGAAAATGACTGTTGAGTTTTGGTCACACTTAAACTTGAAATTGACTGTTTGGTGGATAGAAATTCTTAAATTGAGTCAGTCCTAACACACTGCCCAGCACTTTCTGTGGTAGACAATATTTTATAAGCAGATTAAATTATTCAAATTGTTGATGCCATTGAAATAATCTTTAGGCAGATGAAAAATGTTTAGATTTATTCTTTTCCCAAAGGGAGAGAATACTTCCCTTCAATGAGTTACTTTATGTAGATGATGTTTGTTGGGAACCAAAATCTGGTGACAAAAAAATCCCTCAGAATCTCTCATACTGTATTTAAGATTTTAAGGTTTTTTATTACAAGAGTTTGAGATCATAGAGGAAGAAATATAAAACTAAGTAAGAGTTAATAAGAGAAAAGTAGTATTGCTTAGAACAGGGCTGTGAAATTACCTCCATTCCTGACTTGCCCTTCTTTAGGGCCCTTGCTTATTGATTGTTTATTCCTCTACATATTTACTTCTTCATTTGCCTAGTTTCATTTATTTATTTTTGTCTGTTTTGATTGTTGACATTGTTTTGGTTACCCCATCTAGGAATGGACTCAGCTGGAACCTGAAGTTTATAAAATTTGGTGGCCTTCCTTAAAATACAAAATTAGGTTTTAAAATGAATATTTATTTAAAATGAAACAAGAAATAAAAAATTCCAATTTTTAAAATGTCACAAATACCACAAACATCACAATGTCCAATTTTATTAATGGCTTGTCACACTTAAGAAAACTTTTCTTCTACACTTTCTTGGCTGTGTATCTTTGATCACCTCTTTGTATGACAATAATTTTGTAATTATTGTTATAAAATAAGAAATAAGACTTTCATCTGCCTGGTTGATTTCAAAATGTAAACTTATTGATACTTGAAATGCATAAATTTGCAACTTCACACATAAATATATTCAATAGTTTAAAATACCTTTATAGGTTTGCATTTTGAAAACACAAGAATTCTAATAAACGATAGGTCAAGTGATTTCCACCAGAAAATTAAAAAATTGTATAAATTGTACATTTATAATTGTATACACTGCATTATTGACTACATTCTTTTTTTTGACTACATTCTTGAGAATAATGAGCTCCTGTTTTGACTAATTGTTGATGACAATTGAACCTCCTATTGCCAAATTTATACATGTCGTGATTGGAAGAATTCTTTATAGGCCAGCCTCTACCTTGGTATACTTCTAACTCTTTCTTCCTCCACTACTCACAGACTTCTGGTGAGGGCTGCCTCAGGACACACTCATTTTGCAATATGACCTCTGGTCCTGAATCTCTGAGTTGAGGGCATGTTGGGAAGTTGGGCAGAAGTATTCCAGGAAGTCATGCCTACACAAGATGGCTAGCATTAACTATACAAGGAAGGGGCTGCAGATGACATAAATCTACCAACTCAACATAGCCGAATCCCCAGAATGTCTGCAGCTACTCTCACCAACATGATACAGAGGGAAGTGGGATCTAGGGAAAATGCAAAATGGGAAGAGACAGTGGTTTTTACCTATTGTAGTCAATATTTTACCTTCTACAAAATTTTACAGAAACATATGACTCCGTGAACACATTGTTAAGGCTCTTTCCTGAACTTTATAGAAGACTACGCAGTGAAGACCTTTGAAGTGCAGGTTTTATTAATTTTATGATAAATTTGCTTCTGAAAGCTTTTAATTATTTTCAAAACAAGAGAGGGAGGGAGAGCAGGAAAGAAGAAAGGAAAGACGGAAGAGATTGAGGGAAGGAGGGAGGAAAGGTCAAACGAGTTACTTACATGGAGTTTGTTTGAAAACCATGCCTTCTTCATATATTTGAAAAATAATTGTGCTTCTAACACTAACACTTAACTGGGTTAACATATATGTCACATCATGTTAAAATATATGTAAAATTAACAAGACTGTTTTGGTGCTTGTCTTCTAAAAGTTTAGAGTCTGCAATTTCAAGGGTTACGCTATGGATTTCAGGTCTGAAAATTATACATCAACTGTGCCTTAATTTTTTCCTTTTACTTATCCATAAAATTTTAAAGTAAAATTTACATAAAGTGAAATGCACACATTAAGAGTGCAGATCAATGAGCTTTGACAAATATATGTCTCTGTAACCCTTACCCCAATCAAGATATATTTCTGTCACCCCTAACATTTCCTTCTGCCCCTTTCTAGTCAATATTCTTCTCCTGCTCCAAGGCAACAATTCTTCTGATTCCTATCATCATAGATTAGTCTTACCTGGTCTTAGACTTCATATAAACAAAATCATATACACTGTTTTGTGTCTCATCTCTTTTACTCAACAAAATGTTCTTGAGATTTAACCATGTTCTTCTGTGTATCAGTAGTTCATTCCTTTTTATTGATGAGTAGTATTTCATTATATGGATATACTTTTGTTTATCCGTTAGTGGACATTTGGGTTGTTGCCAGATTTTGGCTGTTATAAATAAGGCTTCTGTGAATATTTTGTGCAAGTCTTGTTTTTTTGAACATATGTTTTTGTTTTTCTTGGGAAAATACCTAGAATGGAATTGCTGGGTTGAAAGGTAGGTGTACATTAAACTTTATAAGACACTGGCAGCTTTGTCCCTACTTCAATGTAACATGGTATTAATTCCTTAGTTCTTCTAAAGCACTTGGGGATCCTCAGAGGAATAAGTCTATTAAGCGAGAATGATTATTAATTAAAGTTTGTGACAAATAAATTATGCAATTATTATGTCAGAAATTCCAACTCTGCAAAGAGTTGTCTTAATTACCTATAATTAAATTTAATAATTACCAAGACATGCAAAAAGCCTTGACGGTCAGTGTACTTCATGCAAAATCTTGATGAATTGTTTTTTCTAAATTTATTTATTTATTTGTTTTTATTTTTGCCTGTGTTGGGTCTTCGTTTCTCTACGCGGGCTTTCTCTAGTTGCGGCGAACAGGGGCTGCTCTTCATTGTGGTGCGCGAGCTTCTCATTGTCATGGCTTCTCTTGTGGAGCACAGGCTCTAGGTGCATACGCTTCAGTAGTTGTGGCACACGGGCTCAGTAGTTGTCGCTCACAGGCTCTAGAGTGCAAGCTCAGTAGTTGTGGCACATCGGCTTAGCTGCTCCACAGCATGTGGGATCTTCCTGGGCCAGGGCTCAAACCCCTGTCCCCTGCATTGGCAGGCATATTCTTAACCACTGTGCCACCTAGGAAGCCCTTGAAGAATTTTTTAAAAAGAAAATTATATCAGTCAGTGTCCAGTCGGCAGACAGAAATCACACAGTTATTTCAACCATGAGAACTTAATACAAATCATTGTTAACTAGATATAAAGTTAGTAACTAGATAACTGAAGGAGAAAAAGAGAACAATAAGGTATAATGGAAGCAGGAATTATAAAAAGTAGCTACATTCCCCCAAGAGTGGAGGAAAAGGAAAAGAGGTTGGAATTACTACAATTTAGTAGTGTGGAGCTAAAATTTAGACGTTAGGGGGCCTGACTTGCTTGGTGTTGGTGTCTCTGGGTCAGGAAGTCTGTATGACAGGGGTCTGCAAATTACGGCTCATAGGCTAAAACCAACTTATTATTATTTTTTTGGTATGGCCTGTAGTAATGTTTTTTACATTTTTAAATAGTTGGAGAAAAATCAGAAGAATAATTGTATTATTTTCCTAAGGCCACTGTAATAAAGTTTCACAAACTGGGTGGCTTAAAATAACAGAAATGTTTGCTCTCACAGTGTGGAGGCTAGAAATCCAAAATCAAGTTGTCACTGGACCGTCCTCCGTCTGTGACTCTGGGCAGGACCCTTCCTCGCTTCTTTCTAGCTTCTGCAGGTGGCCGTCAGGCCTTGGCAGTCCTGGCCCTGCAGTTGCTAAACTCCAGTCTCTGCCTCTATCTCCACATAGTACTCTCCTCTCTGTGTGTCTGTGTCTTTACATGATGTTTTCATCTCTTATAAAGACACCAGTCATATTGGATTAGGACCCACCTAACGACCTCATCTTATCTTGGTCATATCTGCTAAGACCTTATTTCTAAATAAGACTACATTCACAGGAACAGGGGGTTAGGGCTTCAGCGTTTCTCTTGGAGGGTACTATTTAACCCATAACAATAATAATATTTTGTGAGACATGAAAATTACATGAAATTCAGATTTTGCTGTCTATAAATCAAGTTATACTTTGCCATGCTCATTCATTTACTATCTCTGGCTGTTGTCATGCTACGATGGCAGAGTTGAGTAGCTGCTACAGAGACTGGCCAGCAAAGTCTCAAATATTTACTATCTGGCCTTCAACAGCCAAAGTGTGCTGACATCTGTTCTATGTGACTGGTTTTGCAAAAGTGTTGAGAAATGCAAATTGGATTCAGCTGCTACTACTGGAGGACTTGCTACTCTTAGGTGAAGAAGACATGTCATTGTGTGATGTGTAGGGGAACATGAAACAGAGGGTAAGCCCAGGGAAAGCCAATGAGAAGGAGGAAGGCTCTTCATTCTCCTCCAGGCTTAGGCTCCTTATGTTGGTGGCTTAGGAGGGAAGAAGCTAAAAAAGTGGAAATGTGATTTGTAGAGTCCCAGTCCTGGAAACACAAAGTAGAGACAAGAGAAGATTTAGAACTTATAGACAATAGCTTAATCACCTGAGCGCACATACACAAATACACACATACATAACTAGTGGGGAAAAGTATAAGTAGCTGCTACTGACCTTGTTTCTGTAACTGAACTTGAGGCCATAGTTTGTATGTATGTATATGCATATATTTATTGAACTAAATCAATCATTTGACATCATTATAGATTCATATGCAGTTGTAAGAAATAATGCAGGGCAATTCCATGTACCAGTTTACTCATTGTTCCCCCAATGGTAACTATACAACAGAAGTTGCAGAACTGTAGTGCAATATTACAATCAGGATACTGACATGGATACAATTAAGATACAGAAGATTTCATCACCATAGGATCCTTGGGTTGCCCTTTTATAACTTTCCTTCCTTCCTTCGCCCCCCCGCCCCTTGCTTACTTCCCCAACCTTATTCTTAACCCCTGGCACTCACTAGTCTGTTCTCCCTTCAATAATTTTTTCATTTCAAGAATGTTATATGAGTAGAATCATAGTATATAACCTTTTGGGATTGGCTTTTTTGACTCAGCACAATTCTCTGGAGATGCATCCAAGTTGTTGCATTTATTACTGCAACATTCCTTTTTATTACTGAGTAATATCACATGATATTGATATGCCAGAGTTTGTGTATCCATTCACCCATTGAAGCACATCTGGGCTATGCTTAGTTTTAGGCTATTACAAAGTAGATAAAAACATTCTTGTACAGGTTTTTATGTGAATATATGTTTTCTTTTCTCTGGGCATTTTACATTCTAATCAGCAGTGTATGAGGCCCAGTTTCTTTACTTCCTTGCCAGAATTTGGTGTAGTCATAATTTTTTATTTTAGCCATTCTGATATGTAATGATATTTTAGTGAGGTTTTAATTTGCATTTCCTTAATCGTTAATGATGTTAAGCATCTTTTCATGTGCTTATTTGCCATCTGTATATCCTCTTTAGTAATATGTGTGTTCATGTCTTTTGCCCATCTTTTAACTGGATTTTTTTATTGTTGAGTTTTGAGAGTTTTTTAAAAAAATTTATTCTAAACACCAGTCCTTTGTCAGATATATGGTTTGAAAATATTTTCTCCCAGTCTGTAGTTTTTCTCTTTATCCTCTTAATATGGTCTTCCACAGAGCAAACATTTTAATTCTGATGAAGTCCAATATATCAGTTTTTTTCTTATGAATTGTGCTTTGGTGTCAACTTTAAGAAATTTTTGCCTTGTCCTAGATCTGGAAGAGTTTCTCTTATGTGTTTTTTTTTTTTTTTTTCTAAAGTCTTTAATATATTTTGAGCTAATTTTGTTTAATGTATGAAGTTTAGGTCAAGGTTCATCTTTTTGGCCTATGGGTGTCCAATTATTCCAGCACCGGTTTTTGAAAAGGTTATCTTTCCTCCACTGAATTGGCTTTGCACCTTTGTCAAAAATAAATTAGACTTACCTATGGGTCTATTTCTGTGTTCTCCATTTTATCTCACTGAGCTATGTGTCTATTTCTCCATCAATACCATAAAATCTTGATTACTGTAGTTATATAATAAGTGGAAATCAAGTGCACTGATTTCTCCTACTTACTTCTTTATATTCAAGATTGTTTTACCTATTCTAGATCCTTTGCCATTCCATTTAAATTTTAAGATAATCTTGTCTAGGTTTGCAGATTATCTTGCTGGAATTTTTATAGGAATTGCATTAAACCTGGATGATAGGAAGTCTGAGATTCAGAGTTCAGCTTTTTGTAGAAATGAGTTGCTTGTAACCCTCTCCATTGCTTATTTACTTAGATTAATATTCATGATACTTTGCTAAGAAAATGTTTGTGGGTGCATGTGTATGAGTGTGTGTGTGCGTGTGTGTTAGTAAAGAAAGAAAGGGGGATAAAATAGTACTTGTTCTGATTTAGTGCCCCTCTGGAGATAGAGGGTCAGGGACAAGCAGCTCAGTGAGGGTTTGGGGACCAGGTGATAAAAGTGTCAGATAGAACCTTTGGATATGACCATCTTTACATGGTTAATTTGGTTGAGGTAATTTGATGCAGCCCTTTTAAAACACAATATCACTCTTATATTACCAGCTTATATTAGCAACATATATCCCTATACCTATTCTTAATCCCCATTCTAATCATGGTGGATTTTCAATTGTGTTTGTTTTTGTATTGACACACATTTTGGTCCCATCTATGAAGTTCTTAAGTTAATTAAAAATTTAAAAAATAGGTAATAGATTCACATGGGTAAAAATATCAAAACAACATATGAAGAAATACACCTTATATTCTTATACCCATTCTACCCAAACCCACATCCATCCAATTCTACCCCATCCCAACAGGTAATCACTTTTGTATTTCTAGTTTATCATTCCAGAGAATGATCTGCATATATTTTTGCATATATGCTTAGAGTATTTACTTTAGAATACTCGGTCATTAAAAATGCAAATAAATTCAGGTTTTGAAACCATGCACCTCAGATTGGGCCTTGAACCCATGTGCTGGGACTCGAACCCAGGCAAAACCCTGATTGGGACTTGAACCTGGCCAAAACCCGCAGTCTTCCAACTGAGATCACATACCTGGTTTCAGGACTTAATGAAGCTCAGGTTCTTGATGTCTCATCGCAGAAAGAATTCAGTGAGAGACAAAGTGATAGGTAAGAAGTGGATTTATTTAGAGAGGTACACACTCCACAGACAGAGTGTGGGCCATCTCAGAAAGTGAGAAAGGCACCAGGGTATGGGGTTGTCAGTTTTTATAGGAGTGAGTAATTTCATAGGCTAATGAGTGGGAGGAGTATTCCAGCTATTTTAGGAAGGGGCGGGGATTTCCAGGAATTGGGCCACTGCCCACTTTTTGATCATTATGATTGGTCTTGGAAATGTCATGGCACCTGTGGCTGTGTCATTTAGCTTGCTGATGTGAGCATATACTGAGGCTCAAGGTCTAGTGGAAAAAGTTGACTTGTCTGCCATCTTGGATCCATTTGGTTCTAATCAGTTTATGTCATATCCTCAGACTATGTCATTCTTTCAAAGGTTGTGCCCTGCCTCCTTCCCTCCTGTTTCAGTTTGACTTTTTATTCATTACTTTAACTCTGTCTGACAATGGACATGAGGTATGATCTCAGTTTTTTCCACGTTTTTTTTAATGGTGAAAATTTGAAATAACGTATATTGACAGTCAAAACTTTCCTTTTTAAAACTTTGGGAGGACATGCACTCACTCCCTCTTGCAAGAGCACCAGAATCACAACAAACTGCTGAACGATCATTGAGAGGAAGACACTGGAACTCACCAAAAATGATACCCTATATCCAAAGACAAAGGAGAAGCTGCAATGAGACAGTAGGAGGGGCGCAACCACAATAAAATCAAATCCTATAACTGCTGGGTAGGTGACTCACAAACTGGAGAACACTTATACCACAGAAGTCCACCACTGGAGTGAAGGTTCTGAGCCCCACGTCAGGCTTCCCAACCTGGGGGTCCGGCAATGGGAGGAGGAATCCGCAGAGAATCAGACTTTGAAGGCTGGCGGGATTTGATTGCAGGACTTTGACAGGACTGGGGAAAACAGAGACTCTACTCTTGGAGGGCACACACAAAGTAGTGTGTGCATCAGGACCCAGGGGCAAGGAGCAGTGACCCCATAGGAGACTGAACCAGACCTACCTGCTAGTGTTGGAGGGTCTCCTGCAGAAGCAGGGGGTGGCTGTGGCTCACCAGGGAGACAATGACACTGGCAGCAGAAGTTCTGGGAAGTACTCCTTGGTGTGAGCCCTCCTGGAGTCCACCATTAGCCCCACCAAAGAGCCTGTAGGCTCCAGTGCTGGGCCATCTCAGGCCAAACAACCAACAGGAGGGAATTCAGCCCCACCCATCAGCAGACAAGCGGATTAAAGTTTTACTGAGCTCTGCCCACCAGAGCAACACCCAACACCAGTCTCTCCCATCAGGAAGCTTGCACAAGCCTCTTAGATAGCCTCATCCACCAGAGGGCAGACAGCAGAAGCAAGAAGAACTACAATCCTGCAGCCCGTGGAATGAAAACCACAATCACAGAAAGATAGACAGAATGAAAAGGCAGAGGACTATGTACCAGATGAAGGAACAAGATAAAACCCCAGAAAAACAACTAAATGAAGTGGAGATAGGCAACCTTCTAGAAAAAGAGTTCAGAATAATGATAGTGAAGATGATCCAGGACCTCAGAAAAAGAATGGAGACAAAGATCGAGAGGATGCAAGAAGTGTTTAACAAAGACCTAGAAGAATTAAAGAACAAACAGAGATGAACAATACAATAATTGAAATGAAAAATACACTAGAAGGAATCAACAGCAGAATAATTGAGGCAGAAGAATGGATAAGTGACCTGGAAGACAGAATGGTGGAATTCACTGCCATGGAACTGAATAAAGAAAAAAGAATGAAAAGAAATGAAGACAGCCTAAGAGACCTCTGGGACAACATTAAACACACCAACAACTGTATTATAGGAGTCCCAGAAGGAGAAGAGAGAGAGAAAGGAGAAAATATTTGAAGAGATTATAGTCGAGAACTTCCCTAACATGGGAAAGCAAATAGCCACCCAAGTCCAGAAAGCACAGAGACTCTCAGGCAGGATAAATCCAAGGAGAAACATGCTGAGACACATAGTAATCAAACTGACAAGAATTAAAGACAAAGAAAAATTATTAAAAGTAACAAGGAAAAAATGACAAATAACATGCAAGGGAACACCCATAAGGTTAACAGCTGATTTCTCAGCAGAAACTCTACAAGCCAGAAGGGAGCGGCATGATATATTTAAAGTGATGAAAGGGAAGAACCTACAACCAAAGTTGCTCTACCCAGCAAGGATCTCATTCAGATTTGACAGAGAAATCAAAACTTTACTGACAAGGAAAAGCTAAGAGAATTCAGCACTACCAAACCAGCTCTACAACAAATGCTAAAGGAATTTCTCTAAGTGGGAAACACAAGAGAAGAAAAGGACCTACAAAAACAAACTCAAAACAATTAAGAAAATGATAATAGGAATATACATGTCAATAATTACCTTAAATGTGAATGGATTAAATGCTCCAGCCAAAAGACACAGGCTGGCTGAATGGATACAAAAACAAGACCCATATATATGCTGTCTACAAGAGACCCACTTCAGACCTAGGGACACATACAGACTGAAAGTGAGGGGATGGAAAAAGATATTCCATGCAAATGGAAATCAAAAGAGAGCTGGAGTAGCAATACTTATATCAGGTAAAAAAGACTTTAAAATAAAGAATGTTACAAGAGACAAGGAAGGACACTACATAATGATCAACGGATCAATCCAAGAAGAAGATATAACAATTATAAATATATATGCACCCAGCATAGGAGCACCTCAATACATAAGGCAACTGTTAACAGCTCTAAAAGAGGAAATCGACAGTAACACAATAATAGTGGGGGACTTTAAGACCTCACTTACACCAATGGACAGATCATCCAGAGAGAAAGTGAATAAGGAAACACAAGCTTTAAATGACACAATAGACCAGATAGATTTAATTGATATTTATAGGACATTCCATCCGAAAACAGCAGATTACACTTTCTTCTCAAGTGCACATGGAACATTGTCCAGGATAGATCACATGTTGGGTCACAAATCAAGCCTTGGTAAATTTAAGAAAATTGAAATCATATCAAGCATCTTTTCCGGCCACAATGTTATGAAATTAGAAGTCACTTGCAGGGAAAAAAACGTAAAAAACACAAACACATGGAGGCTAAACAATACGTTACTAAATAACCAAGAGATCACTGAAGAAATCAAAGAGGAAATCAAAAAATACCTAGAGACAAATGACAACGAAAACACAATGACCCAAAACGTATGGTATGCAGCAAGAAGGAACTTTATAGAAATACAAACCTACCTCAAGAAATAAAACAAATCTCAAATAAACAATCTAACCTTACACCTAAAGGAACTAGAGAAAGAACAAACAAAACCCGAAGTAAGTAGAAGGAAAGAAATCATAAAGATCAGAGCAGAAATAAATGAAATAGAAACAAAAAAATAATAGCAAAGATCAATAAAACTAAAAGCTGGTTCTTTGAGAAGATAAACAAGAAATTTCATCAAGAAAAAGAGGGAGAGAACTCAAATCAATAAAATTAGAAACGAAAAAGGAGAAGGTACAACAGACACTGCAGAAATACAAAGGATCATAAGACACTACTACAAGCAACTCTATGCCAATAAAATGGACAACCTGGAAGAAATGGACAAATTCTTAGAAAGGTATAACCTTCCAAGGCGGAATCAGGAAGAAATAGAAAATATGAATACACCGATTACAAGTAATGAAATTGAAACTGTGATTAAAAATCTTCCAACAAACAAAAGTCCAGGACCAGATGGCTTCACAGGTGAATTCCATCAAATATTTAGAGAAGAGATTACATCCATCATTCTCAAACTCTTCCAAAAAATTGCAGAGGAAGGAACACTCCCAAACTCATTCTATGAGGCCACCATCACCCTGATACCAAAACCAGACAAAGATACTACAAAAAAAGAAAATTACAGACCAATATCACTGATGAATATAGATGCAAAAATCCTGAACAAAATACTAGCAAATAGAATCTAACAACATATTAAAAGGATCATACACCATGACCAAGTGGGATTTATGCCAGGGATGCAAGGATTCTTCAATATATGCAAATCAATCAATGTGATACACCATATTAACACATGGAAGAATAAAAACCATATGATCATCTCAATAAATGCAGAAAGAGCTTTTGACAAAATTCAACACCCGTTTATGATAAAAATTCTCCAGAAAGTGGGCATAGAGGGAACCTACCTCAACATCATAAAGGCCATATATGACAAACCCACAGCAAACATCATTCTTAATGGTGAAAACCTGAAAGCATTTCCTCTAAGATCAGGAGCAAGACAAGGATGTCCACTCTCACCACTATTATTCAACATAGTTTTGGAAGTCCTAGCCACAGCAATCAGAGAAGAAAAAGAAATAAATGGAATCCAAATTGGAAAGGAGAAGTAAAACTGTCACTGTCTGCAGATGACATGATTCTATATACAGAAAATCCTAAAAATGCCACCAGAAAGCTACTAAAACTAATCAGTGAATTTGGTAAGGTTGCAGGATACAAAATTAATGCACAGAAATCTCTTGCATTCCTATACACTAATGATGAAAAATATGAAAGAGAAATTAAGGAAAAAAATCCCATTTACCATTGCAACAAAAAGAATAAAATACCTAGGAATCAACCTACCTAAGGAGGTAAAAGGCCTGTACTCAGAAAACTATAAGACACTGATGAAAGAAATCAAAGATCACACAAACAGATGGAGAAATATACCATGTTCTTGGATTGGAAGAATCAACATTGTGAAAATGACTATACTACGCAAAGCAATCTACAGATTCAATGCAATCCCTATCAATTTACCAATGGCATTTTTTACAGAACTAGAACAAAAAATCTTAAAATTTTTGTGGAGACCCAAAAGACCCTGAATAGCCAAAGCAGTCTTGAGGGAAAAAAACGGAGCTGGAGGAATCAGACGCCCTGACTTCAGACTATACTGCAAAGCTACAGTAATCAAGACAATATGGTACTGGCACAAAAACAGAAATATAGATCAGTGGAACAGGATAGAAAGCCCAGAGATAAACCCACACACCTATGGTCAACTAATCTATGACAAAGGAGGCAAGGATATACAATGGAGAAAAGACAGTCTCATCCATAAGTGGTGCTGGGAAAACGGGACAGCTACATATAAAAGAATGAAATTAGAACACTCCCTAACACCATACACAAAAATAAACTCAAAATGTATTAAAGACCTAAATGTAAGACTGGACACTATAAAACCCTTAGAGGAAAACATAGGAAGAACACTCTTTCACGTAAGTCACAGGAAGATCTTTTTTGACCCACCTCCTAGAGCAATGGAAATAAAAACAAAAATAAACAAATGGGACCTAATGAAAATTAAAAGCTTTTGCACAGCAAAGGCAACTATAAGCAAGACGAAAACACAGCCCTCAGAATGGGAGAAAGTATTTGCAAATGAATCAATGGACAAAGGATTATTCTCCAAAACATATAAAGAGCTCATGGAGCTCAATATTAAAAAAACAAACAACTCAATCAAAAAATGGGCAGAAGACCTAAACAGACACTTTTCCAAAGAAGACATACAGATGACCAAGAGGCACAAGAAAAGCTGCTCAACATCACTATTTATTAGAGAAATGCAAATCAAAATTATAATGAGGTATCACCCTCGCCAGTTAGAATGAGCATCATCAGAAAATCTACAAACAACAAATGCTGGAGAGGGTGTGGAGAAAAGGGAACCCTCTTGCACTGTTGGTGGGAATGTAAATTGATACAGCCACTATGGAGAACAGTATGGAGGTTCCTTAAAAAACTAAAAATAGAACTACCATATGACCCAGCAATCCCACTACTGGACATATACCCTTAGCAAACCATAATTCAAAAAGACACATGCACCCCCATGTTCATTGCAGCACTATTTACAATAGCCAGGTCATGGAAGCAACCTAGATGCCCATCGACACACAAATGGATAAAGAAGTTGGGGTACATATATACAATGGAATATTACTCAGCCATAAAAAGGAATGAAATTGGGTCATTTGTAGAGAGGTGGATGGACCTAGAGACTGTCATTCAGAGTGAAGTAAGTCAGAAAGAGAAACACAAATATCATATATTAACACATATATGTGGAATCTAGAAAAATGGTACATACGAACTGGTTTGCAAGGCAGAAATAGAGACACAGATGTAGAGAACAAACGTACAGACACCAAGGGGGGAAAATGGCGGAGGCGTGGGGTGGTGGTGGTGGGATGAATTGGGAGATTGGGATTGACAGATATACACTAACATGTGTAAAATAGATACCTAATAAGAACCTGCTATATAAAAAATAAAATAAAATAAATTAAATTAGAAAAATAAAACTTTGGCACATTTTCCCTTACTTTCTTTTCTTCTATATAAATAAATACAATTCCAAATAAATCTGTTTAATTTTAGGGCTTGCAGTTTCTTTGTAAATCATATAATCTTACTTCTTCATGATTGAGAGAAGACAAGTTGCTCGTTCAAGGCCAAAGGGTCAGTTTGTAGCAGACCTGGGACAGGAACAGAGGCCCGGTCTTGGGCTGCCTTCAGCCCATATCCGTGAATGCTTTCATTGCTGTAAAATGGTTCAGATTTATTATGACATGGCTGAAATCCAGTGGAGAAATGTTTCTGCCATGCATCTCAATCCTCTGTTATTCATGCAGTCCATCCTTTAACAATAAGGATTTCTTTTTTTTTGCTGACATGTTTTATAATTTCAGTTGCTTCTGCTCTCTTAGCATTTGCCCAGTTCAATGATTAATTCTCCAATCTGAACCCACTTAGACTGGAATAAGATCTTGCCAACTGGAAAGAGCAAGTGAATAATCGAAATTTTTATTAAGGATGAAACTACTTTATTATATACTATCCATTATATATGATAGTTTCAACTTTCTGAGTCTCTTTGGCCGAATGCATTCTTCCTCATTATCTTTTGTATGTAATGTTTGATTTAAATGACCAGTCTTCTGTTCTTATGCAGGAAAAGAAGTTGGCACAGCCCTCAAATAGTTCACGCTACTTTTCAATTTGGGATAGGTTTGTATTAATGTAGTAGTCTGACCCCTAGTGGTTATAAGAAATATCTGCACTCTGTAGCAGCAAAGTTTGATTGGATTTTATGAAAAGTGAATATGAGACAATGAATTCCTCCTTGAAAATAAATAAAAGAGAAATGAGAGAGAAAATATGAGTTCAGAGAAGAAATAATAATAAAAGGAAAATTTAGGCAACATTGTGTTTCTATAAAAATAATTTCCAAATCTGTACTTTCACTATTTTTTAGTCACACATGATGAGGCTTCACTTAAAAATATGCTTATGTTCCAGGAATCCATTTTAAGTTATTTACTGGAAACCAAAATTTGTTTTCCCTCTGCAGGTAATGTTTTGTTTTCATCCCAGCATGACACTTTCTGGTCTGTTTGCTATAGAATTGGAATCAGACTTAGAGCTGGATGAGATTTTTGTGATAATCTACTGAAGATCAGAGACCCAGGAGGGGTTAGTAACTTTCCTGGAGCCACAAATGTGAACTGTCAGCAGGAGGAGGAGGTTCCTGGGAGCTTAGGGGCGGTGCCGTGCTGCAGAGGAGAAGGAGGGTTTCAAGAGTTGCAGCCCAGAAAGAAACAAACTATAGAAGTTATACATGTACTATGTGCTCACCGTAAAAAATCCAAACAGAGAGATGTTAAGTAAAAAGTAAAAACTCCCACTTCCTTACCAGCCTGGGTTCCTTCAAACCTACAGCCTACAAGTATCTACTTTAATGTGCAACCACCAGATATTTTTTGTCTGTATGCATACACACACACACACACACACACACACACACACACACGTTTTTCACATGGGTTCATACCATACGTATTATTCTATAAATTGATCTAGTCACCTAACAAAACATCTTGGACATCTGTGTAAGTCAGTACTTTTTAAGTTGAAATACAGTTGATTGACATTATATTAGTTTCAGGTGTACAACACAGTGATTCGATATTTTTGTAGGTTATACTCCATATAAAGTCATTATAAAATATTGGCTATATTCCCTCAGCTGCACATTACATTATTGTATCTTATTTATTTTTTACCTAGTAGTTGTACCTCTTGATCTCCTTCCCCTATCTTGTCCCTCCACCTCCCTCTCTCCCTACTAGTAACCGTTCTCTGTAACTATGAGTCTGTTTCTGTTTTGTTATATTCATTTGCTTTTTTTATTTTTTAGATTCAACATATAAGTGACAACACACAGTATTTGTCTTTCTCTGTCTGACTTATTTCACTAAACATACTACCCTCCAGGTCTGTCTGTGTTGTTGTAAATGGCAAAATTTTGTTCTTTTTTTATGGCTGAGTAATATTCCATTGTATATATACACCATGTCTTCTTTATCCATTCATCTGTTGATGAACACTTTGATTGTTTCCATGTCATATCTATTGTCATATCTATTGTGCTGTTATGAACATTGGGGTGCATGTATTTATTCAAATTAGTATTTTTCTTTTCTTTGGATATATACCCATGAGTAAAATTGCTGGATCATATGGTAGTTCCATTTAAAAATTTTTCAAGTCCATACATTCTTTTGTTTTTAATAGATCTTTATTGGAGTATAATTGCTTCACAATACAGTGTTAGTTTCTGTTGTACAACAAAGTGAATCAGCTATATTTATAATATATCCCCATATTCCTTTCCTCTTGAGCCTCCCTCCCATCCTCCCTATCCCACCCCTCTAGGTCATCGCAAAGCACCAAGCTGTTCTCTCTGTGCTATGCTGCTGCTTGCCACTAGCTAACTATTTTACATGTGGTAGTGTATATATGTCAATGCTACTCTCACTTAGCCCCAGCTTCCCCCTCCCCACCCGTTTCCTCAAGTCCATTCTCTATATCTACATCTTTATGCCTTTCCTGCCACTAGGTTCATCAGTACCTTTTTTTTTTTTTAGATTCCATATATATGTGTTAGCATACAGTATTTGTTTTTCTCTTTCTGACTTACTTCACTCTGTATGACAGACTCTAGGTCCATCCACCTCACTACAAATAACTCAATATCATTTCTTTTTATGGCTGAGTAATATTCCATTGTATATATGTGCCACATCTTCTTTATCCATTCAACTGTCGATGGACATTTAGGTTGCTTCCATGTCCTGGGTACTGTAAATAGTGCTGCAATGAACATTGTGGTACATGTCTCTTTTTGAATTATGGTTTTCTCAGGGTATATGCTCAGTACTAGGATTGCTGGGTCATATGGTAGTTCTATTTTTAGTTTTTTAAGGAACCTCCATACTGTTCTCCATAGTGGTTGTATCAATTTACATTCCCACTAACAGTTCAGGAGGGTTCCCTTTTCTCCACACCCTCTCCAGCATTTATTGTTTCTAGATTTTTTGATAATGGCCATTCTGACTGGTGTGAGGTGATACCTCATTGTAGTTTTGATTTGCATTTCTCTAATAATTAGTGATGTTGAGCAGCTTTTCATGTGCCTCTTGGCCATCTGTATGTCTTCTTTGGTGAAATGTCTATTTAAGTCTTCTGCCCATTTTTTAATTGAATTCTTTGTTTCTTTGATACTGAGCTCCATGAGCTGTCTGTATATTTTGGAGGTTAATCTTTTGTCTGTTGTTTCATTTGCAAATATTTTCTCCCATTCTGAGGGTGGTCTTTTTGTCTTGTTTATAGTTTCCTTTGCTGTGCAAAAGCTTTTAAGTTTCATTAGGTCCCATTTGTTTATTTTTGTTTTTATGTCCATTATTCTAGGAGGTGGGTCAAAAAACATCTTGCTGTGGTTTATGACAAAGAGTGTTTTTCCTATGTTTTCCTCTAAGAGTTTTATAGTGTCTGGTCTTACATTTAGGTCTTTAATCGATTTTGAGTTTATTTTTGTGTATGGTGTTAGGGAGTGTTCTAATTTCATTCTTTTACATGTAGCTCTCCAGTTTTCCCAGCACCATTTATTGAAGAGACTGTCTTTTCTCCATTGTATGTTCTTGCCTCCTTTGTCATAAATTAGTTGACCATAGGTGTGTGGGTTTATCTCTGGGCTTTGTATCCTGTTCCATTGATCTATATTTCTGTTTTTGTGCCAGTACCATACTGTCTTGATTACTGTAGTTTTGTAGTATAGTTTGAAGTCAGGGAGCCTGATTCGTCCACCTCCGTTTTTCTTTCTCAAGATTGCTTTGGCTATTCGGGGTCTTTTGTGTTTCCATACAAATTGTAAAATTTTTGTTCTAATTCTGTGAAGAATGCCATTGGTAGTTTGATAGGGATTGCATTGAATCTGTAGATTGCTTTGGGTAGTATAGTCATTTTCACAATATTGATTCTTCCAATCCACGAACATGGTATATTTCTCCATCTGTTTATGTCATCTTTGATTTCTTTCATCAGTGTTTTATGGTTTTCTGAGTACAAGTCTTTCACCTCCTTAGGTAGTTTTATTCCAAGGCATTTTATTCTTTTTTTTGAGATGGTAAATGGAATTGTTTCCTTAATTTCTCTTTCTGATTTTTCGTTGTTAGTGTATAGGAATGCAAGAGATTTCTGTGAATTAATTTTGTGTCCTGCAACCTTACCAAATTCATTGATTAATTTTAGTAGTTTTCTGGTGACATTTTTAGGATTTTCTGTATATAGAGTCATGTCATCTGCAGACAGTGACAGTTTTACTTCTCCTTTCCAATTTGGATTCCATTTATTTCTTTTTCTTCTCTGATTGCCATGGCTAGGACTTCCAAAACTATGTTGAATAAGAGTGGTGAGAGTAGACATCCTTGTCTTGTTCCTGATCTTAGTGGAAATGCTTTCAATTTTTCACCATTGAGTATGATGCTTGCTGTGGGTTAGTAATATTTGGCCTTTATTATGTTGAGGTAGTTTCCCTCTATACCCATTTTCTGGAGAGTTTTTATCATAAATGGGTGTTGAATTTTGTCAAAAGTTTTTTATGCATCTATTGAGATGATCATATGGTTTTTATTCCTTAATTTTTTGATATGGTGCATCACATTGATTGATTTGCGTATATTGAAGAATCCTTGCATTGCTGGGATAAATCCCACTTGTTCATGGTTTATGATCCTTTTAATATGTTGTTGGATTCTGTTTGCTAGTATTTTGTTCAGGATTTTTGCATCTATGTTCAGGATATACTTCAAGTGATGAGAGAGAAAAACCTACAACCAAGATTACTTTATAATATCGGTCTATAATTTTCTTTTTTTGTAGTATCTTTTTCTGGTTTTGGTATCAGGGTGATGGTGGCTTTGTAGAATGAATTTGGGAGTGTTCCTCCCCCTGCAATTTTTTGGAAGAATTTGAGAAGGATCGGTGTTAGCTCTTCTCTAAATATTTGATAGAATTCACCTGAGAAGCCATCTGGTCCTGGACTTTTGTTTGTTGGAAGATTTTTAATTACAGTTTCAATTTCATTACTTATGACAGGTCTATTTATATTTTCTAATTCTTCCTGGTTCAGTCTTGGAAAATTGTACCTTTCCAAGAATTTGTCCATTTCTTTGTGGTTGTCCATTTTATTGGCATATGGTTGTTTGTAGTACTCTCTTATAATCCTTTGTATTTCTGCAGTGTCAGTTGTGATTTCTCCTTTTTCATTTCTAATTTTATTGATTTGGGTCATCTCCCTTTTTTTCTTGATGAGTCTGGCTAAGGGTTTATCAATTTTGTTTATCCTCTCAAAGAACAAGCTTTTAGTTTTATTGATCTTTGCTATTGTTTTCTTTGTTTCTATTTCATTTATTTCTACTTTGATCTTTATGATTTCTTTCCTTCTGCTGACTTTGGGTTTTCTTTGTTCTTCCTTCTTTAGTTGTTTTAGGTGTAGGGTTAGATTGTTTACTTGAGATTTTCCTTGTTTCTTGAGGTGAGATTGAATTGCTATAAACTTCCCTCTTAGAACTGGTTTTGCTGCATCCCATAGGTTTTGGGTCATTGTGTTTTCGTTGTCATTTTTTTCTATGTATTTTTTTATTTCTTCCTTGATTTCTTCAGTTATCTCTTGGTTATTTAGTAGTGCACTGTTTAGCCTCCATATGTTTGTGGTTTTTACAGTTTTTTCCCTGTAATTGATTTCCAATCTCATAGTGTTGTGGTCAGAAAAGATGCTTGATACGATTTCAATTTTCTTAAATTTTCCAAGGCCTGATTTGTGACCTAAGATGTGATCTATCCAGGAGAATGTTCTGTGTGCACTTGAGAAGAGAGTGTATTCTGCCACTTTCAGGTGGAATATTCTATAAATATCAACTAAATCCATCTGGTCTATTGTGTCATTTAGTGCTGGTGTTTCCTTATTTATTTTCTGTTTGGATCATCTGTCCATTGGTGTAAGTTGGGTGTTAAAGTTCCATACTATTATTGTGTTACTGTCAATTTCCCCTTTCATGGTTGTTAGCATTTGCCTTATGTATTGAAGTGCTCCTATGTTGGGTGCATAAGCATTTATAATTGTTATATCTTCTTCTTGGATTGATTCCTTGATCATTATGTAGTGTCCTTCCTTATCTCTTGTAACAGTCTTTATTTTAAAGTCTATTTTATCTGATACGAGTATTGCAACTCCAGCTTTCTTTCGATTTCCACTTGCATGGAATATCTTTTTCCATCCCCTCACTTTCAGTCTGTATGTGTCCTTAAGTCTGAAGTGGGTCTCCTGTAGACAGCATATATATGGGCCTTGTTTTTGTATCCATTCAGCCAGTCTGTGTCTTTTGGTTGGGACATTTAATCCACTTACATTCAAGGTTATTCTCAATATGTATGTTCCTATGACCATTTTCTTAATTGTTTTGGGTTTGTTTTTGTGGGTCTTTTTCTTCTCTTGTGTTTCCCACCTACAGAAGTTTCTTTAGCATTTGTTGTAAAGATGGTTTGGTGGTGCTGAATTCTCTTAGCTTTTGCTCATCTGAAAAGCTTTTGATTTCTCTGTTGAATCTCAATGAGATCCTTTCTGGGTAAAGGAATCTTGGTTGTAGGTTTTTCTCTCTCATCACTTTAAGTATATCCTGCCACTCCCTTCTGGCCTGCTGAGTTTCTGCTGAAACATCAGCTGATAATCTTATGCAGATTCCTTTGTATGTTATTTTTTGTTTTTCCCTTGCTGCTTTTAATATTTTTTCTTTGAATTTAATTTTTGTTAGTTTGATTAATATGTGTCTTAGTGTGTTTTTCCTAGGGTTTATCCTGTATGGGACTCTCTATGTTTCCTGGACTTGGGTGACTATTTCCTTTCTCATGTTAGGGTAGTTTTCCACTATAATCTCTTCAAATATTTTCTCAGACCTTTTCTTTTTCTCTTCTGCTTCTGGGACACCTATAATTCAAATGTTGGTGTGTTTAGTGCTGTCCCAGAGGTCTCTTATGCTGTCTTCAATTCTTTTCATTCTTTTTTCTTTATTCTGCTCCTTGGCAGATATTTCCACCATTTTGTCTTCCACCTCACTTATTCATTCTTCTGCCTCAGTTATTCTGTTATTGATTCCTTCTAGTGTATTTTTCATTTCAGTTATTGTGTTGTTCATCTCTGTTTGTTTGTTCTTTAGTTCTTCTAGATCTTTGTTAAACATTTCTTGTATTTTCTCAATCTGTGCCTCTATTCTATTTCTGAGATTCTGGATCATCGTTACTATCATTACTCTGAATTCTTTTTCAGGTAGATTGCCCATTTCCTCTTCATTTATTTGGTCTTGTAGGTTTTTACCTTGCTCCTTTTTCTATGACATATTTTTTTGCTGTCTCATTTTCTTCCCCTTTTTTTTAATGAGTGGGATTGTGTTCCTGTCTCACTGGTTGTTTGGCCTGAGGCTTCCAACACTGCAGTTTGTAGGCTGTTGGGTAGAGTTGTGCCTTGGTGCTGAGATGAGGACCTCCAGGAGACCTCACTCTGATGCATATTCCCTGGGGTCTGAGTTTCTCTGTTAGTCCATTAGTTTGGACTTGGAGCTCCCACCGCAGGAGCTTCAGCCTGACCCCTGGCTCGTGAACCAAGACCCTGCAAGTTTTGCAGGGTGGCAAAAAAAAAAAAAAAGGAGAACAATAACAAAGTAAAAAATAAAATTAGACTAGGAAACTAACAGCTACGGTAGAAAAAATATAAAAATAAAAATATAGATGAAACAACAACCAGAAGGTAAAACAGAATCACAATAGTAAAAAAGAGGAGGAGAAACAAACAAACAAAAAAAGATGCTGGAAAAGGCCTTGGTTGTGGAGGGTGGGGCCAACGCAGGGGTGAGGTTTGGGAGGTGGGAGGGGCCTATGCTTAGTACCCACAGGACTGGAAAAGGCGGGTAGGTGGGTGTGTGGGAGGGTGTGGTTTAGGCTCAACAGAACAGAAGGGGCCCAGGCGTGCCTCCCGCCTCTGGTCTTAGCGGGCAGGGGACCCCACCTGGGAGCCCAGCAGGCTGCCTGGGCTCTAGTAGGCAGAGCTCCTCTGGTCCTGGAGGGCCCCTCCCACCTGCCTCTCCTGATCTCCCCACCCTCCCTCCTATGCCCTCAGGACCCATGTGGCCTGGAGAGGGCTTTGTAGGGCAGGAGATTGGCCTGGGAGCTTAGCAGGCTCCCCGGGTCCCAGTGGGCGGAGCAAATGCCCCCAACTCTTCTCCTGCTCCTCTGGTCCCTGAGGGCCCCTCCTGTCTGCCTCTTCTGTTCTCTCCCGGTGTCTCTTCTACACCCCCTAGGACCAACTCAGCCCAGAGGGGATCTCTGAGGGTGTAGGGCCTGGCCCGGGAGCTGAGCTGACTTCCCCAGCCGATTGGGCAGGGGAAATGCTGGGCCTGCTCCCCGCTGATCTGAGCCCCGGAGAGTCCCTCCAGGTGTGGGAACCCCTCCCCACTCTCAGCCACCCCTCAGGGGCACCGGTCCTGTCCAGCCTCCACTTATCCTCCCCCCTCAGTCCCCCCATGTCCTACTGGTTAGCTTGGGGGTTCTTCCTGTTTCCTTGGGCATCAGGGTCCTCCACCAGAGTCTGGAAGGTGCCCTAGTTGTGGGGAGACGTGAACTCTGTGTCTTCCCACACCGCTATCTTGACTCTTCCCAAGTCCATACATTCTTATTGTCTGCTACTTAGTGTTTTGATGTAAGGATGTGGCCTAATATATCAACTCCTCTTAATTAATTTCCATATAGTTATTTAAAATCTTTTTCTGCTACAATAAACAGTGGTGTAACAGGGACTTCCCTGGTGGTCCAGTGGTTAAGAATCCACGCTTCCACTGCAGGGGGTGCGGGTTTGATCCCTGGTTGGGGAACTAAAGTCCCACATGCCGTGTGGTGTGGCCAAAAATTAAAAAACAAAAAAACAAAAACAATGGTGTAACAAACATCCTTGTACATATAACTACAGACTTGTGCTAATATATCTATGGAGTAAATTCCATTAAAGTGAAATTTTAGGCCAAAGTTTATGTATAATTATAATTTCGACAGTTAATAAAAACATAGTTTGGAAACTAATATTGTCCCACCTCCCTTCTTCACATCTCCCTTGTCCCTGGTGCCCCTCCCAGGTCAGTGGCTTCATGCTTTTTCTTCCCTTAGCCAAACCTGCCCTTTGCCCTTTCCACACATTTAACTTTTTTTTTTTTAAAGAATGAAGCCTTCTGTTCTGAACTGCCTCAGCTTTCTTTTTTCCCTGTAAACTTTGCTGACAGCTTCTTGTCTCCCTCTCTCTTCCTGTCTCTCAGACAGCTGAGGAAAGAGCATCCTTCCCTCCTCTACTTGCTCACTCTGTCCCTCTTACACTTTCTGGACCTTCTCCCATAAGGTACCCCTTTCTCTAGTGCTTCCTTAACCTCTCCCTTTTTACTGCCTATTTCTCCTTGGCTTATAAAATTCTCTCCCCTTTCATTTAAAACATGTTTCTAAAGCCTAGCTACCTAATACTAGATTTGGGAGGTCCACAGTGGACAAAAGAACTGCTTTGTCAAATAATTTTGAGTGTCTATCTACTGTTATCTCCCTTTTGAATATTTAGAACTCCCTCGTAGTTTGTTAAACATTCTGAGAAGTTCTGCAATGCTGGAAAGAAATCCATTTACCTTTGCTCACTCAGTATATCCCCAAATTATTTTACCATAAACCCCACCGTCTCCCTTTTGTTTTCTTCTGTAATGTTTATTAACATCTATGAGCACTTTTCAGGAAATTCTACGTTAAGCAAAAATTTTCCTTGACTCTGTGACTTGAGCAATCACCCTCATTCCTCCTTTCTAAAGTTGAAATTCTTTAAAGATGAGAGTATCTCACTTATCTGTACTTCTTTTTTCCTTTTGAACTGATGGTTTCCAGTTAACCGACTGCAGTGTGGGCTCTACCCTGACTGTTCTTTTGAATCTGCTAAGTTTGTTCTTAGATATGCAGAATGAATTCCCAAATCCAGGAGCTTTCACTCAGTCCTCATCCTTTTTTTCATCTTGTTGTGGGAAATGATACCAGAGACAACTTTACCCTTCCAATTATTTGTTTCTTTCCTTACAGAGATATTGCATTACTCTGTTTCTTTCGGATCTTTCCTTCCCTTTTTAATTTTTGCCCCCTTTAGCTTTATTTAGTCACTCAATGATGTGTAAGTGTTTATGTGCACCACGGGAGACACTGGGGATTATGATGGTGAATAGGACACAGTTTGCCCTCAAGTAACCTCTCTGCAGTGTGATCTATGTGGGGAGAATATAACCTTCCTTCTACACTGGGCATTCTCTGGGTTTCTATGCACGGTGTCCCACCCCTCCCCTTCCCTTCCTTTCTCTTTTCTTCTTTCTCCTGCAGTCTCTCCCTGGTGACTTCATCCATTCCCTAGGCTTCGACTACACTGTATATATAGATGCACCTCCCACTTCTGACTACTTGTCTCTCAAACTGCAAACTCACATTTTCAAAAACCTGACTGATTTATTTACCTATATGCCAGGAAACACATTAAAAGTCAACATTTTGAAAATGAAAATTCTCTCCATGTTTCTCTCCAGCTGCATACAATGATGTTCCTCCTGACCTTGCTGTCCTGCTCATGGCACTGCTGGCTTGGCCACATCACTGAGGCCACCGTCAGTGGCTTCCCCCTTTCTCCTTCCTGCACATCGGTCAGTGCCAGGGCCCGAAGAGTCTGTCTCCTCATTGTCTGGTCTCACTGTTAGAAGATCAGCTCCTCTCTCTCTGTCTCTGAATTGTTGAATCTCCTCCTGAGTGAACCTCTTGAATTTGGTGTCCTCTGTCCACTGTTTATGTCCATTCCAAATTAATCGCTTTTTGGCAAAATTTTATTATGTCTCTTATCATCAGCAACTTTTAATGCCTTGTTTTGTGCCTTTATAAATATAACTTCTGCAGTCTAACAACCAAGGCTCTGCATAACGCCCCTCTTTCTTCAGCTCACGTTTCCATCCTACTCAAACTTTGAAGTCCAATCCAGAGGCCACCTGCTGCAGAAACCCTTCTGCTTTCCTCAACCAGCTCTGCTCTCTCTGTCCTCTGAAGCCCTGTTGGCACCTCTTCTCTTATGACTCTTACTAATCTGTGTAGTAATCTAATCTAGCCTTTTATTTCTTTTCTATTCCTCTCTTCATCCCTACTTAGGTGTTAACTCACCTTCTTGGAATACCATAAATGATTGGATGATCACTGCTCTTCACACTTGTGTGTCAAGGGTCTTAAGAATCAGAGATCAGTGACCACCCTTTGCCCCTCAGTATACTGCCTAGGTACAAGGTCACCCTATTAGGAGAGAGTCACTGTACAGAGACTTGACCCGGGACACTGGCTGGATACAGTGATGAGGAACTATTTGGAGAGAAGTACCTCAAAGCACTAGCAGAATCTAAAGAGAAAACCTGGATTCTTGATGAAGTCACTGAGTGCGTGGACCACTAAAGGCCACTTACCTTTGGACTTCTTATTAAGAAAACAGCAAATCTCTTGTTACTTAGGTTTTTGGTTTGAGTGAAAATGAATACTTCCAACTGATACACAGAGCTCTGAAAACTTCTTAAATCCCTTTCCTCACTTCTGCACCCAAAAGCACCAACACACTTTACAACTCTGCCCTAGCAGCAGCGGAGGTCAGATTCAGGCAGTTCAGAAAGCCTGCTAGTTGAGATGGGCTCTAGCAGGGAGGGAAGGGGGAGCGAAAGGTAAGCAGGGGAAGAAGCAGTGATTTCTCTGTAAGTTGGGGATTGTCTATATGGTTCGCGTAAAAAAGAAGGTGCAAAAGTCAAATACTAGTTCAAGAAGCTTCCATCTGACTGGAATGTAAAGTTGCATATCCGGTACTGCACAGAGTAGTGGTAGTGGGTAATCACCCAAATATTTATTTTTCAAATGTCTCTTACATTCAGACATTCTCCAGAGTTACTTTTTGGAGGAAGAGTTGAGTTATCTGTTCTGGGTTTTATTCTTAGAATAATATTTTTGTATTGATACATTGTCATAATTTGCTAGCTCTTACAGACTCCTGCCTTCCTAAAAATGTTTCTGACTCTTCCATGTTTGTTCAAATGAAGGTTTTCATCATAACCATGGGTATGGAAGTCAGAGTACGATGGACTTTGGCTGCTTATTCATGAGAGAGAGGTCTTCAGGACAGATGTCAAAGACAGCGTGATAAAGATGTGACCTGGGAGATGGAGTTCAAGGCCAGAGGAGTCCCATGTCAAAGGTTAACCCGAGTAGAGGCAGTAAAAAAAGTCGGTTGTAAAAATTCGTGGCCAGCTGTGGAAGGGCAATACCTGGATTCACATTCAATAGAACTGACCCAGAGTCCGTCTCTTGGATGCAAGGTAAGCAGTTTGTCCTTCCCCTGCTTTCTGCTTGACTAGAGATAAGGCTTTTATGCTTATCCCTGGATAGGACTGAAAATTGTTTTCTGAAAATTTTTAGTCATTTCGTAAATCCCTTTGAGATAACTCTCATTTAAAAATTTTCTGTAGTTTTTTGAATCACTTACCTACTTTATTACATTAAATCAAGCATGGTGCTGACTTATAATGGGCTGGTATCTTTCTCTTAATTTTCTATCCACACAGGTTAAGTGAGGGCACCCAATAGTGTACATTAGTGACAGAGGTGGGAATATGGTCAGTTCCTGGGGTATCTGGGTTGGGTACCCAGCACTCAGATGCAGTGGCTGAAAAACCTGCTTCCTGATCCTATATGAGCAGAAGTTATTTCTTACAAAAGAATTGTGGAGCTGTGCCAGAGAGAAGGCAAAGAAAATTCATTTTTCTCTTTTCTCTTCAGCCCCTCCACCTTCCCTATAACGGTTGCATGTTCCTAAGCCAGAGTCATATAAAAATCAATCCCATTACCTGACTACCTGGTGCTATGGGACATCCAGCGTTAAGAAAAATGTCATGAATGAGAATGGTGGCCTTTCAAGGGCTTTTTATTGATTTTCAGTGGGTTTAACTGCTATCCCCAGGCTTTCAGACAACATTATCTCTTTGTATTGAAAATTGATTGTACTTTTTGTTTTTAAGTGGAACTTGCCTGGTGCGAGGAAACTAGCAGAGTCAGTCTTGATGCACCAAATTAGGGACATGACTGTGAGATTCATACTTTGGGGCACTTTGGGTAGCTGTAAGGATCAAAGGAAGCCATGGGAAGAGGTAGAGTCAGAAAATGGGAACTGAGACAAGGTAATGATAAATAGGACAATGGATCATTAACAGGTATGGAAAGGAATAGCCTGGCTGGGACTCTGAGAGGTCACCTGTGCAGTAAAGGTCCCCTCCCTCCACCACCAAGGTCCTCCAGGTGCTCATGGAAGATAAACTTAACTGTGCAAGTGCTCATGAGCTCTGGGAAGGAAAAATGACTATTGTCTTAGGTTCAAAACAGCTCTACTCTGAAATCATCTGTGAGGAAGTGAACCAAAAAGGGAAAGAATTTCTCTACTCACTGGAGAGAATGATAAGCCACAGATATCTGGTGGCCACTGGTCCCAAATGAACATCTGTAGGATGGCAGAGGTCCGAGGCCAGCATCAGTAGAGAACTGGAGCAAGAGGATGGCTGAGCTGTAGTAGTGGCTCTGATGGTGTTTGATTAACTCTTCCCTCACTGCACACCCCCTCCTGTCCCCTCCCCACTCTTGGAGACTCTGATAAAGTGATTTCATCAAGGACCCAGGCCTGGTGAGGCTTAGGGGTCATTTAAATGCTGTGTGTGGGCACTTTTGAAAAATTTGGAATGTTTAGGGAGAGGACTTCCTATGCAAAAAAACTGACACCTTCTACTCTTTACATGGGTGAGGACTTACAGCACTGAGATTGGGGTTATTCTTGTACATATAACCCTATTACATTCTTTGCTTATACAGCCTGAATCCCAAGACGGATGGAGTAGAATTATCCCTTAGCTCCTCTGGTCATAACCTTTACTTTGTTTTTCCCTGCAAGGATACCCTTGATGCTTATTTTAACTATATTGCATCTTCTATGAAAAATATTAAGTGGAAATATTTATCCACTATTCTACCTTCTACCCCCAGATGTTTTTTCCACTTAAGAACTGAGAAAAAAATGTCATAAATTCTGTTGTGTAAGACTGAAGTGTCCCCCAACCTATTATCCTACATTTTTAACCCCTTTTGAACACCTTTACCTAGCTGCACCATTGTCACTTTAAATTCAGTTTGTCCAAAATGAGCCACCCTCATCTCTTTTCTTCTCAAACCAACTTCCTCTCCTGGCTCCCCTATCACTGTTAATGATCTGATTATTCCATTTGTCTCCAGTCTCAGAATCTCTGTGAGTATCAATACATAATTACCGAGTATCTAAAATGTGCAGATCACTGGGTTAAAATTTGTGTGGGATACAGAGATGTGCAGAAACATTGATCTCATAAAGGAAAGGATGTTGTGGGGCGCCACCCAGATCCCCTTCAGAAACAAGCCATTCATTCTCCTTGATACCTGATGTGTTGGTTGCTGATGGCTCCCACCTGAGTCCTTCTGTGAGCCTAAACCTCTACCTGCAGAAGGGAGCTGCCTTGCCTGAGGGTACACAACCCACGCCAATAACCGGCCAACTGAGGGAACAAAGGCATGGCTTCCTTGGTTCAGTTGGAGCAACTCTACAGGGCCATCCCAGCTCCAGAGTCTCCATGGGATTGGTGTCCCAGCTCAACACCCCACTGCCCAGTTCCACTGCCCTACTCCTCACAGGTGTTCCCAGGAGACTTTCCGATAAAACAACTTCAGAGTTTCTTTCTCCAAAGGCAGTGGTCCTGTCTCCTCTTCCCCTCACCCTCCACACCCAATAGGTTAGACTGGTTCAGATAATTACAATTCAAACAAGTTAAAACTGGTTTAAGCCCTCCTAGCAGATGGCAGGGTGGGCGTCACCACGCTCTTGTCCCTTTCCCCCTTTCTCCTGGATTGAGAACCCAGAGGGGCTTTTTAAGTCTAAATAAGAGTTCCACTTTCAAGGGTGGAAAACCCCTGAGGTTGCCATTGCTGGCTGCCACTCTTGTGTTGTTGGATTCTGGTTCTTCATCTCTCCACGTGGCTCAGCCGGCTGCAGTAAAGTTTGTGGTGAAGCAGATCCAGTCCTGGCTGGGGCGACCCTGGTCTGTGGATGACTCCACTCTCTCAAACAGAGTGCCCGTCGCTGGGTTTCCTAGGCTGGAGCTCTTTGTGCCAATTCCATTCAGCCATCTTCAGAGACCCTCTCCTCTGAAACCCAGCCACCCAGAGGCTCCAAACCTGCCAAGCTGTACCCCATTACTATCCTAGACCAGTCAAAATGGACTGTTTTTTCTTTGAGATTACATTAAAGTTATAAATGTATTTAACATACATTTATTTAATGTATTTAATATAATTTATGAAGAAGATGATATATTCATGATGACATATCCAAGAACATGGAATGAAGGTCTATTTGTTCAAGTCTACTTGTGTGTCCTTTAGGAGTCTTTAAATATTTTTCTCATATAGGTTTTGAATATATTTTGCTTAGTTTATGCCTAAATATTTCATTTTATTGTACAATATTTTGCTGCATAGATTGTGTTGTCTCCGTTTATTTTCTAACTGGTATTTGTTTGGATATATTGATTTTTTTTTTCTATTTGGCAATTAAAAAACTCATATGTGTCCTATTTCATCTCATCTTTTCTCCACCTGTTCAAATTCCACCAGTCCCTCAGGATGTATATCCAGTAAGATAGCCTCCATAAAATACTTTTCCTACTTGAAAAAAATATCTTCTCATTTCTAACCTGCATTAAGTTATGTTTGTACCTTTTTGTGGGCACCTACCCTAGTCTATCTTGTGTTATAATTTATGTATTTGTCTTAATTTCTTATTTTTCATCTTTTTAAAGACAGCAACTTATCTCTTAACTATTTTTGTCCATCATGGTAACTTCTTTCCTTCCATGTGGTAGAGAATAATAATTAAGAAATTGAATTAATTGACAAAGAAAAGTGATGATGAAACCAGAAATATAGTTTCCTGAGTGGGTGCTGTCTTCATTTATTTATTCAAGAAAAGGTAATTAAGCATCTACTATGGCCCAAGCACTGTTCTGTTAGATCACAAGATCTAAAACCTTTTTTGGAAATACTTTTTCCCTTCAAAATCAAAATCTATTGACCTGGGTTTGGTCATAGATGAAAGAATAAGTATTTCTTTAAAAAATTAAGACTATTTAGAAGAACAATTATGTTGCTTCAAAAATATTAAGTTAGAAACCTCATGGGAAACACATCAGTTATTATGATAAAGTCAAGGACAGGGGTTTTACTTTTCCATTGATTTCCATTGTATATATGGAAAATTGTTTAGGGTGATAAAAAATTAAATCTCTCAGAAGACTGGGTTTAGTATAGTCTATAGCTCTGTAGCATTCTTTCTCCCAATACATTATGCTTTACTCATGTCTTGTGAGTTATACTGGATGTGTGTCAGTTGATTTTTAATTTTTTATTATTTACCAGCCTTTATTGAACTCTACACTATCCCTTTAGTACTATAGGGATTTACTCTGTTTTTGGGAATTCTCTGTCCGCAAACCTTTAGTGTTAAGTATTTTGTTCCCCATTTTCTCTTTTTGCTTACATGTGTATAATGATTAATTTCATTCACAAAGTTTTACTTTGAGATGTTGTCATTTCTTATATAGGCCAATCAAACCTTTATTTCAATGATTAAGATTGTTCAAAATTAGTTAACTTTATTATTTTTATAATGAATTGATATTGAAGTTGAGATTGAGAATCTTTATTATAATAAACTGCCTTTTAATATTTGTGAAAATCTTAGAAAATGCATTTAAAGTGTGTAATATAATTTCTCTCTAATCTTTCAGTAGCTAATTCATTCTCTTCAGGTGGTTTATTAGTATATATATTTTACTCAGTAGCTAATTCATTCTCTTCAGGTGGTTTATTAGTATATATATTTTACTAAGGTCATTGTTAGAAATAGAAAATTTGTTTACTTCATTGGCAAATAAAAATGTTAACAGGCCTTAACAAAACAATTAATATTTTCATCTGGAACTAAGATAACTAATGGCTCCAACTACACCCACTGGAAGCAGGTAATACTCAAGTGAATCACCAAATTCAAGATTAGCATTTAAAGGAGAGGATAAATGTTTCCCAAAGTGTGGTCCTTGGATCAGAATATCTTTCCATGAGGACTAAGATACATGCGCTACAGGTGATTTTGCTGCACACAAAGGGTGCACTGAGCTACAATTGGTCAGACCCAACCTGATGAGCATTGAGCATTGCTTTCTTCATTGTTACTTTTAAAGAAACTGTTCAAAGGAACTGCCAACCTCTCATTCATGGAAGCAGAAACTATATGATACAGGGACCTTAGAGATCATCCAGTCCAAGAACATTATCTTATAGGCAACGGGCCATCAAGTTTCACAGAGCTCAATGACCTAGTCCAAGTTCATATGTTAAGAGTGGAAGACAGAGAAATGTGTTAAAATGAGAGGAACTGGGCATTCCCAGTGCATTGTAAGAGTAGTAATTGAAACCGTGGGTAATCATTAGTCAAATCCATTTCACCGGCCTTCACTAATCAAGACTTGCACGTCCTCTACTTGACATGCGGCCCTAAGCAAGATGTTAGCCCGAGTTGTTTTCCAGGAACTTGGAGTCAGCTGTGTCTAGTTTGAGCTGAGCTGGTTAAGGCTGGTCAGGACGACCGACCCAACCCTCCAAGTGGGCACACATGAGCATCCTTGGTGACCTTTTGACATTTGAGGGCCAAAAACTCCACCCTCAGAGCATGTTAAGCACCTCCAGTTTGCACGTGCAGAGGCCTGTAGCTTAGTTACACCTGCGCAGAACGAGGATTAGGGCACTTTTTCAATCATGTTTCTCCAGGCTCCCCACGCTCCCCACGCCTCGGACCACCTGCTGCTTTATTCGTCATCCCATAATACCCCTAGACGCTTGCCTTCCGGGAGGCGGGTCTGAGGCTTATTTTTCCGTTTCCTCGCTTGGCGGCCTTGTGAATACATCCTCTCTGCTGCGAACCTCGGCACCTCAGTGTTTTGGCTTGCTGTGCATGGTGCAAAACCAACCTGATGAGGTAACGTAATTAGTCTTGGTTCTGCCACTGAGTGGATCCAAGACGACTGATTTTCCATTATTTTGTCTTACCTCTCTCTTGTGCACACTTCCTTAACAGAATTGAGCAACTAAGTAAATATTCTGTTGTATGCTAGTGGCTAATGAAATGTGTCATGGGCTTGGGCTTTAATTATTTCTTCTTCCTGGTAACTCGGTAACTTAGTTACTTTGTGTCAGGGATACTAGAGAGGTATATTATGAACAGAGACAACAGTGTGAGATTTGGAGTCCGGGGAGCTGACTTTAAGTCCCCGTTAGCAAATGTGATAAGCTGCTGCTGCTGGTGTGTTTGTTATTGTTAATACTAACTGAATGCGCGACCTTGGGAGAATCATGTTCTAGATTTTAATTCCTCGTCCATTAAAAGAAAAAAGTCCCTGCCCCTGAATTTACTGTAAGTATCCTTCAAAAAAATAATGAAATGCTTAGAAAAGTTAAAATCACTATATAAGTGATGCTATTACCATTTAATTATTCCTAAACGTAATAGAATACTATTATAACTGTTTTTACGAATAAATCATTGATTTCACGTGTTTTTTTTCCAAAAAGGATTTGTGGTGGCTTCAAAGAGAATAATAAAATAGAAATAGAAAAAATATCAGGACCAAAGAAAAAAGGAGAATATAAAGGTTAGCAGAGTGTAGTTTTGCTCATAGAAGAGGACATACAGACATATATAGGCATCACTTCCATTAAGCGCTTCAATGTTCTTTAAATAACTGCCACCTGAGGAGATGTCTGTCTTATAACACTTTTAAAAATTGTTTTTAGTTGCTTAAATAAGGGCACTTGATTAGTACTGGGGAGAACTCTGCTATACACCCAGACTGGGGGGGGGGGGGCGTGCCTCGTGCCTTTGTTTTTTTCTCCACGCTCTTTTATGTCTCAAGGTGGAGGCATGGTGTTACATGACTTTCTAATGAATGCACAACCAAAATCACATTTTCAAAAGTCTTTAAGAGACAAGGAGAATACATGAGGATATCTGTTCGAAAAATCTGCTAGGGGGATGCACAGTGGGCAGCATATCAACTCAATTTTGTGAACATTTACATAAATTAGAGGTTAGTGAAAGGGAGCTAGGGGTGAGGGAGGGGTTCATGCTGAGCTTCTTCAAATAGGACATTCTGTGACTGTGGTGACAGCCAATTAAAAATGGATGACACTAATACCTTGTCTTTAGCACAAGATAATTAGACTGAATCTCTAGGATATATACCAAAGCTCATCGAAGCTCAGCTTTCACTCTCCTAGCAGAAAGAAATGAAAATAGCATGAGGTTTAGACAGAAGCAAAGATAATAATTTGAGATTGAAATGGTAAGAGCTACTTTGAAAATGAAGTGAAAGCGGAGTGACTACTAAGTGAAGAGAAAAAAAGTGTTATGGCCTGAATGTTTGTGTCCCCGCAAACTCACATGTTGAAATACTAACCCAGAGGTGATACTGTTCGGAGGGAGGTGGGGTCTTTGGGAGGTGATCTGGTCATGAGGGTGGAGTCCTCATGAATGGGATTAGTGCCCTTATAGAAGACTCTAGAAAGAGCTCTCACCACCTCTGACACAGTAAACCAGGAAGTGGGCCCTCACCAGACACTGAATCTGCCAGCATCTTGATCTTGGACTTCCCAGCCTCCAGAACTGTGAGAAATACATTTCTGTTCAAAGCCAGTCAGTGTATGGTAGTTTGGCTAAAGCAGCCTGAAGGAACTAAGACAGAAGGGAATGAGAAATGAGAAGAAAGGCCCAGGATTTAGGATGGATTAAATGAAGAAAAGGGTTCAGTGTCTTTAGTGGGGGTTCAGACAGACATGGACTGGGACTTCTCACTCTGCTTCCCACCCGGGTTTGACAGTTTTTAGTTAAATACTTGGAGGGCTGGGCTTTTTTTTTTTTTTTTTAATTTATTTTTGGCTATGTTGGGTCTTCGTTTCTGTGCGAGGGCTCTCTCCAGTTGCGGCAAGTGGGGGCCACTCTTCATCATGGTGCGCAGGCCTCTCACTATCGCGGCCTCTCTTGTTGCAGAGCACAGGCTCCAGACACGCAGGCTCAGTAGTTGTGGCTCACGGGCCCAGTTGCTCCGCAGCATGCGGGATCTTCCCAGACCAGAGCTCAAACCCGTGTCCCCTGCATTAGCAGGCAGATTCTCAACAACTGTGCCACCAGGGAAGCCCCAAGAGGGCTGGACTTTTGAGTTACTTATTTCTGATCTATAAGTGGAAAATCTCCCATGAGCCTTAGTGTGATGTCAATGATCCTCTTGGTAATAAGACCAAATGATGGATTAGGATAACATCTGAAGACATTTAGCATTAACAGAAGAGAAGGAAAAAAGTAGATTAGAAGAAGGTGGGGAGAAAAGGAAAACATGAAAGTAGGAGGAGAGCATTTCACCTGATATACCCTTGTGCTATAGGGAAATGGCTCTCAAACTTATAGTATGTAATTCTGTTTGTCAGTAGAGACCCTAGAACTTGCATTTATAACAAATTCCCAGATGATATTGATGGAGCTGATCTGGAGACAAATATCCACTACTATCAGGGTTTAAATTTACCCTGTTTTGAGGAATGAGACTGTACTGTTTCTAGTGTAGACTCCAACATTTTCCAGTTTGTTGACCACATTGAAAATGAACTTTAGGCAAAAGGCTTTAAACTACAAGCTGAGAGTCTCGAAGACAAACTGGGAGTATTAGCCATTGTCGTACATGTACACAGAGGCTGAGCAATCATTAGAAGGGATAACTGCCCTACTCAATGGCAGGGCTGTTCACAGTAATAAGTTTGTGTGTTGCCTAGTCCAAGTGACTTCTCATGTGTTGCCTGATAGAGTGGTATGTGTGGGGAAATAAAAAAATTGTGACATGGGTTCCACAATGACTTTCCACATTCTTCTGTATAAAGCCCAAGTCTCCTGTCACAATTATAAGCAGTCTTCTCTCCATCCTGGTACAGCAGTAGGATTAGTTGTGAATGCCTTTTGCTGCAAGAAATACAAATCCTGACCAACAGTGGACTAATAAAAAGACCTTTATTTTTGTCTCATAATGAGAAGTCTGGAAGTAGGTGCCTGCTGGGGTTGGTTCAGTGGCTCAGTGGTGTCAGAGTTATTTTCTGGGCAGTTCTCTGGATCTTTTACTTTGTGGTAGCACCCCCTTTCAATGCAGGAAGGATAAAGGGGGTGGCACCAGCCATAGTTGATTCTTTTTTTTTTTTTTTTTAATTTTATTTATTTATTTATTTATGGCTGTGTTGGGTCTTCGTTTCTGTGCGAGAGCTTTCTCCGGTTGCGGTGAGCGGGGGCCACTCTTCATTGCAGTGCGTGGGCCTCTCACTATTGCGGCCTCTCTTGTTGCGGAGCACAGGCTCCAGGCGCGCAGGCTCAGTAGTTGTGGCTCACGGGCCTTGTTGCTCCGCGGCATGTGGGATCTTCCCAGACCAGGGCTTGAACCCGTGTCCCCTGCACTGGCAGGCAGATTCTCAACCACTGCGCCACCAGGGAAGCCCCATAGTTGATTCTTTTATTAAGAAATGAAATCCTTTCCAGATTCTAGAAGACTTTCCTTTACACTTTACTGGACAGAACAGTACAGGTGCAGCATTTAGCTCCTTTGGCCTCTATAGGGAGGTGGGCAAAGAAAATGAAGTTGATGAGAGTGTGTTGGTCAACATATGGTGTCTGCCAGAGAAACAGACTTAAATCTCCTCTTCATGTTGAAATTCACTCATCAGAGACGAGCTTGTCTGTCGGTCTCTCCAGGAAAGCCTCTCCTGTCCAATCAAACTCTTGCCCCATGAAGTGGCAGTGCCCAGGGAAAACATGGCAAATCACATTGGTCCCCTGCACAGCACTGCAGCCTCCCAGGCAGCCTTGGGGCCCTAATGGCCAGGGCACACTGGGCTTCTCCAAGGAGTAGATGTTGCCTAAGGCCACTCTGCTCCTCTCTTAGGAATTCGTTTCCCCTCCTAGTACAAGCTCACATAATCCTTATCTGTGTTTGAACATTCTTTTTTCCTACGGAGGGACTAATTTTTTTTTTTTGCAAGTGGTGCAGCTAGTTTATTTTATATTTTTACATCTTTATTGGAGTATAATTGCTTTACAATGTTGTACCAGTCTGTGCTGTAGAAAAAAATGAATCAGCCACATGCATACGTACATCCCCATATCCCCTCCCTCCTGAGCCTCCCTCCCCCCCTCCCTATCCCACCCCTCTAGGTCTTCACAAAGCACCGAGCTGATCTCCCTGTGCTATGCACCAGCCTGCCACTAGCTATCCATTTTACACTTCGTAGTGTATATATGTCAACGCTACTCTCTCACTTCAGGAGGGACTAATTTGACATGTGAGTAAACCTCACCAAATTCCTTTGAATTCCTTTCAAATTAGTGTCACCCATAGGAAGACACACGTGGTGATCATGATTTTCTCCAGCTGCTGTTTGAAAGTGCTCCTGGATGACTCCACCAGCAGCTGAAAAACTAGGTCATTACAGCCTTTGCCTTGGAGAGGCCATGCGTTACACAAAGGAGCGCTAAACAAAGAGCCCAGTGGGTCTCCAATGCTTCACTGATACCGCTGTTGTGAAATCAGTTTATCTGATGCACACGAGAACCAGGCCTCCACAGACAACACAAGCCTGTGTTAAAGAAGAAGCCTATATTGACAAGTGCACAGTTTCATAGTTATTAGGGGCTTAGCTTTCCTTTGTATCCGTAAATTGGAATCCACACTAACTTATGTCTCCTCCACGTGGAGTTCTCACCATTTGACTTCTCGTTCTCAGAGGAGTGAGCGTTATTTCCAGCAGCCTGGGTATGTTTAGAGAAGATTCCCCAGTTTGGGGAGGATAGCAGCTTTATCCATTATGGTTCTGTGTTACCCCAAGAGCCAGAACAATAGCAGAATTCTCCCAACTGTAAATCCCTGGTCTTTCCTTTGGATAGGTGCCTCTGGAAGTAATCTTGTTCAGAAAATATTTGTTTGGAACCTTTTTCTATTACAGCAGTCTAGAACATATGAGAGACATAATTAAAAACAAACAAACAAAAAAAAACATGCTCTCAAGGAACTGATAATCTCCAGGAACTGATAATCTAGGTGGGGAGGTAGGACGTACATTCTGGAGTAATGTTGACAATAAATGAATTGGGAGTTGGTGCGTGGGGGAGGTAAGAGCAAGTCATGGCTCAAATGTTCTTACTGAGATTTAGCAGATTTTCTTAAGTGGACTTTTTCCACTTGCTATGTGCCCTTAGGACAATTTCCAGGAATTAAATTTTCAGCAGCTGAATGGTTGTATCAGTGGCGAGAAAGTCCATGGTCCTCTCACCACCATTCTGGACATTGATCCATTTACATATATTTTTAGTTCTAAGAGTATCTTTCTAGTCTTTTATACTGACTAAATTAGATAAATTTTATGGCAATTAATATGCAAACACCACCAACATTCCCCTTTATTTCTCATTTTCAACAAAGGTAATTCATAATCAGCTTTACATTCTCAAACACTTATTTTAACGGTCTTTGCCTAAGTTTTAGTTGCTATGGAAACATAGGAACTATCAATAAAAAATGTGCAGTCTGATGGAGAAGGCCCTATAAATGCCGACTGTTTATTTCCGAGGTGCCTTTTGTATTGATGGGCATGTCTTCACTTCTGTACGGTATATAGAGGCAGTGTAATATTTGAGTACACATGTGCTGAAATTTGCGCTACCTGGGCTGCCTGGGTTTGAATCGCCACTCCACCGCTCACTAGTTGTGACCTCGGAAGAAAGAAACAAGCTTGCCAAGGAGAGAGTTGGACTTTCCAAGATCCTGTGTTCATGATTATTTTTAATGATTACATAGGTTTATCTGCTTTATAAAAAAATGTTATGTGATGTGTAAATAAATTAATTACCTGACCTTAAAGATGCTGAAGCTGTTCAGAAATTCTTCCTTGAAGAAATACAGCTTGGGGCTTCCCTGGTGGCGCAGTGGTTAAGAATCCGCCTGCCAATGCAGGGGACACGGGTTCGAGCCCTGGTCCGGGAAGATCCCACATGCCGCGGAGCAACTAAGCCCGTGCACCGCACCACAACTACTGAGCCAGCGCTCTAGAGCCCGCGACCCACAACTACTGAGCCTGTGCACCACAACTACTGAAGCCTGTGCACTTAGAGCCCATGCTCCGCAACAAGGGAAGCCACCGCAGTTAGAAGCCCGTGCACCACAATGAAGAGTAGCCCCTGCTTGCCGCAAAAATAAATAAATAAATAAATAAAAAGAAATACAGCTTGGTGAAGAGTTACTAGCTCAAGGTGAATATGAGAAGCGTGTGGACCATCAGACAAATGCAACTGCTGTGTGTGGACGGACAGCCACAGCAGTTACTGCAAGTGTTGCAGCAAACTCTTCCACCACCAGTGTTCCAGATGCTTCTGACTAAGCTCCCAACAATTAGTCAGAGAATTGTAAGTGCTCAGAGCTTGGCTGAAGATGATGTGGAATGAGAAACAGATGTCAAATAATAATCTCAATTAAAAAATATTTTAAAAATCTTAAAAAAATGTGGAGTCTTATTTTTGAGCTGGTTTTGAAGCAGGTGAATGACATAAATGAAAGCAACATATTTGATTATAGTTCTTGGGGCAATTTCATATCTGAAATCAGTTTCGTTAAATGTAATGATGCACTGAATATTCTACGCACCTCTGCAGCATGAGATTTCCCAAAGAGAATTTAGTTGCAACCGATAGATGTGTTGCAGCCAACACCCAAGCAGGGCTTGGATCACCTGGGACGTGGCAATGATTAGTCCTAATAATCTGGCAGCTGTAATGTTATTTAATATGTCAACTCTGTGAGCTAATGTAGGTTTGACTGATGACGCTGATCAGGAGTGAGACGAATGCACTCAACTTTGATTGTTTGGAGAGAGTGCACAGGGTTGGTGCCAGGTAGAATAAAGCAAAATGCCAAGTTCATGTCTTGTATTACATCTGTGCTCTACAGGCTGGTATCCATCCCCTAAACGCTCCTGCTCCCATAAGACTCTTGCCATTCATGGAGCAGGCCTAACTTGAGAGAGCTAGATTGTAGAGGTTTTAGGCAACTTTTCGGTTACTGCAGAAAGAATGGGATCAGATTAACAGTTACAAATTAACAGCACAGCATGTCACACTCACTCTCTCTGAACAGTCTCTCTAATGAAATACAATTGGTGTTTCAAAACAACATAGTAATTCTTGGGTTAAGATGTGGCAACGCCATTTCATTCTTGACAGTTGAGCCTGTGTAGCTTTCATAATAAGACCATTGGCTCTGTACGTAAAGGAGATGGAGAAACGTTAGATAATGGCCACTTTTCAGTCTTCATTCTTTTGCAGCTTCACGTCTAACTAGCATATTCAGAGTTTCAAAAGAAGCCCACCTTTCCTGCATGTATTAGCCTAATTTGACTAAACATCTGAGACCTGTTCATAGAACTGGGTGTTGAAGTCTGTTTGCCTTTCCTGAGAAAAGCACCATCACTCACTGCCCCTTGGTGACCTCAATCCATATTTCATGCCTTTGTGGACAGTTTCATGTAATTTTCTGTTACCGACATCACTGCTCTGCTCCTCTCTGATGTTGAGAAGACCATTAGCATTTCCATATCTTTCTTTAAAGTCATGTGCTGATAGGCTGGCGCATTCAGTTTTCAATTAAATGAGAAGGCTGGGATAGCTGGCTCACTGGGTCTTAGAGTTTTGCAACCCATAACTTTAACTTTCAGAATTTATATTCTTCCCACCCAGGCACTTTCCAAGGAACGAGGATAGAGTGGGCCAATCTTTATTACTCCTCTTTGTTCAGGAACATCAATCCCTGCATCTATCATTACTAAAGTCTAGTTTGCCACATTTGCCAGGAGGCGTAGCAGGTGTGCATGGAAATAGAATGATAGGACATTTGTCTCCCTGGGAGAGCAGACTCTCTACCCCAGTCTTCCGTTAAGCTGTAATACAGGAGAGAATGCTACGTATCACTATAAAGGTTCTTACTGTCTTGCAAGTTCAGAGGTTACTTTTAACCAGGAGAATGAGGGAAAGTTTCATAGAGCAACATTTAATTTGTGTGATCACCTTGAGTGATCAGTGGGATTTTGACATTATGAGATGCAGCAAAAAGAATTTTAGAGAGATGACAAATGTCACAAAAACAAGGGATGGAGAAAGTGTGGAGTTGGAGAGTAAAAGTGGCCCGTTTTGTTTAGCCACAGTGGATTGAGTTCAGAATGTTAAGGAATTGGTATTTAATTCTGAGGAATAATTGGAGGATTTGAGGGAGAGAATGTGATGACTTCCCGGGGCTTTCCAACACCTTACAGCTTTTGTTTCTCAGGCCACGTCTTGTGAACTATTTCAGAGTTTTGAGTCCTTCTTTGAATTTCAAATTCAGATTTCATTGCTGCCTATATTACTTGGGACAATTGTGGAGCATGGACCAATGTCCTGGGGCTTGGGTTCTGTCAGCCCTTGTCTGGTATCTTGACTGTCACTATCAGATGCTCTGATTGTCCTGGGTTATGCTAGTTGACACAGTTAGTGGGCCCAGTGCAATCCTGGTAGTGGATTGCAATACACGCACGTGTAAACACACACAAACACACACAATCACACTCCACACGCATATTCTTTAGTTTCACCTGCTTTAAACTTTCAGTGGAATCATAATCCATGTTCTCTTCTATGATTTGCATCTCTTACTCAGTATTCAGTCTTTGAGACCCTCTCATTGTCTGGTTGTTGCTGTGTTTCCATTGTTTCATTTGTTTTCGTTGCTTTATAATTTTTCTTTGTTTATACCACGGTTTATCCTTTCTACTGCTTCTACTTTTGGGATTTTGAAAAATGCTGAAATACATATTCATGAACTAATCTTCTGATACACATGTGCAAACGTTTCTTTAAGGTCTTTTTTCCAGGAGTGTAAGTGTTGGATTAAAAGGATGCACACACCACATTTTTCTAAGCAATTGCAAGTAGATGAGAGTTCCTTTTGCGCCATGTCCTGTTGTTTGATTTTTAAATTTCTGCTAAACAGGTGGGTGTGAAATTGTATCTTACTATAGCTTTATCTGGTATCCCCCCCCAACCCAATACCAATCAGCTTGAGCATCTTCTTTTGTTTTGTTTTGGGGCCATTCTTGTTTTCTGTACCGATCAGCAAGAAAAGTGTTTAAAAAAGTCCCATTGTTATGGTGGAATTTTCTATTTCTTCTTGTAGTATTGGCAATTTTTGCTTTATGTATTTTGAAATAATTTTATTAGGTGCATGCAAACATAGGATTACTGTAAATCCTGGTGATTTAAAACTTTTGTCACCACCTTTATCTTTTGTAATTTAAATTTTTTCTTTGTTCATTTTGCGTGATATTGCCTCACCAACTTTGTTAGTACTTATCTTTTGCTACTTTTTGAATTTTTCTGTATGTTCATATTTTAGATTATACATATACAGATACACACATGTATGCTGTATTTTTTTTTTTTAAATTTATTTTTAATTTTATTTATTTATTTATTTATGGCTGTGTTGGGTCTTCGTTTCTGTGCGAGGGCTTCCTCTAGTTGCGGCAAGCGGGGGCCACTCTTCATCGCAGTGCGCGGGCCTCTCACTATCGCGGCCTCTCTTGTTGCGGAGCACAGGCTCCAGACGCGCAGGCTCAGTAGTTGTGGCTCACGGGCCTAGTTGCTCCGCGGCATGTGGGATCTTCCCAGACCAGGGCTTGAACCCGTGTCCCCTGCATTGGCAGGCAGACTCTCAACCACTGCGCCACCAGGGAAGCCCGTATGCTGTATTTTTAATGCCCATTTTTATAACTTTTGTCTTAACTGCAGAATTTAGTCTACTGACATTGAATGTAATGATTGACATATTTGGATTAAATCTAACATTTTGTACTGTTGTCCAATTTGTTCTTTGTTTTTGTTTCTATATTTTAATATACATCCTTAACTTTTACATGTATTTATATATTTATACATTTCCCCCTAAATATGTTTCCTGGGCTATGTGCTCTTCTTTACTTCCTTTTTTTGGGGGTTGATTATGTCTTTTATGACCTTACTTTCCTTCTTCACTAGCTTAGAATTTCTACAGTCTGTTTCTTTTACTGATTTCCATACAGATTTCAACATGATTTCCTGATTTATAAAATTCTGTTAATCAAAACCTTAACCCTCCTGCAGAACAATACAAGGTCCATACAACATTGTAACTCAATTTATCCCCCTCTCATTTATATGCTACTTTATTGTATATTTAAATTCTATATTAAGAGAATCCTAAAAGGCTTTGTAATTAGTGCTTTATACCATGTTCATCTAGATATGTGTCCATATTTAACACTGTCTTTGCTCTTCATTACTTCTAGCATCTTATCCCTTTTTATTTGGGATAATTTTCCATCTGTCTAGAAATCCTTTAGAATTTAGTGCAGGTTTGCAGAAGCAAATTCCGTTTATATTCTTCTTGAAATGTACCTATTTTGCCTTCAATATTGGAACGTTTCATCACTGGTTAAAGAATTCTAGAACTGTAGATTTTTGCTTGTTTTTTTTTTTTTTTCCTAGCACATCGAACATAGCTGGTTTCTAGCTTTTAGTTGTAGCTGTTTACCGTCAAGGTGATCTATTTTATCTCCTTAGCTGAATTTAAGACCTCCTGATCACTGGTGTCCTATAGTTTTCCACAGTGATGTATCTAATTGTGTAGATTTGTATGTAATATACTTAATATATTTATAAATATAAAAATATTTACATACATTTTTTTCTTTAGCATGCTTGGTATTGGACTTTCTGGATCTAATGTTGGGAGACTTTAAAAAATTCTAGAAAATTCTCATCCATTATCTGTTTTAATATTCTTCTAAATTCTTCCTATTCTATTTTATTTTTCTGGAACTTCCATTAGATGCATACTATATTTTTCAATCTTTTTTCCATTTCCTTAATCTCTTTTTACAAATAATATTCACATCTTTGTCTTTCATGCCATGTTCTGAATAATTTGTTTGGATTCATCTTTCAGTTCATTATTTCTCTCTGGCAGTGTCTAGTAGGCTGATACCATCCCTTGAGTGTCACATTTTAATTATATTTTCATTTCTAGAAATTCTGTTATTTTCATATGTATTTTGCCATTCCTTATAATTTCCTGGCTCATATTTTCAACTTCCCCTTTATTTCTGTACACATATTGTAATAGTTAATTAATATTCTGTGTAGAATAGTACTATTCTGATAATTTCAAAACCTCAAATTCTTTGCAGGTCTGATCCTAACATTTGTTCTTGTTGTTGCTGCTGGTTTTTTTTTTTTTTTTTAATTTTTGTTGGAGTACAGTTGATTTACAATGTTGTGTCAGATTCAGGTGTACAGCAAAGTGAATCAGTTATACATATACATGTATCCACTCTTTTTTTAGATTCTTTTCCCATATAGGCAATTAGAGAGTATTGAGTAGAGTTCCCTGTGTTATACAGTAGGTCCTTATCAGTTATCTATTTTACACATAGTAGTGTGTATATGTCAATCCCAATCTCCCAATTTATCCTTCCTCCCCTTTCCCCCCGATAACCATAAGTTTGTTTTTTACAGCTGTAACTTTATTTCTATTTTATAGATAAGTTCATTTGTACCCTTTTTTTAGAGTCCACATATAAGTGATATCTTATACTATTTGTCTTTCTCTGTCTGTCTTACTTCACTCAGTATGACAATCTCTAGGTCCATCCATGTTGCTGCAAATGGCATTATTTTATTCTTTTTTTATGGCTGAGTAATATTCCATTGTATATATGTACCACATCTTCTTTATCCATTCCTCTGTTGATGAACATTTAGGTTGTTCCATGTCCTGGCTATTGTAAATAGTGCTGCAATGAACATTGGGGTGCATGTATCTTCTTGAATTATGGTTTTCTCCAGATATATGTCCAGGAGTGGGATTGCTGGATCATATGGTAACTCTATTTTTAGTTTTTTAAAGGAACCTCCATACTGTTCTCCATAGTGGCTGTACCAATTTACATTCTCACCAACAGTGTAGGAGAGTTCACTTTGCTCTACACCCTCTCCAGCATTTATTGCTTGTAGACTTTTTAATGATGGCCATTCTGACCAGTGTGTGGTGATGCCTCATTGTAGTTTTGATTTGCATTTCTCTGAAAGTTGAGCATATTTTCATGTGCTTGTTAGCCATCTCTATGTCTTCTCTGGGGAAATGTCTATTCAGGTCTTATGCCCATTTTCTGATTTTTTTCTTTTTTTATATTGAGTTGTATAAGCTGTTTGTATATTTTGGAGATTAATCCCTTGTCAGTTGCTTCATTTGCAAATATTTTCTCCCATTCTGAGGGTTGTCTTTTTGTTTATGGTTTCCTTTGCTATGTAAAAGCTTTTAAGTTTAATTAAGTCCCATTTGATTATTTTTTATTTTCATTACTCTAGGAGGTGGATTGAAAAAGATCTTGCTGCAATTTATGTGAAAGAGTGTTCTGCCTGTTTTCCTCTAAGAGTTTTATAGTATCCAGCCTTAATTTAGGTCTTTAATCCATTCTGAGTTTATTTTTGTGTATGGTGTTAGGTAATGTTCTAATTTCATTCTTTTACATGCAGCTGTCCAGTTTTCCCAGCACCACTTATTGAAGAGGCTGTCTTTTCTCCATTGTATATCCTTGCCTCCTTTGTCATAGATTAGGTGACCATCTAACATTTGTTATTTTTAAATTTTTGCCTACAGTGTTGTTTCCTTGTATATTTTGTAATTTTTGACTTGAGCAGCTAATATTGATTTTATCTAAGGGAATATTTTTTAGGTCTCCAGAGATAATTGGTGTTTGCGTCTGCTAGTTACATTTAGGTAAGTGTCAATGCAGAATCACTGTGAATTCTCAACTGAGTGTTTGTGGATCACACAGGTTGCATGATTTGGCTTGCTAACATCTATGAAATCTGGATTGTGGTTACAAGTTCTCAGGGAAACCCTTTCCCTGTTTTGCAGTGCCAAGATTGAGACTTGTATTTTTATGCCTGAGGTATCTCTTTTTTCCCCCTTACATTGGGGGTAAAACCCATTGTAATTTCAGGTTTACGGAGGAGAATCTCTTATAAGGTTCCTTACCTTGCACTTGCTTTGCCTTATCCCTTGAAACTTATGCAGACTTCAAAGCAGAAACACGAGGGCTTCAGGTCCAGCAGAAACCCTTTTGCAAAGCCGACTTAGGCACTCACCTCTTTAACTTCTCACTTTCACTTTGTTTTAGTCTTCTGCTTATTCTTTTTTTTGTTGCTATTTCTTATTTTTGCAAGAAAAATAAAGAAGCACATGGCTTCCATCTGATACCTGGCCCCATCTATCTTTTAGATGGCTTACACTAAATCAAACCAAACCTGCAGTTATTTATTTCTTTTTTTAACATCTTTATTGAAGTATAATTGCTTAACAGTGTTGTGTTAGTTTCTGCTGTATAACAATGTGAATCAGCTATATGTATACATATATTCCCATATCCCCTCCCTCTTGCGTCTCCCTCCCACCCTCCCTATCCCACCCCTCTAAGTGGTCACAAAGCACCAAGCTGATCTCCCCGTGCCATGCAGCTGCTTCCCGCTAGCTATTTTACACTTGGTAGTGTAGATATGTCAATGCTACTCTCTCACTTAGTCCCAGCTTATCCTTCCCCCTCCCCATGTCCTCAAGTCCATTCTCTATGTCTGTGTCTTTATTCCTGTCCTATCCCTAGGTTCTTTAGAACCTTTTTTTTTTTTTTAGATTCCATATATATGTGTTAGCATACAGTATTTGTTTTTCTCTTTCTGACTTACTTCACTCTGTATGACAGACTCTAGGTCCATCCACCTCACTACAAATAACTCAGTTTTGTTTCTTTTTATGGCTGAGTAATATTCCGTTGTATATATGTGCCACATCTTCTTTATCCATTCATCTGTTGATGGACACTTAGGTTGCTTCCATGTCCTGGCTATTGTAAATAGAGCTGCAGTGAACATTGTGGTACATGACTCTTTTTGAATTATGGTTTTCTCAGGGTATATGCCCAGTAGTGGGATTGCTGGGTCGTATGGTGGTTCTATTTTTAGTTTTTTAAGGAACCTCCATACTGTTCTCCATAGTGGCTGTATCAATTTACATTCCCACCAACAGTGCAAGAGGGTTCCCTTTTCTCTACACCCTCTCCAGCATTTATTGTTTGTAGATTTTTTGATGATGGCCATTCTCACTGGTGTGAGGTGATACCTCATTGTCGTTTTTTTTTTTTTAATTTTATTTATTTATTTATTTATTTATTTATTTATTTATGGCTGTGTTGGGTCTTCGTTTCTGTGCGAGGGCTTTTTCTGGTTGCGGCAAGCGGGGGCCACTCATCGCGGTGCGCGGGCCTCTCAATATCGCGGCCTCTCTTGTTGCGGAGCACAGGCTCCAGATGCGCAGGCTCAGTAGTTGTGGCTCACGGGCCTAGTTGCTCCGCGGCATGTGGGATCCTCCCAGACCAGGGCTCGAACCCGTGTCCCCTGCATTGGCAGGCAGATTCTCAACCACTGCACCACCAGGGAAGCCCCTCATTGTAGTTTTGATTTGCATTTCTCTATTGATTAGTGATGTTGAGCATCCTTTCATGTGTTTGTTGGCAATCTGTATATCTTCTTTGGAGAAATGTCTATTTAGATCTTCTGCCCATTTTTGGATTGGGTTGTTTGTGTTTTTGATATTGAGCTACATGAGCTGTTTGTATATTTTGGAGATTAATCTTTTGTCAGTTGCTTCGTTTGCAAATATCTTCTTCCATTCTGAGGCAAACCTGTAGTTATTTTGAACTTAATTTCTAATTCCTAAATAATTTACCTTAATAGGTTATTTTATTTTCATAAAACTGAAATTCAAGCTTTTGACTCTTCGCCGTTCATTTAGAAAATCCCTCCAAAAAGCAGTGCAGTACTTCTTTTGTCTTCCTGATGCATGGCTTCGAAAATTCCTTATAAATAATCTCTGAGAATCATCAGATTCATTCATAAAATTATCTGGGAAATTGTTAACAGGTATAGGAGGAATAAGGAATGATTTAAATGTCATTAAAATACTTCTGTGGAATTAAACGTGATATGTTCTTCCAATACCTAATCTTGAAAGGTAAATATAGGCTAAATATTCAGTAAGGTTGGGGGTTAATTTTCTTGCTCTGGGAATACAGGATTTTTCTTCAAGTGACGTTTACATAAATATATCTTGGAAATGCTGTCTACACTAAATCTTACTGTGCCTTTCATCCATGCTGTTGGAAGAAGCAGAAAATAAGTGGAAAATTTCAGATGTATTCTGAAAGAATCAAGTGATCCTGAAGAAAAATTGTTATTTAGGAGGAAGTGTCTCTTACCATAACCTCCTGTCACCCAATATTTTGTTTGAGAACCTATTTTTATCCCCACTTCTACCTATCTAACTCTTCCTTTATGAAGTTTTTTTTTTTCTTTGCCTTTGAGCAAGAGCAGACTTTCAGTGTGCCTTATGAATCATTCAAATGATATGTTTGAGATGATATTTTCATTGACACTTGAAGAAAGCAGCTCATTCTATGTTTGCATCAGAGTAGTTAGCAATTATGAAAATAGTCTTCAATTTCCCACCTTCACATTAGCAACTTGGGATTATACTGGTAGGAGGGTAGCACTGGTTATACTAATGTCATTAATTTCTTAGAGATGAGTGACAGCAAGATACAGCCATGCTGGTATCAATGCCAAGTAAACACACAATTCTTAAGGTTTTTAGGAACAGGTGAAATGAAGAGTGATTCTGCTTTTGGTGCTGTCTTTGTACCCCCAGTATTGCAGGCGGGTTGGCATGCAGTTAGGAATGTGCGTTGATTTAATGAATTCTGAGAACAGAGATACACTTCAAGTTTAAGTATAAAGCTATTGTTACAAAAACCTGTTATATTTAATTTAAAATGTTCAACTCCCTAAATATGAATATTAAAAAGATACAGAAGTTTGTAACTATGTTGTAGCTCAGTGTTATGGTTCCATGTGACCCATAGACCCCAGTTTATTTTTTCAGATAGGACCAAGAGAGCCTTAATGTTCCCTTCAACTTGGCTAAACTTGAGGCAGTCTTCTTCCTGACTCCAGGCCCTGACCTCCCTTTTCTTAGAACATTCACTTTAGAAAACTTATAATTCTAAATTTTTTCTCTGCCCCTTAGAAGTGTAACTTTCACAAAACAAAAACAGAAAACCAAAACTTCTTGCCAGCTTTACAACCCAGGTCAGTTGGATGTATACAAATCATGTAAGATGTAGGCTTCTATGGTCTCATAACTTGGTCTCAACCTATGTTGACAACTTTGTTTTCTAGGTATCTTCTAGATTTTCTAAACCTAGAGTTCTCCACTTTTTTGGGAGACTTGGCTTACGTACTTATGTTTTTCCTCCACTTGAGCTTCCTCTTCCCTATAGCCATCTACCAAAATTCTACCCATGCTTAGGACCCAGATGCATGCGTAATCACCTTTCTGAACACCCACAGGGGAAGTGATTTTTTTTTTCAGTCCTTTGTACTTCTTAGTATACAATCGTGCTTATCACAATTTAATTTGTATTGTGGTTATTCTGGTACATATATGCGCTCTATTTTATAAAATCTTTGAAGGTGGGTTTGTGCCTAATATATTTTGGTATTTTCAAATTACCTAATATCGATTTTACACATAATGGAAAATATTTTTAAAAATGTGTTAGGTGAGTGAAACAAACATATGAGCAGATGCAAAGTGGTGCTTTCAGCCCCTCCCCCACTTCAAAGTTGCATCTTAAGTGGTGCCTTTTCGTGCGTACCCCAGAGGCCTCTCCTCAATTTTCTGTGAGTTCGCAGGGAGATCAGAACTGCCATTTCCTGTTCTTGCTAACCAGAATTATAGACACAGTCCATCAAATCTCATTCCTAGATCAGGAAACTGTGAATAGAGTATAGCAGAAAGTGTCTGGGCTGAAAATAAATGACTCTGGGACCCCACCCTGTGTTACTCTATCTCTGATCAAACTCCTGTCTGACTCAAACAGGAAATGAGTCTTATATCTTATGCGAGGTAGCAAATCTGAAATCTTTAGTTCCTTCAACACGTGGGCATTAAAGAAGACGAGGGTGTTTATTTTCATTGCTTGGACTGTAGAGTTACAGGCCTTTAAAGGTGGTGGAGAAAAAAAATCAAATCAGTGTCCTAGAGATCTCAGCTAAAGCTCTGGATGACTGGCATGTCCGGGTGAGGCACATGCTCAAAGTTGCCTACTCTGAACCCATCCTGCCTTCTTCCTTAGTTATAGAAGCCCACTTTTGTTCAGTATGGCAATGTACTAGTTAGATAGATACTTGTTACACAAACTCCCTTGCTAGAAAATGTAGTTCTGGCCAATGAAAAGTAAGTGGAAGTCTACTGGGTAAGGTTTCCAGGAAAACTTTTTCCCTCAAGAAGAGGCAGACAAGTGGCACATGCCTTTAGCCCTTTCTCCTTTCTCCTCCTCCCTGTCTGGAACTTAGTGTAATACTCTAATCCCTTGAAGTGTAACACCATTTTGGAAGCATGAAGAAGAAAGATGTGTGCTGAGGATGGTAGAGTGAAAAGATTGAAGGATCCTAGGACCTTGGTGGCATCTTGGTATAGTTGTATTAGTGCTAAGTTGCCATTTTTGGATTTTTTTTTGGTGGAAAAAATGAACTCAGTTTGCTAATGCTAGTGTTCTTGGGTTTCTGTTATGTGTAGAAAAGGCAAACCTGACAAATACACTGGACATGCCTAGAAAACGTGGGGCTGATCCAACCACCTGGGCAGATCTGGCTCCTAAACATCTTCTGCCATCTTCCGTATTTTCTCAGTGAGTTAAATGCAGAGGATCCAACAGATAACTTCAAGGCAACACCAATGGATACTAGGACCGTAAAACAGAAGAAGCAAGAATCCCTGAACCACACAGAAAAGGTCATCTGCCAAACATCTGATCATGAAACAGCAATGCACTTTTGTGTTAAACCACTGAGATCTGAGGGTCATTTGTCAGAATAACTAGCATTAAAAACTCCAGTAAAATGCCAACCATCAGGAGAAAGTGTGAGATACTTCCTATATCAGTTAGGATGCTTTTGGCTACAGGCAACAGAAAACTCCAAATGTAATCCACTAAAACAAGGATATTTAGCATCTTACAAACCAAGGATAGGGCAGGGCCAGCACTGGCTAACTTAATGGATAAATTACATCATTAAGACTCCATGTTCTGTCTTTCTGCTCTGCCATCCTTAGCCTTTTGGATTTGCCCTCAGACATGCTCCCCTCATAATTGTAAGAGGGCTGCAACAGTTCGAGGGGTCATCGCCAGATATGTCCACACTTGAAGAGACCATCTCTCCTCAGGTGTGTCTTCTTAAGAGTGAAGAAACCTTTTCCAGGAAGCTGATAGCAGACATCTCATATTTCATAGGACACAAGTGCCTCACGTGCCTATGGCTAAACCAGTCACTGGCAAGGGGACTGGCACCTCCATGATTGGTTTAAGCCTGTCAGTGTTTGTCCCCTGGGGCTACTGGTGGTTCTAGGCTTCCTTAGAGCACATGATGCCCAGAGGAGGGCAGATCACTTGCACGAAATCGGAATTCTATTAGGAAAGTAAAAGGGGATGGGATTAGACATGGGTAGGTATCTCGGAGTACCTGATACACCTCCCATGAGAGAACCCCTTCTGAGAAGAGGGACCCTGGGCACCATGAGATGAACCCAGTGACAAAGATTTGATCACTGGAAGAGATTCAAGATCTCACAGTGACTGATAAAGGAGTATGTTCCTGGTCCATCTCCTAGATGATGATTTGCTTCTCAAAGAGAGTGGGAGCTTTAAGTAAAAATTGAGTACTCAGACCTGCCCTGCCATTTCTCTCCGGGGGTTTCCCCTGTGTCTGCCTCAGGGAACGTCTCCCTCAACTCTCCTGCTCCTCCTCGTCTTTGGTGGCTGCTGCTTCCTGCTCCCTGAGGACCTGGAGTGCCTGGGAGTTGTGTCCTCCCTCCTCCTACCCCACCCCCAGCCTTCTCATGGCCCCAGGCACCTGCACCTTGTGGGGCTTTCTGAGCTCCCTCCCTCTCCCCCAGCTGTAGACAGCTGCTGCTGGTCATAAAGCCCTGACGGCCTCCGAGGGGTTTCCCTCCATCCTTCTACACTTCCTTCTTTCATCCCTCACCTGGACGCAGCCTGGACCAAGAGTCAGTATGTTGAATGGCAGAGCAAGTGAGAGGCCCCCTCCGTTAATTTTGGATACTCCTATTTGTGGTCAGGTTATCTGAGAATTAAGTCACAAAATTATGGCTCACCAATGCTCCTCAATCAGAATAGGAAAGGAAGCAAAAGGTAAAAATAGGTATTTTGTTAATATATATAATCATGTGTATAATGAAAATGTGCATAGCTGCTACAGCCCTCATTTCTGTAACTGATCATGAGGCCATAGTTGAAGTTGATCATTTTCTTCTTCCACTATCCATCCCATGTTCTCCTACACGTGGGCACACCCTATCTGGGATCTTTTTTTTGATGGACTGATTGGAATCTTTCTTCCTGAATCATGGGAGTCTTTAGTGGTCTTGCCTTGATTGGGTCATAATCTTCCACTGACTTTCACTGCTGGACGTGGAAGTACTGCCCGGTGTCCTGATGCATCTTCTGGGCTCTGGTACAGACTTCTCTGCCCCTATTGTGTAGCAGCAGTGCAATTTCCCTTTGGCAGATTGAATAAATCATCACAGCTCGTACAGTAACTCCTCCTCTGCCTGTTAAATCAATGGCATGAGGAGTCCAAAATGGCCAGATGGCAGTTTTAACTTATAATTTAATGGGATGATTGTGTACCTTTTATTGGAAACCTTCTTCCCTTGGAAATTAAGATCTATAAACCATCATAATGCAAGGTTGCAATGATGGAACATGATGTGTAATGGTGAAAAAGGCCACTTCTACCACCCCATCTTTTAATATCAAGTCTATGTGTAACTGGCAATGGGAGAAATAGCCCCTTGTATCTGTCTCTGGTTTAAAACATATTACACCAACCTCAGCGAGTCTTAGTAAACCATTCTCCTATTCCATTAGGCCTGCTGCTTCTCAGTCACGGGCTGCATAAGATGAGGGAATAACATGGGTACAAGCTCATTTCTGAAACTTCAGTCCCTTTTTACTCTGAAATGGTAATGGTAATGGAAGCCCAAGAGGTTAGGGAGGTTCAAGATTTCTCAGTTTTATCTGAGACACCCAAATATCCCCATCCCAGATCTCACAGCCCTGCTCTTTTGAACAATGCCCTAACCTTAGCATTGGGGACTTGAGTGTGCTTGCATTGGACAACCTCAGTGGGGTTCAACCAACAGGAGCTGGAGCCATGGAGGAGAGCAGTCGTTGCTGGGGACAACCCTGGAGCCAAGGGGAGAGGGGAAGAAATACCCTGGCTTCTTCCCTTCTATGATCTCAGATTGAGTCCTCCTAGGGCAGGGATTTGTGTATAAAAAATGATTGCAGGAGTGCTCCTGGGGGAGTTCCATAGGAGGGTGGGAGAGGCAGGATGAGAGAGAGGGGTGAAAGCCAGGCAAAGTTCCTCTGAGGGTGACCATAGCTGGATCCTGGAGGAAACATCTGGAGTGTAAGCTGTGCCTCAGTTCTCCTGCTGCAAAGGAGCTGGGTGTTCTTACCCCCAGCCATGTCGGTCATTGGTGAAGGGTGACCCCCTCCCCCTGCCCCAACAAGTAAATTCCCCGGCATTTCCAGCCCTTTGCTCTAGAGGCAAAGGGGGCTCCAAGAGCTTAAACAGTTTTCCAGAAAACAACTGCAGGGGTTCCCTTGATATGAAGTCACATGGAAGCTAGTGGGAGTTGGGTGAGGTGCACACAGAAACCATGAACAAGGAACCCCAGGTGATCTGAGTGCACTACTGGCATTTGTAGGCTATACCCAGACTCGTTCTACTGGTGCCTTTCATTGTCTGGAAATACTGGATGCCACGGGGCAAGGAAATACAGTTCTCTGTGAGATGGAACAGAGCTGAGAATGATGGGGAGTGATCTGAGAACAGATAGGCAATTGACCCCCATTCACAATGTCATAAACGTTTTCCCCTGACATCAAACGTTTTTCTATGGTGATTCTAATGATTGTGTAGTATACCAACACACAGATGTAAATGGTCATTTAAGCAGTCCCTCCTTTTTGTTAGAAATGAGTCCTTCCCTATTATAAATACTATTATGGGGCAACTCTGCAACCAGAGGTTAGTTTATCTTAATTTTTTCCTTAGGACAGATAGTGTTGGTACTTTAATAGAGCTTCTGTGAAGATGAGGATAGGTATAGCATTACTCAAATATTGTAAGTGGATGCAACATGTAAAATTCCTGGTATGAATGTATATCAGTAGGCAACATTTTACACGTGGTCTGGATTCCAAAGTCAGTTGCTTATAATGCAGTGTTTGAAAATCAGTACATATTTTTGTACTGAAGTGATGTTTTAATTGGTATTTAGCTTCTCAGTATATCTCATGAGACTTCATTTAACTCATGAGATTCATTGGCAACCTAAATACCAATTATAACATCACTTCAGTGTATATGAAATATATATAAATACAAACATAGCTGAGCTGCTGAGTTACAGTATGAATAGTACAGTCCTTTCCTCCTTTATTTTCTTTTTCTCATATCAATCCATGTCTTCATGAAAGGCTACTGCCAAGCCGTGGAAGCAAAACAACCCTTGCCAGTCATTTAGGCTTGAGTAGAAATTTGGGTTTACTATGAATCAGAAACAATTTGCAATTAAATATCTTTAGTTATGAGATCCTTTATACCCTGGGAAAAGGATTTTTAGGCACCCCGTACAGAAGCCGTTTTTTTGAAAGAGAAGGGTAACCTTTTATTCCTAATTCATACCTTATTAGTCCTGCATACTTTATTTTTGCTGTCAACTGAGGTCAGTGCTTTGTATTTACCAGGAACAGTAAAACAGTGGCTTCCATTTTGAGAACATATTTTTGCTGGAAAAATTAAAACGTAGAAGATGCTAGTCAGATGTGACATGGAAGATTTTGTATATATAGGTGCATTCTTCTCCATTGGTTGTTAATCTATAATCTTTTGTCTGGCTTTTAGATGCTGTCTATCTCTGTGGGAATATGAGTACTTTATAATTAGCTTGCATGGATATAGCCATATCACTACTGACTTAGCATCAAGTCTGGCTTCAGATATTTGTAGCCTTGTGTTTCAGAAAAGTTTGACTCAGTAAAATAATTCTAAAAATGTGTATTTTAGAATAGATTTAGATTTACAGGAAAATTGCAAAGGTAGTACAGAGTTCCCACATACCCTACTTCCACTTTTGCCTCTTACTGACATCTTACAGTATGGCACTTTTGTCAAAATTAATGAACAAATATTGATACATTACTGTTAACTAAAGCTCACACTTTATTCAGGTTTCCTTGGTATTCACCTAATGTTATTTTTCTGTTCCAGGATCCCATCCAAGATATCACATTACATTCAGCCGTCATGTCTCATTAGGCTCATTTTGGTTATGACAAGTTTCTCAGACTTTTTTTTTTCTGTTTTGTTTTTTTTCACATGCAAATCGGAGCACCTCTAATGATTATTTTGTGAACACTGTATGATATGAATTGCTATCCGCTAGACTATATAACTCTCATTTTACTTTCATTTTTCATACACAGGGTGAGAAAGACTTCTTTCTTTGTCTTTTTTGGTGAAAACACTTAAGTTCTAGTCTTTTAGCAAATTTCAATTATACATTTCAGTATTATCAACTACAGTCACCATGTTATCCATTAGATGCTCAGAGCTTATTCATCTCCTTACTTCATCTAACTGAAAGTTTGTACCCTTTTACCAACCTCTAGATTTTCCTTGTTTCTGAGGACTCTGATAATTTTGGGGCATTCCCATCAGGTGTCTTGTAGATGTCCTTCAGTTGGGGTTTGTCTGATGTTTTATTCATTAGACTGGGCTTGTAGGTTTTGGGGAGGAGGCCCATGTGCCATTCTCATCATATCGAGAGATCATGACTTGTCACTAGTGATGTAAACCTTGATCGCTTGGCTGAGGTAGTGTTTGTCAGGTTTCCCACTCAAAGTTATCCCCCTCTTTCCACACCGTCCTCTTTGGAAGGAAGTCACAATGCACCGCCCACATTTTAGAAGTGGAGAATTATGCTTCATAAATTATTTGGCTTTAACCGGTGTTCATTTTAAATGTGTATTTTTTAAAAAAGCTTTAGGCTTGGTTCTATAAGTATAGGTTCAAAAATAAGGAAAATAATAATTTCCTACAACCATTTTTTTTTTAATGTTAAATTGAAATTTTTAATCATGGCACCAAAACTTAGGTTACTTTCGAAGACATATTTTAATATCTGGAAGACATTTATTGTTCAACTCTTTTCAAATCAATTTATATATATCGTGAAGAGTGATCATTTTTTCCCCATGTTAATCTGGATATTTAATAATCTGATAGATTATTTAGTATCATTTACAAATTTCCAATTAGACTGTGGAGAAAATCTTCATGCAGAAAATATTTTTTCTTTTCTCTGGCAGAGTTGTGTGTTGTATGTCTTCATTACTTCCACTGGGAAGAGATTAACTTTTCACTGTTGATCTATACTGAGTTTTATATGGAACAGAACTCTCAGGTAGAAAAGTGATTTTACTCTTCACCTTGCAGTGCTTTAGATATCCATCATAATTCCTGTCATGTCCTATGGATGTTACTTTGACCATTGCAGTCAGAAGTCCTGATGTAATCAGCTCAGTCTTCAGGGAGTTCTTTGACTCAAAACCGTTAGGAGACTCTAAATGAGCCCCGCTAGTGGCTCTTGCTGGGTTGTGCTCACAGGTGAGTTTCCATCAGTAATTAGATCTTTCATTCTTGGCTTTTGAGCAAGCACTACCTTTCATATTGAACACTGCAAATTTTGGAGCTTATTTGTGAAATAAAGGGAAACAGAAAATGCAGACCTTACTGTGGCAGTAAAGAAGATTGAATTTTGAGCTTTTAAACTTGCTGGAGATGTCATTTTTTTTGCATCTAGAGGTTTAAAGAGAAAGCTATCAATTCATTTTCTGTTCAACTTTATAATTTTTTAATTTGCCTTACATTCTTGCCCTATTCCAACTGGAGAGGTTTTAGTATATTGGATTTATTTTTTGTGGTATATTGTGTTTGTCTCATGTTTGGATATGCTGTCTCTTTATCAATCATCTATTTATAAAATATGTTTACAATGGTGATATATAGAATTGAAAGAAATGGGTGGGGTTATTACAGAGAGGATGGAATGAGAGTAAGGTGGGGGCCTAACTATAACTCTTCTTAAGAGTTTAGAGGTTCTGATCCTGGTATTGAATAGATATTACATGCTTTTTATTTAGGCCCAACTCTAATACAAGGCCAGTTATACTGTTCTTTTTTTTTTTTTTTTTTGTCTCAGTGAAGATGGTTTTTAGGAGGTATTCGAAAAAAATATCAATGGGTCAGTGAAAACTTTGTCAAACTAGAAAATTATTTTATGAGTATAGTTCTGATTGAACAGACTTGGAATAGGGTGCAGGGGTCATTATTTTAAACACAGACAATTCTGTTGCAAGTGCTTCAAGAATTACACTTTAGTTAATACTTTTACAATGTATTTCGTGATATTTATAAATTGGGAACCAAGATTTTCCTTTTTCTGAGTCACCCCAAAATTAACTTTTGAGGAGGATCTCTAATTCACAACCAACGGAAGCACTGTCTTTCGTAGCCTTCCCAATCTTCACAAGAGGTTCTCAGCCTCCACCTCTCCTCCTCTGAGCTCTGCCAGTTGTTCAAGCACATGGTGTCAAAAATTGTGAAGAGTCTGAGATTTTGCGCTGTTCGCAAGCTAAAAAATTAGCCCACCATAGTTTCATGGGTGCTGGCAGAAGACATGAGACTTTTGGGTCAGAGACAAAGAACTTGATTACTCATGGCACAGCAAGTGTCATGAGCTTCATGTATGTATTGGTTCCCTTGGCCCATTAAGTCCCTTAGAGACAATGAAGGTCAATGAAGGCAGATGCTGTGCACACAGTAGACTTGTCAGAGAAACCCTGAATTTAGGAAACCCTCAATTGTATAAGAGGGCTGCTAGCAAGTTGCCAAACCTTTGCTCCAGAGGAAGTCATTATGTTTATTACCCTGGTCAGTAAACAAATACGCCCCCTGCCTTGGAGAAAAACCTGTCTTCCAAGGTTTCTTGCTATGTAGACATCCTTGCAGAGATTTTTCAGAACAAAGCTGTCAGTGCCTTTTTCTTGGAAGATGGGCTGAAACACCAGAGACCAGTACAGTATGTCTGCCAATACATGGCTCTCCATGTCATATAAAATTTCTATCTAATCATCTATTTATTTAGGAAAACAGAATAGCTAGACTCTAATATTCACTTTTTATTTATTCATTTAGTTATCCCATTTTTTATTCACGTATTTCAATGCTTAAGATGTCCCAGGCACTGTGCCTGGTGCTACGCTAGATAAGAAAACCAACAATGAGCTAGAAAGATGCAGTTCTTTACCTTATGAAGCTTATAGGCCATGGGGGTAGAGAGATTTTTAACAGCATAATTACCCAAATAACTAGTTATAACATGACAAATGCAAATAAAGTACTATGAACGTGAATAATTGGAGACTTTGAGGTTCTGATGGAGGAAAGTATAAGGTACTTACTGGAACTGCCCAAAGACCTGTGCACCTGCAGTAAAGGGAGAGAGGAGGAGAGTGGTTGTGAAAAAGGCTGGGGACAGTCAGGGAGCAGACAATACAGGACCCGGTCTGCCATGTTAAGAAGGACTTGGCATTTTATTCTTAGGGCACCAGGGGAACCCTGAAAGGTTTTAAGCAGGAGAGTGATGCCATCAGGTTGTATTTGGAAAGGTCACAGGGTCTCTGTGGGGACCATGACTGCAAGGGCATAAGATTAGAAGCAAAAAATTCGGTGGTAGATGTAACGATGACACGTTGGTGTAGAAGTTCAGGATGGAGGGAACTGGTCGATTCTGAGATATCTAGGAAGCAAAATGAATAAAACCTGTTGACTGATATGGTGGCAGGGGAGTGGGAGACATCAAGGAATGCTCTTGGATCTTGTTTGAACATGGAGTGGATGAGTGGAAGGCCCATGTTGAGAGAGAACACGGTGAAGATGGGACGGGTTCAGTATTGACAAATCAACACTCAACATCCATCAGAATTATGTTTGAGAAAAATGTTATTTACTGAGCCTTGCCTTAGGGATATATAGTCTACCCATTCCTCTACATTCTTTAGATACTGTCCCTGTATTGAACTACGTGTCTGAAACATCTTAGTCCTCCAAAAAATCCCTTTTATTGAGCTACTCTTTGGTGTGGTGCTATCATTTTTCATGGGGAGACATTATCAGAAAGAACCATCTGACACTGCAGCCTTTCTGTGAATCCCAGCACTTTCCCTATGAGAATGTAAGGGAGAAATTGTCCCGTGATCTTGGTACAGGATTAATAATTTTCTGAGCAACCGGGTCTTAATTTACAGACACCAAACTATGAAACAGATTGAGGCTCTTTCTTTGTATTATTGGCTATTAGAAAGCTTGGAACCAATTTTGTTGCCCACTTCTCAGCAGAATATAGGGCTCTATGGTGTACTGACCTCACTCTTACCTGCTCATTGCTCTTTAATCTTATTTAACATTTATTTTCTCTTGTTGAACTGAATGTATTTTTTGCTCAGCTGTCTTAAATATTTTCTGAAACAAGTTGGAGTGTAAATAAATAAATACAACTTTAAGACTAAGCCAGTAGTGACTTTGGACGAATTAATCTGCTAGGCTTTGGTACTTCATCTGTAAAATGACAGGTTTGAACCAGATCAACTCTTAAGATTGTTTTTTAGCTCCCACAGTCTCTCTCCCTACAGAAAACTGAGTGTTTTCAAGTTTGAGGCATTATAGACAATACATATTTCACGTACCTAAGGCTGACTGGCAAGCCACTATCTCTTGGCTCTTGGAATTGTTGATTATCCAGAACATCCCTGTTCTTGAGAATGACCTGTGAGCTGCTTTTGTCAGATACACTCTTCCTCAACATTCACTACAATACTGTATACAGGATTGTAATATAGTGAAGCCAGAAAGCGTTTCTCTTGCTCCCCTTTCTCGCTTTTACTGAAGTTCAGCTCATTTCCTTTTTGCTTAGTTGCTGCACATGCATCTCCTGGTCTGGACTTGTGCTAAGAGCTACTCATTGAGAAGTGAGTCTCAACTGTGTCACTGCCCAAGCTCCTCAGAGAAGAAGCTATTCCTCTGAGGGATGACCCAGGGTTCACGGTTCCATGGGAATGAAGCCAGAGGATCTCACCCCCAGGTAAGAGCTGCGTTTAATTTGAATTGGCCTGCGTAAAAGAAAGCAAGGTACTCCAATGCCAGTTCTCATAGGCCTTAGGATCCTTTATTGTGGACTGAGTTTTTTGGTTGACATCACCACCTTCCATTACTCAAAGGCCAAGACGCCCTTTCTCGGTCTGTCGTCAGTTTGGATAGCAATCCACTTGATTCATGAGTGTTATAATTACATCAATTTATAAACCATCTCTGTTCATATTTTCTTTCTATAGGGTTTCCCTATATTACATTGTGCATGCAAATAGACATATGTTTTAGCTGCATTTTTTAAGCAAACATTTATTGCTTACCTTTAGTGGGCCATGCCCTATGCTCTATCAGTTTATGGAAACAAATGAGCCAGCCCTGCTTAGCATATGATTGGTGTCTACGTGGGAAGATAGGTGAACAGTACAATGCAGGAGGATAAAATGCTCCTCAAACTGTATGTAAAGAGGGATGAGATGTTATTCGTGTCTTGGAGCAGAGGATAAGGCAGGAGTGTTGAAGGATTATCTGGGAATTAGTTCATGGAGGAGACAAGAAATTAACTGTGGGTTCCTTTTAGACTTTATCATCTTATCTATTGCAGCAAGAAACCACTGCAGTAGAAAGATGTGACAGATCACAGACATTTTTTTCTGGGACAAAAGATTGCCTGGATTTGTGAGTGTTTACTAAATCAACTCAGTGCTTCAGTGAAGGGTGGAAAGAGGACAAACCTGGAGGAGGAATGAAGCTCTTTGTAGAGCTGACCACACGGCATAGTGCACACAACGGCTTTGAGAGGCTGACTTTGACTGCTCTGGGTCAAAAGCTGTAAAAAGATGAAGTATAGTTCTATACCATCTCTCAAATATGTTAACAAAGGTCAAAATAGAAAAAAGGGTAAATTCCCAAGTAATGAAGTAGGCAACATTTCAGAGATCATTTTATGCAAGGTCAGCAAGGATATAGAAGGTCTAAGGACAGCCCTATTTGCTCATCTAAAGCCCCAGATACCGGGTTCCTGTTCCTGCGTTGGTATTGATTTATTTAGGTGTCCACCAAGGCCTAGGTACCATAGTGAACATAAACCTTGATATTTAAAACTTAAAATTCTCATTCTGGCAAGTCCCAGGATAGGGGAAAATCAGAATCTATTTGAGAGAGGTTGGACTTTCTTCTCACTGGGAACCAAGGGGCTCCCTGGGAATAAGTGGAATGCTCAGATGTTCTAAGGGAGTGATATCCAGGGAAGTGAACTTGATGCAGGAGCACACAGATGTTAACCAGAGCATACAGGGGTTCAAGGAGTCTTCAGGAAGATGAACACTTGTGAGACTTTACTGCAGAGGAACGATAGCTACCACCTTAGAGCACTTGCTGAGTACCAGGCACATAGATGCTAATGTATTATTTGATATTTGCTTTATGTATATCCTTAATGATGGGAAAATCAAGGATCTGAGACTAAACAATTTTCCATAGAGTAAGAGTGTTAGGAAATGTATGTGACCTAATTGCTATTACAGTGTTGAATACAGAAGAGAGCAGGAAGCTAATGTTGACTGATCACTTACTGTTTTGGGGATGAAAAAGATTACTAGGAGGTAGATGTAATTATTTCCACTTAAGAGAGGAGGAAAATGAGACTCAAAGTAATGACCTACCATATGCTGCACAGCCAATTATTAAATGGTAGAGTTGGAGTTCAAACCCAGGTCTCCTTATTCCAAAGTCCGTGTACTTCACTTGTGATGATGAATTCAGGTGGAATTTGTGGACAATTGGATTTTGTCTTGATCATCTTCTCCTTGATCCCTTTTCTTTCACCCTTGGACTCTGTACAAACCCAGAGCCTAATTTGAACCTAATTCTTTTTTTTTTTTTTTGATGAAAATGTACATGTCTTTTTTGTTGTTGTTGTTAGTTTCTGGTTTATGGCAAAGTGAACCACCTATACATAGATACATATCCCCATATCCCCTCCCTCTTGCATCCCCCTCCCACCCTCCCTATCCCACCCTTCTAGGTGGTCACAAAGCACCGAGCTGATCTCCCTGCGCTATGCAGCTGCTTCCCACTAGCTATCTGTTTTACATTTTGTAGTGTATATATGTCCATGCCACTCTCTCACTTTGTCTCAGCTTACCTTTCCCCCTCGCCATGTCCTCAAGTCCATTCTCTATGTCTGTCTTTATTCCTGTCCTACCCCTAGGTTCTTCATAACCTTTTTTTTTTTTTTAGATTCCATATATATGTGTTAGCATATGGTATTTGTTTTTCTCTTTCTGACTTACCTCACTCTGTATGACAGACTCTAGGTCCATCCACCTCACTACAAATAACTCAATTTTGTTTCTTTATATGGCTGAGTAATATTCCATTGTATATATGTGCCACATCTTCTTTATCCATTCATCCGATGATATGGACACATGGGTTGCTTCCATGTCCTGGCTATTGTAAACAGAGCTGCAATGAACATTGTGGTACATGACTCTTTATGAATTATGGTTTTCTCAGGGTATATGCCCAGTAGTGGGATTGCTGGGTCATATGGTAGTTCTATTTTAGTTTTGTAAGGAACCTCCTTACTGTTCTCCATAGTGGCTGTATCAACTTACATTCCCACCAACAGTGCAAGAGAGTTCCCTTTTCTCCACATCCTCTCCAACATTTATTGTTTGTAGATTTTTTGATGATGGCCATTCTGACTGGTGTGAGGTGATACCTCATTGTAGTTCTGATTTGCATTTCTCTAATGATTAGTGTTGTTGAGCATTCTTTCATGTGTTTGTTGACAATCTGTATATCTTCTTTGGAGAAATGTCTATCTAGGTCTTCTGCCCATTTTTGGATTGGGTTGTTTGTTTTTTTGATATTGAGCTGCATGAGCTGCTTGTAAAGTTTGGAGATTAATCCTTTGTCAGTTGCTTCATTTGCAACTATTTTCTCCCATTTGGGGGTTGTCTTTTGGTCTTGTTTATGGTTTCCTTTGCTGTGCAAAAGCTTTTAAGTTTCATTAGGTCCTATTTGTTTATTTTTGTTTTTATTTCCATTTCTCTAGGAGGTGGGTCAAAAAGGATCTCTCTGTGGTTTATGTCATAGAGTGTTCTGCCTACGTTTTCCTCTAAGAGTTTTATAGTGTCTGGTCTTACCTTTAGGTCTTTAATCCATTTTGAGTTTATTTTTGTGTATGGTGTTAGGAAGTGTTCTAATTTCTTTCTTTTACATGTAGCTGTCCAGTTTTCCCAGCACCACTTACTGAAGAGGCTGTCTTTTCTCCACTGTATATTCTTGCCTCCTTTATCAAAGATAAGATGACCATACGTGCGTGTGTTTATCTCTGAGCTTTCTATCCTGTTCCATTGATCTATATTTCTGTTTTTGTGCCAGTACCATACTGTCTTGATTACTGTAGCTTTGTAGTATATGAACCTAATTCTTTTTTTTTTTTTTAAATCTTTTATTTATTTTATTTATTTATTTTTGGCTGTGCTGGGTCTTCGTTGCTGCATGCGGGCTTTCTCTAGTTGCAGTGAGCGGGGGCTACTCTTCGTTGCGGTGCGCGGGCTTCTCATTGTGGTGGCTTCTCTTGTTGCAGAGCACAGGCTCTAGGTGCACAGGCCTCAGTAGCTGTGGCTCGTGGGCTCTAGAGCACTGACTCAGTAGTTGTGGCGCACGGGCTTAGGTGTTCCGCGGCATGTGGGATCTTCCCGGACCAGGGCTTGAACCTGTGTCCCTTGCATTGACAGGCGGATTCTTAACCACTGCGCCACCAAGGAAGTCCTGAACCTAATTCTTGTTCTCTGCTTTGAGGTTGTTAAATAGTCTCTGTCAACTATAAGATTATAATTAACATGATGAAAAACAATAGTTAATGTGATGACAGGTACGTATGAAATTTAGAAGGAACTTTGTGATTTTGATAAGGAGAGGCTCGCTGCTCGGGTATCAGAGAAAGAGGTTGGAAAAGACAGTGGATTCTCCAAGTTTCTAGCAAGAGTCCTGAGTTCTACTGGGTAGGCCCTTAGGAGGAAAGTGGGTGACTTTGAGTCTAACAAAGAAAGATATAAAGTTGTCTCTCACTCTTGAAAGCTGGTTACCATGAACTAGAATTTTACTCTTTTTGATGTTTAAGGGTTTCTAAATCTTAACATTTTGACATTGGGCTGGGATAGTTCTTTGCTGTGGGAGGCTCTCCTGAGCATTGTGTGATGTTGGACAGCATCCTTGGCTTCCACCCACTACATGCCAGTAAGACCTCCTCAGTTATGATCATGAAAATATCTCCTCGGAGACAAAATTGCCCCTGATTGAGAACCACTTATTTAAAGCAACTGAGTTTTTCTAATAACTACTTCTACAAAGTCTATTTTATTTATACAATTGTTATACAGATTGTGCTGTATGAAATGAGAGGAACCAAGCTGGAGAAATCTCCTTGTGCCCATGTAATTAGCATGGGTGTACCCTTCTGCTTGGTACAAACATTTAAAAGGAAACTTCTCTTTGAAAGCAAGAAGCCAGGAAGCTGAAAATACAGACACGTAAGAAAATAGTCCTTTAATGAAAATCCAGACTCTAAGAAAGAATCTATAAGTGATTCCTTTTGGGGTTATTTTTCAATTTCCCTGGATGGTATGCATGAAACTGGTAGAGAATATTATGGGCTGAATTTTCGCTTAGCAATTTTGTTAAAGTCCCAATATAAATTTCACTTAGTGCCTGCTTTAGTACTCAGAATTTTATTCCAAGGCCCCAAAAGAGCTACAATTGTTACCCACCACAGTTGGGACCTGCATGCCACATGGTAGCCTCCTTTAATTAACTGTCAGCTTCTGTATTCTTTCACCCTCCTTAGCCGGGTGGTGTTAGGATGGTTCAGAAATGTCCTTGGTCATGTCTCCCAGACATAAACGCTGGGAGAAGTACAAAGAGAGGACCAATTCCTTGTAATAGTTCAGTAAGTAATCACGTCCAGCAACCTTCCTCAGAATTATGACAGCAGCTTTAAATATTGGGAATTCTCTTTTGTACTAGTGCCCCTTTCAGACAGCTCAGGTTTTGAAAAGTTGACTCTTTTGCCTTTAGAACTATATGCTCATTGTGGGAGAGGGAGAAATTGTGTTATGAAAAAAAAATAATAGTTGTCTGTAATCACATCATTAAGAGGCACTTGCGATTAAACTTTTAGACCATTTTCTTCTAGGATTTTTACTATGTATTTTACATTGATGGTATCACACTATAAAACATAATTTAGGATTCTTCTTGTTAAAACTTTAAAACTTAGCTTTATATCATAGGCTTGTTTCCTTGACATTTACAATCATTAAAACTTAGTTTTTAGAAAGCAATATTGAATTAATCATCACAGAAATTCTTTGGCTGTAGGTTAAGAAATTCAGCATGATTCCCTTTTTACAAAAGGAAAGTTAAAGCACTGAAGTGATTTTCTCCTATCTTGAATCCGTGTTAATTACTGATGCTAAGGAAGGAATTTGAATCTAAGATATTTACAAGATTAGATTTGTGTTTCAGAAGAGTCGCTCTGGCAGTGATGTAGAGCCATGCCAGGCCGGACAGGGAGACCGGTTAGGAAATTGGTACAGTAACACAGGTGGGAAAGGTTGAAGACCTGAAAAACTGATTGAATAGGGGAAGGAAGGGAGATGGTGGATAAAGAGATATCCAGGGGTTACAAGTAACATTAGCATTTGGTTAGTGTTTTATGTGAAAAGTGAGAAAAAGGGAGGAATCCAGGCTGTTCTCAGGTGTTACTGTAGGCACTATTCATAGAGAAAGTAAAAGGTGGAACACTTGGGAAGGGAGATGGTCAGTTCCATTTTGGATGCAATGAAATGGAGATTCCCATAGGACAAGCAGGTGGAAATACCTGACAAGCTGTTGGAATGCTGGGTGGAGGAGGTGGAGGAGGGAGAGTCTGGGCATGGGTGATAAACTTGGGGAGGTCATCTTTCAGGAGGTCATTGATATCACAGAAGTGGATGGACTTGCCTACAGAGAGCATGCAGGATGGAAGAAGCGAGCCTTACGTGGAGCCCTTCTCTGACTCTCATAAGCTTCTTTGGTCTCTCGGTTAGTCTGTGATATCACTTGAGGGGTCATTTCTTTACTGAGATGGCTTTTTGCCACCAAGCAGAATTGTTTCTTCTGATTTCACGGGACCTTGCTGCAGCATTTGACACTGATAGTCACTTTCTTTGCCTTCTGAAGCTCCCTCTCTCTCCCTGCTTTTGTGAATGTTCCTTTGTTGTCCCATCCTGTAGAAGTAGGTTAGTAACCTCATACTCATCCCAGCAGATAAGCGGATTCTCAGCTTCCTCAGCTTTCTCCTCTCTCCACACTTGTCTGACCTCTGAGCATCTCTCTGTGTCGTCTTAATCTGGTTTCTCTGCTTCCTCAAATACCAGCTGAATTGAGGAAACAAGTTGGCACCTCAGGGACTGTGGTGTCCTTTCAAACTTATGTTTAAGCATTTACTCAACATCTATTTCATGGAGGGTGGAGTGAAACCACTTTTCTATTAATACAAATGTAGTATGCCTCTATAGTTATGATTTATTTATTATTTGGCCTCTGTTTTTCCTTTTCAAATTCCCTTAAAATAAAAATGTACTTGTCTAAGTTCATCAATGAGCAATGTAGAATTTAATTCTATAAGATTTATATTATTATTAATTGTATAATAAAATTCTATAAGAGTGATCAGGGAGGATGTTTACATCTTGATATACATAGCATTTCCAGAAATTCCCATTGGGTATCTCCTTTCTTATTATTCATTCTCTTCTCTACCCCACAGCCTTATATATTCTTCTTTCTCTTTCTCCCCTACCTCTGGCAATTAGTAATTCTGATTTACTTTTTCTAAATCCTCCCCTGTCCCTTCTCTGTCACTCTTTTTATTCACAGCATTTTTTCTCTTGCTGACTTCTATCTCCCAGCTTTTATGTCACCATCCACAACCTAATACTGTCTTCAAGTTTAATGCCTTGATAGTCATTAAAAGAAGGATGAAGATTTTAATCGTTCTCAGGAAAAAAAAAAAAGGGTCCTCCTGCTACCAAATTCCATCCCCCTGTGAAGGTTCCAGGAAATTACATATAACAAATACTATTGAACTGTTAAAACTCAAAATACATGCATGTTTTAATGCGTATGTGAGTTAGAGCCATTTACATTTTGCCAACCGAGTATGGAATTATGTCCCATGTTTTCATAGACATGTTTTAGCCTTTAGAGTTCATTGCCTGGCGCAGCTGAGCAGATGGTCTGCTGTGTAATCTGGTTCTTCTACACCTTCCCTTCTTCTAATGGAGAGAGAAAGTGTAGCTGCTGCAGGGGTGGGGGGCATGGGACTGAGGGGCATTTAAAGGGGTGAACACACTTGGTACACGTTCACCTCCACACGCTGGTAATATGATTGCTTCATTGAACACGCTTCCATTAACAACCACACTGTGAGTTAAGTATTATTATTCCCATTTTATAGATGAGGAAAGTGAGGACCAGAATGGTTAACTATGTTCTGAGCAAAGGTGGCCATGGCTTGACAGGATGTGTTCCTGCCAATGTGCCACACAATGTCCATGGAACACCACAGAATACCGCTGAACACCGGCCAGCACAGGGCCATTTGCTATTTTTCAGCCTCAAAAAGAAAATTGCTTTGGTTCTGTCTTTTTTGAGTTGCTTATTTTAGACTCCCTTCACTGGGTAGGAGAGCTAAACTTTCCATGTCTAGAGACTAAAGATCTGCCTGAAGTATGGGCAGCTGAATAGGGGAGAGGGTTCTAAATGTGTTTTTACAGATTGGGAGCCTGCCTTAGTTGGGTAGAGTGGCTTCCCAAACCTGCCATTTTGGGAATTTGCAAAATTGTGCTTGTGCCATTTGGGACAAACCTATCTTACCCCTAACCTCATGATTTAGCAGCTGACATATTTTAAATTAGGCCTCAGGCTATTTGGGAGAAGGCACGTATACAGTTCTGTAGATAAGTCCCAAACAGCCACCCTGCGAGGACATGAACACCGGCAGACGCGTTTACCGCATTCTGTCCAAGATGCTACAACATTTGTCCTCAAGTGAACTTTGAAAACTACTACATTATCCCAATGATTCTGAGAGCACATCAAGCTCTCTATGTAAGGAGGTCAATTTCTATTTCCGTTCTATATTATTTTGTCTCTGAGCTGGACCCTCTTCACTACTCCATGGATGCTTTCTGATTCCTAATGTTAGTATCCATGAAGCACCTCATGGGGCAAAATCTGTCAATCACAAAAATGTAGGAATACAATATAAAATAGCAAGATACTAATGACTAAGGATTCATTCAGTCATTCATTTTCCTGTTAAATAAGAATAACATCTCCAAATTAAGGTGCCTGAGGCAGCGATGGCAAATAAACATTTATTGCTTTCTGCTTTTCTTTTCCCTCCTCTCTGGTACTTGGAAGTAGGAATGTGTTTCTGGTGGTTAAATAGTATTTCACAAATCAGGACTAACACTCAAAGAGGCAAACTTCTTGGGATGATGCAACCAGAGGCAACTTACGCAACTCCTGGGCACTGAGGTCTCCTCAGTCACGATTGTTCTGTTCTTTTTTTCAGAGGTCTCATCGTTTAGATCATTCAATTACGATGACTCCCTTTTCACTTCAACTTCAAGTCCTTTAATATTTGTAAAGCTACTCTGCTGGAGATGTAAAGGATGCAGACCAAATATGACATTTTCCTTAATTTTTAGAGTTTTGTAATCCAGGGAGAGTGATAATGCAAGTAACTATAAGGCAAGGTAGACTACAATAAGGAAAGGTCCATTAATATTGTGGACATAGCCCATTTGGAAAACAAGGGAAAGAAATATTGATGCCCCCTGCAGAAACTCTGGGGCGCAGAAGATGAAATCTCAGTCAGTCTTTGTAGTATGCATAAGGCATCTTGCGGTACAGAGGAGGGAGAGGGGAACATTTAGGGCAGAGATGCAATTGGATGATCAAAGGCAAGGGAGTGAGAATTGTACAGTCTGCAATTGTATAGTTGGAGATAAGTTTGGATAGAAATCTAGGATTGTTAAAAGTATTACACAAAAATAATACTAGACTACAATAAGAGACACTTTTCAGAGTTGCATTTTCTGATTTTTGAGAATCTGGTTATTAACTTTTGACTCCAGTATTTTCAAAATAGTTCTTTAGTAACAGATTTTACATCCTAATACATTTTGTTTTTATTATTTTGTTCTCCATTTCCCCCTAATTTATGCCCAGATAGGGCGCTATCAGTTCCCACTTTTCCTTTTGAAATACACTGTAATTGGCTTCCTTGATTGCATTTTTGCCCTCTTGCCTACTTTCCATACAGTAGTTTCAGAGATCACTTAAAAATGTAAACCAGAGTTTTCTAATCTTCAGCTTGAAAGCCTTCAATGGATTCCCAATACTCTTTTAAAAAATAGTTTAATGAACATCTTGAAGACTTTAAGTAGAAAATAAGCTATTTGTGATATATAAGGAAAAAGAGTCATGACACTTCTGAAAAAACCTTTCTTTGGACAGAGTACAGCAGAGCAATCTTTCTACCAAGGGTTCAGATGTATAATATGTAATAATAGCTCACTGTTGCCAGGCACTGTTCCAAGGATGCACATACACACACTTAATCTTTACAACTATTGTGTGCAGAAGGTACAATTATCATCTCTATATTATAGATGAGAAATCAAAGGCACAGAGAATTTGTATTTAAAAACTCAGCCCAACAAACCTCAATCATTGTCTAATTTGATGGTACCCCAGATACTGGACTGCAAATCAGTGGTGTCTGTAACACATTTTCCACTTGTCTTTGTTTCTTTTTATTCTTTTCTACTAGATGCAATTTTCTTTTTATTTAATTCTATCCATAGCGAGGATCAGTGGTTGGTAACTTATTCTTTGTCTAAAAATGTCTTTGTTTACATTTTTGAATGATGATTTAATAGAATATGGAGTTCTAGACTGAACTTTTCTCTTGGCACATTGAAATATTATTCCTTTGGATGCTAGCCTCTATTGTTGCAGTTAAAAAATTGGTTGGCATTCTAACTGCCCTCCCTGTTTTTCCTCTCTGTTTGCTTTTATTTATCTAAAAAAATTTTATCAATGTATAAAATGCACATAGGAAGGGCACAAATCATAAGTGCACAACTTTGTTGCTTTTTATATAAATCTACACTCATTTAACTATCACCCAGATCAAAATTTAAAACCTTTCCAGCATCCAGAATGTTCTTATATGCCACTTCTAAGTCTGTATTCACCCTTTTACCCCCTAGCACCTGGGACTCTCCCTTTATTTATCCTAAGTTCAGAGCTGCACTTAGTTTTTGAAAAAAAAAAAAAATTGCCATTTTATCCAGTGTTTCTAGGTGTTTGTAGCTGGAAGTTTTTCATTTATCCTACTTTACACGTGACCTTAATTGAGAGTCATAGGAAAAGGTTATTCCCCAATTACACCTAAAATAAAATTCTGAGTCCCTAGACCTGACCCACATTGCTCTGTACACACTGGCTCTGGTGCACCTTTGAACCTTACCTCCCTCCCTCAAGCCTCTCTGGCCTCCTTTTGTTGCAGAGAGCAAGGCAGGCCCTCTCTGGACTCCAGGCTGTTCCTCGGCTTGGGATTTTTTTTCTGTTCTTTGTATGGCTGGTTTATCCTTCAGGTCACGGCTTCAATGTCAGCTCCTGAGACCCTTCTTCAAGCCGCCTCTCTGTTATTCTTTGTCGTCACTCTGTATATTTCTTTCATAGCACTTATCACCGTCCATAGATGATCTGCATTTTAAATTTGTTTTGTTTTGCTTCTTTTTGTTACTGTTGTTGTTCCTGACTAGCCTCTCCATCTCAAACGTCAGCCCTCTGAAGTCAGGAAGCTTCATTGTCTTATTTATCACCATTGTATGCTTGGGGATTAGTGGGGTGGGTGCTCAACTAATGTTTGTTAAATAAATGAATGAAATAACTTTTGTAGCTGTGGAAATCTTTTAACTGCAAAGAGCATACCTGTTACATATGCTTGATCTGGAGAACACTTTAAAAGTCCTCCATCCACGCCGTGAGCCAGACTCCTCTGGTGCTTAAAGCACTGCTCACTGGGTGAGTTAGACATTCCCTGGAATCTGGGCTAGTTCTTGCAAGTTAATAACTCCATTTATACACTAACAAAGAAATTTAGTTAATGGCATTTCAAGAGACCTCAGAATGGCAATACTTCTGGGATGCTTCATAGAGTCTAAGCCCCATTGATGTTGGGTCCCAATGACCCTTCTCTCCTTGTTATCTCATCCCCAAACTGTCTTGTTCTAAAATTAAGCTCCATTTACCCCCTGATCTCTCTTTTCCTCATAGAAGCAACGAGCCCATTCCATGTTATCAAGGTTTTAAACTATTTCTGCATTTCAAATAGAGTCCCCAAAATTCCTTCTATAAATCAGAGGGGTTATTGGTCATTTGCTAAGCAACTGATTTATGAGAATAAGATGTATAATTGTGACAGACCCTTAGACAGCTCATTATATGTAAAAGCTTATATTTTATTGTTTCAGGAAAATTATTTAAAAGCAAAATCACAAATTCTGACAGCACACTGAAGTGACTACATTGAGTGTAGGTATTTTCACTGTTCAGTTTCTCACAAGTGGCAAAGCCATTTGTGAAAGTGAAGATAGCATGGAAGGCTCTTAATAAATGTTCATCCAGTGAACAGATGAATAACAAATACTATATTTTAATCTAGGTAATTTTTATTTCTTTTTTCTTCCTGTTCTCGTGTCTCTCTAGTGAAATCAGTGATTAATTGATCAATATTCTTAATATTTATTGCACTTTACCCTGTGTTAAGCACTGGGATAGGTCTATTATGAGTAGGGAGAGGGCAGTGGAGTTACTAGGTGGAGACAAAACTTTAAGATACTGTATTGGCACATAAAGATTAGCGGAAAAATAGTGGCCATTTAACAGATATTTAGTAAGCACTATTATGCCTTAGTTGTTATTTTAGATATTGGCGATAAATCCTCATTTTTCATTTCCAATAGAATTTTACATTCTACTGGAACTAAAAATTAAACAAAACATATCAATAAATTAGATGGCATATTATGATAAGTATTATCGAGTAGAATAAAGGAGGGAAGAAGTAGAGGACGTTCAAGGATAGAGGGCTACAATTTAAAATGGGGTGTTTTGGGAAAGCTACAGTGAGAAGATCATATTTAAAAAAATTTTTTTATTGAAATATAGTTGATTTACAATGTATTAATTTTAGGTGTACAGCACAGTGATTCAGTTATACCTACATATATATGTATTTTAGATTCTTTTTTATTATAGTTTATTACAAGATATTAAATATAGGGGCTTCCCTGGTGGTCCAGTGGTTAAGACTCCATGCTCCCAATGCAGGGGTTTGATCCCTAGTCAGAAAACTGAGATCCTACATGCTGCAAGGCATGGCCAAAAAAAAAAAAAAAAGATGTTAAATATAGTTCCCTGTGCTATATAGTAGGACCTTGTTTATCAATTTTATATATAGTAGTGTGTATATGTTAATACCAAACTGCTAATTTATCCCTCCCCTGCCCCACTTTGGCAACCATAAGTTTTGTATGTCTGTGAGTCTGTTTCTGTTTTGTAAATAAGTTCATTTGTATCACATTTTAGATTCCACATATAAGTGATATCACATTATATTTGTCATTCTGTCGGACTGACTTCACTTAGTGTGATAATCTCTAGGTCTATCCATGTTGCTGCAAATGACATTATTTCATTCTTTTTTATGGCTGAGTAATAGTCCGTTGTGTATATGTACCACATCTTCTTTATCCAGAGAAGATCATATTTGAGCAAAGACTTGAGTGAGGATGCAGGTGATGTGGATATCACAAGAGTTTATGGTTTAAGGAAAAATATAAGATTAAGTGTATCATTTGTATTAGTTTCTAAACTCTGAATTCATTTCAAGATGAGCATGTATCATTTTAATAAATAACCAATCTGAAAACCACCATCAGTACTCTAAAATCAGCCTGCTTAACAACGCATGGGTCTGCTCTGCTAAGCCTTTCCCATCCTATTCTCACATCCAGTTGAGGTGAATTTCTGGCCGAGCAGATGGGCTGTTAAGAAGCTCGAGTCCTATTGTGCCGTTGGAATGCTCATTATCTAGGCAGTATTAGATGTGTCACAGGTGAGTCACGGACTGGATGAGGCAGATGGCACCTGTCTCTCATGACACTTGGATTAGACAGCATCTTATGCATACATACGGAAGAGCAGACAGTCAGTGCAGGTGGGTGGGAGGAAACCAACTATCCGAAGAATTTCCACTGGGCATCTTCTCTCATGGCAGAAAACTGAAGACTGAACACCTATATCTCTTACCTCTTCCTAAAAAGAATCCCCAGAGTTCTACAACCTAAGAAACGTGCTTTGAGAAGTAACTGCTTCAAAAAACATTTCCCTAAAAAAGAAATGTTTTGCACTCTTTTGTTCAGGTGTAACTTTACTATGACTTTTGAAATTTCTACTGAATTCTGCTCTTTTCTCCTCTGTACAGAAAAGAGCAGACCTTCCTGATTATGAGATTGGGGTACAGTTTCATTGAATGCTACCCAAAGGTGCTCTGTGTCCTTCAGCATATGGAGTACATTGTCAATTTAAATCTGGCCATCTCACATGTCCCGTGTGCAGGTGGTTGCAGACACCCGAGTGTGCTTTGACAGCCACGTGGTTTGGAGCTGTCGCTGAGGATGAGGATTGTGTCCAGTTCACAGCTGTCTCCCAGGAGCTCAGTGCCCAGAAGAGGGCACGTGCTCAATAAATATTTGTTAAATGGATGAAGCTTCCATTGAGAGAAAGGATTTTAAAGCGAGTTAAGAACTTCTTACTTTTGCAAATAATTGTGTTCAGGGACAGCCTTAAGCCTTAAAGAAAAGAGTAAGGGTTTAGCTTCCATTGCAGTTATAGAAGAGGCCTCCACTCCTGATTTCTGGAAATTGTAAGTCTGCAAGTGAAAAAAATGTCTAACTGTATAAACCTGCGGTGATTTATATCCTCATGAATAAAGCGAGTGTGAGACTCTGGGGGGAGCTGAGCCGCCCAGAGGGAGGGCAGGTCCCAGGCAGCCATGTCCACGAGTGACCATCGGCAACAGGTGGGATTCAGGGACCCAGGCCACAAGGCGGGCTGGAGAGAGAGGGTTCCACCTGCGCTTCTAAAAACTCCTGCCGAGGAAGTGAAAACTGAATGTTTATAAAATGTTTACATGTCAGGTAAAATTTTTTTAATATACTTGCTCAAAATGGCTAATATAAAAATAATTTCTGCCCCTACTGAATACAGATTAATAAAAAAAGAAGATATATATTCTACTTTTTAAATAAATAATTAAATAAATTAATTTGGCCATCTCTGAAGGTGAGACTAAGGAAGGAAGTTGGTATTCTAAGGAGTTAACTTTAATATGTTATTTATTCTTGCTACATGTATGTGATTAATGAATGAGAATATGTTCCACGTTAGTCATAGGATCCAATTATTCTCAACAAATTCAATTGATGTAACTAGAAGTCAAGTTTCTTTTCTATAAAATGTTAGGAAAGAGTGTTTTATTTTATGATATATAATTAGAAACACTTTGGCTAGAAGAAAACATGATTATGTCACTATTGGTGACTCAAATTGCAGTAAGCTATCAACAAGGATGGAGGAGAAATCAACATTTGTTGAACACCTTTTTGCATTGAGTGTTTCACACATGTGATCATTTATTTAAACTTTCTAAAAGTCCCACGAGGAAGGCATTATCCCCAGTTGAATGTTAGGAGAGTTCAAGAAACTTGCCCAAGGTCGCTCACCAAGAAAGTAGTGGAGCCTGAATTGAATCCAGGTCTGCCTGACTCAAAACCTTCTCCCATCACATTACTCCCCCTCTGCATGGATGGTGGTTCCTGGCTTTTGCATTCATGCCATTAGTTACTTGTTTTATGTATTTTGTTGTCTCTCTAGCAGACAATAAATATTAGGTGCAATTGATTAAAACAGTATAGCATAAAAAACAATATTAACTTGCAGTATTAGTTATCTATTGATTTGTAAAAATGACCCCCAAACTTAATTACCCCCAAATGTAGAAGACAAAGACAATAAACATTTATCTCACACAGTTTCTGAGAGTCGGGAATCTGAGAGTGACTTAGCTGGGTGATTCTGGCTCAGGATCTTTCACGAGGTTACAGTCAAGCTGTTGACTGGGGCTGCAGGCATCTGAGGGCTTGTCTGGGGCGGGATGATCTGCTAGCAAGATGGCTGCTAGCAAGGGTCCCAGTTCCTTAAGAGCCTGTCCCTAGGGTTTCTCATGAGAGGGCAGCTGGTTTCCCCCAGACTGTGTGATACAAGAAAGAGAGTGACCAAGCTGGAAGCCGTGATGTCTTTTACAATCGAATGTTGGAGGTGATATACCATCACTTCTGCTGTGTTCTGTTGGTCGATGTGGGAAGGGGCTATACAGCAGTGGGAATACCAGGAGGCTATCTGGGAGGCTGGCTATCACACTTTCCACAGCTTTAATTTTTTTTGGCTGAGAACTGGGAAAAGTCTTCCATGAATTGATTTGTTTGTGGTGTTTCCCTGCTTTTTTAATGATAATATTTAAAGGTTATATAATTTGACCATTCTCTCATTAGCTTTCTATCAAAGACATGTGCTGGGAAGAAACATGATCATTACTTTTGTAGGGCTACTCAGGCCTTATACACTTATACTCTTTATAGAAAGAGGGACAGAATTCTGAATCCTGTATCTTATTTTTAACCTGAACCTTAACTCCACACCTTGGCATTGTGTGCCTGCAAATGGTCTCAATAATAGTTAAAAGAATCCAATAATAGCTGATACAATCCAGGGCCACCTTGCTATTCTAAAGTAACTTTTCTATTATTCTTTGACAGTGGTAATTATTTTTTTTATCTGTCTCAGAGTTGAAGCTGGGAAGGGAAGAGTCTGTATTCTTCTCCAGTGCAAAAATTTCTACTGTTTAAACTGTACACATCTGGTTTTATGTAAATTCTCAGCGAACGAGCACTTGAGTTGACTGTCTCTGAATTTGAGCTCTGTTTTCCCAGGACATCCAGGGCTCAAAGCTGTAGCTTCTCCCTTCCCACCTGTTCCTGCACCTATTCAAGTGCAGGTTTGTATATTTTAGTTCTTTCCCAATCAGGGTGACCCTGAAGGTGACTATTCATTCAAAGTAGCCTCCACATGACCAACTTTTTAGCCTATTATATCTCCAACATAATTCAACATAATCTTTGGGGTGGAAACACTGGTTTAAAATGCGGATTTCTGGACCCTCTGTGGATATCATGAATCAGAAACTCTGGAATTGGGGCCTAGAATGCACCCATTGTTTTCGATTTAAATGATATATTTGTTAAAAAAATAATTCTCAGACCATAAAATTCACCCTTTTAAAGTATACAATTCAATGGTTTTCAGTATATTTACAAAGTTGTGCAACCACCACCAGTAAATAATTTCAGAACATTTTATCACCCTCAAAAGAAACTCAACCCATTAACAGTCACTCCCCATACCCACCTCCCTCCAGATTCTGGAAACCGCTAACTGACTTTCTATGGATTTGCCTATTCTGGATATTTCCTATAAATGGAATAATATATGGCCTTTTGTGACTGGCTTCTTTCACTCAGCAGAATACTTTCAAAGTTTATCCATGTTGTAGCATAAATCAGTACGTTATTTCTTTTTATTGCCCAATAATAATCCACTGTATGGATATACTCTATCCATTTGTCAGCTGAGGGACATTTGGTTTGCTTCCACTTTTGGCTACTGTGAATAATGCTGCAGTGAACATTCAAATACAGGTTTTGTGTAGACATATGTTCTATTCTTATTTGTGTCTCCACCAAATTCATATGTTGAAGCTCCAACCCCCAGTATTTCATAATGTGACTGTGCTTGTAGATCAGGCCTTTAAAGAGGTGATTAAGTTAAAATGAGGCCTTTAGGGTGGGCCCTAATCCAATCTGACCAGTGTCCTTATAAGAAAAGGAGATTAGAGGTGTGTGTGTGCACAGAGGGACAACCATGTGAAGAGGCAGCAAGAGGGCAGCCATCTGCAAGCTAGTGACAGAGGTCTCAGGAGAATCTAGCCCTGCTGGTACCTTGGTCTTGAACTTCCAGAACAATGAGAAACAAATTTCTGTTCTTTATGCCACCCAGTCTGAAGTATTTTGTTATGGCAGCCCTAGCAGACAAACACAGGTATATAGCTAAGAATGGAATTGCTTGGTCATATGGTAACTCTGTATTTAACATTTTGAGGAACTGCCGCACTGTTTTCCAGTGTGGTTACACCATTTCACAATCCAATTTCTCCACATACTTGTCAACACTTGTTATTGTCTGTTGTTTTGATTTTAGCCATCCTAGTGAGTATGAAGTGGTAAACCTCTCACTGAGGTTTTGATTTGCATTTTTCCTAATCCGCATGATGAGCATTTTTTCTTGTACACTTGTGCTTTAAAAACAAGATTCGTAAGTAATTTTCATTCATACTAAAGTTTGAGAAGGGTTGTAGATGTATTATAATTCAAAGTTCTTACTCAGCTTAAACCCTTGTTTTGGGACCTTAGTTATCTACATTAAACTCACCTGTGCCAAAATATAATAACTTATGATTAGGCCAACAGTCTTTACAAGTATATATGATCTCAGAAACTCCCACTAGCTTGTTTCCTTGCCTGTGAGTCTGACACGTCCAACGGCTGAAAGCAGTTAAGTGGCAAAGATAGCTTTGTCTTCGGAGCTACTAGGTGAAGAAGAAAAACAATCTTTGTCTGATATCCTGGGTGTGCCCCTTGGAACCACTAGAGACCCGGGCTATCACTCTGCTGCCCCCTCCTGGATTAGCTGGGGGACAGCTCGCCATCAGAGATGTTGAGCTTCCTCTGGTTTGGACCTACTGTCTTACCTCAGCTCAGGTCCTGCTTTTGGCCTCATTCACCCTATGAACTTGCCTTCCTTTTGATCCATTCCTGAGAAATGTGGGTGTTTTCAGATTCACACTTGCCAAGTGTGACTGAGTGTTGACCTCATCTGGCTCTGAACCTGTTGGACAGCTGATGGAAAGTTTGGCAATCTTTTTGAGGACATGTTGGGAGTGAGGTTTTATTTGTGGTTCTATAATAAAATTAGAAGTAAGCAAGAACGTTCCTTTAGAGTTAAACACCATGTAAGGAAAGGGGGTGAAATCTGTCACATTGCTTCATACCATTGCTAGATGGGGATGGCATTAATCTGCATATCGGGGCCTTGAAATGCTGAGAGGAGAGATCACATTCTGCTTTCTCTCCCTGAGCTTTCTGGTCAGGAGGCTGCCAGTGTTAGTGGCAGCAATCCGAAACCCCCTGAAAGGTGCAACATGATTAGTTGTTTGAAACTTCAAGATATGGTTTTAAAGAGAGTTAACAAATGTTGGCAATTTCTACACGCTTTTGTTATCTGCATTGTTGTTATTTCTTGTTCCTGCTATTTGAGATGAGGGTAGTTAGTAAAAGGAGGATGTTAAATCTTTGCATTTCAGAACTGGCTTAACAAAACTGGTGAAGCTCCACAAAAGCATGGGAGGGAACCAGTCTGGCAGCTTTCAGCGAAACGTGTCCCCCTTTTATGATACATCTTGGTGATTACTTACAGTTTCACTGTAAAGCTGTCCTTGGTGTCGCCTGAAAATAGTTGAGTTTTACTTCTGTATTGCAGCAATGAAAATAAAATAGAACATAAAAATCTGATACATGGTGGAGTGGTTAGATTGCCATTTTCCATCCTCCTTTCTATTTGCGGGGAATTCTCCATTCTCCCACCATTCTCCCTCTAAAGAGGCTGTAAGGGTCAGTTCTGCCTTTTTCCCACACCCTGGTATCCTGGATAAGCTAGGTCCCAAGACTCCACTTCTACCCTCTCTCCCTAGGAGCTGGCCCACGATGTTTGGACATAATAGGTTTGAGGAGCTTAAAGGACCTCCAAGGGGGAGATATCTAACAAGCAGTTGGACACATGGACAACACATACTTGACAAAGTTGGACGATGAAAGCAATCTAACTCAAAGTTTCTGTTTTAGTAGCAAAATATTTGTAAGCATTATGTCATAAAATATGAAAGAATATAGAAGTAACCTTATTGCTAATTTGTGCATAATGTCCCAGTAACGTCTATAGAAAGCGGTAACATCAATCCGAATTATGGAATTGCCATAATGGTTTGGTTATATGGAAAGACTCCGTTAACATTTCATTGGTCACCACTGATGATATCTTATTAGATTTATGTTTAACAGTGATTAAGTACTGTGTTGTGGTGGCAGCAGAATAGAATAAGTGCTCAGAAATTGTTTACCCCCAGTGATCTTAGAATCTTGCCTTATGCACATGAATTTTCTTCTTTATTTCTTTGGTGTAAACTGAGAAGAGTTTGCATTATTATTGCTCATAAATTCTGCCCAGATGAGATTAGTTTTATAGATGTAGGATCAATAATACTTGAACGCGTCTGAAGCTGTGTACTGCCCAATACTGCTCATTAATGGCTTTAAAAGAATCAGTGTGTTTTGCTAGAAGCAAAGATAATGAGCCATTGATTATCCCTGCACAGCACAATTTATGGCCTATTTTACTTTTAATGCAACGTTAAATTAATTTGTAAAATATCAGAAGCATTGCTTTATTTCCAAGCTGTGATTAAACAGTTATTGAACTTTTCATAGAGAGCATTAATCAATTCTCATCTCTTCTGATTTCCCAGAGTGCTTTGGAAATAAAGATAAATAGCTTGTGATCACCTGCACTACTTGTGAGGCAGCAAACCCAGAGGAGAAAACATCCTTACAGGGCTTAGCGCTATGGGATGGGATATGTCAGGAAGTGTCCTAGTCCATACTATTTTTCTCAAGATTAAATTGTGGATATACTCTGGATCAATGAGTGGGGATAGAAATTTTACTAGATTTGTTATATGAAAGCACCTTGAAGAGAATAAAGATACATAGAATGTAAGGTATACGTGATTTATGCGGTTTTGCTTTGGATGGGTGTGGCGTTTAACTATTCTCACCTAGCCCTATACTTCTGAGTAACTTTTTGAATAAAGCTTTAAGATCACTTTTAAAAAATGAACAAATCTTGTTATCTTTACATACCCCTTCTTTACCACTTCTTAGCAATCTTCTATTATTGACCAAGGCTAGCTGAATTTGGTATGAATTGTCCATAAGGACTACCATCATTGTGGCCAAATGCCCAGGCCACTAGAGTAATCTTCCGACTCACTGATTTCAGAAGAATAGGACTGATTTCTATTCTCAGTAAAGTACTCTGTAGTAGAGCGCTTGGAACACCACAGGAAAATGAGATGAACAGAGTGGAGAAGAAGATGCTCTATAGAGTCTTATGTCATGATCTTTGTTTATATGGTAGTGGAACCCTGATAGGGAAGACAAGACTGTTCTCTCTGGAACTAGCAGGATGTAGCACTTCCTTAACTACAGTGAGAGGGACATGTAGAGGGACCAAGAACCAGAAGTAGATTTACCTGTTAAGTGAAGGGCAAGTTCTGGAATGATTGGGGTAAAAAGCTACCTTTTAGGGATTAGAAGTTCCAAACAGAACTTAGTATCCAAAGGGTAGTATGAAGCAGGTAAGCTGTTGCATTAGGGGCTCAGAGAGAGGCAATGGGGGTCCAAAAAGTTGGGCAAAGTCCAGGAATTGAGATTCCAAGGATAAGTCACTCTCAGAAGTCCAGCAGAACAGTTAGGCATGGATAGGATGACCTTAGGATTCCATTCTCCCTATCAGGACTTAGTAGCAGTCCTGTTTAAAGTTAGTGTGAATGTGGCGGTGATGGTCACCCCGCATCAGGTATTTTCTACACGTGCTTCTGAAGGTCTGACTTGTTGAGTTCAATAACAGGGACATAGAGAGAAGTAAGGACCTAGAGGTGGGCTCTGGTGAAATGCCTTCAAATGATGCCGACAGGGAGCACTGATACGAGTTTGCCGAGGCTGGTCCAATACGGAGGTGGGTTGGCAGTCATCTGGAGATGTGGTTTGATAACTGATGGAAAGCTTGTTGGCTCCCAAATAGCTTCTGGATTGACCTCTGCTGTTTTATTTGGTATTTTCAGACCTGTTTTCTTTCCTTTTTCCCCTTCCTAATGGGTTATTTACTGCTTAGATGATTTCCTGTATACTACAGATATTTTGCTTGGATAAAAAGTCTTACTCATTTGATGTTGACATGTTTTACTTTATCAGAGCCCAAGGCACAGAGAGACTAGGACACAGAACAGATCTGCTTTTTGTAGAGTAGGTAGGAGGAAGAGAAAGTCAAGGATCAAGGACTCAGATTGATACCTTCAGATTGCAGGCCTGGGTTAACAGCCATGACAGTGCTGGACAGCTGGGGAATTGTGAAGGTTGTTGGCACTTTGGGGGAATGGGAAGAATTCAAATAAGGGAAGGAGGGATTTGGTAAAAGCCAAAAGCAGCTACTTCAAGATGTTACCCACGACCAGTTCTGTACAACAATAACCCATCAGGTTAAGTAAGTTTTATTAATGAAGGAAAGATGAATCATGACTCTGTGTGTGTGTGTATGTGGTGTTATGGTACATGGCAAATGCGCAAATGATGAAATCAGACTGAAATCTACAAATAGCAGGGTGTAATGAACAGTGCGATGACGTAAGGGGAGAATGAGGACTGTTGGGGTAGAGGTGTTGTGAGTCATACACCTGCAGAGTCTTAAAGAAAGCAAAGGCATAATTAGACATAAAAAGGGAAATGAGAGGGAAACGTCAGAGGGTTCGTATGTTAAAAGGATGTAATGAGATGTTCATAGCAGGTGCTCAGTTAAGTGTTAGAGGCCTTCTCCACACACGCCCCAGCTGTCCACCTTGCTGGAGAGAATACAGCAGAGCTGTCTTAAGGACAGGCTCATTTCTGCAACAATATGTCCTTTCTAAAAATATAGTTCACTTCTTTTTAAACATGTGCCATTCATCTAAGCATTTCTGTGGGCTGCAAAGGAGTCATAAAATTCTTGATTCTGACATACTTCCAGCTATCCTTTTGAATCAGAGATTATTGTTTGAACTACTACAGAGCTTTGCATAGGAATTTGATTTATTTGTCTTCTACCTTAACTGAAATAAACTTGGTATTAGACTTCCGCTTAAGTTAGCCGAATTAATTCTGCTTTAATTCAAGTTCATCTCTGCAGTGGAAAATGACAGGCCTTATTGAGTTCTGTTACACATTTAATAAGGAATGTGTACTTCTCATCCTTGCGGGAGCAATTCAACGCACAGCAGAGCCTGTCAAAATTCAATTCAAGGTTGAATGACTAATGCATAAAAGTCAATTCCATACTCTATCAGAGATAAAGCCAGTTATTTCTTTTTATCAAGTAGATGGGGGTGCTATTTGGATCTCTGCTTGCAAAGGCTTGAAGCATCAGGCTTTGCAAAGTTAGAGATGTGAGTATGTGGAAAACTTGGGCGTTTCAGGAGTGGAGTCTTCCTTAAATGAATCGACAGAGGGAGAGTTTGACTTGGTCATTTTGTCCCTTATGCAGGTGCGATTTCCATAGCCTTTGAATTAAGGAGTGAACAGTGAAAAATCGAGCCAAAGGAAAGCGGGAGGTTTTTGAAGGCTCTTATCCTTCAATCGATGCTGCTGTAATCCCAGTTTATGCATGTGCACGCTTGACTACGGGTGTGTGTATGCGGGTGCACATAAATGTGTGTGCGAATACATAAGCATAGGCACCGCAGGCAACGTCTATGCGGCCATTTATTGAGCACCCACCATACATTGTCCTGGATGCTGAAGGTATAGGAGTGAAGAAAACACACAAACATCCCTGCCCTATGGAACTTATATTTTAGTGGAGGAGGGCAGTAAATAATAAAAATCATAAAAAGTTACGTTGCAATTCTGATGTTGGCAAGTGCTATATGGAAAAACGGGCAGAGGGAGAGGAATGTTGGGGGAGGTACAACTTCATTAAATAGAACGAGCACAGAAGGTCGAAGTCACCCATGCTGAAGTGAGTAATTTGGGAGAAGAGCATTTTAAGCAGGGGGAACAGCAATGACGGAAGCCTTGAGGCTGGGTGTGCTGGCAGAACACCAAAAGGGTCAGGGTGATTGGAGCAGAGTGAGTGAGGGGGAGTTGTAGGAGATGAGATTAGAGAAATAATAGGGGTCAGGGTCCTGTAAGATCCTGGAGGTGATTGTAAGGACTTCGTGTGGTGTCTTGAGTGAGATGGAGCCATTGGGATGTTTTGAGCAGGAGAGAAGTGATCTACCTTCTGTTTTATCCCTTGGCTGCAGTGTTCACAACACACTATATAGGAGCCAAAGGGGAAGAAGAGAGACCAACGAGGAGGCTACCATGGGGCTGTGGAGTGGCGTTTGTTGGTGATGGCAGTGCTGAGGGATGGCCTTGGGAGTGAGTGGCAGAGCAGGTGAAGGACGAGATAACTGGAGGAGAGGAGGCCAGGTTATCAGCAGGATTATCTACGTATCTGAGGCTGTGTTACCTATTGAGGAGACTGGCTGTGTGAGACCTGAGGTTATCTTCCTGCTAAAATTGAATGCCTGCTGCCATTGTGTCCACAGAAACCACTGAGGGCACTCGTGAAAAAGACTAGAGCAGGCTGACTGGCATTTCAACTTTGTTGATTTATGCCTGCAGTCCTTTTGGTTAGCCATTTAGCCAGGTAACAGCACCTACAGTGAAAATGAATACAATGCCTATACGTTTATTATGAGCTGTCCTCTTTCATCAATATTCTCCATTTCCTGTCTTGAGCATTCCACTCACTAAATACATTTCTAGTTCTCTTGGCATTGTGTTCTTATTTCTTTTGGTGGAAAATTTATTGTTTTAAAAGAGAAAATGAGCCTTAAGTAGGCATATCTTATGTCATTTATCCAACCATGTGCCTTTAACAATTTTTGTATTATACAAAATGTTCTTATATAATAAACATATCAGCATTTCTTTCATTAGTCAGTAAGTCAAAGCATTTAATTAATTTCTCTGTGTGGGCAGCAGCTCTATATAGCATCTCAGGGAAAGGTACAAAAATGTATAATTCTTTTTTCTTTATGAAACTTACAGAATATTCTAGCATATACAGCTAAATCAGTGGAACAGTAATTTTCAAAGCAGCCCACCAAATAGTCATCTAGCCAGCTTCCTAGTAGAGGTGTGAACAGAATTATCCAGGCTTAAACACGGAAGCCGTTTTAGAAAGATGGGCGTTGATTGAGTCAGATTTTGCATGGTTGGGCTTTCAAAACGATCTTAGAGGTAAAGAGAGAGAGGAAATTCCAGAGGGAGGGAATGACATGAGGTCCGTTCAGGAGATGGTAAAGTCGGTATTCTTGGAATGGAAGGTGAATGGGAGAGAAAGTTTAGAAATTAACTGAGTTTTTACTGTGCCATTTTGGGGGGAGTTGATATGGGGAACAAAGTCCTCTGGATCAACAGTGTGATATAATGAAAAATGATGTTGTAGCAGTCTGGGTGTGGACTGAGCAGGCATGGTCTAGCACAGTGTTTGAGGAATGGGAAAGGTGTGAAATGCAGTGGATGAAAGTTAGAAGCCATGGTGTGGAACCAGACGTGGTGGGACAGAGCATGGTAGCATTGACAGGGAGGTTCAGGACATGTGGTGAGTGAAGAAAACAAGGATTAGAGAAGACAAGCTTCAAAGGGCAGAGTAGGACCAGAAACCTCACCCTCACTACTGACTCCTGCCTTTCTGTTGTACTTTACATCCAACCATTTACAAGTCATATGGAATCTATGCTCAGAAATCATTTAGAAACTAACCACTTCTCATCACCTCTACCAGCTGGTCCAAGCCATACTCTCTCATCTGGTTTACATCGTATCGATTGATTTTGCTTCTTGTTTTGTTCCTGGCCCATCCTACGTTCTTCTCATAGTCCAGCACGGCTCTTCTCAACTGAGGCACCTTTTTAACATTTTGAGCCACATCGTTCTTTGTTGCAGGGAATTGTAAGATGCTTGGCAGCATCTTCCCTCACTAGATGCCAGTAACACCTCCCTGCCCCCCCAAAATGTCCCCAGACATTGCGAAACATCCCCTGACTGGTGGGGGGGGGAATTGCCCCCATTTGAGAACCACTGGGCGAGAATGATTCTTTAAAAATGGAAGTCACTGCAAGTTGCTTCATGGCTCAAACCTTTCAGTGTCTTTTCATCTGGCCTAGAGGAAAAGCCCAAGGTCCTGTGATAATTTATAAGGCCTCACCTAGTGTGGGCCTCTCCAGCCAGCCAGTTATCTATTTTCACCTCATCTTTCTTCTTCCTCACTTCCTTGCTGTTCCCCAACTTTCTAGGCACACTCTCATGGAAGGGCTCACCCCCTTACTGTTTGTATCACCTGGAACATTCTGCCTCTCACATATCTTCAGGCTTGCTTCATCACCTCCTTCAGATCTTCACTCAGAGGTCACCTTCTCAGGGAGGACTTTCCTGATCATAAAATTGATCCCCTTCCCTCTTTTGTTTTCTTCACGTACTTATCACCATCAAACATGGTCTAAATTAACTGTTTTATAATTTCTTATTTTATACATCATTTTAGTAGGATGTCAGCTCCAAGAGGCAGGGTTTTCATTGGTTTTAGTCTTTTCTAGTACCCAGAACATTATCTGCACATAGTGTAAGCTCATTGAACACCTGCTGGATGGATGGATGGATGGCAAAGGCAGACCAACAAGGGGAAGAAAGTTAAGCCGTAGGCTTGGTCTGCAGTTGAGCCCCCCCTGAACTTTCAGAGTCTGGGGGCCTTCTCTAACAGTCCCTTGATACTGTCCTCCACTGTAGAGCACACTTATGCTGTTTTAGGTATCAAGCAGTGCCAGTCAGCAAACACCCACGCTGAGGCACTTGCCAGATGCAGCAAATGCAGTTTAGAAACAGAAGAGCCTCTAATGGAGACATCAGCCATTTGTTAAACAAACCATTAGTTTGGTGGCAGAAGCTGCACATGTGATGAATCTAGTAATTTACAGATCATTATTGGACATTAGTTAATTGCCAGACAGCTCCATGTTCTAGGAAACACTGGGGAAGCCTCTATTACAAAAGAGATTGGATATCTCAGCCCTTAATAATTATGGGGCTTATATTTGAGAGTGAATGACTGAGTCCTACATCTTCCTAGTGTTCCATTGCTGCTTCCAGAATTGTTTCTGAGTTTTCATTTTTAAATAAAAGTTATACATACATGCTGGATATTTAAATGGAACAGAAAGAAAAAATCAGGCTTAGTTTCTCTACCTAAAGTCACCTTCCAGATGCATTTTTAGGCTTTATCTAAAAATATTATATAATACATATTCCAGCTATATATATTAACCATACCTATATATGGTCATATCTATATATCTATATTTATATACTATTGATAGTATATCTATTTATATAGTATATATTTAATGTGTATATACTATAGATTATATTCAGATAGTAATATATGTCCTATGTATAGAGTATACTGCATAATATAGTATGTATCTATAGTTTGTCTAGGTTTTTTTTTTTTTTTTTTTTTATTAATTAATTTTTATTTTTGGCTGTGTTGGGTCTTCGTTTCTGTGTGAAGGCTTTCTCTAGTTGTGGCAAGCGGGGGCCACTCTTCATCGCGGTGCGCGGGCCTCTCACTATCGCGGCCTCTCTTGTTGCGGAGCACAGGCTCCAGACGCGCAGGCTCAGTAGTTGTGGCTCACGGGCCTAGTTGCTCCGCGGCATGTGGGATCTTCCCAGACCAGGGCTCGAACCCGTGTCCCCTGCATTGGCAGGCAGATTCTCAACCACTGCGCCACCAGGGAAGCCCTTGTCTAGGTTTTATTTATTTATTTTTAGGTATTATACAGATAACAAGATGAATATGCCTATAAATATACCATGACATAATTTTGTGAGTATATCTGTAAGGCAGATTCATAATAGAGGAACTGCTGGGAAGAGGAATATTTGTATCTAAAAATATGAAGCTGCCATATTTACACTCTGGACAGAAGGATATGAGAGTGCCTATTTCCCTTCACTTTTTCTACCTTTGACAGTTTAAAACTTTTTGATCTGTGCCAATCTGAAGGTTAAAGAAATTATGTCTAATTCTTAAAATTTGCATTTCTTTAATTCTGAGTAAGGTTGAACATGTATTTCTCCATGTACCGATCAGTCTTGTATTCGTGCATGTGTGTGAAGGGGAGGTTAACCTGTCACTCAGAAGCTGTGCCTTTTTAAAGACTGTGGTTGGATTTTCCTGATAGTTATATTTCTCTAGGTAGGACTTACTGCAATCTATCCTTTTCATCCATTACCTATGACTCCATAATGAAAGGACTATCCCATATGTATCTAACCATTCCTGTTATTTATCCCACAGTTTGATAGATGGTTTTTTTTAGGTATATGGATATTGTGAAGGCAATTGGTGTAGTCAGGACCTGGGATAGTAAAGCTAAAGGACAAAGCAACAAAATATTGGATATAATGGTTAAAATTTGGATAGGAAAATTATGAAGGAAATTAAAAAGTTTTAAGGCTATTTGGAGCTGGTTAAAACAGGCAATTTGCTAAAAACTCAATGCAGATAAATAATCACACTTGTACATTTTTGGATACTGCATGACACTTTACTTTGTGATATTTATAGTAAAATAATGAATGTTTTTAATACCTGTTATTCGAGATTTGTTATTATTTTGGTTATTATTACTCTACCACTGTTGATATTTTCTTTGTAAAGAGTTAGCTCAAGTGTGAGATAAAAAAAAAAAAATATCCCGGAGCTTATTTTTTTTTCCTCCCTTGGAGTGAATATTTTATGAAGGCATCAGAAAAATAGAAATTATATAGAAAATAGAAAAATAGAAATTATATACTATTTCACTTAATTTGCTGGGGAAATGTTTTTAAAATATGAAGGGATACAATCCTTAAATTGGATAAACTTAATATTTAGGATAATATTTCAGGTCAAATATTCCTTGGAATTAAGTATATTGTACATATCAGATATTAAAGTCTGCTTTTCAAGCAATGAAAAACTTTAAGCATTGCTGATATCATTTAAATTAATATGTGTATTTCATTTTTATCTCCATCTTAAAAGTAACTGAAAAATTGTTAGGCTCCATGACCAACTGTTGTAAAATTGTGATTGCTCCCATTTTTGTTTGTAATTTTAAAGTATAAATCTGTGAAGAATATGTATGAATATAAACATGACCTCTTTACAACCTGTAGTTCTTAAAGGGATACACCAGAGTATCAAAGAAAAAATATTATAATATTAAATTCTTATCTAAGATGTTGGAGGAGAAAGTAAACTCAGGAATGAGGTACTACTGTATCAAAATAAGAGGTAGGAAAAAATGAGCATTGGGCCAAGAGAACAGATCAGAGCAGTTTCCATTATTTCCTGGAAACAATCCTTTTAATTAAGAAAAAAAAAAACAATGAAAACACAAAGCTGTGGAAGTATAGCTGCTTTAGGTTGAAGGTGAAAGTTAGAGGCCAGAAACAAAACGTGCTTAGTAGACAGGCCATTCAAGTTTGACTTGTCTGTAGTAAATCTAATGTTTAACTTCATATTCTTTCCTAAATAAGATATTATTGGGGTTTTTTTAAGATTTAAAAAAAAAATTTATTTGTTTTTTGGCTGTGTTGAGTCTTTGTTGCTGCACGTGGGCTTTCTCTCTAGTGGCGAGCGGGGGCTACTCTTCATTGCGGTGCGTGGGCTTCTCATTGCGGTGGCTTCTCGTTGCGGAGCACGGGCTCTAGGCGCACGGGCTTCAGTAGTTGTGGCGTGTGGGCTCAGTAGTTGTGGCTTGCAGGCTGTAGAGCACAGACTCAGTAGTTGTGGCGCACTGGCTTAGTTGCTCCATGGCATATGGGATCTTCCCAGACCAGGGCTCAAACCCATGTCCCATTCATTGGCAGGCGGATTCTTAACCACTGAGCCATCAGGGAAGCCTGATATCTTCGTTTTATGAGCTAGAAAAACAGTGACTCTTCTTTAAAACCAAAAACATTTTATTTCTTTTCTGGAATATGGAAAGTTTAACCAAAAAGATGGAAAACTTAAAAGCCCTAGAACATTTATCTAGAGCACACCTCTGACGAATTGCTATAGCTAAATGCTCTTTCTATTCATACTGTCCGCAGTTTTATGCAGACATTTTATTCATTTCTAGGATTTCTCTGTCAAGTCTCCTTTGTCCGTTCTTTGCTAGTTAATGGATCCCTTTCTGTGCAGGGCTCCAGACCCTGCAGATCCCTGGGATCCCTTTACCATGTCTTTGTGCCCTTCCCCTGGCCAGTGCCTGTGATGGCTCTCTTGCCTCTATGTTGGCTGCTGGAACTGCTCCAAGCTGCCCGCAGCATCCATGCTTATGTACGTGTGCAAGGGAACAGACAAACACAGACATACACACAGCTGAAAGTACTCGGAAGTTTACATCCTCTGGGGCAGCCCCTAGGTTGTGACTGGGGGCTGTGAAAGTCCAGCTTCCTTGCCTCCAGCTGAGACAAACTCTGAGCTGTAATTTACCCTTGAGAGCTGTCCTGGGGGTCAGGCTAAGGCTGGGACTTTGTCTTTCTCCCCTTTCCTGTCCTGCTTTCTGGTCTCTTCCTGGTTTCTCCTGGGAGCACTTCCTTAGTATACCACCAGCATGGAGATCTTCTCATGGTTTGCTTCCAGGCAATTTAAGAGAACTGATTTTAAGTAAAGTCAAACTTTTTCTTCCTGCTTTCCATTTTTTGACTCACCCTCAGTCAATAAACAATAGCACATTACCCCTGAATGACTGAACTACAATATTGGGTTTTCTTGTGGGTGATCTCATTTGGAGAATTACAGGAAATCGATGAAAGGGGCCAGTTACCTCCCCCACTCACAGATAGGAAACAACGGGCCAAATAACTTGCTCAAGCTCATGGAGCAAACAGGACCATAATACATCTTTTTTTGGTAGTATTTTTTTTTTTTTTGATTGGAGTATAATTGCTTTACAACATGTTTTTAAATGTTTCATCCTGCGCTCTCTCTTCACCATTTGGTGTCTCTAGAACTACTCTGAGCCAGACCCCTGTAGACACTAAGGAAAACAAAGTCCCTTTTAGCTTTTAAACCTGTGTTGGCCAATATAGCGGCCCCATATCCACAAGGCTATTTACATTTAAGTTTAAATTAATTAAAATTAAATAATTCAGTTCCTCAGTTGGACTAACCACATTTCAAATACTTAATACTTCACATCATCATAGAAAGTTCTACTGGACAGCAGGACAGGACAGTTCTGGACCCTTTACTGATAAAAAAATTTTAAAGAATTTTGCTCTTCATGTGATTGCTTTGATTTATATTCTTTCTCCCTCTTCTTCACTTTTCTCTCCTTGCACATACCTGCTAACATGGCATGGTTTTCTTTTTTTTAAACAATCTTGGGATTAACACCAGGGTGATTGCTACTTTTGAATTTACCATTACTGGCATCTGAATTTTCATGTTTCATGATAAAACACATCATGATGGTTCTTTTCATCTGTCAATTTCACTGGGCTAAGGGGATAACCTGATAGTTGGTAAAACATTATTTCTGGGTGTGCCTGTGAGGGTGTTTCTAGAAGAGATTAGCATTTAAATTAGTAGACAGAGTAAAGCAGGTCGCCCTCCCTCCGATGCTGATGGGCATCATCCAAACCATCGAGGGCCTGAAGAGAACAAAAGGGCATAGGAAGGGAAGGCTCGAGCTGTCTGCCTAAGCTGGGACACCCTTCTTCCCCTGCTCCCAGACATTAGCGGTCCCGGTTCTCAACTAGGTTGTACTCCTTTGTACTAGACTAGGTCTTACACCATTGGCTCACCTGGTCCTCCAGCCTTGGGGTTCGGAAAGGGACCACTTGCTTCCCTGAGCCTCCAGTTTACAGATGGCAGATCATAGGACTTCTCAGCCTCCATGACTGCATGAACCAGCCCCTCATAAGAAGTCTCTTTCTGTATGTCTATATACATCTTACTGGTTCTGTTTCTCTGGAGAGCCCTGACTAATACACACAAACTAGATGGGTTTTGTATAAAAGAGAAAGGGAGTGACCACAATGATTAGGAAAGAAACTTCCATGAGGACCATTTTTCTGTCTCTGAAATACTTGGGTAATAATTCCCATTTTCGCCTACACAGATGTGGAATTTGGGTGAAATTATGGAAATCAATGAGAGCATGGAGAGTGAATTGGAACAATTCTAAAATGTGTCTTTGAGTTTATTTATGTAGGTATAATATAAGCCCATGGAATCGTTGTTTGATTTTAATTATATGTTGTCATTTAACAAACAGAAAACTGTCATTTCCTGCAAAATAAGGAACATGTTTCTTTTTTTTTTTCCTGAATAAAAGAGATTTAGAAAAAATGACAAACTTTCTGGTTTTAACATTTTCATATGCATTATAAACTAAGGCAGTTAATTTTTCTTTCTCTGGAATAGAGTGAAACAAATAAGAGCATCAAACAATAGTGAAGTGAAGTGACAGGGATCCTGAATGAGGCAGGGGTAGGGGTGTTGGGGGGATACTTGCTGTGGGAACTTGGAGCCTGCCACAGAAGACCACAGGCTGGGAAGGTTTCAAGAGAAGGTGGGAGGAAAAAGAAGCTGAAAGTTCTCTCAATTTCTAGTAGTAGGTATTTTTGATAATGGAAGTAAATCTAGGCACTAGTAGCTTAAAAATTTAACACTAGAGTGAAAATGAATTGTTTATGGACAATTTAGAGATAAATTCATCCTCTTCTCTCTACAAGTACTTTTCAAGGGAGATACACTTGAATACAGCATACAGCAATGGAGCAAAAAAAATGAAGATTTATTTATTTTTCAGAAATCCCGCAATACCCAGAAAAGTTACAACAAATAGTTTCAACCACTGTGGTTAGAGATCTATTATTAGGACAAAATAATTTTTCTTAAGCCTTGGTAAGTATTGCACAGTAAGTTACAAAATGCTGAAACGAATAAGGGTAACTGAAATCACATTTCTCAGTTGAGAATAACGCTGCATAATGAGGACACACAAAGAAAAATAAGAAAGAAAACCTTTCATGTTTGTCTACCTTTTAGTTTTAATGAGATGACTCACTTGCTTATTTACTTTTAATTTGGTTTAATGAGATGGCCATAAGGAGCAGTCCTTACTTCACCTAAGTACATTTGGGACCTGAAAGTGCTAGTGACATCATTTCTGAGTCTTAATTTAAGAAAGTAAGATTTAGCACCTCTGTATGTAAAAGGAAAATAAATTACTGGGGAGATCATTTGATATTATAAAAGAGAAAAGGTACTATGTTTTAAGAGAAAGGATAGCTATATTTACTGAGAAGAATGAGAGAGCAGGGTTCTGCATAAAAAAGGCAGAGATGGAGGGATGGGGTAGGGAGGAGACGTGGCATTGCTTCTGAGGGTTCAGGATGCAGAAGGATGTGGGACAGAAGTCATGTGGGGAAAAGGTGACGAGGAAAAAGGCGGTGGCAGCCAGAGAGGAAAGTTGGAGATGGGAGTGTCCTAATTATCTAATGTTGCGTATAAATCACCCCAAATTTAGTGACAAAATAATCATTTATTATGTTTGCAGATTCTGACAGTCAGGTTTGGTTGAGCAGTTGTCAGTGGCAGTTATATGCTGGCTGGGGCTACAGTCAGCTGGAAACTTGACTGGGCTGGAGGACCAGCTAGCATAGTCAGTAAATCAGTGCTACCTCTTGGTTGGAGGCCTCAGTTCTCCACGTGGGCCCCTCCGTGGAGCTGCTTGAGCGTTTGCATAATGTAGTAGCTGGCTTTTCCCCGGACGAGCAATCCTAGAGGCCACGTTGGAGCCATAATGGCTTTTATGATTTAGCCTCAGAAGCACCACACCATCACTTTCCTCATCACTCAGAGCCAGCTCTGACTCAGTGTGGGAGGGGAATACACAAGGGCATAGATGCCAGGAAATGCAGATCCTTGCGGGCCATCTGGGAGGCTGGCTACCACAGGAGGGTACTGCAGAGATATTCCCTAGGGATTTAGAAGTCGTTTTTACATATAGTATACCATGTAGCCGTTCCCGAGACGCCTCACCCAATTTTCAGTAAATCTAAAACACTCACCAATGGTTCATAGAGTTGGATTTGTTTTTGAGTCTGGCTTTAAGTGGGTTCGAGATGAGACGAGAGGCTGCCCTCAGTTTTGGACACATCTCAGTTACATATATATATATTTGACATTTTTCCTTACATGAAGCGGTGAGTCTGAATTATACTTATAGGAACTCTTGTAAAAATGGTGGGAGTATCTAACTAAGATTCCTTTCTTGTCCTCTTCCAAGGCAGACTGCCCTCATCTGCCTTGCCTAAGATTAAAGTGAGAACATCTAGTTATTTTCTTTGGGCAATGTGCTCCTGAGGGTGAAGAGATACCTTTCTTCTATATTTGACCTTTTATATTGAACCAGAAAAGCAGTGGGGGTGGGGGGTGGAATTCTTTCTAGCCCCATTTTGGCCATATTGACATCCTCAGAGGGCCTCTCCTTCCATGCAAGAACACTTTCCCTCCCTTCTCCTTCCCCTGACACCTGGAGGAGACTTGAGGAGTCAGAACAAGAACTCAGAAGAGTGAAGGAGGCCATGTCTTACTCAGCAGTGCTCTGGATGGGCGGAACTTCTTTCTCCCATTCAGTTTGTCTTCTGTTTCACGGGAAGATGATTAGTTCTGGAGAATGAGTTGCTCATCAAAAAAAAAAAAATCAAGTGAAGACAAAAGTAGAGGGAACAAGCTAGGTGCCATTGTGAAAAGGGCTGAGAGTCTGCCATCACTATTTCAGGTTTAGTCAAAGATGATATGAGCAGTTACTGGGTTTTATAAATGCACTCTGTGGCCCAAGCCTCCATGAATAGTCTCTCCCTAAACTGTTACTGTGAATTGATGAAATGCTTAATAGCATTTCCCTTTGGAACCCGTTTTAACAGAGCTATTATTGTGATGAAGAGAATATACTAAACACATAGACTATTATCCATTTGATTTTCTGCTGAGGAGAATTACTGCAAAGGTACCACAGCAGTTTGATCATCACAGGGAGACTTATTTTCAGCTTTGTCAAGCTGTGTATTGAGTTGCTTTGCCTTCATTTAAACATTAAGTTCTGAAGTTAATTTACAGTACATCTAGGGAAAAGACTCCTTGGTGTAAAGCAAAAAGCTACAAAAATGTGGTAAATTTAGTTCCCTCAAGGACTTTGAATTAAATTTAAATTTAAATTCAATTAACACTTATTGAATGTATGCAGGGAGCATGGCACTGTACTAGGTACTAGAATTTGAAATAATGCAGAGGTTCAAGAGGGTTCCAAGTTAATTTTATGAGTTTGGGTAGAGAAAAATCAGAATCATTTAGACTGAAATCTTTTTGAGGTCTACGTTTCCTTGGATAAATTCTCAAAATACTGTTCAATTTGATTGGAAATTCCCTAGGTATGGGATGAGGAGAGCAGAAACCATTCTTTCTTGGGCCTTAAATTTGGAATGAAGGAGTATTTCGTACTGCTTCAGTAAATGGTTTAAAAAATAGAAAAATTAGTTAAACTAAAATGATAGTGTTACTTTCAGAAAGACACAAAGTAAGAAGACTCCTGCTATACACAGAAGTTAACATTTCTGATTTGGAACATATTTACCCTTTAAAGGACCATTGTAAAAAATAAGTTGAATAAAGGGTAATTCTTCTAGTATCACCAGGACCCAGGAATGCTTTAGGAGGAGAGCATAGTAAGTCTTAGAACTGCTAAAATTTACCGAGAAATGTGCCAAAATTCAGCAAAATATGTCCACCTAAATGCCTCCAGAGCCCTCCTTAACTGAAAATGTTTTACACACCTGCAGGTCCTTTTTCTGCAAAAATCAAAGATGGGCTTAAAAAGAAAGCAGATGCAATGAGTCCCTTTCTTAGAGTCAAAACCCACACTTTGTCTGCAACTGCTGGCAGCACTTGTCCCTAGCAGGTCCCCAGACACTAAACACTGTTTCTTTGTCTCTCTTACATTCTCTATTTGTCCTGTCGATACTATGGAATTCTTTTAAAGGGTTTTAATTTAATTTGAGTCAGTATCATTTATTAAAAAGAATTTTCTTTCCCACTACACTCTAGTGGCACTTTTGTTGTTGATTAGCTGACTGTAATGTGGGATTCTTAACCACTGCACCACCAGGGAAGTCCCAATTTTTATGGTGTTTATTTCAAATACAGCATCTTCATTTTTTTCTGTAGTTAATAATCATTTCATTTTTTTTTTTCTTTAGTCTACTTTTCTTCAACTTAACACTGGGTCCTCCCACACTCTATGACAGTTTTGTAAAATGCCTCTCAATACAATTTTCCACCTGGTCAAATCTGTCAGTTAATCAGCTCCATTTTTTTCCTTTTTTTTTCCTGGAGACTGTTTGCATTCTTGCTAGGTACTTCTGGTCCTTCCCTTTGTCATCATTCTGGGAATTCCATTTGCCTTCTCCTGGTTTCCAGAGGCTGTGTCTGGTTCCTGGTTTCCGTAGAGAACAACTTCAGCAGTTGCCTCTGGGGACCCAAGCTCACTGCATAGCAGGTGCCAGAGCAGGTCTATGGGAGCCTAGCTGGAGAAAGCAGAGGCTCGCCTGAGCTGAGGAGCTTTAGGACAGGAAGTGTGTAGGGGAAAAATAGGAAAAATCTGAAGAAAAATGGAAGCTGCCATGCTTCAATTCATGACAGTTATGAGGAGGCTTTTTTGATTAACACAAAATTCGGTCAATACCATATTTGAGTGTGTATTTTCCATACCACTTTCCAAAATGGCAGAAGCATATTTTAAAAGGGAAATTCAAACAAAACATTTGTGGAGTCTCTGAAAATCACCATGATTTGTTAAACTTTGATTTCAGAATTATCAAAGACCCTGATGACCTTTCCTGTAAATAATGAATATCCATTTAATGAACAGTTATCCAGTCTTTTGTATGCCAGGCATTAATGAAGAAAATCGACATAAATCTCTGCCATCATGGAGCAAGACAAAAAGCATAATAAATAAGTTAATTCTATAGAATGATGGAACGTGATAAGAGATATAGGAAGGGTACGAGCAATTAGGAGTCCTGGGCAGGATGCAAATGCAAAGTGCAATTTTAAATAAGGTGGTCAGGATGGGCTTCACTGAGGAGGTGATATCTGAGCAAAGATTTGAAGGTGGCAAGTGAGTTAGATATGAACATATCTGAGAGAGGAGCACTGGAGGTGCGGGAAGCGTGTTTGGCGTGTTTGGGAACAGAGGGAGCTAGTGAGGTTGAAGCCGAGTGGAAAAGAGAGAGTACAGTAGTCCAGGTTCCAGGACCATATCCAAAGATGTTCAAGTCCCTTATATAAAATAGTGTAGCACAGTCGGACCTCTGAATCCGTGAGTTCTGCATCCAAGAGATGAGGTTAGAGAGGTGATGGGGGCTAACCCTTGTTGGGCCATGCAGGATGTTATAAGTACCTGGGCTTTCAATCTGAGTACAACAGGAGCCCTTGGTAGATTAGTAACAGAGGAGTAACATGATATGGCTTGTATTTCTTTATTTCATTAAAAAAAATTGGAGTGTAGTTAATTTACAATGTTGTATTAGTTTTAAGTGTACAGCAAAGTGATTCAGTTATACACACATATATATATATTTTTTTTCAGATTATTTTCCTTTATAGGTTATTACAAGATATTGAGTATAGTTCCCTGTACTATACAGTAGGTCCTTGTTGTTTATTTTATGTACAGAAGTGTGTATATGTTAATCCCAAACTCCTAATTTATCCCCCATACCTTCCCTTTTGGTACCATAAATTTGTGTTCTGTGTCTGAGTCTATTTCTGTTTTGTAAATAAGTTCATTTGTATCATTTTTTTTAGATTCCACATATAAATGATATCATATGATATTTGTCTTTCTTTTTCTGACTTACTTCACTCAGCATGATTATCTTTAGGTCCATCCGTGTTGCTGCAAATGGCATAATTTCATTCTTTTTTGTGGCTGAGTAATATTCCATCATATATATATGTATATATATATTTTTTTTTCACATCTTCTTTATCCATTCATCTGTTGATGGACATTTAGGTTGTTTCCACGTCTTGCCTATTGTAAATAGTGCTGCTATGAATATTGGGGTGTATGAATCTCTTTGAATTAGAGTTTTCTCCAGATATATGCCCAGGAATGCAATTGGTGGATCATATGGCAACTATTTTTTTGAAGGGATCACTTTGGGTGCTGTATTGATAAGCGACTGTAGGGGCCAAGGGCAAAAAGTTAGGTAGGCCCAGTAAGAAGCTACTGAGGTAATTCTGGTTGGTGGTTCCAATCAAAATGGCAGCAATGCAGGTGGTGGGAAGTGGCTGGGTAACACAACCCAAAACTTCATGGCTTAAAATAATTTATTATCTTTTTTCTGTGGGTTGGCCAGCTGGTTCCTCTGATAATTTCTTCTGGACACGCTCATGGGGCTGCATTCACTAGAAGGCTGAGTGGGTTAAAGGTCCACAACAGGTTTCTTCACATGCTGAGTGAGGATCCTTGGTCTTCCTCCACCCAGCTGCTCATCCTCCAGTACTAGACCAGCCCCCTTATGTGGAGGTTCAGGGCAGTGTTCCAGGAGAGCGAATGTGATGCTGCAAAATCCTCACCTCCAAGTCTCATAATATTCCTGCCACATCCTATTTTTTCAAACAAATCACAAGGGCAGTCCAGATATAACTGGTGGGAAAATAGATCCATCTCTTGAGAAGAGCAGCAAAGTCACATTGCAAAGGGACCTGCATAGCAGGATAGAAAGGATTTGTATCCATAGTATCAATCCACCAAAACGCATTTAGTATTTTGAGTGTCTAGGTTGGATATGTGATGTGGGAGGAAGACGCAGGAAGGATGACTCTGAGGTTTTGGGTTTAAGCAACAGGCAAAAAGGAGTTGTCACAACAAAGATGGGGAAGACCGGGTAGGTGAAGTCTGGGGCCAGAAAAGCAGGATCCAGACAGGGAAACTGAAGGACAGGCTCCATGCATCTGCACTCAATTTGCAGCTTAATATTAAGTCGAAGTCTGTCTGAGGCAAGGTCTCCTGCCCTAGGCCACGGCTAGCCTTCGAGATGGGGAATCTGAGCAAGAAGAGGCTGAGGACAAGTGGGTAGAGTTGGTTCAGTGGAAAGAGGGCAAGAGAAGGCCTCTGCCTAGAAAGTGAACCTACATGTAGATATGGTTTCCTGGGTGTGGACAGGAAGAGGCAAATCAGGCCACAGGCAGATTCCAGGATGGAGGCTTGCAAGAGGTTAATAAGACAACCTAGGGGTACAGTGCTGCAGAAACTGACAGAACGGGCTTGAGGGAAAACTGAGAGGAGCTCTCAGATAACTATTGCTCCTTGTTTCCATAGTAGTGGTTATCACATTTGCCTCACACTGTTGCTCCACTGTGGATCTAGAGTTCTTAACAAAAAAGAAATAGAGATGAGAGCATGATAGGTTGGAAAAAAAAATTCACCACTGCCAAACCAGGGTCCACAGCAAAGCTGCTCCTGAATCTTTTAAATGTGGAATATGAACCACAATTTAAAGTCAACTTCTTTTTCTTGTTTTGAGCGGGGAGAAATCTCATAGAGGAACATCTGATTCTGCTCTAGGCATAAAAGGACCATCAATTGTACCCAAGGAAGAGAATTGTGGGGAGGAGTGAACTTCATGCTGTGTGAATTTTTACTGCAAACCTCTATGTGTGTGAGGGGGTGTGTAGACTGTGCCTGGGTGTATTTGTAAGTAAGTTCATATATTTGATATTGGCAACAGCTATGGTTGACCTTCCTTTAGATCAAGGACTCAGATGGTGAAGAGAGAAATGGGCTGATCCTCAGGTTGATGCACATTTTGGCTACATTTGACAGCATTCTGTGCTGTCAAAGATGGAATATATTCTTCTCTAGCTGGCTTGACAGTCCACCCAAGAGTAGGGGGGTGAATTCTATGACCTTTGAAAGTCAATTTTCATCCCAAGATTTTACATTCCAATTATGTCTGATAGACAATTTAAATAAATGATTGTTTTTCTATTAGGAAAGAAAATTGACTAGAATGCATTCTATTTGAGCTGCAAAAATTTGAAAATAGGTCAACTCAATTATCCAGGGTAATAGGGAACATCTTGAATGGATTATGCTAAACCACAGGTAATTAGCAAAATGTGCAAATTAGGCACTGATTCACAGCATTCATTAAAATTTACATTTAAACTATTACTTAAGCAGCATACATTTATAGATGAGCAAATCAACATGGTAAAAATAATTTTAAGATGAATACAGGCTTTTTAAAAAAAAAAAAAAAGAGAGCGTTCAAAATATTGCTTGACAGACTGGACGATCTGAAATATTTTGTATTCTAAAAATTGAAAACATTTATCTAAACTCCAGAGGACATTTGGCAGGTTTTATGATCTCATATTTGTAAAAGCAGGGGAGAGATCAATAGATGTTTTGCAACCCCTGGAAATTCTGCCTGGTGGCCCAGTGCCCTGGAACCACGCTCTGTGTGTTGGTGATCCGGCCTGTGAGGCCATCTCTCCCTGCCCCCCACTCTGACCTAAAAGCTGCACAAAGTCTAGAGCAAGTGGGGAAGTGAGGAGAAACTAGAGACATGAATAATAATAAGGCAGTCCTTAACTAATCATGAACACCAAAATTTTATTGCCAGTTCTGTATTATCCTTAATTTTTCAAAAAAACCCACCTGGTCTAGAAAGATCTGTCATTCTGCCAAATTACTGTTAAATCTCTTAAATTACTTTTTGTTGTTCTAACATTATTTGCTGAACTAACCCATGATATTAGTGGTTTTGTTTATACTGATGATGATTTATTGAAACCTACAGCGTGCCCAACATGACACTGGGCCCCTTGCTAACATTATCTCCTCCCTCACTTCTTACAACAGCCCTGTACAGTGAGAATTACTCTCATTGTACAGCTGGTCAGCAGAGAAGTTCAAGATAACACATAGTAGAGCTGAAGTTTAAACCCAGGCCTGACTGTCTGATGCTGAAGCCCATGCTCCTCCCAGTGAGCCCGTGGTTTTCAAAGTGTGCCCCTCTCCTCTCACACACCCTCCAGCCCCCATTTTTCCCTGACTGTCCAAGTGTACATCTCCTGGAAACTGGTTGAAAATTTAAATTCTTAGGCTTAACCTTAGACCTACTGAATCAGAAGCTCTGAGGTTGGGGCCCAGCAATCTGTGTTTCATGAATTATCATTCACAGGAAATTTTGATGCATGCTCAAATTTGAGAACCACTGTACTATGCCATGGGTCCTTATTATTAGACCTTTATTATTTTTAACAAGAGAAGTGGAATTAACTGCAACTCCTGTTAAATGAAGAGGGAAGTCAGTGGTCTAATTAAATTGAGCTTCTTAACTGGACTTTGTATCCAATTTCTTCCACTGTCTTACTTGAAGCAACCAAGAAAAACTTCCAAGTCAAAATCACTCAAGGAGGGGGACCTTCAAGATGGCAGAAGAATAAGATGTGGAGATCACTTTCCTGCCCACAAATACATCAAAAATACATCTACATGTGGAACAGCTCCTACAGAACACCTACTGAATGCTGGCAGAAGACCTCAGACTTCCCCAAAGGCAAGAAAATCCTCATATACCTGGGTAGGGCAAAAGAAAAAAGAAAAAACAGAGACAAAAGAATAGGGATGGGACCTGCACCTCTGGGAGGGAGCTGTGAAGGAGGAAAAGTTTCCACGCACTAGGAAAACCCTTCACTGGTGGAGATGGGGGAATGGGAGCAGGGGAAGCTTCAGAGCCATGGAGGAGAGCACAGCAACAGGGGTGCAGAGGGCAAAGTGGAGAGATTCCCACACAGAGGATCGGTGCCGACCAGCACTCACCAGCCTGAGAGGCTTGTCTGCTGAGGCTTGGGCTTCAGTCGGATCCCAGGGAGAGGACCGAGGTTGGCTGCGTGAACACAGCCTGAAGGGGACTAGTGTGCCACAGCTAGCCGGGAGGGAGTTCGGGAAAAAGTCTGGACCTGCCTAAGAGGCAAGAGACCATTGTTTCGGGGTCCTCGAGGAGAGGAGATTCCTTCCCTGTCTGCCCACAGAAGGCAGACACAACACAATAAATGAAATTAAAAATTCTCTAGAAGGAATCAATAGCAGAATAACTGAGGCAGAAGAACGGATAAGTGACCTGGAAGATAAAGTAGTGGAAATAAGTACTGCAGAGCAGAATAAAGAAAAAAGAATGAAAAGAATTGAGGACAGTCTCAGAGACCTCTGGGACAACATTAAATGCACCAACATTCGAATTATAAAGGTCCCAGAAGAAGAAGAGAAAAAGAAAGGATCTGAGAAAATATTTGAAGAGATTATAGTTGAAAACTCTCCTAACATGGGAAAGGAAATAAGTCCAGGAAGCACAGAGAGTCCAATACAAGATAAATCCAAGGAGAAACACACCAAGACACATAACAATCAAACTATCAAAAATTAAATACATGGGCTTCCCTGGTGGCGCAGTGGTTGAGAGTCCGCCTGCCAATGCAGGGGACACGGGTTTGAGCGCTGGTCTGGGAAGATCCCACATGCCGCGGAGCGACTGGGTCCGTGAGCCACAACTACTGAGCCTGCGCGTCTGGAGCCTGTGCTCCGCAACAAGAGAGGCCGCGATAGTGAGAGGCCCATGCACCGCGATGAAGAGTGGCCCCCGCTTGCCACAACTAGAGAAAGCCCTCACACAGAAGCGAAGACCCAACACAGCCAAAAATTAATAATAAATTAATTAATTAAAAAAAAAATTAAATACAAAGAAAACATATTAAAAGCAGCAAGGGAAAAGCAACAAATCACATACAAGGGAATCCCCATAAGGTTAACAGCTGATCTTTCAGCAGAAACTCTGCAAGGCAGAAGGGAGTGGCAGGACATATTTAAAGTGATGAAAGGGAAAAACCTACAACCAAGATTACTCTACCCAGCAAGGATCTCATTCAGATTTGACAGAGGAATTACAACCTTACAGACAAGCAAAAGTTAAGAGAATTCAGCACCACCAAACCAGCTTTACAACAAATGCTAAAGGAAATTCTCTAGGCAGGAAACACAAGAGAAGGAAAAGACCTACACAAACAAACTCAAAACAATTAAGAAAATGGTAATAGGAACATAGGTATCGATAATTACCTTAAATGTACATGGATTAAATGCTCCAACCAAAAGACATAGACTGGTTGAATGGATACAAAAACAAGACCCATATATATGTTGTCTACAAGAGACCCAAGTCAGACCTAGGGACACATACAGACTGAAAGTGAGGGGATGGAAAAAGATATTCCATGCAAATGGAAATCAAAAGAAAGCTGGAGTAGCAATTCTCATATCAGACAAAATAGACTTTAAAATAAAGACTATTACAAGAGACAAAGAAAGACACTACATAATGATCAAGGGATCAATCCAAGAAGATATAACAATTGTAAATATTTATGCACCCAACATAGGAGCACCTCAATACATAAGGCAAATGCTAACAGCCATAAAAGGGGTAATTGACAGTAACACAATCATTGTAGGGGACTTTAACACCCCACTTTCACCAATGGACAGATCATCCAAAATGAATATAAATAACAAACACAAGCTTTAAATGACACATTAAACAAGATGGATTTAATTGATATTTATAGGACATTCCATCCAAAACCAACAGAATACACTTTCTTCTCAAGTGCTCATGGAGCATTCTCCAGGATAGATCATATCTTGGGTCACAAATCAAGCCTTGGTAAATTTAAGAAAATTGAAATCGTATCAAGTATCTTTTCTGACCACAACGCTATGAGACTAGATATCAATTACAGGAAAAAAGTTGTAAAAAATACAAACACATGGAGGCTAAACAATACACTACTGAGTAACCAAGAGATCACTGAAGAAATCAAAGAGGAAATCAAAAAATACCTAGAAACAAATGACAATGAAAACACGATGCCCCAAAACCAATGGGATACAGCAAAAGCAGTTCTAAGAGGGAAGTTTATAGCAATGCACTCCTACCTCAAGAAACAAGGAGCATCTCAAACAACCTAACCTTACACCTAAAGCAATTAGAGAAAGAAGAACAAAAAACCCCCAAAGTTAGCAGAAGGAAAGAGATCATAAAGATCAGATCAGAAATAAATGAAAAAGAAATGAAGGAAATGATAGCAAAGATCAATAAAACTAAAAGCTGGTTCTTTGAGAAGATAAACAAAATTGATAAACCACTAGCCAGACTCATCAAGAAAAAAAGGGAGAGGACTCAAATCAACAGAATTAGAAATGAAAAAGGAGAAGTAACACCTGACCCTGCAGAAATACAAAGGATCATGAGAGACTACTACAAGCAACTCTATGCCAATAAAATGGACAACCTGGAAAAATGGATAAATTCTTAGAAAAGCACAACCTTCCAAGACTGAACCAAGAAGAAATAGAAAATATAAACAGACCAATCACAAGCACTGAAATTGAAACTGTGATTAAAAATCTTCCAACAAACAAAAGCCCAGGACCAGATGGCTTCACAGGCGAATTCTATCAAACATTTAGAGAAGAGCTAACACCTATCCTTCTCAAACTCTTCCAAAACATAGCAGAGGTAGGAACACTCCCAAACTCATTCTACAAGGCCACCATCACCCTGATACCAAAACCAGACAAAGATGTCACAAAAAAAGAAAACTACAGACCAATATCACTGATGAACATAAATACAAAAATCCTCAACAAAATACTAGCAAACAGAATCCAACAGCACATTAAAAGGATCATACATCATGATCAAGTGGGGTTTATCCCAGGAATGCAAGGAATCTTCAATATACACAAATCAATCAATGTGATACACCATATTAACAAACTGAACGATAAAAACTATATGATAACTCAATAGATGCAGAAAAACCTTTCAACAAAATTCAAAACCCATTTATGATAAAAACTCTCCAGAAAGTAGGCAACTTACCTTAACATAATAAAGGCCATATATGACAAACTCACAGCCAACATCATTCTCAATGGTGAATAAATGAAACTGTTTCCTCTAAAATCAGAAACAAGACAAGGATGCCCACTCTCACCACTATTATTCAACATAGTTTTGGAAGTTATAGCCATAGCAATCAGAGGGAAAAAAGAAATAAAAGGAATACAAATCAGAAAAGAAGAAGTAAAGTTGTCACTGTTTGCAGATGACATGATACTATACATAGAGAATCCTAAAGATGCTACCAGAAAACTACTGGAGCTAATCAATGAATCTGGTAAAGTAGCAGGATACAAAATTAATGCACAGAAAACTCTTGCATTCCTATACACTAATGATGAAAAATCTGAAAGAGAACTTAAGGAAACACTCTCATTTACCATTGCAACAAAAAGAATAAAATACCTAGGGAAAAACCTAAGGAGACAAAAGACCTGTATGCAGAAAACTATAAGACACTGATAAAGGAAATTAAAGACGATACAAACAGATGGAGAGATATACCATATTCTTGGATTGGAAGAATCAACATGGTGAAAATGACTCTACTACCCAAAGCAATCTACAGATTCACTGCAATCCCTATCAAACTACCAATGGCATTTTTCACAGAAGTAGAACAAAAAATTTCACAATTTGTATGGAAACCCAAAAGACCCTAAATAGCCAAAGCAATCTTGAGAAAGAAAAACAGAGTTGGAGGAATCAGGCTCCTGGACTTCAGAGTATACTACAAAGCTACAGTAATCAAGACAGTATGGTACTGGTACAAAAACAGGAATATAGATCAGTGGAACAGGATACAAAGCCCAGAGATAAACCCATGCACATATGATCACCTTATCTTTGATAAAGGAGGCAAGAATGTACAATGGAGGAAAGACAGCCTCTTCAATAAGTGGTGATGGGAAAACTGGACAGCTACATGTAAAAGAATGAAATTAGAACACTTCCTAATACCATACATAAAAATAAACTCAAAATGGATTAGAGACCTAAATGTAAGGCCAGACATTATAAAAGTCTTAGAGGAAAGCATAGGCAGAACACTCTTTGACATAAATCACAGCAAGATCCTTTTTGACCCACATCCTAGAGAAATGGAAATAAAAACAAAAATAAACAAATGGGACCTAATGAAACAAAAGCTTTTGCACAACAAAGAAAACCATAAACAAGACGAAAGGAGAACCCCCAGAATGGGAGAAAATATTTGCAAACGAAGCAACTGACAAAGAATTAATTTCCAAAATATACAAGCAGCTCGTGTAGCTCAATATCAAAAAAGAAAGAACCCAATCCAAAAATGCGCAAAAGATCTAAATAGACATTTCTCCAAAGAAGATATACAGATTTCCAACAAACACATGAAAGGAAGCTCTATATCACTAATCATTAGAGAAATGCAAATCAGAACTACAGTGAGGTATCACCTCACACTGGTCAGAATGGCCATCATCAAAAAATCTACATAAATAAATGCTGGAGAGGATGTGGAGAAAAGGGAACCCTCTTGCACTGTTGGTGGGAATGCAATTTGATACAGCCACTATGGAGAACAGTATGGAGCTTCCTTAAAAAACTAAAAATAGAACTACCATATGACCCAGCAATCCCACTACTGGGCATATACCCTGAGAAAACGGTAATTCACAAAGAGTCATGTACCACAATGTTCACTGCAGCACTATTTACAGTAGCCAGCACATGGAAGCAACCTAGGTGTCCATCGACACATGAATGGATAAAGAAGATGTGGCACTTATATACAATGGAATATTACTCAGCCATAGAAAAAACAAAATTGAGTTATCTGTAGTGTGGTGGATGGACCTAGAGTCTGTCATACAGAGTGAAGTAAGTCAGAAAGAGAAAAACAAATACCGTATGTTAAGACATATATATATGGAATCTAAAAAAAAAAAAAAAAAAAAGGTTCTGATGAACCTAAGGGCAGGGCATGAACTTGAGGACACAGGGAGGGGGAAGGGTAAGCTGGGACAAAGTGAGAGAGTAGCACTGACATATCTACATTACCAGATGTAAAATAGATAGCTAGTGGGAAGCAGCTGCATAGCACAGGGAGATCATCTTGGTGCTTTGTGACCACCTAGAGGGGTGGGATAGGGAGGGTGGAAGGGAGATGCAAGAGGGAGGGGATATGGGGATATATGTATACATATAGCTGATTCACTTTGTTATACAGCAGAAACTAACACAACACTGTAAACAATTATACTCCAATAAAAGAAAAAATCATTCAAGGAGAATCTTGTATAGTCTAAATCAGTGGTCTCCGAAGTGGTCCGTGTGCATTCCAGGGGTTGGCAAGACTGTTCATTGGGCTGTAGGAAGAAAATATTAGGATTTGTATTTATATTAATTTTTCCCTGAAAATAAGAACAAAATAAATTTGCTAATATTTAATATGTGTTGAGAGTAACACATGAGTTTATATAGGAATGCATATACGTATAGCCCTCACTCCTTGTGTCCTGGCTCATACACTATTAGCTCACCTTTGTACTCCAGCTGTTGTGTGGCAACCAGCTGTGCACAGGCATAATCTGTCAGCCCCTTCAGCTATATCCCTCTCTCACCTGTAGTTCCGGGCTTTTTCTATCTCTCTCCAGTCATTCTGATGCATGCACAAATCTGGAAGTGTAAGAAAATTGACTCGGTGTGGGCCAGGAGTCAGTGGATAAATGCTTGCCTTTCCCATGTCCCAGATGGATGACGCTGAAGTACATTCTGCATGGCCCCTCACAGGGTCCCCACATGACTGACCTCATTGATGCGTAATAGTAACCAGCCCAGTTGTGCACCTTTGGGTTGACCTTTGACTCCTCCATCTTTTCCTTTATCCAGCGCTTATTTCCATTCCCTTTAGTGGGATCATTTCTGAAAGCAAATTCCCTGCACAGATGCCATTGTCTTATAGACTGTTTTGGGGAAGAATCCAGGCTAGGGTAGGGTGCCTGCTAAAACACCTTGATGAAAGGATATAAGAAACATTTTGGAGATTACCGGTTTAAAACGTTAATTATCAACTCTTTTTTAAAAAGGAAATGAGCCTATCAGATGATATTCTAATGCTTGTATATGTGCTACATCTCTGTGAATGTGAGCCGTTTTCATGGGCATATTACCTGTAGCTCTACCCCATCTTTTCCCACTCCAGGAAGCATATTAGATGCAAGTCAGTAGGAGTATATTATGTGATATTCTTAAATTTACTCCAGTTTATAGATAGAGCCAATCATGTGTAGGCTTTAGTACTCTGTCATTAATACCAAATATTTTTTAACACCTCAAAAACTGCTTGTAATGCACAGATGTGCTGTAATCCTTCAGTTGAAATCTCTGTCTGAAGGCAAACAGACTATGTTTAGACGCTTTAACTTCATGCTAAAGGTGATTTTTCCTGTTTAAACAATTTCTTAACTCACCTATTTGTAAGCTGTTACATCTTTATGCTGGAGGATAAGGTAAGAACTTTTTACCATTTTATTTGTTGCTCAAAAACAGCTCAGAGATGTTATGAGAAGGGCACCTCATCTCTGTGATATTTTCCCACAAAACCCATAACCTTAGTCTAATCATAAGACAACATCACACAACACAAATGAGGGAAAAAGTGTCAAGATCCTGAAGAACAAGAAAAGGCGGAGAAATTGTCTAAATGCACTGTGGTATTCTGGACTGGATCCTAGAACAGAGAAAGAATGCTAGTGGGAAAACTGGTGAAATAGGAATAAAGTCTGTCATTAATAGCATTCTGCCAATATTAGGTTCTTAATTTTCACAGATATAAGTTGGTTTTGTAAGATAACATTAGGGGGAGCTGGGTGAAGCATATATGGTAATACTCTGTACTATCTTTGTAACTTTTCTGTAAATCTAAAATTATTTTAAAAAAATTTTTATTTTTATACAATTTTTAAAGGTTACTTTCCATTTACAGCTATTACAAAATATTGGCTATATTCCCTGTATTGCATAATATATGCTTGAGCCTATTGTACACACAATAGTTTGTGTCTCCCACTCCCCCACCCCTTTATTGCCCCTCTCCCCTCCCCACTGGTAACCACTATTTTGTTCTCTATATCTGTGAATCTGCTTTTCTGTTATACTCACTAGTTTGTTGTATTTTTTAGATTCCACATATAAGTGATATCATACAGTATTTGTCTTTCTATGACTGACTTATTTCACTTAGCATAATGCCCGTCAAGTCCATCCATGTTGCTGCAAATGGCAAAATTTTGTTCTTTTTTTACAGCCAAGTAGTATTCCATTGTGTATATATATACCACATCTTCTTTATCCATTCATCTGTTGATGGACACTTAGATTGTTTCCTAAAAGAAAGTTTATTTAAAATAAATAAATAAACAAAACAACTCAAGTAGAGTGAATCCTGGCTCATGTGGGCAGAATCTTGCCTGCTGGTCACAATGAGGGAATCCTTAAGGAAACATGGTCTGTGAAAGTGGAGGTATATGTATAGCGAAGTGACATCTACACAGGGAAATGGAAGTGCTCCACTAGGATTTTGTCAACACTATAGAGAGCCAGTTTGTACTATGAAGGCCCAAAGCCTCTTTTTTCCCCTCATGTAGAGACATTTTGGTACCGAATTACTGAGTTACTTCAAGATGCCACTTGGCATTGCCAACAAATCTAGCTCTGTTTCTTCAGGGGATTAAATGGTGGGGTCATTGTCTTTTTTTTTTTTTTTAATTTTTATTTATTTATTTATTTACTTATTTATGGCTGTGTTGGGTCTTCGTTTCTGTGCGAGGGCTTCCTCTAGTTGGGGCAAGCAGGGGTCACTCTTCATCGCGGTGCGAGGGCCTCTCACTATCGCGGCCTCTCTTGTTGCGGAGCATGGGCTCCAGACGCGCAGGCTCAGTAGCTGTGGCTCACGGGCCCAGTTGCTCCACGGCATGTGGGATCTTCCCAGACCAGGGCTCGAACCCGTGTCCCCTGCATTGGCAGGCAGACTCTCAACCACTGCGCCACCAGGGAAGCCCCTCGTTGTCTTTTAAATTATATTTCTATTAGCAACTCTCAGGAAGTACTTCTGCTATTGCCCTTGGGATGCCAAGCACTTGAGAAATGTAGCCCCAACTCTAAAGATGGAAGCCCTATGTTTGAACCAAGCATTTAATGAGTGAGAATTCAGCAAAGCTGCAGAATCTGCCCTTGAGAACCCCTGACAACTAAATAGTCCGTGGTTTCAACTGATAATCATGCTGTCAGTTAAGCATTTTGTATTTTATTTTTTTTTTTTTTTAAGAAATTCACGTTCTTTTTTTTTTTTTTTTTTTTTTTTTTTTTTTTTTTTTATAAATTTATTTATTTATTTATTTATTTTTGGCTGTGTTGGGTCTTCATTTCTGTGCGAGGGCTTTCTCCAGTTGCGGCGAGCGGGGGCCACTCTTCATCGCAGTGCGCAGGCCTCTCACTGTCGCGGCCTCTCCCGTTGCGGAGCACAGGCTCCAGACCGCAGGCTCAGTAGTTGTGGCTCACGGGCCCAGTTGCTCCGCGGCATGTGGGATCTTCCCAGACCAGGGCTCGAACCCGTGTCCCCTGCATTGGCAGGCAGATTCTCAACCACTGCGCCACCAGGGAAGCCCCAAGCATTTTGTATTTTAAAAACAGCTGGATATTTTTTTTTTCTCTGTGAATTTCTGTGAAGAGAGTTGGATGCAGAAATTTTTTAAAAGTTGTCTTTTCACATACCAGGAGGCATGAACAATCACCAAGCTGTTAAACGGTAACTACCTGTTCTGCCCGAATTGAAGGGTATACGTATCTTGTGTGAATCATTGCATCTCTCGTGAGCTCTGCCAGCTGTATTTTTTGACTCATTTCCATGTTAATCCCAAATATAGGCTTAAAACGCTTTTGGGGTCATACTTAATAATTATAAAAAGCAACATTTCTGAATCATGAAATTAGGTGTAATTGGACATTAAACTTGGTTCAGATGAGATGTGTTTTCCATTTTAATCCTTCTTTTAGAAACCTGGCTGTGATAAATGCCAAGCAAGTCTTTGCCAGTTCACAGCAGTAAGAGCACAGAGGTGCCAGGTTTGTATAATGTGATCGTTATGTCGTAGGACTAGATACATGTAAACAGACCCATCAAAATCTGTCAGTACTTGGGTAGGTGACAAAATTTGGTGTCAGATTTTTTTTCCCCTTCTCCATCACGAAATTGATATCAAAGTTTGAGTGGAACTTGCTTGTGGACAATTTTTAAAAGATGGAATTACGGAGAAGAAAGATCTTTTAAGTCAGAAATCAGATTTCTTTCAGACAGAACCAAAACTGAACTAGGAAAAAACTAAGAAATCTTGCCTATTATAATTTGTCTTATTTTATTTGATTTTTATTTATACATTGTTTATATTGGAGTATATTTGATTTACAATGTTGTGTTATTTTCAGCTGTACAGCAAAGCGACTTAGTTATACATATATCTATTTTTCAGATTCTTTTCCTATATAGGTTATTATAGAGTACTGAGTAGAGTTCCCTGTGCTGTACAGTAGGTCCTTGTTGACATAGCTTGCATTTTTAATATTTAGTGAATGTTTGGAATTAGCAAATTGAAATTTGTGATTCTGACTCATGGAAATCGAGAGTGGAGCTGCTGTGCTGCATAGATGAGAACGGCAACCTGGAATTGCACCACACGGCCCACCACTCTAAAGCCTGTGTCTCTCACATCTTATCACTGTGCTGAGGGACAGATTGGAGCCAAGGGTACAGTGGTGGGCAAGTGAGACTCCTTGCTCACCACCCAGCAACCCCATCTCAGATGACTTGTTATATGTGTAGACACACTCAGGAAATGGTTGGACAAGTAGATCTAAAAAGAAATCCAGTTGCTGGCACCAGAGATGGAAGAGAAAGTTTAACAGTTGGAGGAAAACAGCTGTACAACTGAGTTGGGCAGGTTGTGAAGATCTCAGGTTTCATCCCTGACAAATGTCAAGAACTTGCTCTTCAGAGCATAAAATGGTAGCATGTAATTTCCTTTGTTATCTAAGAAGACTACCAGTCGATTAGTGAGCATATATTGAACTGCTCACTATGGTTTTAGCAGGTTCTAGATGCCAAGGGTCGAGGGAAAGAATGACGAGAGATGGTATCAATCATTAAAGGTCTTCAAACATTTTGGGGGAGACAGAAGTAATCTAGAGGAGAAAATTCAGGTACAGTAACTGTGCTGTTGTAAGAGGCCAGCCAGAAAAAAAAAAACACTGAATTAGGAGTCAGGAGAGGTGAGTTTTACCTGTTACAATCATCCCTCTTTAATACCTTTGAGAGGCTAAAGGGCTCCAGCAACATGGGTCCCAGTTTAAACCCAAAACCCTCACATATCAAGCGCCTATAACTTATTGACTAGACCAGGACACCTCTCAGAGTGAAAGAGGGCTTCATGAATAATTATTCTAGGACAACTAGAATAATTGAGACTGTTCTGGGCAAACCAGGAGGCAAAGTCAGCCTAACTCCTATACTTCTGGACCTCTGGCTGATCCATAGATCTCTTCCCAGTGAAAATTCTTTGTCCTTGTAACACATGTATGCTTCTGTTGAGGATACATGGGTATATGCATTCCTTGCTTATACACCAGGAAATAAAGCTGGAAAGAAGAAAACCCAGCAACCCAAAATAGATACTTTGATCCAAGCAAAATCTTCTGGTTACTTTCAAATGCCCCTGACCAGACAGCAACTGAGCAGCATATTTTAAATAATCACTGAGGTAGATCCTAATAAACTAAATTCAAGGAGGTCACTTTTTAGCTTTTAAGCTGAACCTCCTCTTCCTCCCCACCCCACCTCCACCTCTACTGCAACACTCCCCAGCTCCCAACTAGAAGCAGTAGATGGAATCAGAAAGTCTGGCGTGAGTCTCCATTCTGCCTTTCAGCAGCCGGGCAAGTCCCTTAGCCACAGTACCCTCATCTGTAAATACCTACGTGCTTACTCTGCACAGGGGTTTTGCTATGTATACAACATGAACAAAGCTTATGTATGGGCAATGAAGATATGAAATTTGTTTTTTGAAAAAAAAAACAAAAAATGGAGTAACATATGCTAAGTGCTTGTTAGAGAAAACGATAACCACAGGACCTAGAAAAGGAAAGAGATAACTTGAACTTTACCTGGCCCAGGAAGGTGAATAGGGTTTACATGGGGTAGGTAGTGCGTATGTGTGTGTGGTGGTAGGTCGCTGGACGACAGCCAGATTGTCTATTTTTCAGTTAATACCAAAGGACGTGAAAAATTCTGTTCTCTAATTTTGACTGGCCAAATTCTATACAATTTGAATCTTATTTTCCCCTCGTATTACCTCAGCCTGTGAAAGTTCAATCTGTAAGACAGATTGGATTAAAACTCCATGCACTTCATGTGTGTGTCACTCATTGAAGTAATCGTGCTCTAAGACAGTTGAGTAGAAATGCCTTTGTCTAAATGGTGCTCGGGCATAAAACAGTGGCCTTGATGATGTGCTTCATATCGAGGTAGATTTGTAGAGAAGCTTCACGTGTGGATGTGTTGTGTAGTACGTCCACAGCCAACTGCAGATTTATGGGCATCGTTATCCTGTTGTACAGATAGCACCTCCACTGAATTTAATGAGCTGAAATAGGTGAACAGTTCATTCTAATCTTCTGGTGCCTGGGACTCCTGTAGTCCCTGGAATCATAGAACATATGTTCGTCTCTTGTTTCAAAAAGCAACGTGCCTTTCTGATAAACAAGTCTCTCTTGAGGGTAATGACATGGGAAGTCGTTTTGAAGACGTTTCCTTCGGTGCGTGGATCGGATGCTAACCCAAGGCAGCCACCTGCTGTGAAGCTGAGAGGTGATTTGTCAAACCCAAGATCCGTGGCAGATTTGCTTTAATTGATTCTTGTTCCTTTGCATGAGTTTATTACGTTGAGAATGCCTTAGATTCTCTCACCCACATTTCCTTTACCATTAGGAACAAACATCAGCAAGAAAACTCTTCTGTAGTGCTTTTCGTGATAGCTTTGAGCTGATTCTACTGTGTTTATTCATAATTAGATAAAATGCTCATGAAAGAAGTGTCTAAAACGTAACCAGAAGTTTTACCATATTTTTAAACCACTAATAAATAAATTCAGGTAAAGAAGTATAGGCAATAGAACTTTTAAGGTCTCTATTAGAAGCTTTGAAGTTGTACAGGGCTGCATTTATACATAGAAAGCACATTGGTAAAGTAAAATAATTGGTATATTGCAATGGTGGTGCTCCTGGCACTTTGAGTGGGACATCGTATGTACGTGTGCATGTACACACGTCTGTCTAGCTTATTGCAGGACTTTCTGAATCACTGGACTCCACACCCTAGATGCCAGGAGCACACCCCAGTTATTGCAACCTGCAAAACCATCCGAACACAATTCTCCAAATAACTCTTAAGGTATATAATTCATTGTAGATGGTAAAAGAGTAAACACTACTTACATATAAGAAATGTCCTACTTGCAAAGTTTGTTTTCAAAGGTGACTCTGGTGGGTTAAAATGTAGAACACACTTTTCTATAATTTATGTAGAATTCTAATAATTATAATTCTATACTTTATAAAATGAAAGATATAAAAGGATAATCATGTCCCTAGGCTGCTGATACCCTGCCTAGCTTCCTCCACTCATATCTACAACTCCTTCCCCCAAGGTCTTAGACTAAACCCGTTTAATTCCAACATTTAAGTCTCTTTTCCTCTTCCTAAATTAGATTCTGAAATTAGATGCTTTGTAAAGTCTCTTTTTAAGGAGTTATATTTCAGGAGTCTGTTGACTTACAACTAGATTTTGGCCCGATGAGAACTTGTTACTGGCTCTAGCAACTTAGTTCTTCTTTCTTGCCAGTTACTGACATGATCCCTGTCTAGCCCTCATACGCTTTCTGTCCTGCCTTGCTTCTCTATTTGCTGCCACTGCCAGACTCCTAGATGCTGGTTCCCACTGGCAGATGGGGCCATTTGTTTGCTGCTCATTGTGGAGCCTTTTTGCTATCAAACATCACGTGGACATCTGGTTATTCCTACTTGCAGGCTGAAGATACCACATCCACCTCCTTATCATTTCTTCCTAAATATGGTTTTAGGTGCTTCCTCACTTACTTCCATTGTTCTGACAGGTCTCCAGCTCCTGCCTGTTCTAGGATGGGCTTGCCTGAGCACCACGCTCAACAGCTGTCTCACTCTACTGTAGATGTGGTGCAGCCGGAATCAGGGACCCAGATGTAAGAAACAGGGAAGCAAGGCTGTTGCAGTACCGTAATTAAACAAAACTGAAAGCAACTTGAATGAGAAATAGTTGCTTAATCTTGAAAGCTTGTGCTTAGAGTAGTCTTAATTAGAGGAAAAGAGGAGATACATGAAAATTATTTTAAAAATTTGAATTATCTGAGCCTCGTAAGGCAAGTTCTTCAGAAATAATGGCAATGACTATTACGGTTAATTTCCCTTCGGAACTTATGGATTTACTCTTCCTTCATATAGAAATATCATTAGCACTACTCTTAGGCTGATCAACCATAATTAGGATAATCTTTCGCCTTACAAATGAAAAGATTTTTTCCCCCCTAGGATAACTGGGCAAAAAAAAATAAAAAAAAGAATAGCGAGTGGAATGAAGAAAAGCATTAAAAATAAATGTGTATGGGTGAGTGAGCAAAACTTCAAGAGCCTGATGGGAAGATGGGAATAGCAGATAATGCACCTAAATATTTATTGTTTGGGGGGGAGGAAGCATCTTGTTTTATTCACTTAATATACGTCCATGTTACAGAAACCAAAAAAGACAAAACAAAAGTAATTAAAATGGACTCTCCTTTACACCTTTTTACTCCCGCTGACCCAGCTGCCTTCCCCATTTGTTAGATACACAAGGAGTCTAACAAATGTTAGACTCCTTGTGTATCTTTCCAGATAAATTCTATGCATACACTAGCATTTGTAGGTATGTAAGCATTAATACACACATGTGAATTAAATATGTGGATGAATTTGTGTTTAATGGGTATTGACGTCTCTAAGGACTGGAAGACTCTTGTCAAGATATTTAGTAAAAACAAACAAACAAACAAAAAAAACGATGTTAGGCTTCATTGTAAACCTTGTTAGAATCATATTTCTTTATAGTCTCATCTTTCAGTTACAGCCCTATGCCATCATTATTGTGGATAACATCAGTGAAGTGATGGTTCCATTGACCTTACCTCTGTCTGCCTGTTCCCTCTGGAGAGACAGGTGCCTCCTGATATGGGGCCTTGTGCCATCTTTGGCCACACATTTTCTAATGAGTTTAATTTGAACCAGTTTCCCTCCTTACTTGCAGTACAGCTGTTATCCTGGGATTCCTCCTTCCACATCACCCTGGAAATTCTCTCCACTGTTCTCTCGGGTTGGATATATTATTTCTTAGGTTTTGTATATTCCTCTTAGTTTACTTCTGCATTTTGGTGGAATACAATGACCGGTGATTTCCTGAGAAGGGATATGTGACAGATAATTTTGATAAATTTGAGATCTTGTATCTCTGTATATGTCTTTAGTTTACTTTTCTACCTGACTTGTATGAATCTATGTTGGAAGTTATTTCCTTCAGAATTTTGAAGGTGTTCTATTATCTTCCGTGTCCCAGTATTTCTGATAAGTCAGAAACCATTCTGATGCTTATTATTATTTGTATGTGACCTGTTTTTTTTTTAACTCCAGAAAGCTTTTAGGATCTTCTGTGTGTCCTCAGTGTTTTGAAAGTTGACAATGATGTGACTTAGAGTGGGTCTTTTTTCCATCTATTGAGCATTTGATGATTCCTTTCAATGTAGAGACTCAGGTCTATTAGTCCTGGGGAATTTTCATGAATGATTTCATTTATGATATCCTCCCCTGTTTTTGCTCTCTGGAACTCTTACTCAGACTATGCTAATATTTGGATATTACATCAACTGTATTTGTTCTTCAATTTTTTCCCTCTCTTTATTTATTTATTTATTTATTTAAAGAGAAATATATATATATGTATTTTTTTTTGGTTAATTAATTTATTTATTTCTGGCTGTGTTGGGTCTTCATTTCTGTGCGAGGCCTTTCCCTAGTTGTGGCAAGCGGGGGCCACTGTTCATCGTGGTGTGCAGGCCTTTCACCGTCGCGGCCTCTCTTGTTGCGGGGCACAGGCTCCAGACGCGCAGGCTCAGTAGTTGTGGCTCACGGGCCCAGTTGCTCCATGGCATGTGGGATCTTCCCAGACCAGGGTGCGAACCCGTGTCCCCTGCATTGGCAGGCAGACTCTCAACCACTGCGCCACCAGGGAAGCCCCCTCTCTTTATTTTTTCTACTCTACTTTCCTTGTGAATTTCTCCAATGTGTCTTCTAGTTATCCTATTGATTAAAAATATTTTTTGTTATGTTTTTAATTTCCAAGAGCATGATGCTTCATGGATGTAATATCTCCTTATTGTTCTGAGGATATTAACCATAGATTGATTGTAAGCTTTTTTTTCTTTCTGAAAAATCTCTATTCTAAGTTATTTTTTCCTGTTTGTTTTCATCTTTATCTTCCTTGTTAACTGATTTCATCAAATGTTCGTTGATCCTTGGGTGTCTGCTCAGAATTAAAAGTGAACCTACAGTTCTTATTGAATGTGTGGGGTTTTGAGTTTCAATGTAGGGTGATTTGACCCTTATGTCCTTGTTACCTTGTTCTCTGAGGTTACCCAGAGAAGCTGGCCCTAGTTGGCTCCTGCTTGGGGAATAGAGGTCTGGCTTCCAAAGTTGTGGGAAAGTAAAGCCAGGGGGCTGAAGGTCTCAGCACCTAGAACAAAGAATTCAATATGCCTTTGGTACCTTAATTACCCTTTACGTATGGTACCCAATGCTTCAGTTGTGCCCCAGTCAGTCCAAGGTTCAGAAACCCTGACTCACCCTCCTAAAGATAAAACTCGAGGATTCTGCTGGTATTAGGAAGAGACAGTCATTTGTCAGCATGCTGTGGGGAAAGGGTCTAATTGTTGCTCAAACGACTGTAATAAATTTTTCCTTATTTTAGCCTCTGTCTCCATTGCTCACATTTCCAGCTGTAGCTGGAATTTACAGTGCAAATTATGTTATTTATCAGCTTTCCGCACTATTGACTTCAGGTTCCCCTGCCTTGGGCCTGTAAGTCAGTTTTGTCTCATGATCTGTTTTCCATCTTCTAAAATTATGTTACTGTTTTCTCCAGTACTTCCTATTCTTGTGGATTTATGTCTTAAAAAAAAAATCCCTTTATTGTAGTTTAATGGGGTTGGATGAGGAAGTGAAATTATATGTATGTATTAAAGCTTCCATCTTAACAGGGAAGCCCATTGGTGGTTATTTGGGATGGTGGGTTTGTGTTAGAATTCATTTTAATTTGCATATTTTGTATTCCGAATCTTCTATACTTGTTAAGGTTTTACTTTAGTATAAAACAAAACACAATGCAATAAGTATTACTTTGAAAATTATAAAAAATTTTCTACTCCCAAAGATAGAAATTATTTAGGTAAAAAACACAGGGTTACATGTATGGAAAGAGTGGAATCACTGTAGGATCTCCTGGGGAAGAAATGAGATGATTTGGGGCAGTCTTTGTAGCTACCACTAGATGATGCCATTGACCAAAGTCAGCTTGGTTGTGGTTTAGGTTTCAGGGAGAGGGGCAGGGGTGGTGTTTTGAGGTCTGTCAGGGTTCAGGGACATCACATATCAACAACCTTTCTGTGTACGGTCCTTATGTAAGTTTGACATACTTTTTATTTTGGTATATTTGGTCTGTCCATTCTCAGATATAGAATGAGTTTTGGTGGCAGTTTCTCTGTTGTTGCTTGTATTAGCTGCTCTGGGATATTTGCCTTGAAGGTAAAATTTAAATGACATGTTACATTCAGCAGGAACACTCTTAAATGTGTTGAGAGAGCTTCTTTTGATTAATCATGGTGATAATGAATGCAGGAGAAAAAGCTGTTATAAATCCACCCACAATTCTTAAATTCTCATTTGTTAAAGTCTGGTGTTTTCTCTCTTGATTATTTTATTTATTTCTGCTAGGGATACCAGGTGGTTCTTGAATTGCGCAATAATTGAAAATACCTCAGGTGAAGGGAAAACAAAAAGCAGTGCTGCTAGCTGGTGCTAAGTATGATCTGAGGCTTATATCCTTAAAGTAAGATAAACACCCAGGGTTGGGAGCCCAACTTCTCACTATCTTTACAGATATCTTTTTATTTGCTTTGTTAAAAGCTTCTTTTTGTTAAAATAAAATCAAGATAGCTCTTGGCATTTGTTTATTTTTAACCAATTTTCATTTGGTTAAATGCTGGTTTAACTAAATGTAACTAAAGTTAAGTTTATATAAATCCATACAGGGTCATTGAAAGGGCTCAGTACCTGTATAAAAAGGCCATGACTGAGGCTGACCATTTCAGGCTCAATTTTATAGACGCTGATAACAATATGACTCACGTAGATTCACAGAATCCTCTGAATCTCAACAATTTCTAAATTTCCCTTTTAATTTTTTTCCCCATCCTATTCTTTATGGGAGAATGAGCTAATGTAGCTAGTAAGAAACAAATTAGCTAAAAGGGGTGGAAAGCAGGTTATAAGAATGCAGGTAATACTCAGGTGCAGATTGGACAAAACGTGTCTGGGAATACACAGACCAAATAACATATAAGTGAAGGATGAATTGAAAAATTTGAACACGAATTGTGCAGTTTATGTGGTTTATTGAAACTATGGTTTTGACTTTATCCTTTTCCTTGCTCACCTTCTCTTTCACGTTTAAAATGGAAATTAAATATGAATGAAATATTGGTCCAAGTCTGTCTGAAATGAATTAGATTGAAAGGATAAGAAAGATATAGTTCCTAAGTATTTCTTGATTAAAGCTTAAAGGAAATGGGAACCAGGGAGAGGAATGGGAACAGTATACTTGGTGTCTTGTGTTATATGAAGTTTATTTACAGATTATGCTGTTGTGGTTCAAGGTGCAAAATTTTATCCCCCAAAATACCACTACCACTTGGCAGATATGCTTTATGACTGATTTCCTTACATTTTTCTTATATTGTCCATCTTTTTACCTTATTCTACTTTCTGGGAGAATATTTAAAATTTATTTTCTATGCAGTCTATGGACATTTTTGTTTCTGCTATCATATTTTTAATTTTTAAGAGCTGTTCCCTGATCTCCACCCACCCCGCATAGCATACATACTCTTCTCACTTCATCTGAGGATACTAAAGGGCTTTTTTTTGTTTTTTTTTTTTGGAATTTTCTTTGTATCCTTACATTATCTCTTTTCCACCTGAATTCCTTATATGTGTTCACATATAAGGAATACATGTGTGTGTGTGTGTGTGTTCTGGATTTTATCTTTTCTCACTCTACTGATGATTCTGAATGCTTTGCATCCAGAATCTCATTTAATCTTTACAACAACCTTATGAAGTAGAAATCTTTAACAGATAAGAACAGTGAGCTGAAGAAAGGCTAATAAACCTGTCCACAGTCACACACTTAGTAAATGTTGGAATCAGGATGTAAGCCCAGGCCCACAATTGCAAACATCTTGAGTCTTGTCTGCTCATGTGTATCGAAGTATGAAGTGCCAAGACACTATGTGAAAACTGTGTGCATAGCTGGAGCCCCTCAGATGCTGGGCTTCTGTCAGGGTACAGGGCAGGAACCAAATGATCTCCTGAAGGATCCTGTCCTGGCATATGTAGACGTCTCCTCAGAGAGAAACCCTTTGGTTGCTTGTGTTGTGGGATTGCGTGTCTGGGGAAGGGGCTAGTGTCACCACTGTTCAGTATGCAGATGGCTTTTGGCCTAGTGGTTCACTCTTTCCCTCCACTGTGCCTGGTTTTCCCACATTTGGAGGCTTCCTTATCTTATTTTTCTAGAACATAAAACGTCGTGCTTCTGTGGTGATGGGGGAAGGGTCGTCACCTGACTACATAGGGTGAGAGGGGAGAACTGGGGGTCCACGTCTTCCATATATAGACTTTCAATTGGCCCCATTTTCTTCCCATCCCTCAACCCATCTTTAGTGGTGTGTGCTGCTCCTAGTTCCTGAGTCTACCCTAAATTCTGAGGTGTAAATTTGTGTATTAGTTTCCTATTTCTGGTGTAACAAATTACCACAAACTTAGTGGCCTAAAAAGACACAGATTTATTATCTTACAGTTCTGGAGGTCAGAAGTCCAAAGTGAACCTTAATGGGGCTAAAATCAAGGTGTTGGCAGGGCTGCATTCCTTCTGGTGGCTCCAGGGCAGAATACACCTCCTTGCTTTCTCTGGCTCACAGAGGCTGCTTGCATTCCTTGGCTTACGGCCCCTCATCACTCCAACCTCTGCTTCCCTCATCACATCTCGCTCTGCCTCTCCTGTCTCCACCTGGATAGTCCAGGCCACTATCTCCATCTCAAGATCCTTAACTTAATTGCATCTGCAAAGTTCCTTTTGCCATGTAAGGTAACATATTACAGTTCTGGACGTTAGAATGTGGATGGGGGCGGATTTAGTTTCCCACAATCCGCGGGCTTCTGACTTTCTCCTCTGCAGCCAGTTTGTTTACATTTTGCTCGCCTGCGGTCAGGTACCACTTGTCTATTTGCTTTTCATCCTCCACAATGTGGTTGACATATCCTGTCTTCTGTTGTCTCCTCTTCCATACTCTGTTTTTATGGGTTTATACCTTTAACAGTCTTCTACTCTCATTTTCCAGGCGTGTCAAATTTCCATTTTTAACTGGAAATCCTCATTCACTTTACGGATAAGAAATTTCAGATGCAGAGACATTACATGACTTGCCTGAAGTCATAAAGATAATTAGTGGCAGAAATGAATCTTTGTTTAAGAACAGAAACAATTCCAGTAAGGCAAAGAAAACGGAACTTCAAAGTTGAAATAGCTCGCTGGAAAGAAACCACATTCGTGCCTATTGAAAGATTTAGGGTGTTATTTTCCTAATCAAGAGATTTTTCAGAGCTGACTTCTTTGTTATCATTTCAAAGATAGGAATGTGGCTCATGTCTCACAGAACTATTGAGAGTTAATCATAAAAGTTTCTCTGAAAGACTTAGAGTGCTTCTGTATAAATATAAGCAAGCCCATTGTTATTCAGTGAAAGCTAGCAATATCTTCTTGATGTTCATTTATAAAAAGAAGTCAGACAAATGTGAGTTACATATGGGCAAGAAATAACTTGGAATTCAATTTAATTAATTCTTAGAACATTGTTCAGAGGACTGTGAATCTACATTTTCAAGCCAGAATTGACTAAATTCTCTGTTCCATAATTCAATAAATAAACTAAGCTTTCACTTGAGAGAAAGAAAGCTGTAAAGTGGGGAGGAAAACAACAAAAAGTATTTCCAGGCATCTGTTCACTTTGGTGTGTTCTAAAATAGAATTTCCAGGCAGACAATGCAATTATAATTGGTAAGGGTATGTAGACCCCTATACTGAAGAATGTTAACTAGCTTTCTCCCTTACCCGAGTGCCTTTCAGTCTAAAATGAAAGACTTATGTCTTTATCTGCCTAGGGATTTGTAAAGAAGGGGAGATGAAGCCAAACATAGAAGTAGAGAGGTAGATACTGAAATTATCTCTGTGAATGAAAAAGAGTTCATGAATTTGCTCTTAAAATAAACCTTTGAGTTTGAACGTCTTTATCACTGTCTTAATTAATGATTTCTCCACAACAAGGTTCATTCACTCTTCCTTTCCCGTCTCGGATGGGCATTCTCACATTCTAGAACCCGTTTTTGTGCAGCAGGAGACCACAGTTCAGAGCACAGTCACTCACTGCGGAGAAGGATAAAGCCTGGGAGTCCTGGGCCGACACTTATTTTAGTGTCTTGCTAAGCGCATATTCCATGGCTCTTAGGTTATGGCCGTAGATTATTACTAGTCACCTAACTCCTCTCATATTCCAAAAGGAATGACCCTAGGCTTCAAATTTATTTCTAAGTTGAGACTCGACTCTGCTTTTTTGTTTAACTGTACCCTACAGTTCTTGCACTGAACGAACAGATGAGGAAAAGAGAATACCAGCATGCCGAGAGGAAGGAAAATAAGTTCCCCCAAATCTCCTGGTTTTTACTCGAAGTCCATGCATAGATGAAGGCAGACACCAGGGCTGGTTTGGGTTTCTCTGTGGAAATAGAGGTAGGTGGTGGGCTCTGCCCAGCTAACTGGGATGTGATGGAGTTGAGGACTCACTACCCCAAAATATGGCATGTTGGCATGTTGACTATTTTATGCTGAAGGAGTTTGAGAAAATGGCAGAAGCAGGAAGGTCACCTTGACCTTCTCCTCATCCTTCTCCCCTGAGACAGGTCATAAAACTCTCAAGTGAGAGGTGCCCTCCCTGGAGGAAATTAACCTCCTTATTTCTGAAGACAAAGGGACACCGAGAAGAATCTAAACAAACAGGCCTTTGCTAAATTTCCCCCAGTTTGCTACACTTACCTCATGCTATGTGACCTATCATATTGCTACATGACTATCCACTCTACATTAACCGAGCATAAAACTCCATGCCATGTAAAACATATGGGATAAATGTGTATGCTTTTCTCCTGTTCATCGGTCTTTGTCAGTTTAATTTGCAGACCCAGCCAGGGACCCTAAGAGGATCAAGGAAAACTTTTTCACTCCCTGTAGGTGAATCTTTGAGTCAGGGCACACTTGATATTTTCGAAGATGTAAATGCTTCTGACTAAGGAAGAAAGCAGATAAACACAGGAAAAGAATGCCCAACTTTCAACACTTTTCTGTAGAACTAGCCGTTCTTTGACTTGCCTTGTCCCATTGACAGATTGAGCAAGCACAATGAGTTTATGTGCTTAAAGTTGAACAGAATTATCAAAAGAGCTGTTTTATCTATATACATTTTAAGAGCAGGAATGCAAGAGTATCAGGTTATTTAATGGTTAGTCTTTAACTTCTCTTCCCCCACCCCCTTTGGTCCAGGCTTTCTGTGTGTAAGTTAAAGAAGCTAGTTTGCTGTAGCTGGGAGAAGAGATTAGAAAATTTTCCTTATAGCTTTTCATGTCTGCAGACTCCCTAGATAAGAATGATAATAACTAATAACACACAGCGCTCATCATGGGCCATGGACACTTCTAAGGTCTCTGTTTCTTGTGACAACCCCATGGAATATGTCCAGATAATCCCCCCTTTATAGAGAGAAAATGGAGGCAAAGAAAGTTCATTCCCTTGCCCCAGGTCACACAGCAAGGACAGAAAACAGATTTGAATGCAAGCATTCTGACACCTGAAACTTTGCTTTTGACCAGTATCCATAGAGCCTTGTTAAAAGAGGGAAGAAGTAAAGCAATATTCTTTCATAGACCTGATGCTTTAGTCAAACTTGATTAGATGTTCTTCCTGTACACATCTTATAATTTCTCAACTCTGTACCTTTACTCATGTTTTTCCCTGTTCAAAATGCCTTTTAAACTATACTTTCTTCTGTTCTGTTAACCACCACCCTGCCCTGAACCCCAGCTCAAACAGTAGCCAGTTCAAGAGCTTTCCTAAGCCCCTTAGTAGGAATTAATCTCTTTTTCTGGATTTCTGATCCCTGGATATTTTCAGGGCATTTACATCTTCGAAAATACCAAGTGTGCCCTGACTCAAAGATTCACCTACAGGGAGTGAAAAAGTTTTCCTTGATCCTCTTAGGGTCCCTGGCTGGGTCTGCAAATTAAACTGACAAAGACCGATGAACAGGAGAAAAGCATACACATTTATCCCATATGTTTTACATGGCATGGAGTCCTCATGAGGAAATGAAGAGGCATTTTATGTTTTCCTCTTTACTAGTACTTATTATTCTCTACTTTTTATTTATTTGATCTTCCCTATTAAATTGTAAGTTACTTGAAAACAGAGCCACTTATTTTTGCATCCCTTTATGTTCCTGGCATAGACTGTGCCCATGGTAGATGCTCACAAGTTTCTTTCATACGACCAATAAACATTTCCAAATGGTGCTTACTTCGCTTTAGGGAAAATTGAAGCCACGGGCGATGATTCACAAACACCTTTTTGTGTGTCTAGACATGATTGCTTCCTGTATAGTTGTCTCATTGGGTCAGTGATGTTATTTTCAGAAAGATGTCTGTGGATATAGTTACAGGCCTGAAGTTTATTTAATGGCAAAAAATAGATTTTCTGAGATGGGTATGTAAAGCAAGAGAGAACACAGGGATTAGACAGAGATGTGGCTTCCCCAGTCTTCCAAAATTTCCTTTAGGGAATGGCTCTTTTACAGAGCATGGAAGAGGTGGTAGGGGAGGCTTGTAGGGACTGCTCAGTTGTTCTCCTGTTGTGTGGCGTGTTGTCAATTAAAGCAAGGAAATAAATTTTGGCCAAATGATGAAACACTAGTAAGAACGAGCCCTGGCCTGCTCAGTTGTTGGCTTCATTTCATTCAACCTGTGTTTTTGCCTGAATATGCTTTTGTATTTGCATTCGCTTTTCATTTCTCCTTCTCTCCCTCCCATTTCCTTATAAAACTTTCATGTTCATTCTAATGAGCTTTCCTCCTTATACCCAGTGTTTATTCAAAGGTCTGCTGCTCTTAGGACTATTTTGTCTTTCCAACATCCTGGGAACGTTTTCCCTCTCTGGTTTTTCTCCTGCTTCAGTTGTCTTTTTTTGGTCCCATTTCATTTTTTTTTTTTTTCAGGATTGTAGCCTGAGTCAATAGTGGGAACACTTTCTTCTTTGCAGCTTTCCTTCTTCCCTCAGAAAAACATTTCCCAGTTTGAATATGAACAGGGTCTGCAAAGAAAAACCTGTAACTTCAAAACATTCAGGAAATGAGAAGGGGAGAGCTGGATGTTGGTGATCAGGAGGGCAAGTAAACAACATATCATCCTGAAAAACCTTCAGTAATCTTGGAGCAAGTGCCTATTTTGTGACAAATGACACTGAAGGAAGTAGGAGAGAGGGTACTTAACTCTTAAGATATTGTCTCCTTCCAAACCATCAAAAATTATAGACAATACAGTCTTATCTATGGAAAGGAGTTGATTTTGTTGCATAATGCAATATGTTTTTGTCTAGTGCTGTAAGCCTTCTGTGATTTTAAAAATGAATTGTTGCTTTAGAGAAATTTGTTTTGAATGGTCCTACTGAAAAAAGAATTCATATAACCAGTTTCTTTTTTTTTTAATTTTTATTTTATATTGGAGTATAGTTGATTTACAGTGTTGTGCTAGTTTCAGGTGTACAACAAAGTGATTCAGTTATACAAATATCATATGATATCACTTATATGTAAAAAAAAAAAAAAAAAAAGAGATACAAATGAACTTATTTACAAAACAGAAACAGACTCACAGACTTCGAAAACATGGCTAACCAGTTTCTTCTTTAATCAGGTCACTTTTCTACCATGACTAGAGTATATAAGTTTCACCTTATAGCAAGCATACTTCATTTTCCACTATGGTAGAACTCTGTATGACTTGGTTTCCTGCATGAAATTGGCTGCAGTTTAGTTCAAAACACCTGCCTAAAATGAGTACATCACAAGTAATAAAAGTTTGATGTCATATGACTAGCTTTCCATTATGTTTCACATTAGAATTCATTACAAAGCTGTTTAGGAAGAGTCACAAATTTGTGTTTTAGACTCAAGCTTTTACTGGCCATTTTTCAGGCCTTAACTCTTGGCTGTGCTGGTGCTCAGGGGCACGTGGAAGTCTTGCTTAACGTGGTCAGTGAGACTGGAGAAGGAAGGAGACATCCTTCATTCTTTCCAAATATTGAATACTTTAGGGAAGTGGGCGAGTGTAACATCTCTACATATGCCACTTGGCATTGCCAGGTGTATTTTTTTAAATACACAAACTAGGTTGGGGTTAACAGATGTAAGCTTTTATATATAGAATGGATAAACAACAAGGTCCTACTGTACAGCACAGAGAACTATATTCAATATTCTATGATAAACCATATTGGAAAATAATATTTAAAAAAAAGAAAAAATGTATATATCTATAATAGAATCACTTTGCTGTACAGCAGAAATTACACAACATTATAAATCAACTGTAGTTAATACATACATACATACACAAACTTGTAAACTGTTACCAAGAGATGGGTTTCTTATGTTTCAGTGTATATGCTTTAGTATACACTAGGAATGAAAGCATGTAACTCAGATTGGGACTTGAACCCACACGCTGGGATTCAAACGCAGCCAAAACCCAGATTGGGACTTGAACCCACGCTCTTTTAATTGAGATCGTACCTGGTCTCAAGACTTAATGAAGTTCAGGTTCTTGATGTCTCATTGCAGAAAGAATTCAGTGAGAGACAAAGTGATAGGTAGGAAGTGTATTTATCTAGAGAGAAACACACTCCACAGACAGAGTGTGGGCCGTCTCAGAAGGTGAGAAAGGCACCAGGGTATGGGGTTGTCAGTTTTTATAGGAGTGAGTAATTTCATAGGCTAATGAGTGGGAGGAATATTCCAGCTATTTTAGGAAGGGGCGGGGATTTCCAGGAATTGGGCCACCTCCCACTTTTTGACCCTTATGGTCGGTCTTGGAACTGTCATGGTGCCTGTGGGTGTGTCATTTAGGTGATGTGTTTCCATGAGCGGATACTGAGGCTCAAGGTCTAGTGGAAGTCAACTCGCCTGCCATCTTAGATCAATTTGGTTCTAATCAGTTTATGTCGTGTCCTTGGGCTATGTCATTCTTTTAAAGGTTGTGCCCTGCCCCCTTCCATCCTGTTTCAGGAGTATATGCTAGAAATGAGAAATCTCTCTTCACTTTACGGACCTAGGGGTATAATTTTAATTGGTAGGAACAAAATAAGAGTGGCTGAAGAATAGAGTGAGACCATTTAGCACAGCCAGATGGATGTTTCCAGTTGGATGTAAGAGTCAAAGGAGTGCAAGTAATATTTTCAGGGCAGCCAATGAAGCCAATGACTGGTGTAGGTCTGGCCTGAAATAAGGAAAAGGAACCCAGATGAAGGTGATGAAGAGCAGTGGCTGTGCAGGGCTTTTAACTCTGGGGTGCCTGGCTAATTTTATCAGAGAGAGTGAGAGGCAGGTACTCAACAAATACTGAGTTCAGAATCAGATTTCCACAAGACTGGCTGGAACCTTTATCAGGGTTCAGGAATCGACAGAACTCCTTTGTAATGAGAGACATTGACAAGTTTTATACCATTTTAACTGAAGTCAGAGGTCACTTAGTGGTCTAAAACTCTAATGAATAAAAACACACTCACAAAGTACTTTTAGTGAGTATCTCTTATTTTTAAAAACAGTCCATTTTCAGGATTTTACTTCATCATGAACGTTACAGATTTTGGAGAATCTCATCATCCAGATGTTTAAAAAATTTTCTTTCTAGTATTTAAAATTTTTTTGTGTGCGTATATGTGTATGTAGATATTTTATATATTTTATCAATTATTCTTTAAATCCTACTATACACATTTAGGTTGATTTTTGACTTTTAAGTGTTAAAACTATGATGGCATGAGCAACTTTTTGCATAAAGCTTTGTGTTTAAAATTATTTCTTTAGGCAGAATGACTATAAATAGAATCATCGCTTTAAAGGCTATAAGCAATTTCAGGCCGTTGATGCATACTGCTGTTTTTGCTTTCCCAGAAAGGGTAAATTAATTTACGCTCTATCAGCCAAAGAGAATTGCCCGCTCTACTGTACCCTTATCAGCAGTGGGCATTATCTTCTTTTTTAATCTGTGCTAATTTGGTTATTATCCTTTTAATTTGCATTTTGTGTTCTTACTTAGATTGAATGTTTTTATATACGTTTATTGTCCCCTTACATTTCTTTTTTGAAAAATTTTACTCCCTGTTGAAATGTGGGAAAATAGTCCTGGTACATTTCATCTGCTCATTAAGAGTTCTTAGTTTTTAGTTTTTTTTTTTTTTTTTTTTAAGAATAGGAAGACTAGTTCTTATACTGATTCTGCACATCTGAATATAGTGAGGACTTTAGCTTAATTCTGATTGATGTTACCTTAACTCTCACAACAATTACAACCCATCTCCAGGATGATCAAAAGCATGTGTTAAATGCCTGGCTTCACGTGGCATTGTGTTAGGGGCAAAGTAAAAGCAGTTTATCCAGCCACATGTCCTGCCAACTCCCAAGCTTGGTCCTTGTTGAAATAATAGCTGGTAAATTACTGCATTCATTTTGAAAACGAGTTATTCAGTGCCCAGTATCTGGAATATAAATGAGTACTTTGGTGACTTTGAGATTCAAGTGACTTTACATACTTCCCTTATTTTTCCCCTGCTTTTCAGCTTTGCCGTACAACATTGTACCCTGATAGGCAGGTGCAAACTGAAAACCATCCGCCAGGCATCCACAATTTCGTGTCAATTACCCTCCCACCTAAAGATATGTTACTCACCACCCAGAATGAATCAGGAACCCCAGCTTTAAATAAAAGAATTTTTTGTTTCAACTTTGACAACACTTCCCACTTAAACATTCCTCCATACCCACTCAGTTGAATATCCCTCTGGATTATGAGAATGTTACTAGGTTCCAGCCCCTTGACTTTGGGCTCTGAGCTTCTTCAACCTTGAACTGAAAACTTCCTCTGGGTTGTTGGCTAGTGAATGTCTTTCCAAAGCCATCCAAGCCGTGCTGCCACATGAGAGCTATTTTAAGGTCTCTCATAGAGTCCACGATGTATTTCTGTGCTCTAGCAGACACTCTCAAAGCCTCTGTGTTTGTGGCCAGACAGGTCACCCTGTGCCTGGGATCCCATATCGTTCATGCAGCGAACAGAGACGCTGACCACCCTGGGGTGAGCACACCAGGGCTGCTGGCCGGAGCAGGGACCCACTGAGCCAGATTGACCCGTGCCCTGACCCTTGTGACCATAAGACTTCAGCCACATCCCTTAGTTTCACTTTCCTTATCTGCAAAATAAGGGAAGCAGGAGGAGATGGAGCAAAGGTTTCTCCCATCTGTGCAGATGAATGACTCTGACTCTGCTAGCCTTTGTAAACTTAATTTTTTTTTTTACTTCTTAATCCTTTTACCCCAGAACATTAGTAAATTATTTTAATAAACATTTTAGACTTCCTAGTGTGTGCCAACCATAAGCATAAATCAGGAATTTACTTTTTCTTCTACAGAGCAAATAAAAATTTCCTTAAAGTATAAAGAATCAGAGAGGCTCTGCAATCACATGGTGAAGTCATAGTTCTCAGCTTTGGGCTGTGAGGCTGTGAACCTAGATGGAGGTGGAGCCACAACAGTAGATAACAGCCAGAGAACGTTCAGGTATCGTGGCTGAAATTCGGCCTCTGTACACGGGTACCAAATTGAATCTCGGAGACAGTTTTGGGTGAAGTAGAAAAGAATAGCTCTATTGCTTTGCCAGGCAAAGGGGGCCACAGTGGGCTAATGCCCTCAAAACTGTGTGTCCTGACCTGGAGGGGGTAGTGAGGAGCTTTATGGTAATAGTTCAAAGAAGAGGGCATGATCAGCTTGTGTGAGATAATTGGGAGTCTGCATCATCAACCTCCTGGTTCTAACTGGTCTGGGATCTATGTGCTTGTGGGCAGCATACAGTTAATTCCTCCCACCTGGTGGGGGTTTCAGTATCTGCAAAACAGCTCAAAGATATTGTTATGCAGATCCCTTGAGGGGGAACCAGGACCCTGCCCCAAGGTTGCGCTATTGTTTCTTTTTTTTTTTCTAATCTCTTTATTGGAGTATAATTGCTTACAATGTTGTGTTAGTTTCTGCTGTACAACAAAGTGAATCAGCTATGTGTATACGTATATCCCCATATCCCCTCCCTCTTGAGCCTCCCTCCCACCCTCCCTATCCCACCCCTCTATGTTGTCACAAAGCACCGAGCTGATCTCCCTGTGCTATGCAGTAGCTTCCCACTAGCCATCCATTTTACATTTGGTAGTGTATATATGTCAACGCTACTCTCTCACTTCGTCCCAGCTTCCCCTTCCCCCCTGCAGAACACTCTATGACATAAATCACAGCAAGATCCTTTTTGACCCATCTCCTAGAGTAATGGAAATAAAATAAAAAATAAACAAATGGGACCTAATGAAACTTAAAAGCTTTTGCACAGCAAAGGAAACCATAAAACAAGACGAAAAGGCAGCCCACATAATGGGAGAAAATATTTGCAAACGAAGCAACGGACAAAGGATTAATCTCCAAAATATACAAACAGCTCATGCAGCTCAATATCAAAAAAACAAACAACCCAATCCAAAAATGGGCGGAAGACCTAAATAGACATTTCTCCAAAGTAGACATACAGATTGCCAACAAACACATGAAAAGATGCTCAACATCACTAATCATTAGAGAAATGCAAATCAAAACCACAATGAGGTATCACCTCATTCTGACTGGTCAGAATGGCCATCATCAAAAAATCTAGAAACAATAAATGCTGAAGAGGGTGTGGAGAAAAGGGAACCCTCCTGCACTGTTGGTGGGAATGTAAATTGATACAGCCACTATGGAGAACAGTATGGAGGTTCCTTAAAAAACTAAAAATGCACTATTGTTTCTTGACTGCTTCTCCCTTGTCTCTGCATCCCCTCCCTTCCCTGATTAGCAACTGTTTGAACCTGCCCTGGAACTCACGGAAGGTCCTGGAGACTGAATGAAGCCTATTTCCTGCCAAAAAGTAACAGGGGACACAGAAAGGCTTTTGTGCCCAGGAGCCCTACAGGGTCCTGCTAGGGTTCAGTATGAAGGGGCCGCAGCTTTCATAGAGAAGGTGTTAGAGGAGGACCTCAAGAGGATGTGACTGATGGTTGGCCCTTGAGCTGGGCCAGGGCAATTAGACACCCCTCACCCCTGCCCTTGGAATGTACAATACATTCTGCCTACCAGTGCCACACAAGGAGCTGTATCCTTGAGAGACTTGTTGTCAAGACCATCTGGCTGAATATATGACTGAACCCAGTTAAGGACGCTATGTAAACCTTTAAGATTCTGGTGCGTGGGTGCAGAGATCCAGTGGTCTTGTGGTCACACAAAACAAGCCTCCTATGTAAGTTCCCTTGTTTATTAAATCTACCACTTCCAATCTGGAGTGGTCTGCCTCTTTCTTTGGTCTCTCCCTCCCCTCTGCGTAAGAGGACCAGTTTACAAACCAACAGCAGTGCTGTATTTTCTCATTAAGACAGGAAGTTTTGTATTATAAGACAAGATATTTTGTCAAAGTACAGGACTGGCAGCTTTCCTCCCCAAAGCTGTGACAAAAGCAGACATAGGGGTACAGATGACACACTGGAAACTAGAATAGCACTGGGAAACAGAGCCAGTGACCTGATGACAGAACTCTACAGTTTATTCTGAATGAAGCATGAAATGATTTGAAACATTTAGGTGTGTAACAAGTTTGTAAGTAGTTGATCTAAGGTGTGGTTTGGTTCCTTCGTTTATAAACTGCCAGTTATAGAGTTCTATTTAAATATAGTTGGAGCTGAAGAATGTAAACATAGGTAGAAGCAACCGTCTGTCTGGTTAGTATTCTAAGTTCCAATAATGACCGACAGACTGTAGGTATCTTGGGCACTAATGTTATCCAAATCAGGGACCCCGCTTAAATTGGCACCTGCCAAGATGCTCCCATGAATCTATCTGTATGCACACTTTACCAGGTTTATCTTGTCAAGGCAATATTTGGAAAATTGGTCGACTATGAATAGGAATCCAAAGTGTAAAATATCTGGTGGATAAGCAAGTGTTTCTCTTATCTGTACTTCTTATATATCTGTTGCCAAGATAGTGAACAAGCGTGGATTGCTAGCAGTCTCTTTGCATTCAGATCAACCCTGAGGAATCTATAGATGTGAGAGAGAAATGGAGAGTTCAGGAACTAAGAAAATAAACATGAGAAACCCTCAGAGAAGTCAAAGTCTGTATTGAGCTGGTACAAGTGGAGAGAGCTTCTGAGGATGGAGGGCTGCAGAAGACGGGGAGAGCATGGGTGAGAGGAAGCCTTTTAAGTGCAACTTTGATTTTTCCCTGAATTTAAGGCTAAGGCTACTTCACAGAAGTCAGTGGCTGCAGCCAGACACGGATGCCCTGTGCCCCCGCTCCAGTGTCCAGGCAAGCACCAGCTCTGCTCGTTGAGGAGTTGATGAGAGCAGATGCTGGGAGCTGGAATCATCTAGAGACTCATTCACTCCCATGTACGATGGTTGATGCTGGACTCTTGGCTGGAACACCAGCATGTAGCCTGGACTTCCTCATAACATGGTGACTGGGTTCCAACAGAGAGATCCAGGCAGAAAGTGCGTTACCTCTTATGGAAGTCAGACATTCTGCTCTGTTCTATTTGCTGAGACAGTTACAAACTTCTGCCCAGGTTCAAGAGGTTGGGAAATAGATTCCACCTCTTGAGGCGAGAGTGGAAAAATTCTAGGAGAGTACGTAGAATTGGAAATATTATTGCAGACATTTTGGGAAGATAAACTTGCCATATTCAATCTCTTCTAAATAAGGACCAGAAACTAGACAACAATGTCATCTATATCAGGGGGTTCGAACCCATAGAAGAAGAATTTAAATTTAAATTCAGGGGCAGAAGCCCACCAGAAGTCTATTGTAGGTGAGGAATTCCGACATCTCCTAGGAGAGAACTGATTACAAGGGGAGAACGTCAGGCAGACAAACTGCTCAGGAATATACTACTCCCCACGGTGATTAGAAGCTAATTTTGAAACACAGTTTCATGGATTGTTCTTGTCAAGGATAACTCAGGGATAAAGCATCTAGAGAAGGAAAAAAATTTTACTTATTAAGATTGCAAGGAAGATCAGGCTTTAAAAGGAATGGCTCACAAACTTAAGAATACAGTGAGTATTTAAAGAAAAAAATCCCCACGAGGTTATCAAGGTGACCTTGTTTATCAATTAGCTCTAGTCAGTATGCTGTGCTACAAACTACTACAAATCCCAATGGCTTCATAAGCATATGAGCTGGTCAGCTGGGGCTAGTTAGCTCTGGTTTGGATTTGGCTGGTGACTCCAAGTTTTAATATGGGCTCAAGTCTGCTCCAAGTGTCTCCTATCCTATCCTCCTTGGTCCAGTGGGCTAGCCAGGACATGTTCTTCTCAGGGGATGACAGAAGCTTGTGGGTGAGTGGATGTCTCTCAAGGACTGGGGTCTAAATTGGCAAACTGTCACTTTCAACTCATTGGTCAAAACAAGCTATGTGGCCATTCCCAACATCAGTAGTGCAGGAGAGTATACGCACCTTCATAGGGTGAAACTCCAAAGCCACATGTCAGAAAGTAAGGATGGAGGGAGGGATGAAGAACTGAAAACAGTAGTGCATTCTACCACACTGACTGTTCATGGTGGAAAACAGCAATTTTTCTCACCTTATTTCCAAACCACAAACGTTGTGGTGCGTGCAGACACACACACATAATTTCCAGACATCAGTATTGCAAAAGTAACAAAGTACATTGTTTTAGTTAGTGTGTCAGTATCTTGTGCTCAAGGCTCAACGTTTCACTTATTTTGGAGTCTAGAACTAGACAAGGAAATCGTTTTTACATGTTTTCTTTCTGATTTCTTTTGGAAGTTATTACTTTTTTTTCCCCCCCGACTATGCAATGTGTTGGTCATGCTTCTCCATAAACGTAATAGGTACCTTCTGTTCCATGCAGAGAATGCCTGTCTAAACCTGACATGGGGGTTAGGGGCAAGATAACATAAGTCTGGAAGAAAGTTGGCTGGAATCAGGTTGTGACTTATATGTATGTCAGGCTAAGGAGGTTGACTTTACCTTCTGAGAAGTCATCCGAAAGCTTTGACTACATCAGATCTGAATATATCAGGTTTAAGTTTTAGAATCCTGACCCTAATGACATTTGAAGAAAGACCAAGTGTAGCTTGATGCAAGGTAGATGATGATTATTGTTCTAAAAGAGAAATACAGCAATGGGAGAGCTGAGAGCAGAGAGATTAATCCCAACTGTGAGATTTTGGGGAAGACAACTAAATAAGACAGGAATCAAAGGACTTTGATAAATTGAAAACACGTGATGGGAGAGAGAAGGCAAGCAAGGAAGAAGGTAGAACATTCATTTATTCAGCAAATATTTAATGAGTGCTACTAGGTTCTGGGCAGTGTGTTAGGTATGGGGAATGTAATTTTGAACAAAACCAAAAATATTTTCTACCATTAAAGAGTTTTATATCTAGTGGAGAGTTAGACATTAACCAGACATTAACACAAATAAACTTAAAACTGCAACAGTGGACTTTCCTGGGGACGCAGTGGTTAAGAATCCGCCTGCCAATGCAGGGGACATGGGTTCGAGCCCTGGGCCGGGAAGATCCCACGTGCCGTGGAGCAACTAAGCCCGTGTGCCACAACTACTGAGCCTGCGCTCTAGAGCCCGTGAGCCACAACTACTGAAGCCTGCGTGCCTAGAGCCCGTGCTCTGCAACAAGAGAAGCCACCGCAGTGAGAAACCTGTGCACTGCAACAAAGAGTAGCCCCCGCTCACCGCAACTAGAGAAAGCCCACACAGCTACGAAGACCCAACGCAGCAAAAAAAAAAACCAAAAACTAAAAAACTGCAACAGTAACAAGCCCTGTGATGGACGGTTACACAGTGCTAAGGGGTTCTCCACAAGGAGTTTGCTCTGGTTAGGTTAGGGAGATCAGGGAATTCTTTCCTTAGGAAACAACACAGAAACCAAGATTTGAGGCTTAGTAGGGGTTAACTAGGTAAAGAGAGGAGAAGGGTAACCATGTGCCAGATGTTTCCTAAATGCTTTACATGTATCAAATCTTGTTATTTTCAGAGTAACTCTGATACGGACTGTTATTTATCCCCATGCTACAGATGCTGAAACTGCTGTTCCCAGAGAGTTTAAGGTTATACAGCTAGTAAACTGTGCACCTGGCATATGAGCCCCAATCGCTGTTGCAATGCTCCAGTTCTCTCTGTTATTATACCATCTCCTTAAATAAGGAAGAGAATCCAGGCAGGAGAAATGACATGTTCAAGGCTCTGGAAGAGGCATGTCTGTCTGGAGTGAGGAGCTGAAACTAGACCATGTGACACAAGCAAAAATAGCAAGGAACAGAGTGAGACAGGAAAGGTCGATAAAAACCACTGATCCAGGGCTTTGGAGTGTATGTGAAGGACTTTTGTTTAATGAGCAATTGTAAGATATTGAAGCATTTTAAGCAGTGAAGTCATATTTTTAGGTATTAATTTTTAAAATATTGTGACGAGGGGATGGGGGAACAGGGTAGATCCAAATGGACCAATTTGATGGTTGTTTTCATTTGTCAAGCAGGAAGTGATGGTAGTTTAGAAAAAGCTGCTGTTGCAAAAGATGGGCAGCTGTGGGTGGATCTTAGCTTTTTAGCAGGTAAAATTGCTTGGGCTCTGTGAATTGAATATCAGAGGGACAGGGGAAGGGGAAGAAAGGTGTTAAGAATGACTTCTTGTTTCTGGCTTGGGCAACTGAACACTTGGCACCAATGAAGACAGGCTTGCTTGATGGATTATTTTGGGGACTGGGGCGAGGTCAGCTTGCATGCGTGGGGCTGGGATGTGGGGAAATGAGAAGCAGTCTAGGATGACTGTGGCAGGGAGTGCCCTGCTTGTCTGTGGCTTTTCCTCTTACTGCTGCAGATTGGCAATTGACAGTTGTCACAAAAATATAGAAGCAACTAAAAATAGGAAAAGAAATTGCTTTCTTCTGGCTGATAAAATTAGATATAGAGATAAGAATCACTTTGCTAAGCTCAGGTATATTCCTAGATACATTAGATTTTCTAGTCTTGGTAATGTAATCCAAGCAGTAGAAAAACCATAAAGCTGAATAATGTCAAGTAATTTTGATTCAAATGTGAGTTATATGTTTTCATTATCTAGAGCTTGATGAAATTATTAGGGTTCTGGGATTAGATGGTATCTCAAAGGATTAAACATTCTTCTTTTTCTACAAGGTCAAATGCATTCGTATTGCCACAGACTACCTTATTTTAAAAATAAGCCATGGGAAAAAATAGCCATGGGAAACTATCATTTATTTACTTATAGGCAAATAGTATTTGCTTTCCAAAAAGGAGAAAATAAATTTTGCAGGCTCTTTTTTGTATGAAAATCATATTGATTGGAAGAAATATCTTGCCTTAAAGGGCAGACCTGCTGTTGCAAAAATTTAATTAAACTTAAAAGTGCCATGAAATGCAATTGAACATTTCAAGCAAGTAGATTGGAAGAGAAGCTTCAGGTAATAAATAGGATACTAAATGTATTGATATTTCAAAGTGAAACTCAGATATAAAAGAAACTGCCCCCCTAGAAACTATTTTTAATTAGGCTTTACTTTTGACTCACTTGTAAGCGAGTTAATAAGGGTATTTAAACCCATAAATTCAATTTTGCTTTTGCGCCCTATTCGAGACAGTAAATTATCATAAACTGTTAACACATGGAAGGTTATTTTCTAACTCTTGATTATATTCATTGTTAGAACTTTACAACTCAATGAAAAACACAGTCTAAGCAGTTTTTCAATGAATTTGGGTCACACAGACAGATACCGAAGATGATTTAGGCCATTGGTTCTCAACAATGCCATTATGACCCCCAGGGGATTTTTTGTTTTTAATTTGAGGCAGCATTTTAGGTTGTTGCAATGACTATGGGACCCTCCTGGTGTTTGATGTGTGATGCCTAGATGTGCGATATCCTGCCAAGTCCAGGACAGTTTTATAAGCATATAATCCCCCCATATATAGCACTGCACAACCACTGAATATTCTATTGGTCATTCACATAGGTGTGAACCCCCTATATAATTATCTTGGCCTAGAATGTAACTCAATTTTCTGTATCAACGCAAAGTTTGATTTTTTGTTTGTTTGTTTTCAGAGCTTTAATATAAACTGAATTCTCCAGAAATGCTACTGTAGTGTATGTTAAAGAAAAATTGTATACTGTCTTAATTTTACAGAGATGTGATTTCCACTTTGATAAATCATGTCCTCAGTGGGAATGCCTGCTGCTTGTAGTAGCTAAATTTGAGCAACACACTTCAACCCATCAGTATGCACTTACTGCTGTTCCCATTCATGGTGATTCTGTGTACAGGAGCAAGACTTCTTCATTACGTCTTCCAGGGCAGTTGCAATATTGCAATGTAGTTGTGCCTAAGAACTTACATTTTGAAATACCAGTTAGTTTATTGAATGTTGTTTTCTTTTTGATATATATATATATTTGGTAATGATAAGTATATGCAAGTTATTTTATCTATGTGAGTGTTCATAACAGAACGTATATTATAAAAGGGGAGTGTTAGGTCCAATAGGGTTCATTGAGTTTGAACATCACACAAGCATATACGTGAATTATATCATTTTCAAAAGGCCAAGAAGAGACATTTGAACTCATGGTAGTCAGGGATTAGGTTACAGGCGGTATAAACAAAAAAGTGAGATTGGAATATGGGTATTTGGTTGACATAGCATATTCAAGTAAAAAAAAATAGCAATGTTTTACATTGTACCATATATACATCAGAATATTTTAAAGGTGAGATAATATTTGGCAAATCACGCATAAATCTGCAAGTACTCAAATTTCTACCATTAAGTAGACACCGTATGTAAGTTTGGTTTGTACACTTTGGGTTATTTTTAAAGCAGTTTATCTAAAGTTAAAATAAAACTGATTTTAAAAAGTTTAGTGTTTGACATATAAGAAGAATATTGAAAATGTTAGTACTTACTTAAAAATATATTTTTGAGCACTTGGAGCATTTTTTTTTTTTTATAAATTTATTTATTTTATTTATTTTTGGCTGTGTTGGGTCTTCGTTGCTGGGCGCGGGCTTTCTCTAGTTGCGGCAAGCGGGGGCTACTCTCCGTTGCGGTGCACGGGCTTCTCATTGTGGTGGCTTCTCTTGTTGCGGAGCATGGGCTCTAGGCGCGCGGGCTTCAGTAGTTGTGGCACGTGGGCTCAGTAGTTGTGGCTCATGGGCTCTAGAGCGCAGGCTCAGTAGTTGTGGCGCACGGGCTTAGTTGCTCCGCAGCATGTGGGATCTTCCCGGACCAGGGCTCGAACCCGTGTCCCCTGCATTCGCAGGCGGATTCTTTTTTTTTTTTTTTTTCTTTTTTATTTATTTATTTATTTATTTATTTTTGACTGTGTTGGGTCTTCAGTTCGTGCGAGGGCTTTCTCTAGTTGCGGCAAGCGGGGGCCACTCTTCATCGCGGTGCGCGGGCCTTTCACTATCACGGCCCCTCCTGTTGCGGGGCACAGGCTCCAGATGCGCAGGCTCAGTAGTTGTGGCTCACGGGCCCAGCTGCTTCGTGGCATGTGGGATCTTCCCAGACCAGGGCTCGAACCCGTGTCCCCTGCATTAGCAGGCAGATTCTCAACCACTGCGCCACCAGGGAAGCCCCGCAGGCGGATTCTTAACCACTGCGCCACCAAGGAAGCCCCTGGAGCATTTTAATTGATATAAATGTCACACAACACCAAAGACTTTGGAGGATGAGTCTTTTCAGCCAAATTGTCCAGGTTAAATCCTGACTTCATAACTTAAATGTTTAATATACATTATTACATATATTATACATAATATATTTTAGTTTAGGCCATAGATTTGGAATATTTAAGACAAAAGTCTCCATTCCTTGTGCCAAATTTTTCTTCATTAAATTAACCTTACTAGTAATCTCAATGTACACTTTGCTTGCCTAGAAGATTCAGGTACTGAACAACTGGGGGGACAAATGGGTTCTGAAATTTAACAGCTGAACTATGTGAAATTCTACCAAAGCTAATATTCAGACTGATAATAAATAACTCTTTGTAAAATAATAATGTTGTAATTATTTAAGAAAATATGTAATTCTTAAATTTCATGTATTCAACAGTTGTGTAATCAATGTTGATATAATCAACACCCCTAAACTTCCTTTCTTATGCTAAATTCACACTTTCAATATGTCAGGTGGACGATCAGTTTTTCAAAATGTTACACAAAGGTGACCAGTAATTATGTCATCTTTCTAAAGGTTCATCTGCTTACTAGCTGTGAAATCATATGCAATTTACTTTAAGCTTCAGTTTCAAATGGGATAATTACAGCATCTGAGAGTGTTGCAGTATTAAATGGATTAATGCATGCAAAGATGTTTTATTCAGTCCTAACATAAAATAAGTTCTCATAAAAATATAACATTCTGAGTATTAATTATTAGCAATAGCCAAGGTCACAATTATTTGGGTATTTTATTTTGCCCCTCTAAAAAAAAAACAGGAATAACAAAAAATGTTCATATTCTTGCTAAAATACTTAGTCTCACATAATTGAAATAACTCAGACAATGCTGGTAATTATTAGCTGAAGCCTTAAAGTGCTGGGTCTTTAGCTTCAAGCTCACATTCTTTGAACCCAAGCTCAGATCCACATACACTGAATTCATATGTGAAGGAAAATAAAATTAGAGGTCATATATAAAATATTGAGGATATATTTTTAAATATTATTTTTGAAAAATAATGTATAATTTGTGATTTTATAATATTTTTAGCTCTCAGAATGAAACTTTTCTCCTTTCAATATCAAATTTTAAACCATTTTTTCATGTTTTCAAGGAATGTATAACATATAAAAACCAGGAACAGCTTGTAAACTCTAACTACTAATTTTCCTTTTTATTTTTATTTATTTATTTTATTTTTTTATTTTTGGCTATGTTGGGTCTTCGTTGCTGTGTGCGGGCTTTCTCTAGTTGTGGCGAGCGGGGGCTACTCTTCGTTGAGGTGCGCAGCCTTCTTATTGTGGTGGCTTCTCTTGTCGCAGAGCATGGGCTCTAGCTGCGTGGGCTTCAGTAGTTGTGGCACGTGAGTTCAGTAGCTGTGGCTCACGGGCTCTAGAGCGCAGGCTTAGTAGTTGTGGCGCACTGGCTTAGTTGCTCCGTGGCATGTGGGATCTTCCGGGACCAGGGCTCGAACCTGTGTCCCCTGCATTAGCAGGCGGATTTTTTTTTTTTTTAACATCTTTATTGAAGTATAATTGCTTTACAATGGTGTGTTAGTTTCTGCTTTATAACAAAGTGAATCAGTTATACATATACATATGTTCCCATATCTCTTCCCTCTTGCATCTCCCACCCTCCCCATCCCACCCCTCTAGGTGGGCACAAAGCACCGAGGTGATCTCCCTGTGCTATGTGGCTAGCAGGTGGATTTTTAACCACTGCGCCACCAGGGAAGCCCTCCTTTTCATTTTAAACTCATGATTGTTCCAACAATCAAATTCTGTTGCTATTAGATTTGAATATACAAAAGGAACCAAGATAACATACATGTGCAAACAATTTCTTGGCAAAAATTTTAAAAACCACCTCTCAGATGATGTTATGTAGGAGATCCTGTTTCTCATAATCCTGCAGCATATTATTTGGAAATTCTATATTTTACATAATGTGAAGCTTTCAAAAGCTTTAAAAATTTTATTTAGCTATTTCTCAACTTGCTTTTATCTTCCTGAGGTATGAAGATGGAATTACCATTACAATTCAAAGCAGTACATTTTCCCCTAGGAGTCTGGTTCTACATGGCTTCCAATGTGCCAAATTTTCCTTTTTATTTGCATGCACTAAGAGATTCTATGGAAAATCTATTGAAACCTTTTCATATAGTGACACTGGAAATACTCTGATTCTTCAAGTCAAAATTCTTACGTGGCAATTTAAAAAATTGCTGAGAGAGACAATAATCAATTATGTGTTATCTACTCATTATTTAAGTGAAAGGACACAATCAATGTGACTTACGGTCCTATTGGAAATAATGTAGTTTGACATAGAAAGTAAATGGTCAAGGTTTAATCAGTGAGCCTATTTCTAAGGGCTACAAGCAAATAGACTGACTTAAAATATGGGACATCAAACAGAGATGGAAGAACAAAAGTCAGAGATGTTAGCTATCTTTGGGGGATGAACAGCAGAGATGATTTTGAAGCTGTCATTAACAACATAGTGATCAAATGCTGGTGGATTTTCAGTGTATAGAAATGAGAAAAATCTATTTCATTGACTCTGGTGTCTATGTTTTGTATTTTAAAGCATAATTGATTGAGGCAATTCTATACAGTGTACTATTTGTAAACTATTTTTTGGTAATAATTAAATTTTCCTAAATAGGATCTATTCCAACTTTTATGTACTTTTCCTCCATCCATATGTGTGTAGGTGTTGGAGGCCAGTGTGAGGATTCTGCCAAGAGCTAGGCATGTCTACTTCAGTTGCATTTTCAGGAACTGGGGATGCAACCACAGGGTCATCCATGGACCCATGGGGCCCAATGCAAGAAGACCATGAGGCAAAACTCCAGGTATCACTGACTACTGTTAGCCCCGACTTCAGCTGGTAGACCAGAGTGGTGCTTTGGGTCCTAGGAAACAGTGTCAATTCAGAGCCTGTGTCTAGAAACCCCTGAAAGGTCTTGGTATTTCCCTTTCTCCAATATGTGGCCACTTTAGAAAATGGCCTGCAATTACCATAGGGAGACACTCGAAGGAAGATTTTCAGTACATATTTGTGCAATGTTACATGATCCTTCCTCAAGGGGACCTGTCATTTTCCTCAATCAAGAAGTTTGAAGTCCATGAACTAGCTTCATTGTAGAAGCTGGATGAGAGGACTTTCAAGTCTGGTCTCTGGCTTGAGTTCTTCTTTATACAGATCAGGTAATATTTTAGAAGTAAGCTGCCCATCTGTTTCATTCCTAGGGAAACTATAATCAATGAGCCACTGTCACATCCATTAGTCAAAACATTCACACTACCATGTTGTCTGTTTTCTGCTGCCCATGATGGAGAGTATGTCCTTGCTTCTGGTAGTTAACCACTGCCACTTGACCTTTGCCTCTCCAGGATCCCATGATCTCATCTGAAATCAGAGAGGAAGTCCCAATAGTGGCATATTCCACCTTCATCCTGACCTACACAGACAAGTCCCACAGAACTTTTTAAAGATATCTGTACTCCCATCAATGATGTATTTCTCAATGTCTTAATGGAGGAAGTATCTTTTGATCTTTTCAGAAAGATACAGTGGTTTTGGGAGGTGTTCAAATCTCACAAGATAAATTTACTGCAGCATCCCTATATTCTTACCTTTTGGTTTCCTTCCTTTACATTATGCTAAGGAAGTTCTGGTCTCTCAGCCCTACTAAGCAAACTGCTACAGGCACTTCTAGCTACTAGAGCTAGCACATAAAATCCAGAATCTCTGGCAGTGCACTCATATCAGTAAGCTCAACCTGATCCAATGTTAAATTCCATCCTCCACTGTTTAACACTCTTAGAATCCATTCACTTATATATCCTCAGGTTTCTGCCAGGATAAATTGGCATAACTTTGCAATTCCTGATTTTTTTTTTTGATGTGGACCATTTTAAAAGTATTTATTGAATTTGTTACAGTATTGCTTCTGTTTTACGTTTTGGTTTTTTGGCCACGAGGCATGTGGGATCTTAGCTCCCCGACCAGGGATTGAACCCACACCCCCTGCATTGGAAGGCAAAGTCTTAACCACTGGACTGCCAGGGAAGTCCCTGCAATTCCTGATCTGACTCTACTTATTCATCTAGTGGCCATGAGGAATGTTGTGAGCCTTGAGAAGAACAGGCATCCTTTTTTTTAGGATGGGACTGGAAAGCGAGGACCAAGACCACATGTAGAAGAAGAGCTGTTGTCTTGTCTTGGCAGCTTTCTCTTTATTCTGGGCAGGGACCCTGGCCTCTGAGCTCATTGAGGTATCCCTGGACCATAGAAAGGGAGTCTTAGAGACTTGAGGTTCCAGAGGATCACCTAGATTAATAATGACACAAATCTTTTGAAACAAAATCTAAAAGGCTGACTCTACTGGCATTGTCAAAGAAGATTTGTTCTTACCTGCAAATAATTGGCTTTTAAATATCTGTGTATGTTAAATTCACCTACAGCTCTATTAAAGGCTTAGGACCTGCTGATTCAAGGAATTTTAAAATAATAATAATGTAAAGCATGTCCTTATAGAAGGATAATGTAATTGTCATCAACTAATGTTCATGGTGCCCAGGGAATTTAAAGCACTGAGGCAGGTTTGAAGGAATACATCAAAGTTGCCTGGCTCAGACACTGACTGGTTGCGTGTGACTTGGGGCAAGTCACTTAATCTGAATCTTAAGTTCTTTTTTTTTTTCATGTCAGATGGATAAAATAATACCACCTGACTACACACAAGGCAGTTATAAGGATAAAATAAGTAGAAAGTTTGCTTGAATGGTACACAACACAGGGGAAGAGTTTAAGGTTGATAAATGTGAACATCTACAGATAAGAGCTGTTCTTGTACTTGTTATTTTCTGGTGCAGGAGGAGAATGAGTTTCATATATGATTGCAGTAGGCATGTACTGATTTTATTTTATTTAAAAAAATACAGCTGTTTGTTGAAGCATATTGGAGTTTGTTAGAATACTCTGTGTACTTTATGTATGAATTTTACATGATAAAATGTTAAAAATTAAAAAAAAAAACACAGGTTCCTAATTTAGAAAATTTTGTATTTGGAATAGTGTTAAGGAAGAAAGCTTTTGTTATAGAATAAAAATGATTGGAAACAAAAAAATAAAAGAAGGAGGGATAAAGAATGGGTCAAAAAGTAAGAGTTGTACTTAATGCTGGAAAGGAGTTGAGAAAGGGCAAGGAGAAAGCTAGCAAACGGAGTATTTTTGGTAAAGAAATAAAGGATAGAAAGTAGTGGTGAGAGGAAAATAGAAGAGAGGAAATAGACAATGGACTCACTAATTTAGTAGAAGAGCAAGGAAGAGATTCCTCACTCATGCCCAAGACTTCTGCTACTCTCTGCATATGGATGCGTTGAAATCTATGTGATGGTAACTCTGACTGTGGTGTGATGGTCCAGACCCACGTGCCTGTTGGCTTACTGAACATGTCCTCTTAGAGCCCTGCAGCCCTTCACACTCAGCATGTCCAAAGCAGCAATTATTTCCAATCCCTCCCTGCCCCAAACGTACGCCCTCACCCTCTCCCACGCACTCACTTCCTTATAACTATTATTCTCCCTCTCCTGGTTAATGCCACCCAAACAGCCACCCAAGTCACACACTTCTTTCTTCTCCATCCCTCCCCACATCCAACTGGTCGCCAAGTCTTATTGTTTCTGCCTTCTGAACATCTCAGATCAGTCATATCCTTAATTTGTATTCTTTCCAAGATTATTACCGAATTCTCCTGATTTTCCTACTTTTAGTGTCACCCAACCTAAACTATCCATAGTTCTGCTGCCAGTGATTCTACTAAAGCCCAGATCTGATAGTACTTCACCCCTGCTTAAAACTTACACAGCTTTGCTTTACATATTAGGCCCTCTATGATCCCGCTCTTGCCTACCATTTTGGTGTTATTACGTGGTGATCCCCACTTGTCACTTTTCCGCTCATGTCAGACTAATTGCAGCTTCTCAAACACAGTACACATATTTATGCTTCTGTGCCTTTGCACCTGTTCTTCCTTCTACTTGGAGTGTTTTTCTATCCAGCTGATGGACTTTTTTTTTTTTTTAATTTATTTTTTTATGGCTGTGTTGGGTCTTCGTTTCTGTGCGAGGGCTTTCTCTAGTTGTGGCAAGTGGGGGCCACTCTTCATCGCGGTGCGCGGGCCTCTCATTACCATGGCCTCTCTTGTTGCAGAGCACAGGCTCCAGACGCGCAGGCTCAGTAACTGTGGCTCATGGGCCTGGTTGCTCCGCGGCATGTGGGATCTTCCCAGACCAGGGCTCGAACCCGTATCCCCTGTATTGGCAGGCAGATTCCTAACCACTGCGCCACCAGGGAAGCCCCCAGCTGATGGACTTTTTGCTTATACTTTAAGAGCGGGTTTAAGAACTCCCTCCTCTGGGAAGCCCTGCTCACCCATACGCTGTGACAACACAAGCATAGCACAGTTAATATCCCCTCTAAACCAACCGTTGTCCCTTGTACTTATCATTGTTACGATGCCTGTTATGTGTGTCTCATCTACTAGATTATGAACTCGCCCAGGAGAGCGATCATGTTTCATGCATTTCTGTGTCTTCAGCAGCTAGCTCAGTACTTGGCAGGTAAAAGGCATGCAGCAGATGTTTAATGAGGAATGAGACAATGTGTACCTGAATATCTGGTTACGAAAGTTTGACATTAGCAGATCCTGTTGGTGTTTCTGTGCTCTGATCATAGTGTCATCTGTGATGAGTCCAGTGTGTTGCCCTGAGACCGAGTCCACCTGCTTCCATCACTGGCAATCCCTGGCTGCGGTTTCTCCACGGAGGAAATAACATACATTGTATGGACAGTAAAGGTCTTACATAGTGAGCCCTCAAAGCTGAAACCCTTTCACTGCTCCTCCTACCTATCTCCATGCTCACTGATGGGTGACTGTTTCAAGTTATTTGAATCTCTTGCCTCTCTCATTCAGGGAAAGTGATGATTTATTGTTGATCCAGGTTTTTGCTGAGGTAGGGAGAACACTCATGTTTAGTTAGAGAAAATGAAGGCTGTACAGATAGCCAGAAGAGAGTTCCACATCTAATAGTTTATAGTACCCCCTCATCCAAAGTTGACCTCAGTTGTGGTGAAATGCTTTGCTACATTTCCCTAGCCCCACTGGAAATGTTAATCTAATCATTGATGGTGTAGCTCATCCTGCCTATAGGCATATGTGCTTTTCAAGTTAAGTTCTAGAATGCTTTTTCAAAGGACAGCTAAAGTAACTATGGAAAGGGTTTTGTTTAGCAAGTTGGATATACTCCTTCCCTGTGCTTTTTCTGATTTGAGTGTATCTGACTTCGTAAGCAAAATTAGCATGAAATAGGACATCTGTCCATTAACCGTGGTATCTATTTTATGAGATGCTCATTCAGTGAGGGTATATTTTGAAATAGAGCTATTTTCCTATAGTAGCTCTAGTGTATGTGCTTATTAAAGGTATTTTCTTATTTTGCAAGATGAAGCATTTGGATTGATAAACTGATGCCACCTGGTTTGGATAATCACCCTCTGTGAAGAGATCGTACAATACCCTTAGCAAGTACAGTTGTGGGAAGCTAGTTTTTGGGTTTTTTTTTTTTTTTTAAGGAATTTGTTTCCTAGGTAACTAGTTTTCAAAGCAGATTTATTTGTTTAACCAAAGACTTTCTTAATAAAAATAAGACTGTGGTGCATGTTAATATTTCAGTTCATGTATTCTTCTTGGAAACACCTAGCTAAAATTTACCATGGAAAGTAATCTTGTCAAAGATTCTGAGTTGGAAAATATGGAAATGTTTGAAAATATGCAGAGAGCAATATACTCTCTAGCTAAGACTTTAGATAAAGATCCAGGAAATAAGGTGGCCTTTTATAGCCTTTAAGTTTATTTAAAGACATTTTTAGCATACAGTGCTTTGAAGAAGCAGAGGAGAAATGTGGAAGAAAAATTTGTTAGAAAATCTCTTCTAGCTAATGGATGGTGGTATTAACAAGTGAGAATGCAAAGAGGATATTACTTATGAATCTAATCCAAAGTGAAGGGTAAGAATTCATAGTGCATACTCAAGTGATGTTCAGTCTTTTCCAAGGAAGGCATCTTGACTCAGTTCTGCAGAAGTTATAATAAAAGCTCAGTTTTATTAAAATCTGTGGTGTTAAGGATGCCATGTTGCAGTATTTATGGTCTCACATCCCTTTCCAGAGAAATAGGAGAGCAGGACACTAGACCTAAGTTGAGTCAGGATAGGCCAGAGTGGCCCTAAAGATGCACAGCAAGAACAAACCAAGACAGACGCCAGGGCAAAACCTAAAGAGAAAGCACCATAGGAAGTGTAGCCTAGACATTAGTCCACAGGAGTTAGGCTAATAGGAAACCAAAGTTTGAAGCCACTGGCAGAGGCCGGGGATTTAGAATGAAGGGTAGGAGTCCATTGAGAGTCCCTCAGCTATGTGAGTAAAGTCGTCGGTGAATTCTATAAGGATCCCTTGGATTTGGGTGGTATACGGTGATATATGAGGGAAAGATCCATAGCCACTGAAGATATTATTATAGTACAGTGAGGTTCAACTGAAAATTAAACAACTGGTATCGTTTGCAATGTGAAATCTCATAGTGAAAAGTATAGACTACTGAGAATAACAATAACAGCAGCCAATGCATATAGATGCAGACTCTGTTCCAGGCTCTGATCTAAGAGCTCTATATGTATAAACTCATTCAATCTTCATCAGGTGTACTGGTAGTAGTCCCCATTGACAGCTGAGGCACAGTTGGATCATAAGGTCTTACAGAGGTGGCAGATCCGGGCTTTAGAACCCGTGCTTTCAAACATTTCAGTACACCATTGAGTACAGAATTTCAAACCCATGACTATTATTCCAACGACCACCAATACTGACATATATCCAGTTCCCAAATTAATTTTGTTTCCCAATTTTCTCTTTCCCTTTTCTCATCACAACTGAAGGTATGGTTTTTAATAGTTATAATCATCAAATTTAATGCTTAGTCTTATGCTTAGATATACCGCCTGATATCTCACCCCACTTCAACATATGCTTGAAGATAGAACCTTTTGTGCACAGAGTAGCATTACAAATAGACTGAGGGAGTTAGCTCCAACTATAGAGAGAGATGAACAGTGGCTTCTGGGGTCAACTGGATGGAATACTCTAGAAAGTTAGAAGCAAATTCTAGTAGAAAGACTATTCGAAGTCCCAGGATCTAATCTCATATTACTTAGTAGAGTGTTCACTTTAGCAAGTCACTAAACCTCTTATCCAATATTTCTTAAGACAGTAAATTGTGGTTTAATCATCCATTCAGCAAACAGTTTTTGAGTTCCTATGATGCACAGGAGTACATTATACAGATCACATTTGTGCCCTCATTCAGCTAATGATCCAGTTGGGGAAGACAGAAAATAAATATGTAAGCAAGTAATTAATTTCAGAACAAGACATACTCTGAAATAAATATGAGAACAGTGGGATAAAGTGGCCAGTGGAGGAAATCAGGGATGGCTTCCTAGTTAAGTGAAATGATGTGAAGGAGCTGGCCACGTGATGAGCAGGGAGAAGAAGACTATGCAAGCAGAAGGAATAGCCAGGAAAAAGGCACCAAGGTGGTGATGAGCTTGACACTCTCAAAGCAGAAAAATAAGGCCAGTTGTCTCAGATGAAGTGAACCAGAGGGAGATTGGGGTGAGGGGCAAGGTTGAAGACAAAGCCAGAGGTCAGATAATATCAGGCCCTGTAGGACATGATTCAGGAGTTCTTATCTGGGGGCAATGGAAACCACTGAAGGATTTTAGTGAGAAGTTAGGGAAATGTATACTGTGAAATCATGATATTCATCAATGAATCTACAGGGCATGGGACATGGTATATTTCTTAACAATTTTTACAAAATTTGGTTTGGAGAGTTGGAGGGAGCGTGAGATTGCACCAACCTTGCTTGTATGCTGGGATCCTCTGTGTAGCATCAGAGGTTCTTTCATTTACAGACTCTATGTCTCTGACATTGAGTATTTATTGTTGCTGCTGCGTATACTATTATGTTTATTTTGCATGGTTCCTGTTGTAGTGCTTCACAGAATTCATAGAATTTTAATACTGAAAAAAAACTTTAGGGATCAGCTGGGCCAGTGTCTTAATTTTACAGATGTGGAGACAGAGACCGGAAAGAGAAACTTTGCAGCGCTCTTTGCATTACCCCATGCAGCTTCTCCCTAGTGTGCTCTGCAGGTTTTGCAGGAGTTTTGTTCTGTTTATGATCTTTTTCATCTTTCCCTGGCATTTCCATATCCCCTGGGACAGGCATGCTGAACACTGATCCTTTCAGGTATTTTGCAAACTCAATTCCCATTTTAAAATGGGATTACTAGAGCAGCTGTTCCCTGAACAATCTACTTGCTTCTGTTGCAGCTGCTTCTGGTCAAGTTCAGTCAGTCATCTTATGACTGGTAAAATTCCCAGTGCCTCGAGGCTGCCCCTTTCTTCCCAGCTCTCCTCCACGATACTGCTGCTCAGTGAAGGCAGAGCTCATTTTTGTAGAAGCCTGTGAGATTTATCAACTTTCTGTAGGAAAAGTTTGTATTCAAACTTTTGCTCTTCCTGTCTGAGCTATGAGCTATAAATTGTTGTATTGGGTTGGCCAAAAAGTTTGTTCTGGTTTTTCTGCAATAACATCTTATGGAAAAACCAGAATGAATTTTTTGGCCAACCCAATCAATATCTAGTCTCTGGCCCAGCTAGTGAAAAATAAAGCATCTCTTCTCATCTGCTCAGTCTGACTCCAGTGGTTTGCAGATTCTGAGTGAAACATTGCTTAGCTTGTTTCTAGTTTGTTTTTTGGTTTGTTTTTGTTTTTGTTTTTGGCATTGCCTGAAAGACATAGTCCAGGCAGGCTTTTTTCCATTATTATTCTTTCCCTGGTTCTACCTCGTGTTGAAGGGAAGTCAACATTGACACCAGTGTAATGTCCTGCAAATGGAACTGTTGTTTGGAAAGTGTTTCTCATGTATGATGCTGGACTCATTCTACCTGATGAACTTTTCTAAACCATGTGCTTCAGGCTCAATCCTCATGCTTGCCAAATAGAGAGTACTGTTCAAATGACTCTGGTTCTGAACCCAACTTTTATGGGTTTCTTACAAATAAGGGATAAAGACCTTGAGCATTACTTGATATCAAGTACACTTTGTTTATCAGAAGTGAAATCTTATAGAAAACTTGCAAGAAAATGAAATGATATGGAATAGGGGGAACATGATGGGCCCATGTGGGAAAAAACCTGATGTGGTCGCTCCTTCTCAAATCGTTTTTCAATTCCACTTTGCATCTTGCCTCTGCATCTCTTGTTTTAGTGCCCATAGGAGTTAGAACAAGAAATGTTTAGTTAAGTAGTTAATTAAGGATTGGAATTTTAATTTGTCAGATAATCTTTCTTCTTTTATTTAAGTTTTGTCCATTCTGCAAGGCCTGTGAAAAGGGATTCTTTTATAGAGCTTTTCATAACTGCTTTGGTGCTTCTGTGTGGTTATTGAAGTATTTTTTTTGTTTCTTTTTGTTTGTTTTTGTTTCTTAAATGCACAAGCCTCTCTCCCCAATTAAAATGTAAATTTCTGTAGGGCCCATGCAGAAAGTGATCATAACTTTATGCCTTAGATGTATGAGGTCCTGTTTTAGTTGGTGCTCAATAATGCCCATTTATAATGAAAAAGGAACATGAAATAAAATAAGCAAACAAACTAAAAATTGTACCAAGTAAACTCTGGGGATTAGAAGGAATTTGAGACATACATTGGGTGTTAGTGGAGTGAACTGTTAAGAAAAAATTCAATTACAAAAGGTGATGAAGAGGACTTTGACCAACTTGATCATAGTTGGGTTGACCCATCTCTTTAGTTAATAGGTGATGAGTGCCAAGATATTATAGGAATCTGGGAGCAAACGCTGTTCCCTGTGCTGGGAATTCTGTTCAAAGTATACTTTTTTTGGAATGAAATTGGATTCAGTGACTCGTGAGCGTCCTTTTAACTTCTCAGTATCAGTTATTTTATGAATAAACCTACCTCTAATTTTTTTTCTCTATGAGAAATTCAGGTGTAATTTTATTTTTATTTTATTTTTAATTTAACTTTTGAAACAATTTTTAAAGGTTACTTTCCATTTACAGTTATTACAAAATATTGGCTATATTCCCAATGTTGTAGGATACATTCTTGACCCTATCTTACACCCAATAGTGTGTATCTCCATCTCCCCCACACTTATATTGCACCCCCAGTTTGTTCTGTATATCTGAGTCTGCTTCTTTTTCTGTTCACTAGTGTGTTGTATTTTTTAGATTCCACATATAAGTGATATCATACAGTATTTGTCTTTCTCTGACTTATTTCACTTAGCATAATGCCCTCCAAGTCAATCCATGTTGTTGCAAATGGCAAAATTCCCTTCTTTTTTTATAGCTGAGTAGTATTCCATTGCATTTATATAACACAGCTTCTTTATTCATTCATCTGTTGATGGACACTTAGGTTGCTTCCATATCCTGGCTATTGTAAATTATGCTGCTGTGAACATTGGGTTGTGTGCATCTTTTTGAGTTAGTGTTTTTGGTTTTTTTGAATGTATATCCAGGAGTGGAATTGCTGGGTCATATGGTAGTTCTATTTTCAGTTTTTTTGCAAAATTTCAATACTGTTTTCCAAAGTGACTGCACCAATTTACATTCCCACCAACAGTGTAGGAGGGTCCCCTTTTCTCCACATCCTTGCCAACATTTGTTATTTGTGTTCTTTTTGATTATAGCCATTCTTATAGGTATGAGGTGATATCTCCATGTGGTTTTGATTTGCATTTCCCTAATGATTAGTGATGTTGAGCATCTTTTCATGTGCCTGTTGGCCATCTGCATTTCCTCTTTGGAAAAATGTCTATTCAGTTCTTCTGCCCATTTTTTAATCAGGTTGTTTGTTTTTTTGATGTTGAGTTGTATGAGCTGTTTATATATGTTGGATATTAATCCCTTATTGGTCATATCATTTGCAAATATTTTCTCCCATTCAGTAGGTTGTCTTTTCATTTCATAGATGGTTTGCTTTGCTGTGCAAAAGCTTTTAAGTTTAATTAGGTCCCATTTGTTTATTTTTGCTCTTATTTTCTTTCCTTTAGGAAACATATCCAAAAACTATTGCTTTGATTTATGTCAAAAAGTGTTTGCTTATGTTTTCCTCTAGGAGTTTTATAGTATCCAGTCTTACATTTAGGTCTTTAATCCATTTTGAGTTTATTTTTGTATATGCTGTTAGAAAATGTTCTAATTTCATTCTTTTACATGTAGCTGTCCAGTTTTCCCAGAACCACTTATTTTATGGTTTTATGGAGACTGTTTTTCCTCCATCGTATGTTCTTGCCTACTTTGTTGTAGATTAATTGATCATGAGTGCATGGGTTTATTTCTGGGCTTTCTATCCTGTTCCGTTGATCTATGTGTCTTTTTTTTTGTGCCAGTACCATACTGTTTGGAATACTGTAGCTTTGTAATATAGTCCAAAGTCAGGACACATGATTCTTCCAGCTCTGTTCTTTCTCAAGATTGTTTTGGCTATGAGGTTTTTTTGTGTTTCCATATAAATTTTAAAATTATTTGTTCTAGTTACGTGAAAAATGTCATTAGTATTTTGATAGGGATCGCATTGAATCTGTCGATTGCCTTGGGTAATATGGTCATTTTATCAATATTGATTTCTTCCAATTCAAGAACACAGTATATCTTTCCATTTGTTTATGTTGTCTTCAGTTTACTTCATGAGTGTCTTATAGTTTGTCTTTTGTTTTTTTTTCGTTTTTTTTTAAGATTTTTTTACTCTAGCCTAAGTTTCTTCCCCTAACTAAGAACCCTAATATGTAGCATTGCTTTTCCATTCATCTCCTTGGTTGGCTAAGGCTTCTGTCTTGGTTATGATAGACTGACATTCCACTCCTGTGTTCCCTCTGAATTACAGTGTAACTTTGAACATGTTCCTCTAGTGGTCTTTTCTGTGACTTCCTTTTCTCACTCCTAAAATTCTCAAATCCTTCAAATACTTATTCTAATGTTGACCCAAATTGACTTTTATAAAAATTTTGATCAATAAGTTTAGCAACTATATAATGAATACCCATTGAGTGTGTACTTAGTGCAAGTCTGTCACTTTAGGATATAATGGTACTATTAAACATTAAAACTTGGAGGAAATTAAAAAGCACTCTATAAGCTACATTGATATCTCAGGCATTTCTTGCAAATTCTAATAATAATTTCCTCTTATGTTAGAGAAATATGAGGGATGTTTTCAGTGTGTGATTTATAGTCCAATGAGTCCCAAAATCAAGGGGGAGGGGAAATTTGGCATTCGTTGGTAAATTTTATTGATGTCAACAGACAATTTGTATCATTTGGAACTCAAAAATCTATGTCCTCTGTTGGACTGATTTAGCTGACTGATCACTAGAAAAAACATAATCATTACTAATTAGAGAGCCCAGCCAAGCTAATCTCTAATAAAGGATTTTGTGGTCCTGAAATTTAATTAGTTGTTTAATGTCACTGGCCTAACTGGCGAGAGCAGTTTCCTCCTCACCTAATCCATCTTCAGAAGCATTCTTGGAAAAGTTAAGGGGCCTATGATCTTGCTGGTAAGAGCTTTGCTGTTGTCTTTTTTTTTTTTCCCCTCCTGTTTTGGGAATATGTGTGGTCCCATTTCTAGAAAGAAGAGGTGTAAGATGGGTTTTTTCTTATATGAGTATTTCTTTTTGTGTATGTATTGTACAGCTACATGTGGCTTAATAGAGAGATACAGAATTTGAGTACTTACAAGAGATACTTATTGTGTGTGCTTGTGTATTTATAAACTAGATACCATTTCAAATGCTCTGTGTGTGTGTTCTATTATTTCCTCCCTACCAGCGATATAACACAACAGTAGAACTGGGTAACTGCCAGAGAAAGCTTCTCTGTTTTAGCAAAATTCTTCATTTGTCTGAAACTTACCAGCATATTGCTATATCAGGTTCAGGCTAGAATCAGAGTTTATAATTGGAATCAATATGCCTAACGTTTCTGAAATTGCAATTCCATATAAGACAACCTGATTTATCAATAGTCTATTATTTAGTAAGACAACCCCACCATCAATGTCATCTAAGAGTTTATGGAACCAATTACTCTTCAGAGATTGTCACTTGTTTTATACTGTGTGCCTTGCAGTAAAGTTTGGGTGAGAATAATTTGTAAGTCAATATAAATGTGGTAGTATGGGTATTTCAGCTCCCTTGAGAGCTTTAAAAAGTACTAATTAATCTGAGAGGAGATCGGAACAGTCTTTGAAATCTCCCAGGTGATTCAAATGTTCATCTAGGGTCAAAAAACAATGCTTTGAAGGCTATTTATAGGTATGTTACTTTTGAAAGATCAAAGATGTGGGCTATAGAGACATATTGAATTTTATCTTAGTAACATTTCAAAATCTTTGTTTATTGTGGAAGTCCTTAAGAAGAAATCTAACATTATAACAATGAGAAACCCCAATACTTTATTTTTGGCTAATTTTTTCAGATCCTGTCATATTTTTATGGGGGTGATATATTCTGTAAAATTCTTGATGACCCTTGCTTACTCATCATAGCTATGAAAGAGATTAAAGAAAACTATCACTCTTATTTTAGAGAGAACTCTTTAAAGGTTGTAGCTCCATTTCTTCATGTTAATTTAAACAGCAGCTGCCTTGCTTTTTATTTTCCTTTCTAAAAAAGTAAAAAGTCCTCTTTAGTATTTACATGATGTGAAAACATCTCTTTTGTGTAGATAAAAAATAACTTTCTTCAGTTTTCTTCCTCAGGAATTTTTTAGTCTACCACAAATGCCAGGTAGAAAAAAAAAATCAACCTTAGGAAAGTTTACTTTAAATGTGTCTGAGGTCAGGACACACTAGTATCCTTCCATGATCCCTGGAGCGTAGGTGGCAGCATCTGTAACTCATCTCTCCTCATCCCCTGTCTGAGCTCATCTCACTCTTCACATGGAACTCTCAATGTGCCCTCTCATGTACACTTACAGCTCCCTAGGGAAACGTTATATTTCATACACGTTTATCCTCCACTGTGTTCCTAGGCACATTGTAGTTATGGAATAAATATTTGTTGCATTAATTAACCTCCCCATCCTTCCCTTTTTAAAGGTAAAGGCAGGTGTTCCTGTAATTGTGATAGCCAATGTACTAAGGAAGGTCCCAGACTTTAAGAGAAAGAATATTTCTTTTTAGAGTAGCAGCTGATAAAATTTAATGCAAATTCTAAGAAACCAGCCAGTAACAGGAGCTGCCGCTTGGCCAGTTTGGGTCAGTTCATTGCTTCTATAATGTAACCAATGCAATTAATCAAAATGAGGTTGACTCTCAACAGAAGTCTTGCAAGAACTAAATAAATAGAAGCAAAGGCCATTGAGCTTCAAGTTGCTAAAGCATGATCTGGAAAAGTATGAACCCAAGGAAATTAGGCGACTTTAAAAAGGCTTAGGACTTTTTTTGCAGCATCACTAAGAGTCTGACCCTTGGTTTCAGAAGATACTACTTCCAGTACATCAGAGACGTGTGGGTGGACTGAGTCATTCTCATTCCTTTCCAGTGCACTCCCCAGTCTCCAACCTCCCCCAACACCCATGAGCAATCTGCTACTTTCTGCCCTGCAGAGTGCTTCTGAAGACAAATTTGAAAATCTAACCAGGTGTATGAATCCATAGCAAATGAGAATTTATTAATTTGCCTTAAGTTTGCATCTGTTAGCTCTGCTTTCTTTTACTACTTTAAGCTGGAATATTAAGGAAGGTTTAGACACGGCAACAACAATAATGCCAGGCCATTTTTAGGGTTAAATTCTGCTATAGGTTAAGGAGAATGAATAATGAAGCAGATCAAACCTGGTGCCGGATGCTCCTTTTTTTATTGGCACTGATGGTGTTCCTTTTTGTGTTTTTAGGAATGGCAGTAATTCTGAGAGAAAATCTGAACATTTTTGCATCTGCAAATCATACTGCCTCAGCAACACAGAAAGCCCCAGGGTCCTTTCAGAAATACTTGTAGGATGCCTCTAGGAAATTCTCTAGACTGATAAGGCCATGGTCAGGGTCTACACTTTGCTGTCACTATTCTGCCTCCTCTGCATCTAGAAGTTATGCTCCTTGGGTAGTCTTTGTGTCAGTTAATTAGATATTAATAGCAGAACATATGTGCCACTCTCCCCTACTGCCTCTTGACTTTTAACCAAGGTGCTGAGGATTGGGGAAGAAATGAGCTGATGATATATATGTGTGAAGACTTCAGAGGGCCGTGAGAGGGGAAGCAATCACACTTCCAGTCTGGGGTCTGACTGCTTGTTCCCAATTCCTGCTGCTCTGCTGTGCCAGATGAAGGCCTCCTCCTGACCCTGCTTTTTATCATTTTTCTCCTTGAAACTCTCCCAGAAATAGCTCATTGAATCAGAGTGTGGCTTCCCAGAGGCCTGCCTCTTATGACCTCCTTGAGGATAAATGTTTAGGGAAAACCAGAAAGAAGGCCATTAAGACCTTGTTTTCAGGGGTTGCATTGAGGAAGCTACAGTGTGCCGTTAATAGGTGGCAGACAATGGATTCTTACTCCATTCCCGAGTTTCTCTTATACTTACATTCCTGGTATGGTCCCTTGAATGCGGCTTCCTGGGCAAAGTTTTGAAGTGGAGGGCCTTTTAGGAAAAGACCTCAATGCCACTTTTTCACTTGTTCCCTCAGCTATCCCAATCCTGCTTATCTAGAAGTCCAGTTATCGTCAGACCACTCTTCACTTCCTTTGCTTTACCTTGCCTCTTCCAATGAATGACAAATCCTCAGGATCAGAGCCTGTTGGAAAAAGAGCTTCTTTGTCAAAATATTAAGATATTAAGTCAGCTACTCATGGAGATTGGGAATTCTCCCTTTCATCACAAAAATACATGTACTTGCAGTATCTTTGCCCTGAATGAAAACTGCCCCAGTCTGTTCTGGGTGGTACAGAGACCAGAGTCCAGGTCAAGAGCAGTGTTGTCTGCTTCCGTTTCTGCACCATCTTCATATTGGGCAAGTCAGTTCTGAGCTCAGTCTTATGATCTAGTATATAATTGGGTTGGATCAGATGATGTCTCAGGTCCCTTTTAGCTTGACTATCTATGTGAACCTCCCATAGTTAGGAGAGCAAATTACACTCAAAGCCTCACTGTTCAGGAAAGAAGCCTTTGTTTAAAGAACTAAAGTAAGTTACAAGGCTTCAGCTTCTTGAGTTACTTGGTACATTCTCAATAAGTCTTCACTATTTTTGTTATATGGCAGGTTCTTTTTTTCTATTAAATGGAAGATTCTTTAAATTGTATAGTGCTTTACAATTTTCAAAAGTTTCACACAGATGATTTCATATAATCCCATAATGCCCTTTTTTTCCCTACCCCTATATTGCCCCTTCACCATTCCCTCTCCCCACTGGTAACCACTAGTTTGTTCTCTATATCTGTGAGTCTGCTTCTTTTGTTTTATTCACTAGTTTGTTATATATTTTTAGGTTCCACATATAAGTGATATCATACTGTATTTGTCTTTCTCTGTCTGACTTATTTCACTTAGCATGACCTAGCAATTCCAATCCGGTATATATCCAAAATAAAACCCCAAAACACTAATTTGAAAAGATACATGCACCCTGATGCTCATAGCAACACTATTTACCATAGCCAAAACCTGGAAGCAACCTAAGTATCCATCGACAGATGAATGGATAAAGAAGATGTGCTATATATATATACACAATGGAATACTACTCAGCCATAAAAAGGAATGAAATTTTGCCATTTGCAGCAACATGGATGGACTTGGAGGGTGTTTTGCTATGGTAGGTTCTAGGAAAGATCTAGTCCTATCTCTATTCTAAAAGACCTGATATGTTCCTAAAATGACGGTGAACAACATGGTCATGGCCCATGATCAATCCTACATTTACACAGAGATAGTTTTGTAAAGTGTCTTCACATTTATTATCTCAAGTAGCCTGCTCAGGACACTTTATAGAAGAGGTGGCTGAGGGTCAGAAAATTAAGATGCCTGTGCAAGGCCTTGAGACTAGTAAATGATTGAGCTGGGACTAGAACCCACGTTTTTCTCACTTGAAATCTGGTGCTCTTTCCATCTTACCATAGTGGAATGGTACAAGCCAGAATGCATTATCCAAATGGTGTAGACTATGCTCCATGTGTGTCTTCTGTAAAGGAGGTAGCTAGTAAGTAGGGAAAGGTCATGTTTTATTTTCTCTTAAAAGATATGAGAAAAGTCAGTACTATTGCCACGGTGAGTATTTCTCCAAGTTACATCTATTTTTAAACTACCACAGCAAATAAAACATTTGTTTTCATGAGCTAGACCTCAGAGTAGGGTTGTTTCCCCATTTTGAGTCCCCCCCACCCTGACTCCCACCCCACGAGGGACCTCCATCTGCATATACCATTTCCTTCTTTGGTGCTTGAAATAAATGACTAGTAACCTTGATGGGGAGTGTTGCTATCTGGAAAAGCCGCAAATTGACTTCTCTTCCACTATTTTTGGGTTTATCCCTGTAAGAAATCTTATCTACAGCACTCTTTCTTGTACCAGAAAATGAACCCTAGATAAGATATGGAATCAGATTGGCTAGATTACTTTTTAAGTTCCATCAAAGACCAAAGGTAGAGCCTCTCTTAAATTGGCATGACTAAGATTACAAGCTACTTGTAGGGATCAAGTGGCGATTTATAGTTTTATTGTTTTTCTTATTAGAATTGATTCCTGATATGATCTATTCTGTTTTGTAAATTTTAATTGAATTAAATTTCACCAAATGAAGGGCAGTAGCATTTGAGGTCTATAGAATTGTTTAATACATTGGGGGTGGGAAAGGAGAGAAAAGAACAATAGAAAGTCCAATTAATTTCTTCCTGGTGAACTCCCTGTGAACCTTCTATAGTTAGGAGAGCAAATTGCACTCAAAACCTCATTGTCCAGGAAAGAAACCTTTGTTTAAAGAACTAAAGTAAATTTCAGGGCTTCAACTTCTTGAATTTAGTTCAATGGCTTGTGGCCAAAAATTTAATGAGGGCTGAAAGGACTGATATCTCCCACCATTCAACTCTACCACTGGGACTGCAGTTGATGAGAGAAAGAGTTGTCTTAAAGTTCAAAACAGAGTTAATATATTCTGTCCATTTGCAACTTTCATCAACATGAAGTCACCCTCCTAATAAATGACTTATAGCAGGATTTTGTCCTCATTTGCCACTTTTAGCTGGAATCTGAGGGAAAATAAATCACTCTGTCCTTCTCTTTTTTCCTTTTACCTTACAGAGTCGGAGAGCCCTTCTAAACTTCAGAGTAAGGATGAGAGCAAAGGAGAGAAGATCTTTTTAGGAGTTTGTAAAGTTAGAGTGGTTTGCTTTGTGGATGTTGGAAGGGTAAACTCTTAGTATCACTGAATATTAATGAATAATTCTGAGTGAGCCAAACCAAGGAAAAGGATGAAAAATGAGAAGGCAAGGGCCACACAATTCTTCCTTAGATGTCTCACTTTCTCTCTCCCGTAGACAATAGACTGCTTTCAGTTTTTTCAGTATCTTTACAATTTTTTGACTATCAGAAGATAAAGACATTACTATGGTATGCCTAGAGTCTCTGGAAGACAAATACGTGACTCTACTTTCCATGTGAAACAGATGTATCTATATTAGGAGAATTAGGTTATAGGCACTGTGTGAGTGTGTGCATCTGTATGTGCCTCTGTGTGTCTTTGTGTATGTATATATATATATGTATTTTTCTCCTGGGATCTTGAGAAAAAGCTTGGAGGCTACAAATTCTCACACTTCTCTCAGGATCAATAATGAGTAGAACTATCAGCAATCAACATCAAACTCATGGATTTTTTTTTTTTTTTTTTTTTTAGCATAGGAAAAAAGCAGGAAACTGCTTTCCTTGCTCAATGTCTTAGAGTCTGGATAGAATAAAACACTGGGCACCAGGAAAAAAGTATGAGATAAACCTGGACCAGAATGTTGTTTGGAATCTCCTAGCTTTTTGCTTAGAGATGCATTTTTCATGCCTAGCATATAACACGAACTCTAGGCAAACAAATACCAGCTTTTAATCTGAGTTGAAACTCTGGAGATGATGGCTCTATTATTCATGTCTTGTACCTGAGCCTCAGGCCCTGCTGCTTTACAAACTACACAGTTCAGCTGAAATTAGACTTTTACTGTGTATTATTAGGCAGGTGAATTTAATGTGAAACTCATTTCCATAATTAGGGCTATTGAGAGTGTCACTGTAATTATGGTTACTTAAAAAAAAAGTTCCTCCCTGATAATCATCTGAGGGGTGTACTCTCAGTGGATTAATGATAGCATTACCCGCTGCTGAGCCAGACTCAGAATTAAATAGACCAAACATCTGCTGCTGTGACATCTACCCAACGCACTTTCTGGTGATATGTTAGGTCACCATATACTGATTTATCTTTAAAAGCTATGCTTGACTCAGTTAGTTAAAAAGTTTTAACAAAAGTGGACTTAAGGCCTGAGTTAGTGGGAAAAGTCAATTTTCCTCTTTATTTTGCAAGTAGCAATGGAATTCCTATGTGTGGCACAAGGTAAATGCTAAATGTTAACTTCATATGGATTTTATTTTAACTTCAGGCATTTTTTTCTTTAACAGTTTAAAGTGAAATTGGCTGGGATGGAGAATAGATTTTTAAGCTTCTAAATTTCCATTGGGGAAAATTATGAGCTGATCTAGGGGAAATAGGAATTCCTTGGGGGAAAGAAGTGACTTTTTTTGTCTTTAAATCATAGACTGAGGTTGTGAAGAAGTGAGGTGAATTATCTCCATGCTCATAGATACTATGGGTCATATTGATCAGAACAGTATATTTTTATGGGGTGGGTCTGAGTTCAACAGCATCCTTAGAATAATTATCTGTTAGTATACAAATCTATTTTAATTAGGTAGTAAAAAGTTATAAAATATTCACTATTTATTTTTAAATTATTTATTTCATAAATTATTATGCTTTTTCCAAAAAGGCAAGCTTAGACTAGAAAGAGCTGAACTTAATAAAGAAGCTGGTCAATTGTCATGAGAATTTCTACTGTGTGTGTGTATGGATATGGTAGAAATATATATACCTATATCCAATATATTTTATATAAAATACATATATATTTAATATGTGTAAATATATATATTTTAATGTGACTGGCTCTAATATTCTACTGAGATAGGTTTTACAAGGGATGTTCCTGTTTATGGCAAGGTAATGAGCTAGTGGAACCCTTATGGGATTTTATGTGTTGGAAAAGTTGTTTAGCAGTTTTCAGTCCAACAGGTAAGAAGCTTAGAAGTTGTTATTCCATTCTAAAAACAAATAAAAAGCTAAACTGAAAAATCTACAACTTGTTTTTTACTTTTTTAAATTGAGATATAGTTGGTGTACAATATTATATAAGTTACAGGTGGACTACCTAGTAATTTACAATTTTTAAAGGTTATACTACTTTTATAGTTATTATAAAATATTGGCTATATTCCCTGTGTTGTACAATATATCCTTGTAGCTTATTTATTTTATACATAATAGTTTGTACCTCTTAATCTCCTTCCCCTATATTGCCCCTCTCCCCTTCCCTCTCCCCACAGGTAACCACTAGTTTGCTCTCTATATCTGTGAGTCTGCTTATTTTTTGTTATATTCACTAGTTTGTTTTAGATTCCATATATAAGTGAAAATATACAGTATTTGTCTTTCTTTGTTTGACTTATTTCACTTAGCACAATACCCTCCAAGTCCATCCATGTTGTTGCAAATGGCAAACTTTCCTTTTTTATGGCTGAGTAGTATTCCCTTGCGTATATATGCACCACATCTTCTTTATCCATTCATCTGTTGATGAACACTTAAGTTGCTTCCATGTCTTGCCTATTGTAAATAATGCTGCTATGAATGCTGCTATGAATATTGGGGTGCATGCATCTTTTTGAATTAGTGTTTTGTTTTTTTTCAGATATATACCCAGGAGTGGAATTGCTATGGTAGTTCTATTTTGAGTTTTTTGAGAAAACTCCATACTGTTTTCCATACTGGCTGTACCAATTTACATTCTCACCAACGGTGTAGGAGGGTTCCCTTTGCTCTACATCCTCACCAACATGTGTTATTTGTAGACGTTTTGATGATAGCCATTCCAACAACTGTGAGGTGATATCTCATTGTGGTTTTGATTTGCATTTCCCTGATGCCTAGTGATGTTGAGCATCTTTTCATGTACTTGTTGGCCATCTGCACTTCCTCTTTGGAAAAATGTCTATTCAGTTCTTCTGCCCATTTTTAAAATGAGGTTTTTTATTTTTTGATGTTAAGTTGTATGAGCTGTTTATATATGTTAGATATTAATCCTTTATTGGTCATATCATTTGCAAATAATTTCTCCCATTCAGTAGGTTGTTTTTTTGTTTCATTGATGGTTTCCTTTGCTGTGCAAAAGCTTTTAAGTTAAATTAGGTCTCATTCATTTATTTTTGCTTTTATTTCCTTTACTTTAGGAGACATATCCAAAAAAATATTGCTTTGATTTATGTCAAAGAGTGTTCTGCCTATGTTTTCCTCTAGGAGTTTTATAGTATCTGGTTTTACATTTAGGTCTTTAATCCATTTTGAATTTGTTTTTGTATATGGTGTTAGAGAATGTTCTAACTTCATTCTTTTACATGTAGCTGTCCAGTTTTCCCAGCACCACTTATTGAAGATACTGTCTTTTCTTCATTGTATATTCTTGCCTCCTTTGTCATAGATTAGGTGACCGTAAGTGTGTGGATTTATCTCTGGGCTTTCTATCCTGTTCCATTGATCTATGTGTCTGTTTTTGTGCCAGTACCATACTGTTTTGATTGCTGTAGCTTTGTAGTATAGTCTGAAGTCAGGATGCATGATTCCTCTAGCTCCATTCTTTTTTCTCAAGATTGTTTTTGCTATTTGAGGTCTTCTGTGTTTCCATACAAATTTTAAAATTATTCTAGTTCTGTGAAAAATGTCATTAGTATTTTGATAGGGATTGCATTGAATCTGTAGATTGCCTTGGGTAGTATGGTCATTTTAACAATATTAATTCTTTCAATCCAAGAACACAGCATATCTTTCTGTTTGTGTTGTCTTCAATTTCTTTCATCATTGTCTTATAGTTTTTGGAGTACAGATCTTTTGCCTCCTTAGGTAGGTGTGTTCCTAGGTATTTTATTTTATTTTTAATGTGGTGGTAAATGGGATTGTTTCCCTAATTTCTCTTTCTGACATTTTGTTGTCAGTATATAGAAATGCAACAGATTTCTGTATATTAATTCTGTATCCTGCAACTTTACCGAATTCATTAATGAGCTCTAGTAGTTTTCTGGTGACATCTTTAGGATTTTTTATATATAGTATTCCACTATACAAACGTTCCTTAACATATGCATGTAAGTTGTCCTCAGCTTTGGCTTCATATTGGCATCATTTGGGGAGTTTTTAAAATATTGATATGTATCTCACCACAGATTCTGTTTAATTAGACTAAGGTATAGCCTTAGCATGAGGAGTGATTTTAAATCACTCCAGTTGGTTTTAGTATGTAACTAAGGTTGAGAAGTACTGATCTATCACATATTTTGTTGAAAGATGACTGGTATGATTGGATTCTTTACTGCCCTTAAACAGATGCTAAAGTTCTCAAAGTGATATAAACTCACAAGAAGAAGGATTTGAAAAAGCTCACCCTAGCAGGAGACAGTGTGATTTTCCCCAATATTTGTGACATTTCTTTGCATATATTCTCCTTCTATACCATATAGCTAGTCATATGTGCTATTGTCACCTTGTTCCAAACTCACTCTTCTATATTTCACTTCAGCAAAGAGTAGCTCTTTCCTTTCTCTAGTAACAATATCTTTAGGTCGTCACTTTGAAAACATGCTTCCCTGTCAGTTGTCTTGATAATCTGTCTTCGTCTGGTCTGTGTCCACTAAATGGGTATCCATCTCTCCTTCAAAGATTTTTGTACATAGATTCTGAGGTAGTGATCTGGGGCTCTCTGAAAACCTGTCCAGTAACTGGTTTGATTTACTCAGCCTTTTGCCACTCAGCTAAATCATCTACCAACTTTGCTGATTAGGACCTCGATACTGGAGAAGAGAATGCCCTTTACTGAGTATAGAGCCATACAACCAGTGAGAAGAGATACCTCCCATTAAAATTTGTTAAATTAGGATTCTGATTCCCTGGTTATGATGAAATACAGTAAGACATGCTGAGTCTGAACTATTCTGGAACAATGAATAGGGTGTATCTCCGTATCTGAAAACCTAAGTAATGCAAAACCCCTTGGAATTTGCCAAGATAATTGTGATGGTTAATTTTATGTCAACTTAACCACGGTGCCCAGATATTTGGTCAAACATTATACTGGATGTTTCTATGAAGGTGGGTTTTTTTTTCCCCCTCTGCTGAGATTAACACTTAAATCAGTGGTCTTTGAGTAAAGCAGATTAGCCTTCACATGTGGCTAATCACTTTTTTACTATAGTGAGAGAACAATAAGTGGTGATACTATTAAAAAAAAATCTTCATCCAATCAATTAAAGACCTTGACAGAACAAAGAGTGACTTCCCCTGAGCAAGAAGGAATTCTGTCAGCAGATGGCCTTTGGACTCAAGCTGCAACTCTTCCCTGGGTTTCTAGACTGCTGGCCTAGTGTGGAATTACCACGCCTCTACAACTGTGTGAGACAGTTCCTGAAAATAAATCTCTCTTTCTCTAAAAAACCAAAACCAAAACAAATAAAAACAAAAAAAAATCTTTTTTGGGGAGGCTTCACAAGACGAAATAAAGAACTATTAAAAACAAGGCTTTTGGAAGAAAAAATGAATACCCAACTCCTGAAGAAATCTGTAATTTCATCTCTATGAAATGCAAAGTACAGCCCATGTGAAACAAAACTAAACTGCTTGCACTGTCTCCCTGTGAACGAAGGTGCACCATCGCACTCAAGAACCCCACAAACCAGGGTTGCCTCTTTGGCCCTGGTCCCCAAAACAAGTAAAACCTTAAAGCATTTTCTGTAAGTTACTGACTTCCCAATGAAGTCAACTTTATCCCTGACTTTTACAATATCTATACATGACAACCCTTACTGATATGACTGATAATCAGGTGAGGAAACTTTCTCATTATGAAGAGACTATCTGTGATCTTGTAAACTTGATAACCTTATAAATTTTTCCCCTTTAAATTCCCATTTACTTACTAGAATCTGCTCAGCTAGTTTTTCTAAAGCTTGGACTTCACTGTAAACCATTTTGCAAGTCAGCTTATTTTCTTTTCTAAAAAAGAAAGTTGATTCCAAGAGAGGAGTCCTAGTGACCTGGGAGCTGATCTTCAGAAGTTTGTTTGAAAAGCGTCAAGCAGAACCTGAGAAGGGGATTCTGGTACAAATGATGTTAATGAGGGAGAGCTCGCAGGTGAAGCCTGTAAGGAAGTGAGGGAAGCAGAATAGGACAGACTATTTGCCCTGCTCGTCCACCAACAGGCAATAGTCTGTCCCATAAGAGTACGTGCAGTTCTCATCACATTGCCCATTGCGGATACCTCTATACTTAATGTCTAAGAAAAATGGGCAATTGATAACTGGTAGTGAGGTAATAAGTATACTCCTTGAGCTTGTAACTGGGGGAGGGGGTGCTGAATTAAAGCAGCTCAGACGACCTTGACATTGGAGAATGATTGACATCTCCCTTAGTTTGTTAACAGCTGGTCATGTAGCTCACCTGGAAATGCAATGCCTCTGGTAAACAGAGTTGGAGAACATGGCTTAGGCTTGAGGCCCCAGGAGGCCTCTTTTTCTCACATTTAATTTAAATCATAGAGCCCACACACTGGGACCTATTGCTTAGAATGTCAGATAGTTAAAACTAGGTTGAAGAAGAGATGCCAATAAATTTGCCAAGCAGTTTCAGGCTGCTAACAGCAGGCCTGTCTCACCACTTCTCACAGATGGAATAGGAGAAGATATCCATCTTCCACCACTGCTGAGTAGGGAGACGGGCTTGGATGAAGCTTTTTCTTCCCAGTAGACCAACACAGAAACCGGAGGAGAGAGAAAGAATGTTGTTTCCTACACTGGTCATCGGGTAATGTAACAGAAATTCAGCTCAATGACATACTGTACTGATGGTAATCGGATTTCTCTTTTTCTGTGATCTAAGTAAAGATGGCAACATAACCTTGGGAATAGAGCTCATTCGACTGATTGGTAGGAAACCTATTTTCTATTCTTGATTTTGTCCTCGTGTGACCTTAAGGAAGTCATTGAACTTCTTCATGCTTCTGCTTCTCCATTGTAACTATGTGACCATTTGCTCTTATCTTCCTAAAAGAGGTATCAGACGTGACTGTTTTACAGCCCGATTGTTTTACCAATGATAAATGAGCTTGGGGTAAGCTCAGAACAAACCATTCCGGTGGCCCTGGTCAAGGTGTTGTCATAATGCAGGGCTCTTATTAGAAGCAGTGAGATGGAGACAGTGGCAAGTTATGCAACTGGTCAGTCTTGTAAAATAATTCAGTTTATTGAATGGGGAAAGGAAAACAGTCACCTAAGTTACTATCATATAGATAAATATGTCTCAAAATTGTTTAACTAGTTTTTCAATTTTTGACTAATTTTGTTTGCATCAAGTGAACTTTTTGGAAAATATTTCAAAATGCATTTTTATAATTTTTCAATTTTTACCTCATCACTTTCTAAATAATAAAATATCTAGAGAAATTATATATTTGCTTTACATACTTGATCTTAGCAATTATAAAACTATGAATTTCCAAATTGCATCTTTTATTTAATCTGACCTCAGAATTTTACTTTTAGAAAGATCATATAGATGGGTAGGTGTGTGCTTTCAGAGACATGACATTATAAAGCCCTAGGAAAATGTACTAGTATTTGCTCTCATTGTCTCAATGCTTAATAGAAAGTGCATAGACTGTACTTTGCCCTTTTTTTGGTTCTTTTCATCCAGATAAGTTGCCTGTTGTTTTGGATTTAGTTATTTTCTTAAAAAACTTTTTTCTTAGACTATTGTCATTTTTCTTCTTAACATTCTTGAGAGTTTTCCTCTTTGGTTTTGTCTTTTGTCCTCAAACATTCTTGTGAGGTAGTGTTGGGAAGATGATCACAGTGCCACGTATAACTGTGAAACATTTCTCAGTTTACCAATTTGTATTTATATTCCAGGAAATCTGTGAATTCCATAGCATAAGAATTTATTGTTCTATATTTAAATATGGAGGAACTGAAGTACGATATTGACTATTCCATAGGGATCAACCTGTAGTGATAAATTGAGAGAGTAGCACATTAATGAATGCCTACTAATGCCTACAGTTTACTCAAGAAGGGAGTCCATTTTGCCAGTTTGCTCTGCTTTTTTTTCCATTTTTGAGTTACATTCCCATTTATTCATATTATTTATTTAAAATTTGTTTCTTAGGTAATACTTGATACTTATGAAACAGCAGTATGAAATATACATGATTATGAAGCATAATAAAGTGAACACCCATGAACTCAGCACCTGTATAAGACCTAGAACAACACAGATGGAGTTTTTCTACCTATGTGCTGCTCCTAGCCTCTGCACCCCCCTGCACCCCACCACCTCCCATCTAGAGATAATGATTATTTTAGATTTTCTTGTTATTTCTTTTTTCTTCTTAGTTTTAAAAAATCACATGTGTAGGTATTCCTCAATAATACATTGTTTAGTTTTACCTTTACAAAAATGGTAACAGCCTATAGTCTTGTATGATTTGCCCTTTTCATTAAGCTTTATGTTTAAAGATCCATTTCTGATGTTTCATTTGATATGGTTTATTAATTTTCTTTTTTTTTAGCATAACGAGACTACTGAACACAGAATAACAGATAGGAATGTGGGTGCATAGCAAACCAAAACAACAAAAAGGGTGGGAGTCAGGGTGTCAGAAGGACTGAAGAGGGGGAGTGAGAGCGAGGAAAGGGGAGGAGAAAGTTTTTTTTTTCTTCTTCCTATTTCTTTAAAAAATCAACACAAGAAAACACACAAAACCAATGTCTGTTCCCAAGAAGAAACACAAGTAGGGCAGAACCGAACCCTCTGTTCTCTCTTCCAAAGGCACTTTAGACATTTCTGTGAATTTTCTTATTTAATTGTTTGTTTATCCATATCCTTGTCAGTGAACATGTGGACATGGCATTGTTCCCCATTTTTCTTGCATGTGAATAATGCTGCTATGAACTTACGCTTGTATGCAAGGGCTTCTCTGTAATTTTCTAAGAGCACAGTCATGTAATACACATATATTCACTTTAGCAGGTCATGGCATAGTGTTTTCTAAAGTGATTGTAACAATTTACACTCCTACGGAAGGTGTAAAAGAGTTGACCATCATTTCCACCTTTTGATATCATCATACTTTAACCCTTTCTTTTGTTTTCAGTCTTGTGGGTGTATATGGTGCTTCGTCTTGAGGTTTAAATCTTCCCTTAAACAGAAATAGGCTTCATTTCTTATGAAGTCCTTGCTCCTAGCCAGAAGTTGCCAACCCTCCCAATCTATTGAATATTCGTTAGGTAATTGGAGGCTGCTTCGTCATGAGAACTATGGCGGCTGCTGCCTTACAGAGGAAACCTGGAGCTGTCCCAAGTGCCTCATGAATACATTGTGACTTCCTCTGAGCACAGGGTGAGGACACGACGCCTCAGCCTCAGGACTCTCCTTTCTCCCCCTTTGGGTTCTCTGAACGCAGAGGGCCCTACCTACTCAGATTGTACAGATAAGAGGATAAGTGATGTAGATCCAGTTTTTCTCCTTTTTGATCTACCGCAAGCATGCCTGCTCTGCTGAGGATATTACAGCTGGAAGCTGCATGATTGGTGATATGTTGAAGGAAGGAGTCAGGAATTTAGGGGAGTGGAGGTGGGACATGAATAATGGATTTTCTATAGCAGCAGGCTTAGATCTGCTGCTCATCAAAGCCGGCCTCCTTAAGAGGCAGAGACAAGAAACCTGAGCTTGGAGTGAGGAAGCACGTGATAGAAATGTGGGTATCTTCAGAGAAATGTGAAAGTTAAGGATTATTAAAGATGTTTGTGAACTCCATTCTGAGGTCTGCCTTTCCAGTAGCGATATTTTCATAGACACGCACAAGCCCTAGACATTTCTGGTAGGTATTCTTCAGACCTAGAGAATATCAGTAGATATTCTGAAGCCTAGATAGATGAGTGACTTGCTCAGGATCACCCAGCTAGTTATTAGCAGACCTGGCCTAGAGTCCCGGGATGTCCCAGCGCTCATCCCATGAGCACACTTTCCATGAAAACACGAACCATATTGCTTCTACTCTGCTCTCCAATTTTCCTTCTGCTGATGAAATTGAAACCTATAGTATGCAAATTCCCAAGAAAAAAAAAATCTATTGTTTTCTGTTAGAAAACATTGTCAATGAGTTTAGATTTAAACTCTCACAACCAAGAGGAAAAAAAGTTGACTTCTGTCTTTCTCAGAGGAAAACTGTAACATAGAGATCTCTGTGAATGTGATTTATTAGGATAGGCTCCAAGAAAAAGACTGGTTAAAGGCATGGGGAAACTGCCAGGGGAAGAAAGGAAGCCACTCAAACAAGGTCCACAGAGAATGACTGGTCCAGTCCCAGGGGTTTTTGGAAGACAGTGTAGGTCACACCTTAAAGTTGTCTCCGGGTGGGAGCAAGGATGTTGCAGCATTTATCTACACTTACATGTCAGTCTTTGGTTTAGAGCTGTCCCTGGGGTGAGGGGAGTGAATCCCCAAGTGCTTTTAGCTTTCCTTACACACAAAGCAAAGCAAATTTCAGCAGCCTGAAGGAATCCCAGTGAAGACTGACAGACGGCTGCTGGGATTGAAAAGCACATCAGTAGCTGGTTGTTCATGAACTTAGTAAAAGGATCCAAGGAGATATGGCAGAGCACTGACTGCTTTTCCTGCTGCTTTTAAGCTAGATCTCCCCTATAACGAAATTCTCTGAAGCAGAGATGGGGTAATGAAACTCTGCTAAAGAATGTATTTCTTTGGGCTGTCTCACACATGGCAGATAAAAAACTAATTCATACGATTCTTTGGAGGATGATTTGGCAATATCTATCATAAGTCTTAAACACAGAACTTTTCTAATAGAAATAATAAGTATTATTTATTTATTTTTTTTAAAGATGAGCTGGGGGAAGGTGGAGGGAGAGGTTTTTGTTTTGTTTTGTTTTGTTTTTAACTTTATTTATTTATTTTATTTATTTATTTATGACTGTGTTGGGTCTCTTAGTTTTCGTGTGAGGGCTTTCTCTAGTTGCGGCAAGTGGGGGCCACTCTTCATCGCGGTGCGCGGGCCTTTCACTATCGCGGCCCCTCCCGTTGCAGGGCACAGGCTCCAGACGCGCAGGCTCAGTAATTGTGGCTCACGGGCCCAGTTGCTCCGCGGCATGTGGGATCCTCCCAGACCAGGGCTCGAACCCGTGTCCCCTGCATTAGCAGGCAGATTCTCAACCACTGTGCCACCAGGGAAGCCCCTAAGTATTATTTATTAAGTGCTTATTTTATTGCAGACATTTTGCTGTGTACTTGACTTAAACTACCTCATCTAAAGCCTCCCAACAATCTAGTACAATAGATACTGTGACTATACCCATTTTATAGATGAGGAAACTGACACTTATTGAGTTGTCCACGTCACACAGCTGTAAGTTGTGTAACTAGAATTGGAACCAGGTCTGCTTGACTTCAGATACTGCCCTTGATCCCAGCGCCATTAACATGACATGATTACGGACAGGTGCAAATTTTCATCCATAGCAATGTCTTCACAATGTTGTTTTTAGTTTTTAAAATTGGAAACAATGTACATGTCCAACAATTGAGATCTGGTTGAAGCTTCTGTGTTAGGATTCTATGATGGGATAATTTTTAACACATAAAAGTAATGCTGAAAATCCATATTTTGTTTGACATGGAAAGATGTTCAGTACATAACATTAAATTTTAAAAATCAGGTTCAAAACAGCTATAGAGTATGTTTCCATTTTTGTGAAAACCAAAATCAAAAGAACAAAACCCCCAAACCCAACAAACAAAAAAACGAAAACTATACACGAGCAGTCAGTAGCCCAGACCCAGCCCTGGATGATATTGCTGACCATCCTTCTAAAGGCCTATGAAACCCACTCACCTCTCTTATTCATCTTGGAGGTTTCCCCTCAATGTAGGGGGAGACTACATTTGTTTTGTAATGTGTTGAAGTTGATACTGTAAATGGAAGAGGAGGGCCTTCCTAAAATCTTGTCTATAAGGCAATTTAACTTTCTTTCATACTTCCTTCCATCATGGGGGTCTGTGCACTGTGATCCTGGTACCCTCTGCTTGGAATGTTCTTTTCCCCTAACCACGTGGTTAGTTCCTATCCCAGCCTCAGCATCACTTCTCTTTGGAAGCCTTGCTTTGCTGACTTAGTCCAGTTCTCATTTTGTTTTCTTCTAGAACCATGTCTTATTCTTCACAGATGTAAACACAGTGACAAATTTACATTACTTATGTGGGTATCTTATTAATGCCAGTCTCTCCCACTAGATGGTAAGATCTATGATTGTGAAGATCATACTCTTCATTGTAGCTTCAAAGGGAAAGTGTGGTGAAGCACAGTAGTTGTACACTAAGTAATTTAGGTTAAGTGATTGACTATGAGACGAAATGAAGTTTGGGGGTGTTTGCTCCTTAGTCCAGTGAGGAGTGGTGAGAGGGGAGGAGCAATCACTTTTCAGACCACCCTGATTAAAGCAACTGTGCAGCACTAGAAATTCAGGGGAACCTAACATTTTCTCTCAGTCTACTCATCTGCAGCTGTAGCTCTGATCCATTAAATCCTTTTCACAAAATCCACTTGACATAAAGTTAGATAATGCTGAGTGACCATCATTTTTTCTCTTCCCATGTTTTTTTCCTCATATTTTTTCTATTAACCACCTTCTCTCTTTAAAAAACGATTTTGCGGGCTTCCCTGGTGGCGCAGTGGTTGAGAATCTGCCTGCCAATGCAGGGGACACGGGTTCGAGCCCTGGTCTGGGAAGATCCCACATGCCGCGGAGCAACTGGGCCCGTGAGCCACAACTACTGAGCCTGCGCGTCTGGAGCCTGTGCTCCGCAACAAGAGAGGCCGCGATAGTGAGAGGCCCGCGCACTGCGATGAAGAGTGGCCCTCGCTCCCGCAACTACAGAAAGCCCTCGCACGGAAACGAAGACCCAACACAGCCATAAATAAATAAATAAATAAATAAATAATTTAAAAAAAAAAAAAAAAAACGATTTTGCTTGAGGTGTATTTGATATACAATATTATATGTTTCAGGTGTGCAACATAGTGATTCACAATTTTAAAAGGTTATATTCCATTTATAGTTATTATAAAATATTGACTATATTCCCTGGTTTGTACAATATATCCTTGTAGCTTGTTTATTTTATACACAGTAATTTGTACCTCTTAATCCCCTGCCCCTCTCTTGCTCCTCCCTCCTTCCCTCTCTTCACTGGTAACCACTAATTTGTTCTCTGTATCTGTGAGTCTGTTTCTTTTAAGTTCTATTCACTAGTTAGTTTTATTTTTTAGATTCCACATATAAGTGATATCATACAGTGTTTGTCTTTCTCTGTCTGACTTATTTCACTAAGCATAATACCCTCCAAGTCCATCCATGTTTTTGCGGATGGCAAAATTTCATTCATTTTTTCAAGACTGAGTAATATTCTTTTGTGTGTGCGTGTGTGTCCTCACACATCTTCTTTATCTATTCATCTGTTGGTGAACACTTCGGTTGCTTGCATATCTTGCCTATTTTAAATAGTGCTGCTATGAACATTGGGGTGCATGTTATCAATCACCTTCTCTCCTTAATTCATTACTCATCTATGTCTCCTTTCTTCTTTATCCTCCCTTTTCCCCAATTTTTGAAAATTCATTCACTCAACAAACTTTACTGAGTGCCTACTATATACTAGACATTCTTCTGGGTGTGGGGGATATGGACATGAAGCCAACAGAGTTTTTATCTGTCTACTAGAGGGAGACAGAAGTGTGAACAGAGAATTGAGATATGATTTCCACTGTATCAGAAACATATAGAGGGGAGATTGCTGCCTCCACAGAAAGGAGTGGTCAATTCTATTGACCAATACCTCCTTGGGGAGAAAAGGTTTTTAAAAAGTTTTCATAAAGGAGATGATTGAATTTTCTATTCTTTCCCAACATTTCTTCTCCCATTTAATAAAACATGTGGACACTAGATACTATGCTGGGCACCAGACAGGATGCTACATAAGAAATTAGTTTATGGACTTATGTTCATGGTGTGTTCTGAAACATTTGGACAAGAGATATGTGGCTGAATGGAAAGATTCAAAATGAGATTTTCCCAAAGGTTATTACCAAGTGTAAGGGGAGGGTCATGCATGTCCTGTGTTGTCATGTGTGTCCATTTTAAAGTGACTTTTAAGCTACCATAATAACAATAATAACAACTAAGATCTATAAAATCTATGAAGGGCCTTATATGGTTTACAACCCTTGACAAATATAACTTCAGAAATAACAGGATATCTGGGGGAAGATATCCAAAAGATAAAGATGTTTGTTTTCGTCACTCTTATCTCCACTACTAAAACATATGGCTATTGAGGAGAAGGTGCTGTCTACGAGTGTTTTTCTTGAGCATGTTGTTTAATGAGGGAGGACCTGATTACTGTGCTGGGTTGAGGAAGTCACTCTGGGTAGCATTACTTACCTTTACCATACTTGGCAGGTGAACAGTGACATCATACATCACTTCCGGTGCAACTCACACACCCATCGCGAGGTACTATACAGGACAACAGAGGGATAAATGGAACTTTTACAGAGAACTTGGTGTTACTCCAATAAGTTATAAATGTGAGTGCGTAGGAGGCTCTGAAGGCTGGTGTTCAGAAGAATATCATAAATCAAAATTTCTTCAGCTTTGAAAAGTTGTCTGGAGGAAATATATATATAATACAATTCATCTTTATTCAGTTTTTAAAGGACAGACGGGGCAGGAGCAATTTATAGAAGCCATGGATATCATTTTGTCTACCATATTGGGATCTATTCAGATTCTGCTTGTGTCATAGTTTGGTAATTCTTGGAGAAGAGCCAGGAGAGCCTGGGAGAATGACAAAAACACATTTGTTTTGAAGATGAAAATGGAAATGATACCATCAAAATTCAGCTGCAGGAATAAACTTCATCATGAGAGAGTTATGCACAGGTACCAGGCCCAATAATAGGATGCTCTTAGGGATAAAAATGATCTTAGTAAGCATTTAATGATTTAATTAAAAATTGATTTTGACATAGTCAGACAAAAATGGTGGTGTATATGTAGTGTACCCATGCCATTCGAAGACAGGTTTGTAGACTTAAGCTTCTGTTTTCTAGTGAATTATTATCTGTTTACCCTGTTTTTTCTTCCAACCTTATATTGTCCACCTTGGCATATCCAAAGTCAATTAAAATGCATTCATACTGGCAATATCTACACTGATATTTGTGACCTTTCCATGATCAAGAACTAAGGGAAGTGATAAGAACATTTCCGGGCATGTTAGGAATCCTAAATTCTAGGTCCAGCTCCATCCCTAATAAGCTCTGTGACCTTGGGTAAGTCACATAATTTTATTAACCTTCAGTCTTCTCATCTGTGAAATGAAGTGGGACCATATGATTCTGAAAGTCCCTTCCATCTCTAAAATTATACTGTACTGTCAGCTCTCATTTTTACCAATTTGGAGGAGTAATGAGCTGCTGCTAAGACACAGTAGATTAATCCTTGCTGTTTCTACCTAATTGGCATGGGAAGTGACAGAAACTGGGGTAAGAAGCAAGGATGCAACTGAGGGAGCTGCCAGTGGGCACAGGCTGACAGCTCTCAGTACTCTGCTTGCCTTCCTATTGTACCTTAGCCCCATTGCCCAGATGCTCTTGACCACTTGTAGAGATGGCATCTGACCTTGGACTCTAGTGACCTCCAGTGATGCCTTTGGGCTAATGCTTGTTACCTGAAGACCCTTCTCATATATAGATTCCAGAATTTAATTCTGGGAATATCTTTGCTACTGTGGACAAGAAGTGAGTTGTTTAAGGGTGCCTTATCTATTACACATTGCAGAGCTATGGATTCAAAGTTTGTGCTATGAACATTTTTGGCAGTCTAGGGAAGCCTCTGGGACCACATGTGAGGGTAATGTTTTTAAATACATAAAATATACAGGATTACAAATAAGCCAACTGAATTGAAATATAGTTCTGTCCATAAACCCTAGGTTCAGACCACTATAAGTATCCTTTTCCACCGAGACTGTAAACTTCCCGAGACCGGGGACTGTGTCACTTGTTCACTGGTGTGCCCTAGGTGCCTAACACAGTGAATGGTACAGACAGGACATTCTCTAGATGCATGCCTATGCATTTAACCACACTGTTTTGATACCCTCCCTTCTTTTAAAGTCAGTTCCTTGGAGATAAGAGCTGAGGTGTATCTACTATTGCCTCTTCAGGTCTTGCATGGTGCTTCACACATGGTTGGTGCTCAAATAATATTTATTGAGTGGGTGCATGGATGAGCTGGCCCGGCACGTTTTTCACTGTCTTCTGGCAACTTTGAGTACTGGGTTATTGGCTTGTTGCTGGTGATTCTGTTCTCTGGAGGCGCACGTTGGCCTGAAGTCTTGAAGAACTGAAGAGGAGGGTCAGTGTGATCATTCATTTTGTGTGTCAGCTTGGCATGTGAGATGGTCAGCTCAATAAAGTAAATTGCCCTCCCCAGTGTGGGTGGGCATCATCCAATCAATTGACGGGCCTGATCAGAGCAAAAGAACAAAAGGCTGAGGGAGGGGAAATTCAGCCTCCCCTCCTCCACCTTTTTTTCCAGCCTCAATGGCTGAGCTGTGACATATCTCATCTTCTCCAGCCCTCAGATTGGGATTTACATCACTGGCTCCCCTGGTTCTCTGGCCTTTGGACTCAGATTGGACCAGCTTGCAGACAGCAGGTCATGGGAATTTTCAGCCTCTGTAATCACATGACTTGATCTCTCACGATAAATATATATAAATATATTCCCCCCTCCACCGACTGTTAGCACTCTGTGATGAGGGAGCTGGCCCCTTCGCCCAGGCCCCTCCATCAGGAAATGTTTTCCTTTTCTGAACACCATGGGGGACCTGATCTGGGCAGGTGGAGTGTGGGGCTTCCCAGGAAGGCAAACAGGGCACAACTGGGGCCCACAGGGTGTGCTTCGTGGCTCTGGGTGTGTGGCGGGAGAGTGAGTGCAGGTCCAGACGGAAGGGCAGGGAGAGGATGGGCTGGGATGTGCTGAGAGCCAGAAGCTGCTTAGAGGACAGCAGAATCAGCCCGGAGGCTCTGAGCAGAACGCATCCACACTTCCCAGAAAAAGCCTGATCTCGCGGGAGTTCTATGAGGCAGGTGTGGGAGTCCTGGAATGAGAAAAACCTGGGTGCCCTGGGTGTTGGAGGCCGCTCATCCCAGGCTTGCGAGGAGGCCGGCTCACACCACCTATCAAGCAAACACCAGTCCTCCTGGATACCTCCCCCGATGCCACAGTTAGAATCGCAGTGCACGGGTACCTCCCCAGGGGCACGGCCATGTATGAGGGACCGGGCTGTGGACCAAAGGCTGTACAGAGACAGGACGAACGCAAGCCTGAGCCAATGAGTGAACTGCGCATGTGCGCAGTGCCAAGTATATCGCCTTCCAGGGGCCTGAGGCCCAGGACAGTGATGCAGGTTTAGGGGATGGCATGGTCCTCTGGTGCTCCAATCCGACTTCTGCCAAGGTTCAAGACTGCAGCATTCTGAACACACTGTTCCATTACACATCCTCAGGGCCAAATGTTCCTCCTGGCAGTAGTGAGCTGTCTAGAATTAATCCCAGGAGGCGATTGCTGCCTCTTCCTTGAGCCTTTCCCCTGAAGATGTATGTACATCTCCTATTGTTTCTGTTTCTCTATACACAGCCTTGACTACTACAGTCAGTGTAGTGCAGTAGAATGTGCAGGGAACTCCAAGGATAGGAAACCCCAGTTCTCCTTCTGTCTCTGCCATTTTGTTTTTTTAAACATCTTTATTGGAGTATAATTGCTTTACAGTGGTGTGTTAGTTTCTGCTGTATAACAAAGTGAATCAGCTACACATATACATATATTCCCATTTCTCCTCCCTCTTGCGTCTCCCTCCCACCCTCCCTATCCTAACCCTCTAGGTGGACACAAAGCACCGAGCTGATCTCCTTGTGCCTTGTGGCTGCTTCCCACTAGCTATCTATTTTACATTTGGTAGTGTATATATGTCCATGCCACTCTCTCACTTCGTCCCAGCTTACCCTTCCCCCTCTCTGTGTCCTCAAGTCCATTCTCTACATCTGCGTCTTTATTCCTGTCCTGCCCCTAGGTTCTTCAGAACAATTTTTAAAAAAAATTTTAGATTCCATTTATATGTGTTAGCATACGGTATTTGTTTATCTCTTTCTGACTTACTTCACTCTGTATGACAGTCTCTAGGTCCATCCACCTCACTGCAAATAACTCAATTTTGTTTCTTTTTATGACTGAGTAATATTCCATTGTATATATGTGCCACATCTTCTTTATCCATTCATCTGTCGATGGACACTTAGGTTGCTTCCATGTCCTGTCTATTGTAAATAGTGCCGCAATGAACATTGTGGTACATGACTCTTTTGGAATTATGGTTTTCTCAGGGTATATGCCCAGTAGTGGGATTGCTGGGTCATATGATAGTTTTATTTTTAGTTTTCTTTTTTTTTTTTTTAAAGTTTTCCTTTTTTAAAAAATTTATTTATTTATTTATTTATTTTTGGCTGTGTTGGGTCTTTGTTTCTGTGCGAGGGCTTTCTCTAGTTGCGGCAATTGGGGGCCACTCTTCATCACGGTGCGCGGGCCTCTCACTATCGTGGCCTCTCTTGCTGCGGAGCACAGGCTCCAGACGCGCAGGCTCAGTAGTTGTGGCTCATGGGCCTAGTTGCTCTGCAGCATGTGGGATCTTCCCAGACCAGGGCTCGAACCTGTGTCCCCTGCATTAGCAGGCAGATTCTCAACCACTGTGCCCCCAGGGAAGCCCTATTTTTAGTTTTTTAAGGAACCTCCATACTGTTCTCCATAGTGGCTGTATCAATTTACATTCCCACCAACAGTGCAAGAGGGTTCCCTTTTCTCCACACCCTCTCCAGCATTTATTGTTTGTAGATTTTTTGATGATGGCCATTCTGACTGGTGTGAGGTGATACCTCATTGTAGTTTTGATTTGCATTTCTCTAATGATTAGTGATGTTGAGCATCCTTTCATGTGTTTGTTGGCAATCTGTGTATCTTCTTTGGAGAAATGTTTGTTTAGGTCTTCTGCCCATTTTTGGATTGGGTTGTTTGTTTTTTTGATATTGAGCTGCATGAGCTGCTTGTATAGTTTGGAGATTAATCCTTTGTCGGTTGCTTCGTTTGCAAATATTTTCTCCCATTCTGAGGGCTGTCTTTTCGTCTTGTTTATGGTTTCCTTTGCTTTGCAAAAGCTTTTAAGTTTCATTAGGTCCCATTTGTTTATTTTTTATTTTATTTCCATTACTCTAGGAGATGGGTCAAAAAGGATCTTGCTGTGATTTATGTCATAGAGTGTTCTGCCTATATTTTCCTCTAAGAGTTTGATGGTGTCTGGCTTTACATTTAGGTCTTTAATCCATTTTGAGTGCATTTTTTGTGTATGGTGTTAGGGAGTGTTATAATTTCATTCTTTTACATGTAGCTGTCCAGTTTGTCTCTGCCATTAATTAGCCAGAGACCAAACAAATGTCTGCGGTTTTCTCTTGTGTAATGTCCACTGTTTTCTCATGTGTATTGGATGAGATAATCAATATTCCTTCCACATTCACATTCTTTGCACCTGTGTGAAGGTCCAGTGACTCTCAATAGAACAAACTTGTTGCTTAAACCAAATGTGGTTGTTTAGAATATTATTATAAGCATAGTTTCTCAAAATACCATGCAGTAAACTTAGCTTTTGGTAAGAGGTTCTCAGAGCTTTTCAGTGAAGTTTAATATACAAAATGTGTTGATAAATTTATGCCAAGGTGGTAGCTCAGAAATCTCTATAGCTTCCTGGAAAATGAAATGGCTCGTGTCTGTAGCTGGGATTAGGAAAGCTGGCCCTGCCTAACAACTGAAACTAACATTCTCTTTTACTTTTTAAAAAAAAATTAATTAATTTATTTATTTATTTTTGGCTGCATTGGGTCTTTGTTGTTGTGCACGGGCTTTTCTCTAGTTGCGGTGAGTGGGGGCTACCCTTGGTTGCAGTGCACAGGCTTCTCATTGCGGTGGCTTCTCGTTGCAGAGCACGGGCTCTATGCGCACAGGCTTCTGTAGTTGTGGCACATGGGCTCAGTAGTTGTGGCTCGTGGGCTCTAGAGCACAGGCTCAGTAGCTGTGGCACACGGGTTCAGTTGCTCCACAGCATGTGGGATCGTCCCGGACCAGGGCTCGAACCCATGTCTCCTGCACTGGCAGGCAGATTCTTAATCACTGCGCCACCAGGGAAGTCCCTCTTTTACTTCTTGAAGTTTGCTTCTTTTGATCATCTCAGGATCAAATTGATTTTTTTTCTTTTCCAATGGAACTAGGTGATAAAGTATTACTTCTATAGTGTATTTTTGAAATGTACACTTAGGGAGCTAATAAACAAATGTGAGTAAAAGAAATGCTCATTAAGCATTAATCTCATAACGTCAGTAGTTTTTTAAATGTTTACCTCTGTCCACACACACTTCCCCTCTGATTTCTGTTGTGTTTTAAAGTTCTTTATAGTAGGGTTACGCAAGCTGAACTAACTGATAAGCAGTACTTTGCTGAGAATGGCAGTACTTTGCTGAGAATGTCAATACTTTATTGCTTGATTAGGACCAGTGTTTCCTTTAGTCAGAAAGACAAAGACTGACAAAGCATACTCACTAATATTTACAGAGCATTTTGATGACTGTTAGGGTTGAAAAAAGGCAGGCATTTGATTAGGTCTCCTAAGCCTTGAGAGTAGCAAAAGCTTTCAAGTTAACTTGGGCCATTAATTTCACGGAATTTCTAGAACCGAAAGGACCTTGAATGATAGTGTAATAGAGCTTGATGGTATAATCCAGTTTTCACACATTACAATGCTCACAGATTCTCTACGGCTTAAAATTATTCTATTAGTTCTGGTTGTTACTCGTTCACTCATTGCTCGTTTATTTACTTGTTCATTTATTTATTCATCATTCGATCAATGAGGCTGTGTAGTGTAGTGGGTAACAACATGTGCTCAGGGTAGAATCCTGGTTTCTTCATTATTAACTGTGTGACCTTACTCTCCAAGCTTCAGTGTCCTCATCTTTAAGACGGGGCTAATGAAAGTGCTTATTTCACAAATTCTTTTAAATGATTAAATGAGATAGCATGTGTAAAAATCTTAAAAGAGTACCAGCCACATATAAGTGGCTCAATAAATGTCAGGTACTCTTATAAATACCCCACAAGGTTGTTAGAAAGACTAAATAGATGATGAATATAAAGGTTTCAGCTAATCCCTGACACACAGAATCCTTCAATAAAGGTGAGTAATATTATGAGGACATTATATATATAGGCTCTGGGAACAGAAAGATGGGTAAGAGTCTCTGAGTTTTTTTTTTTAAGGCTTCCTCTATATTCCTTTACATCTTATTTCTTTCTGGGAAGGAAACTAGGTGAGAGCATAACATAGATTCCCTCCAGGTGTAGAAAGCAGCTAGAAAATACTAAGAAAAGAACCAGAAGAGCTCAGCAGAGCCCATTACATTTCTTCCAGATCCACTGTTCAGTAACTTTCCCATAAAAGATAAAGGAATGAACTCATCTTAATTTAGAAGTTTCAGACTAAAGAAAAGAAAATGATAAAGGAGATTGAGTATAGGTGGAAAAATAGTCTTTGACGAGAGATTTTTAAAAATTATTTTTTAGAAAGTGAATACCTAGAGGGGGGTTGACTCGAATCTTATAATAATGAGCAACGTGACTAAGGAGATATAAGAAACACTAAATGCCACTTAAGTACCCAGAACTAGGAAGAGGGAGGTACTTGTTGAAATCTCATGGAGGTAAATTTGAGAAAATTAAGGGGGTGACTTCCACACAAAAATGATAACATACTATAGAATTCATCATTTCAAGAAGTAGTGCGTTTTTAAAAGATTCTGGGGAGATGACAAGAAGGTCATAAGTGGTTTTTAAGAGTAGCTGGATAAAGGGTGATATCAAAGAGGGAGGCCATGTTCTTATGGGATTTCCCATGGGGCCTTTAGCAGCAAAGTCTATGTTGAATGGACTGAAATTCTAATCCAATAAGGCCTTGCTTATGCTCCTGTGATTTTTTTCTCCTGCTGCTGTGTGGGTGGGTCATTGGTTATTCTGCTAAATGTGGGCTTTTATTACAATTTGGAATACTTACAAAGAAGAAAATTCTACAGCATTCTCCATGTTAACAATTCAGTGTGTAGCTCTCTCATTTGTGGACGTTCATGTTTAGGATAAATTTAAGGTTGTCATAATACAGCTGAATCCGTATTTTGCTTTACTCTTAGAGGTTGTTGAATTCAATTGCTCTCTCTAGTTAAATAATAGCTCTTAGTGAGCAAAGAAATCATAAATAATCAGGTTTCTTTAATCTTTTTTGCAGAGATGTTATTCTCCATCCCTTTAATTATCTAGGTGACTGTCAAAATTTTCAGTAGTTCTCACATTGTGGAACATTCCATAGAGGTCTGACCTGTAGGTTTATATGTTCATTAACCCTTGTAAAGAAACACATACTATTTTATCTATTGAATCACTAAGCATTTATCTACAAGCATTTATCTACATTTATCCCTCCAGATATGTATTTTTTTTTAAATGTATAGTAATGTTAAATGTGTGTCATAATTGGATAATGATTTCTTTTGAGTTAATACATTTTGATAGCTGAATACTATGCACTTGGGTGCTGAAACCTTAAGAAGCAGCCTTTTTTTTTTTTTTTAAGGAATTCCTTTATCTTTTTTTATTATTTATTTATTTATTTATTTATTTTTGGCTGTGTTGGGTCTTCGTTTCTGTGCGAGGGCTTTCTCTAGTTGTGGCAAGCGGGGGCCACTCTTCATCGCGGTGCGCGGGCCTCTCAGTGTCGCGGCCTCTCTTGTTGCGGAGCACAGGCTCCAGACGCGCAGGCTCAGTAGTTGTGGCTCATGGGCCTAGTTGCTCCACGGCATGTGGGATCCTCCCAGACCAGGGCTCGAACCCGTGTCCCCTGCATTGGCAGGCAGATTCTCAACCACTGCGCCACCAGGGAAGCCCCAGATATGTATCTTTTTACACATCTCTTTATATCTTGAACCAATGCATTACTTAAAACTTCTCTTTATTTACCTCTAGTGCCCCCATTAATTTACCGTTATCACTGCAATTCTATTTTTAAAATTTAAGTATAGTTGCTTTACAATATCATGTTAGCTTCAGGTGTACAACATAGAGTGATTCAATATTTTAATAGATTACACACCATACAAGTTATTATAAAATATTGATTATACTCTCTGTGATGTACATTACATCCCTATAATTTACTTATTTTATAGCTGGTAGTTTGTACCTCTTAATCCCCTTCACCTATTTTTCCCCTCCCCCAACCCCTCTGCCTTCTGGTAACTACTAGTTTCTTCCTTGTATTTGTGAATCTGTTTCTGTTTTGTTATATTTGGGTTTTTTTTTTTTTAAGATTCCATGTATAAGAGAAAACACACAGTATTTGTCTTTTAAATAAATAAATCTGTCTGATTTATTTCACTAGGCATAATAACCTCTAGCAAACATGTTGTTTTAAATGGCAAGATTTCATTCTTTTTCTTATGGCTAAGTAATATTCCATTGTGTGTGTGTATGTCACATATTTTTTTTATCTATTCATCCTTTAATGGACACTTAGGTTACTTCCATATCTTGGTAATTGTAAATAATGCTGCTATGAATGTCGGGGTGCATATATCTTTTCGAATTATTGTTTTCGTTTTCTTCGGATAAATAGAAGTGGAAATGCTGGATCATAGGGTAGTTCTATTTTTAATTTTTTGAGGAATCTCCATACTGTTTTCCACAGTGGCTGCACCAGTTTACATTCCTGCTAACAATGTTCTAGGGTTCCCTTTTGCTGCATCCTTGCCAGCACTTGTTATTTCTTATCTTTTTGATGGCAGCCATTCTGACAGGTGTGAGGTGATCTCTTGTTGTGGTTTTGATTTGCATGTCCCTGATGATTGGCGGTGTCAAGCATCTTTTCATCTGCCATTGCACCTCATTTTACTTTTTTCTGTGTGTATGTTGGTATTCACTTCCATTTAGCCATTTCATTATACTTTCTCACTACCACGTTCTCTTTGATTAGTTTTGGATTTCTCCCTGAGATAGAAGAGAAAGAAGCATGTTTGAGAAGAGAAAGAAGCAAGTTTGCTTTCCCTCTACCCTTCAGTATGACCTCAGTAAGGTTTTCTAATTTTTTGTAGCCATGTTTGTGTGGTCACCAACTGGCAGGATCTCTAGGGCTTATTCTAGAAATGTTTTTTTCTGAGTGGATTTTCTGCTGTGGCTCTTTTCCATTCTTTGCCTGAACTGTTTACCATCTAAGGAAACTGCTGCTGAATACTATTCATTCAAAACCTTCACAGATTTTATTCTAGTAACTTTTATGGGGGGTAGGGTTACCAGGTATTTTAAGTTTCCTTATAATCTAGCATGGTTGAAGTAATAAAAAAGATGACAAAATAGGCTGTCCGTGTAGACTTCACTTTGTGTAATCTGTGTCAAAAGAAAAAAGATGAAAAACAGCTCTTATTTATTTTCCACAGCATTTCTAATCAATTCTATGTTTCAATTTGTCAGCCTTTTACTGGGTCCTAAATGGAATGTCTCAGGCAGGGCAAACACTTTTGCAACGTTATTTGCTGAGATCCTGCTCAGAGGCAGATGTTTAGTGTTTCCAGGAAGATTTTTATACATGTAGAATAAGCAAACACCAATGTGGGTGATGTGCAGGACCAAAATGCTGCCCACCTTTGTTTCCGGCATGAGCCCGCTATTGCTTGAAATTCTCAAAAGTACAGTTACTGGCAAAATATTTCCTCATGGCGTTGATTCAAGTTCAGATAACAATTAACATAAAGTAACATTAGGCTGGTTTAAAATAAAGTCTGGCTACCAACTGTTGGTGCAGTTTCACAACTTTCTTTGAAAAATGCCTCTCTTCATTTTTTATTCTTTCATTCATTCAATAAATACTTACTGCATGCCTGACATGTGCGATGGCTCTGTAATTCCAGCCCAAATTGAAAAAAGATAAAATTTATATCACCACTCTAAACAGACAGTGAGAGTCAGTCTGCTGGCAGGGAATGGAAGAATTTCCATTATTTGGAAGGACAATAAAATTGCATGCAGACAAACACTTAATGGTCTGCACCTGCTACAACCTCTAAATTAAAACAGCCCTGTCAACCTGAAATAATTTTGGAAGTTATTTATTTTTCACTCCATGTTCGCCCTTGAGTCAGGCCTAAGCAATCCTCAAGTTGAGCAGCTGCCCATCATCAGTATGGTACTTACTGAGTCAGTGCAGCTCAGGGGGGCTGGATGTTGAATCCTATGAGGTGAAGGTCCTCCCTGTAGGGGGCTGTAGATAGTGTCAGAGAACAAAAGAATCTCTGTGATGTTACTCGCTGGAGATTATGATTTTGAATGCACTCCAGTTGGATCAATGAATCAGAGGGCCCCGTAGTGGGCTGGAGGGGCTTTCTCTGTGTAAGGAGGCTCTGGGTGAATGCCCAGTGGGTACTGGAGGCTGCCCTGGGAGCCTAGATGTATGTTCTGTTTGACTTTGTACTTCTAAACATGTCAGCTTGCTTTTAATTATTTAATCATAGTAAACACAGTTGTTTTATAATCTGAATCTGATAATTCCATTTATCAGATGTCTCTGTTTCTATTTGTGTTTTTTATGTTCATTCTTATGTGGTATCTTGCTTCTTTTTTTTTTTAACATGGTTACTTTTTTTAATTGAATGAAAGATTCTTTAAATTCTATAGTACTTTACAATTTTCAAAAGTTTTACACATGTGATTTCATATAATCCCATAATAATCCTTTTCCACTACCCCTATATTGCCTCCCCTCCCCTCTCCCCACTGTACCTGTGAGTCTGCTTCTTTTCTGTTATATTCACTAGTTTCACAAGCTTAACTTTTGTAAACCACTGATTTTAGTGTTTACAGCAAAACTTGGGCTAAGCTGTTTTACCCCCTCCATAGTGAGAGTTACACAAAGATTTTTCTTTAAGAATTTTCACATTTCATTATTTTACAATATTGTGAATGGTATTTAAGTTAACAAGGTTTATTTATTTATTTACTTTTGAATTTTATTTTATTTACTTTTTTATACAGCAGGTTCTTATTAGTCATCCATTTTATACACATCAGTGTATACAGGTCAATCCCAATCACCCAATTCCTCACACCACCACCCCCTGCCGCTTTCCCCCCTTGGTGTCCATACGTTGGTTCTCTACATCTGTGTCTCAATTTCTGCCCTGCAAACCCGTTCATCTGTACCATTTTTCTAGGTTCCACATATATGCATTAATATACAATATTTGTTTTTCTCTTTCTGACTTACTTCACTCTCTATGACAGACTCTAGATTCATCCATGTCTCTACAAATGACCCAATTTTGTTCCTTTTTATGGCTGAGTAATATTCCATTGTATATATGTACCACTTCTTCTTTATCCATTTGTCTGTCGATGGGCATTTAGGTTGCTTCCATGACCTGGCTATTGTAAATAGTGCTGCAATGAACATTCAGGTGCATGTGTCTTTTTGAATTATGGTTTTCTCTGGGTATATGCCCAGTAGTGGGATTGCTGGGTCGTATGGTAGTTCTATTTTTAGTTTTTTAAGGAACCTCCATACTGTTCTCCATAGTGGCTGTATCATTTTACATTCCCACCAACAGTGCAAGAGGGTTCCCTTTTCTCCATACCTTCTCAAGCTTTTGCTGTTTGTAGATTTTCTGATGATGCCCATTCTAACTGGTGTGAGGTGATAGCTCATTGTAGTTTTGATTTGCATTTCTCTAATAATTAATGATGTTGAGCAGCTTTTCATGTGCTTCTTGCCCATCTGTATGTCTTCTTTGGAGAAATGTCTATGTAGGTCTCCTGCCCATTTTTGAATTGGGTTGTTTCTTTCTTTAATATTGAGCTGCATGAGCTGTTTATATATTTTGGAGATTAATCCTTTGTCCATTGATTCATTTGCAATATCTTCTCCCATTCTGAGGGTTGTATTTTCGTCTTGTTTGTAGTTTCCTTTGCTTTGCAAAAGCTTTTAAGTTTCATTAGGTCCCATTTATTTTTGTTTTTATTTCCATTACTCTAGGAGGTGGATCAAAAAAGATCTTGCTGTGATTTATGTCAAAGAGTGTTCTTCCTATGTTTTCCTCGAAGAGTTTTATAGTGTCCGGTCTTACATTTAGGTCTTCAATCCATTTTGAGTTTATTTTTGTATATGGTGTTAGGGAGTGTTCTAATTTCATTCTTTTACATGTAGCTCTCCAGTTTTCCCAGCACCACTTATTGAAGAGACAGTCTTTTCTCCATTGTATATCCTTGCCTCCTTTGTCATAGATTAGTTGACCGCAGGTGTGTGGGTTTATCTCTGGGCTTTCTATACTGTTCCATTGATCTATGTTTCTGTTTTTGTGCCAGTACCATATTGTCTTGATTACTGTAGCTTTGTAGTATAGTCTGAAATCTGGGAGTTTGATTCCTCCAGCTCCACTTTTTTCCCTCAAGACTGCTTTGCCTATTCGGGGTCTTTTGTGTCTCCATACAAATTTTAAGATTTTTGTTCTAGTTCTGTAAAAAATGCCATTGGTAATTTGATAGGGATTGCATTGAATCTGTAGATTGCTTTGGGTAGTATAGTCATTTTCACAATATTGATTCTTCCAATCCAAGAACATGGTATATTTCTCCATCTGTTTGTGTGATCTTTAATTTCTCTCAGTGTCTTATAGTTTTCTGCATATAGGTCTTTTGTCTCCCTAGGTAGGTTTATTCCTAGGTATTTTATTCTTTTTGTTGCAATAGTAAATGGGAGTGTTTCCATAATTTCTCTTTCAGATTTTTCATCATTAGTGTATAGGAATGCAAGAGATTTCTATGCATTAATTTTGTATCCTGCAACTTTACCAATTTCATTCATTAGCTCTAGTAGCTTTCTGGTGGCATCTTTAGGGTTCTCTATATATAGTATCATGTCATCTGCAAACAGTGACAGTTTTACTTCTTCTTTTCCAATTTGTATTCCTTTTATTTCTCTTTCTTCTCTGATTGCCGTGGCTAGGACTTCCAAAACTATGTTGAATAAGAGTGGTGAGAGTGGACATCCTTGTCTCGTTCCTGATCTTAGAGGAAATGCTTTCAGTTTTTCACCATTGAGAATGATGTTTGCTGTGGGTTTGTCATATATGGCCTTTATTATGTTGAGGTAGGTTCCCTCTATGCCCACTTTCTGGAGAGTTTTTATCATAAATGGGTGTTGAATTTTGTCAAAAGCTTTTTCTGCTTCTATTGAGATTATCATATGGTTTTTATTCTTCAATTTGTTAATATGGTGTATAACACTGATTGATTTGCGTATATTGAAGAATGCTTGCATCCCTGGGGTAAATCCCACTTGATCATGGTGTATGATCCTTTTAATGTGCTGTTGGATTCTGTTTGCTAGTATTTTGTTGAAGATTTTTGCATCTATATTCATTAGTGATATTGGTCTGTAATTTTCTTTTTTTGTAGTACCTTTGTCTGGTTTTGGTATCAGGGTGATGGTGGCCTCATAGAATGAGTTTGGGAGTGTTCCTTCCTCTGCAATTTTTTGGAAGAGTTTGAAGAGGATGGGTGTTAGCTCTTCTCTAAATGTTTGATAGAATTCACCTGTGAAGTCATCTGGTCCTGGACTTTTGTTTGTTGGAAGATTTGTACTCACAGTTTCAATTTCATTACTTGTGATTGGTCTGTCCATATTTTCTATTTCATCCTGGTTCAGTCTTAGAAGGTTATACCTTTGTAAGAATTTGTCCATTTCTTCCAGGTTGTCCATTTTATTGGCATAGAGTTGCTTGTAGTAGTCTCTTAGGATGCTTTTATTTCTGCAGTGTCTGTTGTAACTTCTGTTTTTTCATTTCTAATTTTATTGATTTGAGTCCTCTCCCTCTTTTTCTTGATGAGTCTGGCTAATGGTTTATCAATTTTGTTTATCTTCTCAAAGAACGAGCTTTTAGTTTTATTGATCTTTGCTAGTGTTTTCTTTGTTTCTATTTCATTTATTTCTGCTCTGATCTTTATGATTTCTTTCCTTCTGCTAACTTTGGGTTTTGTTTGTTCTTCTTTCTCTAGTTCCTTTAGGTGTAAGGTTAGATTGCGTATTTGAGATTTTTCTTGTTTCTCGAAGTAGGCTTCTATTGCTATAAACTTCCCTCTTAGAACTGCTTTTGCTGCATCCCATAGGTTTTGGATTGTCCTGTTTTCATCGTCATTTGTCTCTAGGTATTTTTTGATTTCCTCTTTGATTTCTTCAGTGATCTCTTGGTCATTTAGTAACGTATTGTTTATCCTCCATTTGTTTGTGTTTTTTACGTTTTTTTCCCTGTAATTGATTTCTAATCTCATAGCGTTGTAGTCAGAAAAGATGCTTGATAGGATTTCAGTTTTCTTAAATTTACTGAGGCTTGATTTGTGACCCAAGATGTGATCTATCCTGGAGAATGTTCTGTGCGCACTTGAGAAGAAAGTGCAATCTGCTGTTTTGGGATGGAATATCCTATAAATATCACTTAATCTATCTGGTCTATTGTGTCATTTAAAGCTTCTGTTTCCTTATTAATTTTCTGTCTGGATGATCTGTCCATTGGTGTAAGTGAGGTGTTAAAGTCCCCCACTATTATTGTGTTACTGTCGATTTCCTCTTTTATAGCTGTTAGCAGTTGCCTTATGTACTGCGGTGCTCCTATGTTGGGTGCATATATATTTATAATTGTTATATCTTCTTCTTGGATTGATCCCTTGATCATTATGTAGTGTCCTTCCTTGTCTCTTGTAACATTACTTATTTTAAAGTCTATTTTATCTGACATGAGTATTGCTACTCCAGCTTTCTTTTGATTTCCATTTTCATGGAATATCTTTTTCCATCCGCTCACTTTCAGTCTGTATGTGTCCCTAGGTCTGAAGTGGGTCTCTTGTAGACAGCATACAGATGGGTCTTGTTTTTGTATCCATTCAGTTTGCCTGTGTCTTTTGGTTGGAGCATTTAATCCATTCACGTTTAAGGTAATTATCGATATGTATGTTCCTATGACCATTTTCTTAATTGTTTTGGGTTTGTTTTTGTAGGTCCTTTTCTTCTCTTGTGTTTCCCACTTAGAGAAGTTCCTTTAGCATTTGTTGTAGAGCTGGTTTGGTGGTGCTGAATTCTCTTAGCTTTTGCTTGTCTGTAAAACTGTTGATTCCTCCATCGAATCTGAATGAGATCCTTGCTGGGTAGAGTAATCTTGGTTGTAGGTTCTTCCCTATCATCACTTTAAATGTGTCATGCCACTCCCTTCTGGCCTGGAGAGTTTCTGCTGAGAAATCAGCTGTTAACCTTATGGGAGTTCCCTTGTATGTTGTTTGTCGTTTTTCCCTTGCTGCTTTCAATAATTTTTCTTTGTGTTTAACTTTTTCCAATTTGATTACTATGTGTCTCAGTGTGTTTCTCCTTAGGTTTATCCTGTATGGGCCTCTCTGCGCTTCCTGGACTTGAGTGGCTATTTCCTTTCCCATGTTAGGGAAGTTTTCGACTATAATCTGTTCAAATATTTTCTCGGGTCCTTTCTCTCTCTTTTCTCCTTCTGGGACCCCTATAATGCGAATGTTGTTGCGTTTAATGTTGTCCCAGAAGTCTCTTAGTCTGTCTTCATTTTTTTTTCTTTATTCTGTTCTGCAGCAGTGAATTCCACCATCCTGTCTTCCAGGTCACTTATCTGTTCTTCTGCCTCAGTTATTCTGCTATTGATTCCTTCTAGTGTATTTTTCATTTCCGTTATTGTATTGTTCATCTCTGTTTGTTCTTTAATTCTTCTAGGTCTTTGTTAAACATTTCTTGCATCTTCTTGATCTTTACCTCCATTCTTTTTCTGAGGTCCTGGATCATCTTTGCTATCATTATTCTGAATCCTTTTTCTGTATGGTTGCCTATCTCAACTTCATTTAGTTGTTTTTCTGGGGTTTTATCTTGTCTCTTCATCTGGTACATAGCCGTTTGCCTTTTCATCTTGTCTGTCTTTCTGTGGATGTGGTTTTTGTTCCACAGGCTGCAGGATTGTAGTTATTCTTGCTTCTGCTGTCTGCCCTCTGGTTGATGAGGCTATCTCGTTTTTTTGTTTTTTTTTTTAATAAATCATTCACCAATAGGGTAGAACACTAAACTTTCATTAAAAATTATGGTTTTTTTTCTCTTTTAATTTAATTTATTTTTTTATACAGCAGGTTCTTATTAGTTATCTATTTTATACATATTAGTGCATATATGTCAATTCCAATTGAAAATTATGTTTTAAGAATATTTCCATTTATTTATATTTATGGAGGCAATGTTCATGATGTTGTTAATGGAAAAAAAACCCCAAATAATATGTACTGTATGATTTTTACACTGGTAAAAAGAAAATGAATAAAATGTACATTTCCTTTTTATAGTTTTCTACATTTCCAAGTGTTGTACAGGAGTCATGCATCACTTTTATATTCAGAAATAAAATGTTATTTAAATATTACTTTCTAACACCATCCCTATTTTTTCTAGGCAAAAGTTAATATTCTTTTGTTTCTGAATATCTACTGTTTAGTGATATTATATTTTTAAATGTAAATCTCTTACCTTAAACAATAGAAAGCATACCTATCTCATAATGTTATTGGGAGAATCAAAAGAGATAATTCATGTAAAGCAATTAGTACAGTGTCTTGCATATAGTAAACACTCAGTAAGTGCTGTTTTATGATCCTGTTTTGTGTCTTGAAAATTTTTGAAATGGATATGCTTTTGGGGGGGGGGAAAGTTGAGTGGCACAATGACTTTTGGGGTAATCACTTATTTCCATTGCCGTTAGAAGGTTGTCATCTCTTGCCTGTGAGTCACCATCTTCTCATATGGGAGACTAAGGCTGTGCCCATGAGATCTGAAGAATGTAAGGGGCTGATTTTTAAAAAGGGTGTATATCTTCCTTGGAGTGCCGTAAGAGTTTCAGAGCCCAGATTCTTGCATACACACCTGCATTCCCTGTGCCCAACATGCTCCATTGGAAGGTGCTGCTCATGCAAAAGAGATGACAAATATACAATTCATGGGAGATTAATCAAAGCCAATTTATTTTTGTCAATTTCCTCTTAAAATTTTATTCAGAGATGGTAGCTTTTTTTCCTGCCCCTGGATTACTTTTCCCCCCACTCATAAATAATGGATATTTTAAGTATAAAAATACATATCCAATTCAGAGACTTGCAGTGCTGAGTTCAGGACATTAACCCACCCTTGATTTTTCACTCAGAGAAATGGCTTCTCCATGCCCTCTCCCAGTTCATGCTGAAGGCCTGATTTGGCAGATGGCCCATCTTTGGGGAAGTGGCTGTGTTGGTCTCCTCTTACCTCTGCGTATGCTCACTGGTTACCTTTTAGACACTGCCAGGATGGGGGAGGAGGAGGAAAGAAGAGGTCAAGGGAAAGCATAGAAAAGTTCCTACTATGTTGGCATCTGGTGTCCTCTCTGGTTTTTCTTTATTTGTTCAGCATTGAGAAAATATTATTTAATCTGAGAAGCTGGGTTTTTTTGTATAAGATTAAAATTTTATTTTTTTACTTTTAAACAATTTTTAAAGTTTACTTTTCATTTACAGTTATTACAAAATATTGGCTATGTTCCCCATGTTGTACAGCACATCCTTGAGCCTGTCTTACACCCAACAGTTTGTATCTCCCATCGGCACCCCCCCCCACTGGTAACCACTAATTTGTTCTCTGTATCTGTGAGTCTGCTTCTTTTATGTTATATTCACTAGTTTGTTTTATTTTTTAGATTCCACATATAAGTGATATCATACAGTATTTGTCTTTCTCTGTCTGACTTATCTCACTTAGCATAATACCCTCCAAGTCCATCCATGTTGCTGTAAATGGCAGAATTTTATTCTTTTTTATGGCTGAGTAGTATTCCATTGTGTGTGTGTGTGTGTGTGTGTGTGTGTGTGTGTGTGTGTGTGTGTGTGTTTACATATATATATATACCACAGCTTCTTTATCCATTCATCTATTGAACATAATAACTTGGACGAGACCATTGATTAGGCCAGCCACTTCTCCCTACCCTCTGCTTCTTTGTGGTCCACCCCACACACAGGCTCTTGATGGTAGAATCCCTCACCTTTCCAGGTGTCCTCTTGGGCCAGGCTCACTCTCCGTATGGCCCACGTTTGGTCCATGGGAAAGATGCATATGCTACCGACTTCAACATGGGTGGCGGTGTGGTAATTTAACAAGAACCCAGATAAGCCTGGATTTGCATCTTAGCTCTTCCACTGACCAGCTGTAACACTGGGCAAGTAAATCAACCTCATATTTCTTATTTAAAATTGGGATACCAGTAGTACCTGTCTTATGGCTGTTGTGAGGATTAAGTGAGATAACGCATGTAAAGAACTTAGCACAGTGTCTGGCATGTGGCATGGTAATAGGCCAGTTAGTAAATGTCATCAAAATATGATCATGCCCATGTGGCTTTGTGACTTTAAAGCTGTTTCAGGTAGTATCTCTCTGCCTCTAAAAGCCACCCTCTCCTCACCCTCTCTTCTGGCCCTGTCACGACTATACAGAGTGAAATGCTCCATCCAGTTTTCAGCCGAAGGTAACACCTGGGAGTTGATTCAGGCAGAGTCTGAAGAATGCTTTATTATCTCAAGACCATAATCTCTACGGGAACACAAATTCCTGTATGAGTCTGCCCCCCCGGCTCTAATCTGTGTAATTTCCTTCTCAGCCTTGATGCTAAAATGACCTTGGATAACTTTTCCACTCTGCTTTTTTGCATTCTGTCCCGCTGTCTACTACAATGCCACATTGATTTGACTAAGATGACAGCTTTGTCATTTGGAGAAAAAATTTTACATGTTTCGATAATGCTCTTTGTAAAGCACAAAGCAATTTTGTCATTAAATCCTGAATGCTTTCTTTAGTTCCATTTCAAGATGGCTTTCCCAGAGCCAGATGAAAGTCTTCAAAATGACTTCTGACAATGATCAAATGACAATGGCATTCCTGCCACCATGTTATGTTGTTGCTAATCTGTGAGAAAAGGGTGACAGCCATTGAAGAGAGAATGTAGCCAGTTTGACTAGAGAACTGCTCGTTTTGTAAGGTTATTAAAATCCCCCAAATTACCATTTTGAATTCTTTCTTTTAAGATTGCACTACCTGAGTTCTTTAACACATAATTTGGGGGCAGAGATTATATTAGTTTTTCATTTCCAAATAATCAAGGCTCAACATCTGTTGACACTAAATTGGACCACCCTATATTTGGTTCAGTGGTATGGCAGAGTAGCTCATTTTTATATTAAAAATGTATGTGATAGTTAATAGATGTGATGGTTTGTCTTTTTCTTAAACATCAGATAAAATGCCTTTAAACTACTGTTCCCCTTTAACTTTAGCTGATAGAAATGTGCATTTAAATTTTCACTTGAGTATTTAAAAGATACATTTAAGATCAATACCCATGTAATAGACCAAGCTATTTGAAATTTTTCTTTTCAAGTGTTTTATTCATTATTTCATTGATGCTATAGAGAAAGAACCTGGGCATCTGAGCGCACTGCACTTGTCTGGTGTCTGGATCAGTGTAATCTAATAATGAAAAGCTAGGCTATGATGGCACCACCACCTTCACAGGATTTCATAGAGGAAGGTAAATAGGATTTATGAAATACTACCATCTTACATATGTGACTCTTTTATAAATGTGACATTTATTCATCTTAAAAAATGCTTTCCTCCATCTTCTGTTAAGAGTGTAGAAATGATGCTCAGAAGTTCCTAATGTTTGGAATCTTGTTTTATCTAGTGAGAAACTCTAAGATTTTACCCATATAACCGTGTCTCTCATGCAAGAGGGTTTCTGCAAACAAAGAGAGGAAAACAAAGGATTGCAAAATTGAATGGGAGGTAACAAAATGCTTAGCAACTTTCCTTTCAAGACAGTAATACTTAGAATGATTAAATTTCTTTTTCTGATTTTGTTCCACAGCACATCTACCATGGTGTGCCTAGGTGTGGTTTTTGTTACATTTACCCTGCTTGAGTTTTATGACACACACTTCTTGAATCTGTGGCTTGAAGTTTTTCCTCATTTTTGAAAAATTCTTGGCTAGTGTCTCCTCAGATGTTGCTTCTGCTCCCTTATTGGTATCGATGCCTCCTGGGACTCCAGTTACATTCGCACATCACCTTTTTATTGTGCCCCTTAGTGACCTTACTCTTTTTTTCTACAATTTGCAATCCGTTTTCTCTGTGTGCTTTAATCTGTATATCCGGTTCACTAACCTTTTCTTCAGCTGTATCCAAGTTGATGGAAAGGATGCTTTTTCTGCACATTTGTTTGTTGAGCAAATAGAGGGGAACCACCACATGGCAAGCACTATTTTATGCATTGGGGGTGCATTAGTGAACAAAACAGAAAAAAATTCTACCCTTATGAAACTTATATTCTTGTGGAGGGAGACAGACTATAAACAAAAATATAATAAGTAGGACTTCCCTAGTGGTGCAGTGGTTAAGAATCCGCCTGCCCATGCAGGGGACACAGGTTTGAGCCCTGGTCCGGGAAGATCCCACATGCCACGGAGCAACTAAGCCCGTGCGCCGCAACTACTGGAGCCCGCGCCTAGAGCCCGTGCTCCCCAACAAGAGAAGCCACCGCAATGAGAAGCCTGCGCACCACAACGAAGAGTAGCCCCCGCTCACGGCAACTAGAGAAAGCCCGCACAGCAACAAAGACCCAATGCAGCCAAAAATAAATAAATAAATTTATAAAATATAAATATATATATATAAAATAAGTATAGTATGTAGTATTGTAGAAGGTGTTAAGTACTATGGGAAAAAATACAGCAGAGTAACTGTAGCAGGTTAGGTCTCATTAAGAAAGTGACCCTTGAGTAAAGGCTTTATGGAGGTGTGAAAGAGTGAGTGACAGGGGGACAGCCAGTTCAAAGACTCTGTGTTTTAACTGGATCAATCTGGCTGCTATTGAGAATATATTATAAGAAGCAAGACTGGGAAAAAGAAACTAATTAGAGGATATTGAAACAATCCTGGCTCTGACTAGGGTGGGAGCAGAGGAGGTGGTGAGAAGGGATTGAATTCTGGAAATTTTTTGATTGTAGGATTGACCGATGTGCCAATGGACTGGTTGTATAATATGGGAAAAAAAGAGATGTCAGGGTTGACTCCAAGTTTTGCTGCCAGTAGCTGAGATGGGGACGAGGTGTGAAGTGAGGTCAGAAGTTCAGTTTGGGGCACATTCAAGTGCTGATGCAATTAGGAAAACCACCACACTCTCAACCGCTTTAGGCAGTTTCATTTACTCATTGATCTTATCATTTTTTCACATGTTGTTATTATCTGTTTCTCCTATTAAAATATGAACTCCAAGAAAGCAGGCATCTTTTCCAACTTATGTCCCATTGGATCCTAGAATATTGCTTGACAAAAAGCATATGCTCTATAGATGTTTGTTAAATGAATTAATGAATAGTTTTCCAAATTTGCAAAGTGCATAGATTGATATCTGTAATGCCTAGTTCTTCAGGGTAGTTGTGAGGGTTAGATATTATGTAAGAACACATAGATTTTCAAGCATAACATAGACAGAAGTGCCTCTATGTATTTGTGACTTTTTGAATTAATACTGACATCTATATGACTCAGGAAGCAGACTAGCATAGTGATTAAAAGCCCAGGCTTTGGAGTCAGTGAGACTTTGGTTTGAATCTCAGTGGAGCTATTTTCTAGCTGAATGACTTTGGGAAAATTACTTAATTTCTCTGTGCCTCCGTTTCTTCTGAAACTTGAGAACAATAATATTATCCTTACAGGTATGTTGTGACTATTCAATAAAATTATGCTCATAAAGGGTGTGGATGACATAGTAAGTGCTCCAAAATCAGAGTTATTATTATTATTCCGTCTCCTGGTTGATATGTCTGACTGTGAATATTCGTAATGTTTTCAAATGCCCCTATTATATCTTCTCCCTTTTTATGTCTTCCGTGCAGACCTCATGCCTTCCTCATTGCATTTTAATTTTTCCATTTAATAGGCCTTCCCTTTGATCAGCCTTTTCCTTCCAAAATTAACTCCATACTGCACATTTTTGAATGATGATTTTTTTCCCCAGGGACTAAGGATTAATGAAAAAGATAGGGGAAAATGTAACCAGATATATTAGGCAATAAAAGTGAGCAAAAATCAATTACCTGACTTTAAACTCAGGTTTAGGGGCTTTTCATCCCAAAACCAGTCAGCATGCTGGGGTTTTTATCTTCAGGAAAAAGAAGTCCTGAAGGTGAAGTTCTGTCCTCTTGCTTTACACAATTACAGATGGGAAAATCAGTAAGGTGCTACAATAACACAGAAGGAATGAATGCAACGTGAATATTCTCAATGTGATTGTATAACTTGTGACCCTTCCCAAACTCGTTCTCAGAAGCCTGCCTCGTTAACTTTGTCTTCCAAAGCTGTAATGAGTTAGTGAGCTGAGGGGAGAGAGGAAGGAGGAGGGGTCGGGAAGTGAAGGTTGATACACCATCCAGAGTGAACCGTCCTCTGAGCGGGGCTCCTCCCCATTGGGAGCCTGCCTGGAAATGCATGTTAGATCTTTTTCTGGAGGGTAAGCTATAAACCAGCAGTTACAGCTGCATTAAATGACTAACAACTACCTCCAATGACACTCTGTCCTTTCACGGGAAGTTTTTTTTTTTTTTTTTTTTTGCTTTAAAGTTCGGGGTAGTAAAATCATACACAACGTGTTGTATAAATGAAGTAGTAAAACTAACTTCAGCATACAACAGTTCGGTGGAAAGTGATGACTATCACACATGCTATTTGGTGTCTTTTAAGAAAGTTTCTGTCAAAGAGCTTTAGAAGTTAAACAAAAAGGTGTTCTGTCCCCATAAATGGTGTTCTGGGGAACTCCCTAGTGGGATTCTAAACATTTCTCAGGTGCCAAAAAAGACAGACTCTGGGGGCTGGGATGGCACACTCAGGGGGTGATGACACTCCTAGTTGAGGCTGGCTCTGTGGCTCGTGTGTCTGCCTGTCTATCATGTCCTGGATGGTAATGAAGTTGTCTGGACACAATGAGGTCAGCTAAGGTGTGGGTTTTTTTTTTTTTTTTTCTGTTTTTTTAAAAAATAGCACTGCAAAGTGGTATAACAGATGGCGTTATACCAAAGGACAAAGTTTCTACCCTGAGGCACCAATGCCCTGGGAGGGGAGCACAGGGAACAGAACAAACACAACTTGCCCTGTGCTCGTTAAAGTTAAAACTCTTGACGGGGAATATAGAGATACAGGGTGATACAAGGAGAGAATTTTACCTTCAACTCTGAATTTCTTTTTTTCTTTTTAACATCTTTATTGGAGTATAATTGCTTTACAATGGTGTGTTAGTTTCTGCTTTATAACAAAGTGAATCAGTTATACATATACATATGTTCCCATATCTCTTCCCTCTTGTGTCTCCCTCCCTCCCACCCTCCCTATCCCACCCCTCTAGGTGGTCACAAAGCACCGAGCTGATCTCCCTGTGCTATGCGGCTGCTTCCCACTAGTTATCTATTTTACATTTGGTAGTGTATATATGTCCATGCCACTCTCTCACCCTGTCACACCTCACCCCTCCCCCTCCCCATATCTTCAAGTCCATTCTCTAGTAGGTCTGTGTCTTTATTCCCATCTTGCCACTAGGTTCTTCATGACCTTTTTTTTTCCCTTAGATTCCATATATATGTGTTAGCATACTGTATTTGTTTTTCTCTTTCTGACTTACTTCACTCTGTATGACAGACTCTAACTCCATCCACCTCACTACAAATACCTCCATTTCGTTTCTTTTTATGGCTGAGTAATATTCCATTGTATATATGTGCCACATCTTTATCCATTCATCCGATGATGGACACTTAGGTTGCTTCCATGTCCTGGCTACTGTAAATAGAGCTGCAATGAACATTTTGGTACATGAATTTCTTGACTTGTCTTGGGATAGGTACTCAGTGTTACCTGCATAAAATAGATAAAAGAATATCTCCTCTGTTGGCTATATTATTGGGCACTGTAATGTAAGACCTCCTCTGCCCACCCCACCCCCCCCCCCCACCTTTTCCTTCCTTCCTCTGACCCCAGCCTACCCATTTTACTAAAACAAAGGCAAATCATATATAGGTCCACTGATTTGGACACAGAGGTAGCTGGCAGTCTGGCATTTCTGCTGTTTACTTAGGACCATGATGACTGATTTTGGGGGGTTTCTGAGCTCATGTTGTTTGGCTGGAAGAGAAAACGGTCATTATGTTGACTCCTACTAAAGACCTGATTGTGGTCCACTTGGGATCAAGGACCCATGGGTGTGCTTAGTGTTCTGTGAACTCCCCGGAATCGCACACAATATTTCAATGAATGGGCACATGTTCAAATTTTTTCTGGAGAGTTTTCAGCTTTCAGCATATTTTCGAATGTGTCTCTAAACCTATAAGTATGAATGACTCTGGCTTGCATACCTCTACACACCTCTTTCTGCCTATTCAAATCCTACCCATTTCCAAAATGAAATCTCATTGATCACAAAACTTCCTTAACTATTCCTGCTGACAATGAATACTCCCATCTCAGAAGTTCAGTGGAAAAAAATCACAGCTGCATTAAGTGCCCCCAAAGAGAGTTACCTGAGGGGTTAGGGACATGAGAGGGCGATGCGATGTGTTTGAGGGGTCAGGAGAGGTTCCCTGGGGAAGTGATGCTGGAGCTAAGGTCTGGAGAAAGGGGAGCAGGGGACGAGGCAAAGAAGGAGGGTGTGAAGAGTAGAGGATTTATGCCTATTTTAAATTGATGAGTGAAGTTGATTTGGTTATGGTTGTTTGAAGAAGTTCTCAGGTGTTTTTCATGATAATGCTCATTTCACTTGGGCATATAAAAACTAGGGCAAGAGACTATGGCTACAGCAAGAGAATCATGCCTAGAATTGACTGTGTGGATTCTGCTAACTCAGGGTAACATCTCTGAAACTGGGACTATTTGGAGACTATGTCTTCTTGTTAAGTCTGTAGTTTCTTTTAGGTACATGTCCAGGCCCCAGTCCTGAGATTCTGAATTATTTCAATGGATGGGGCCCAGGCATTGGTACTTTCAAAAAGCTCCTCAAGTGACTTTAATGAGAAGCCAATGTTGAGAACTCCTATTTTATAGGGTCAGTTGTGGCTATGGCAGATCCTCAGAGCATTTTAGAACCTTCTCTGCTTTTTCCTTGTATCTGTGTTCAGCATTTAGACATTTTTAGTGGGCGTGGCTTATTGACTCAAGATGGAAACGGTCACGCAGGAGAGGAGTCAAGGTTCTCTTTGGAACTCTCTCCTCCCTCTTTGTTGAGCCTGGTCAACTGATTCTTCCCAGGGAGAGACTGCCAAGCAACTTCCTGCTCATCTCCACAGCAGCCTAGCTCGATCCTGGGATCAAACACTCCTGTGTGTTGTTCCTTCCGATATTTCAGTGATTTGATTATGGGGGTAATTAAGGGATTTCCCCCCCCCTTGCCTTTCTATTTAGTATATCTTAATATCATAATGCAAATCATTTTAATTGCACATTTCCGTTCTAGCATGACCCTGATTGGTTGGAAGGCTGAGGCACAGTTCTTCCTTTAGGGTTGTCAGGGCTCTTGACACCAGCTTGAGGTGGGCATGTGGCAGATAAACAGATGAAGTGAGAGGCCTGCTACCCAGAAGAGGGAACTCCCCATGGGAAACAGACACCAGTACCCTGTCTCTACACTTCCCTTTTCTTGCCCAGCATTTGTGTAGACCTTATAAACCCAATTCCTTCTTTGGGGCAGTGATACCCTCTTCACATCTTGGAAATTGGAGGCTCAGAGAATCAGTGCCCCATTATCAAATCTCAGTCCAGAACTTGTGCTTTTTGAAGCTTGGATTTTTGTTAGAACTGGGCTTCTTGCTGCTCAGGGGGTGGAGCCTATGGAACTCACCTTTCTTCTATGAATTGGCACCACCTTTGACTGTGGCCCAAGAAGCCTCAGAAGACCTCCTTCTACAGAAGCCAAGGCCAAATTCCTTTTGTGAGAAACTAGAGCATGAATGCTTTCTTCTCAGCTCCCTTCCAAGCTCTGGACAGGGAAAGCTCTGGTCCATGCTCAGGTGGTTGCTTTCCTAAGAGATGTACAGCCAGGCACACAGCTGAAAGGAGCTACCAGACGTTGTTCAGAGGAGAGACCCCAGGAAGCAGGCAGAGGAAAAAGCATTCCTCCATTGGTGCCTAGAAAAGGGCAGGTGTTCAGCATGAACAAAATAAGCATTGTGTCCAACAGTTCCAGATTCCATCCAGAGTTCGTCCATCTACTTACTACCTACTGATCTAAAGCATGCTACTTAACCCATCTGAGCCTCAGTTTCTTCATCTGTTAAATGGGAGTAATAATAATACTCCTCTTGTGGTTGAAAGGATTGTCTGCTACATTGCCTAGCAGACAGTAGACATGCAACAAATATTAGCTATTTTATTGCATATAGCAATACTGATTATTATAATTCTTAATATCAATTATCTTTATTACTCCTACTTGCAGTGAACTAATTTAAGGACCTTATTACTGCCTAATTTATTTTATCCAGAGCTTCAAAATATTCTCTTTGTTTATAGGTTTCTACCTTTGAATAATACTAGCACTTACTGAATACAGTAAATGCTGGTCACTGAATCTGAACTATCTCCAGCTACTTCTCAGTCTTTATTTTTTCCCATGGGACTTAGAAGCACTGGGAACATTTTATATTTATTATTTATTTATTGATCAATTGTTCTCCCACACCAGAATGCAAGCTCTAAGGGAAGTGGCTGTATAACTCTTAGAATGTTACTGGTACATAGTAAATTGTTCAATCAATTGGTTTTGAATGAATGAATGGATAAAAAAATAAAGAAAAACCAAAAAATAAATGAATGAATAATGCAAGGCCTAAATTTAAATACCATGGGTAAACAAAGGTAAACTTGACTGGCTTCTTCCCTTAAGGATCTTGAAGTCTAGATGTATGAGAGAATATGTAAAAGACTAATAGAGGGGAAAACATGATGAATGCTGAAAAGGAGGGAAAGATAAAGTTCTGTGGAAGGTCAGGAGAGAAAAAGATAACTTTCATCCAGAGGATCAAAGACTGCTTCTTGGAGAAAGGGTCTCTGTGCTTAGATTTGAAGGGGGTGGGGAGCTGTGGACATGAATGGATGAAGGGCATTCCAGCGGGAAAGACAGCAGGAGTGAAGCCAGGTGAGGGAGACTTGAAGGACACTCATGGGTAGCAAATGAAACATGTCTTTTTCACTAATGCCACCCTACCCCATGCTCACTCCCACCTTCATCCCCCTTTGAAGCATGCATTATTCTTACAGTAGGCCGAACTGAAATTCTGCTTTTCCACTGAAGCTTTTCAAGACCTCCTTAGCCTATCTGAGGTTTACCTGATAACGAATTTTTATTGTTTTACCATTCATTTGGGGCTCTCATTGTATCTGTATTATTGTTACTTATTCTATTATTGTATGTCTTATGAAAATAGACAGCTGACAAGTTCTTTGAAGGGCAGGGGACAGGAGCCTCTTCTTGTAATTACAGCTGTGTATGTTTGCATACAATCATTACTCAATAGATACTGGTTGATTGACTGACTTAGGAAAGTAACCTAAAAAATATTGCAAGAAGCATTTCTTTTCAACTTCTGGGCAGAATTGCTGCCTCAAATACTATTCCGTGAAAGTTTGGGTGGAGCTTGAAGAGCAAGTCCCTTTAGATATAGGATAAGAAGCTTCATTTGTGCAGGGGTTCATTTTATGGATCATGAAACTGAAGGCTAAAGAACTTGCTGCCTTCCCATGTCCTGGAGCTAGAGGTTCATGATGATATTTTGGGCTTGAAAGCTCAAAAAGGATTGTAGGACTTGATGTTTTACATTAGCCCAGGGAAACCTCCTGCTAGGAAGCCAAAACGCAAAGCCTTTCAGAGGCTCCTGAGTATAAAGAATGTACCCACAGACCCTCTAAACCATGAATATTACTGAAATGAGCCTTTTGACTAACAGAGGGCTATTTTTGGAAATTGGAGCTGGAAGAGAAATTTGGATCAGGGATCTGAGTCATTCCCTATTATTCCGGTTAATTACCACAACCCTGCTTGAGGGAAACTGACCATTGCTAAGTAATAAAAATAGACAAGGCCCAGGAGGCAAGTAGGTAATTGTTATGGAACCTGAAGGCATTTTAAGAAGATAAGACTAGATGGCAAAGAAAATCGTACAGAAAAGAAAATCTAGCAAGAAATGAAAATGCTCTGATACTTTTTAAAGCCTATGCTTAGGAATTAAAACAAAACACTATCTTTGTTTACAATTCAAACATTTATTACTATTGTATTTATTTCCACTCAAATAGCTTATTAGTAAATATCTATTGGAAGGTTTTAAAAAAATTGCTAAATCATGACACTTTCACATGGAAGAGCCCAAATCTACATTAAACGGAACAAAAACTCAGACCTGTAAAGTCTCTTCCACAGAGAATTCCGCAGCTGTTAACGGCAGCTGTTAAGGTCCACCAATATGGGCCTTCAAAGTGAAAAATCAGCAGATCAAAGGATAAAAAGCAGTTACAGAGCTGTGACTAACAGTTTATTTAGTTATGGTTAGTCTATGCTAAGTGACAGCAAGTAGCACATTGACCTGTAGACTCTCACACCAATACTTCAAACTGTTGAATTTTCTTCCTTCTTTTATACGCTTTCTTCATCTCCTTTTTCACTCTCTTGTTTTGCTTTTCTTCTGTCTTTCTGCCTCTAACTTTACCTGAACGTTTGTATGAATTTTTTTTTCCTTTCTATTTTCCCTCTATGCCTTTTTTCTCTGTTTGCTGCTGTTGTTGTTGTTAAATCTTCTGATTCTCTCCCTCATTCCTCCTTCCATCCTCTTCTTTCTCTACGTGCAAAATTAAATGGCCATAATAAAATATATGATAATAATAAATTATTATTATCTATTTAATGGGGTATAATTTTCCATACTTTAAAATTTTAAATCAATTTAGTTTAAATTTCTGTATGCTTATTTTTGACCTCTTGAATTTGTTGGCTCATGACATTATGCCTATTGTAGAACTTTATGAGCAATTACCACATCCCAGGGGCTGCAGGTGGTGGAGCTAAGAAGATACATACTTCATTTTCCCTGGCCTTGAACTGCCCTCAGGGTATTGAGAGACTCAGGCTTGTGACCAGATACTGCAGTGCAAGAGTATCAAGTACTGTAATACAAATAGGAATTCTAGCTGCAGGAGAGAAGAGAATGCAGAATTAACTCTGCCTGGGGTTGGTGAGGAAAATTCCTTAGAAAAGAGGATACTGCGGCTGGGGGTGGGCAGTGTCTGAAAACAAGGATAGGGCTGCGGGTGGAAAAGAGAGAAGAGGGTATTAGGTTTTACTTGCATTTGACCTTCAACAGATTTTCCTCTGCAGTCCTCAGTGGTCTTAATGAAAAGGTGTTGTTCTAAGTGATAAGTGGCTGAGACCCTTATGGCTTTTTCAGATTGTGCCTTCTAGGAAAAAAGACATGCAAATATTGGTAACTTCTGCCAGGAATAAGGGTTTCAGAGAGTTCTGTTGTGGGTTTCATGGCAGCTGCAGGGCATCATGAGGAGACAGAAAATGCTCACAACTTCCATTACAGCAGAATTTCTCAAACTGTTCCAGAGAGATGGTAATATATGTCAAATAGTTGGGGAAATAGTGAGATTTTTTAAAATGTCATGTGGTATTCAGGACTGTTCTAAAATGCTATTTACCAAAAATCTTCCAAAGGGGATTCATTAAGAAACAGTTTTCAAACTGATTTGACCTAGGCTTTTTTGCCCCCCATGGATTGGAATTGGGCATTCCTGACACAAAGCCCATGGCTTTCCCTCTAAACCAGGTCACCAGGGCTTTCCTAACCACAGAAGAGAAACACCTTTCCTCTCCACCTTCTTCCTGGAGCCACTGCTCTAAGAAAATGGTAGTAGCTCTTTGAACTGTGTGCCTGCCTGCCTGCCCACAGCCAAGAAAAGAGAAAACTGACACAGAGCTGGCTTCCTGGCCCTTCCAAAGGCTCACTGTTAAGCGCTACATGGATTTAGCCACTTACAAGCTGTGTAACCTTAGGCAAGCCTCATAACTCCTCTGAACTGCTGCTTTCTTCCTTGGTACTTTGTTCAAGGAAGTTAGGGGAATGCAGATGTTGCTAATAAGCCCTGGAGATGATACCTTTGCCGAGAACATTTGGATTTGGTTAGGGAGCTAGAAAAGTAGGTCTTTCAGAGCCAAAAAAAGAAATCTTCTAGAGGTAGATTTTTAGGCATTTTGTTAGGTAGGAAGAAGCTTGTTTGGAAATAAATGGGTTAACAGGAGGCCCCAAGTTCCTATAAATCAATACCACATGGTTTGTTTCATCTGGGCCTTTGTGTAAACTTTGGTTTCCCAGACTCTGCTCTAGAAAAGGATGCTCAGGGTGGACCAGAGAGGCAAACAAGGACATGGAAACCCCATTAATACTCACCCTTCAGAAAAAGGCCATCTGGAGGCTTAATCTTGTGTCTTACAAATTGGCAGCTTTTTTCCTAGAACACTACATTTGGTGGTATTTACTGAATTCATCCAATGCAGCTTGAGTTTTATGGAGCTCTAAACATTTAAGCGATATTCAGGAAAACGGCAGGCTTAAAGTGTTTCTGGGTAAACCTGCAGCTGTAGTGGTTTTCTTTCCATTCCCGAGTCCTAAGGAAGAGTCTTCTGAGTACAAATGGAAGGAGAGATGAACTAAACAATCAAAGTAAGACCTTTGGCTTTCTGGAAGAAACCCAGGATTAGTTAAATGGTCCATTTGAATTATTTAATGCAACTTATATAACTAGATTTTTATGTATGGCACCTACAACCTTCATTGCATTATGTCTCAGCAAGATAAGCTATTAGAAAAATAACTCAGTGAGGAGAGAATGTTTATAAGAGTTCTTAATTGCAAAGAAGCACAAGGGTCTTTGCGTTGAGGACAAAGGGTTAATGAGAGATTGTTCTGTGTTTTCTTAAGAGTCTTAAAAGTCAACCTGTGTTGTGTTTGTCAGCACCTCCTAGTCGTATAGAGGTCAATCTGCAAACCCATGGTTAGGTCCAGCTTTGGAAAATAGCAAGCCTATAGTCAGGATCAGGGCGTTTGGAGAAGAAATAAGAGAAAATGAAAGGAAATAAATTTGAAAACTGGTTTTAACTCTTTGTCATTCTCTGAAATATCTATTTTTACACAGAACTATGAATTCTTGAGAATCCCCAGACATTAAAAAGTGTTCACTAAATATCATTCGAAGCGTGAAAGAAAGGAATTCCAGCAACTTTCTTCAGTTTTCTACTCTATAGCCTACCCTCAAAATTCTACATTTCCTCCTTACCATAACCACGTCCTGATTGTGCCCAGGTCAGCAGAGCTGAAATGTCTTCCCTGCAAAGCATGAACAACGTACTTGGTTTTCTGAGAAGTCTGTGCCTATATTGGGGGGTGGGTCGGGGGGAAGAGGGAGGAGTAGCATTTGGAGGACGCTGGCTATTCATCCAGGGAATATTGGATGTGGTAGAGGAGCTGCAGTGATCTTAAGGCTAGTTGTGAACTTCACAGAAGTATCCCTAATGCCTTTAGTGACACAGAAAGACAAGGGTTATTTGAGGCCACTAACCTATCAGTTACAGAGACAGTCCTGAGTTGGTGGGAAACCCAGCTCCCTTTCACCTGTGTGCAGCTTCTAACAGCAGATATCATGACCTCCACTCAGCTATGAGTGGTGAGAAGCGTAAGGAACTAGTCTTTGTGGGTACTGGAGATGCCAACACACCTCTTCGTTCATTACCTTAGTGACATTGGAGGTAGGGTCCAAAGTCAGATGTAGGAACTATATAGCTCTGAAATGAACACTTCCACATGGTGGAATACTGGCTGTGCAGGGTTCAGTCAGGGCAGTAGCAGGAACTGAAGCACTCTAGTTACATGCGATTTTTTTCTTTAAGTCAAGGGCACAAATTTTTGTTGGTAAACTTTGACTGATGAGTTATGTAAGCATCCAGCTTTCTACTAAGATGCCATAGGGCAATTGTATCAAAACATACGACAAGAGGGCCAAGTTTAGTCCTTTGATAGTTGTGAAGATAGGAAAGAAAATTGTTCACCTTGACTACTGATAAGAAAGAGTGCCATCTAGAGGCCCTGTATGGAAATGCACTTCGGTCTCAAGAATCATCCTTCCATGCGACCTTGAGCTGTGTTACTTGGTAATTGTGGTGCTCATGATTGATAATAAGGGAGAGGGAGCAGTAGGCATAGCTATATGGTAATGGAGTCAGGTATTATGAGGACTAAATTGTGTTGACACAAAGTGAGGAGCCAGACCTTATTAATTCCTAAATCCCTTTATCTCTTTCCAGGGTTGCTTCTAGTCAGTTGAGAGCTTTTTTTACTCCAGTGGTCTGCTTCTAGGCTTTGGACTTATAAGTTTTTTGGTTTTTTTTTTAAGCAGAATTAAAATGCTTAGAAATTATATTTCTTCTTTTGTGTTAGGAAAAGTAAATTATTGAGGTGACACATCATTTAAAAAGAGCCCTATGGGGGGACTTCCCTGTTGGTGCAGTGGTTAAGAATCTGCCTGCCAATGCAGGGGACACGGGTTCGAGCCCTGGTCTGGGAAGATCCCACACACCGCGGAGCAACTAAGCCCGTGCACCACAACTACTAAGCCTGTGCGCTAGAGCACGTGAGCCACAACTACTGAGCCCACATGCCGCAACTACTGAAGCCTGTGCACCTAGAGCTGCAGCAAGAGAAGCCACCGCAATGAGAAGCCCTTGCACCACGATGAAGAGTAGCTCCCGCTCACCGCAACTAGAGAAAGCCCACGCGTAGCCATGAAGACCCGATGCAACCAAAAATAAAAATAAATTAAAAAAATAAAAAGCCCTACGGGGAGAAATTGTGGAAAATAAAGAGCACCATAGGAAGTCCAAAACCATTCCTAACTTTGCTTGACTCATCTAATTGGATTACTGTATAGGCCATGTTCCTAAGGATTAGTTTCTTTCCCCCGTTTTGAAGCATACTCTTCAATAGTATCAACAAAATACTTCCCAACTTAGCTCTGATGTTCATCCTCCAGTTTTCAGGCCTACAGTGTATCATAGATTTTGATAAGAGATCAAAAAGAGGTTTGAAGTCAATACAGCATGCCACCATTATAATGCTATAGACATGTGTTAGGATTTTCTTAGATTCTATCATTACGGGCAATGATTTCACCACTATTGTGTTAATATGAAGAGTAAGATGACCATGACCGGAGATAGTGACCAAAGTGGAAATCACCCCCAAAGAAACACAAATGAAGTTGGCAACAGACCTTGGAGTCTGGAGCCCCAGACTAATAAACTACCTCTAAAATAAATTGCTTCTCCTGCACCAGAGCAAACAGGCAGACACATGTTTGAGTTTAATGCCTGTAGTATTGGATTTTTCTGTTGTGGCTTTCACATAAGAAGTTTGGACAAACTCCTTTGTTCTTTAGTAAAGGTCTGGCTCTTACAGTGGATGTTTCTGGATTCTGCTATAATAGGTGAGTTACAGAGAAGCAGTGCAAATGCCAACATCTTCAATGATATTATTTTTAGAATTTGTTCAGGAAAATCCACACCCCTTGAGATGGTGATAAGTGGTATTCAGCTTACCAATAACATATAAAAAAATTATTGTGTCATTTGTCTCCAAACTTCAGTAGACAGTTGTAAAAGCTCAGTTTGCTTGCCTCATTCTTTCAGTTAATTAAAAAGACTTTTTTATAGCCTCCCGTGTAGTGTAATTTATAACCAGCCTTTCTCCCTCCTGTTTTAATTACCATCTTTGCATAGTGATGTTGAACTTTTTCCCTTTTATGGACTGCTTATGCATTGTTTCCTGAGACCAGCCCTATAGCTGTTAATTAGAAAATAAAGAAGTTTTATGTATTTTAGTCCTCTTGAGCTAGGCAGATGTGTGGAATTGCCTGATTTATTTCTCCTTCTTTTTCCCCCAGTGAAAAGGAAAATCTTCCCTACCAAATAACAGTTTCCTTTTCAAAGCATGTTGTGCGTGAAGGTTAGGAAGAATGAAATGAGAGCCCATATATAAGTTAAAAATCTTCTGTCACTCTGGCTACTACATGGACAAGGCAGAAACTTTCAGGGTTTGACAGTGCTCTGAACAAAACTCTTGACATTTCCGATTCATTGAATACATAAATGAATACATTTCTTTGCTTGCTGATCAATATAATGAGAATTAATAACAACATAATTCAATGGTGGTGGAGAAAAGAAAAGCAAGAGGAAAACATTAGGTGTTTTGGAAATACAGAATTTCAGATAATGGAAACTCTGGGGTAAATTTCTTGGTGTCAGTTTTGTTCAAAGAGTGTTAAACAAGTGTGTGCAATCAGTAGAAGTGGGCACCACTACTTGCTGGTGCCACTGGCACCCCTATTAATTTCAAGTTTAGAGGTGGAGCTGGGAAAAGCATTCAGGGAAGAAAGTAACAGCACAGTCAGCCCAGGATATAGGAATGCAATGCTCTAATGTTTACATGCTTTCCTTTTTATTCCTTCCTTTCCTTAAAAAATGAAGGAGAAACCCAAAACGGTGGAGGAATTTGCTCTGAATCCTCACAGCAATATCCCAAAGCACTCTTAGGAATAAGAAGGTGTATAAATGTTCAAGTAATAAATGCATCTGATTCATTTCTCATTTAAAAAGTTAGGGCATTGTCGCAAATTACTCTGAGGAGCAAGCAGAAAGATTGTATTTTAATTATCACAATATACAGATATTATTATCTCTAATTTAGAGAAAAACTACTCAGTGACAAAATTAAAAGTCAAATTAAGGACTTTTCTTTCATCTGATTCATGACTGAGTTGACAGGTGTGAGCAAACCTGGAACAGTTTCATTTTCTTCTTCTTGGGGAAGGTAAAATCAGGTAGAGACCTCACCTTGCCTGAGCTTTGCCAATAGACTCCCAAACATGAATCCACTGGTAGAGAGTGGGGCTGTTTGGAAACCTGGAGATGGAGCTGGGTGGTTGAGCCACTCTATCATGCACACTCACTCCCCAGCCACAGCCCCCTCTAGATGGGAAGAGTTGTTAGTCTCTCTTCTCTTTCCAGCAAATCTTCAGGCCACACATATGCTTTGAGGCCGCCTTCACTCTCAAAGGCACTTGTTTGCCTTCCAATGGGAAGCGAGTTAGCTTCATCCTCTACAGTTTTATGAATAAAGTTTTTATCTTCATGTTTCTATCATGCTATATTTTCTCACCATGGTTCCAATCCCCCATTGTTATCCTCTAACATCAAAGAAAATATATCTGAAATCTGTTGTATGCTTAGATTTTAGGAAGATGCACTAAGAGTTTTAGTCTGTACGCACTATCTTAATAAATTCATGGGCTTGCTGGGAAGAAATTCTAGTGATAGAGTTATTGTCTTGCCCTAGATTCCAACATTTCTGAACATGAATTTTAGGATCAGTTTGTCAATTTCTGCAAAAAAAGCCAGCTGGGATTTTGATAGAGATTGAATTGAATCTGTAGATTCACTTGGGAAATATTATCTTAACTTTATTAAGTTTTTCAATTCATGAACATTGAATGTCTTTCCATTTATATAGCTCTTTTAAAATTTCTCTCAGCAATGCTTTGCTTCTCAGTGTACAAGTCTTTCACTTCTTTTGTTAATTTTATACCTAAGTATTTATTTTTTTAGATGCTATTGTAAATGAAATTGCTTTCTTAATTTCATTTTTTGGATTGTTCATTGCTAATGCGTAGAAAAATTGATTTTTGTATATTGATCTTGTATCCTGCAACCTTGCTGAACTCATGTGTTAGTCCTACTCCGTTTTTGTAGATTCCTTAGAATCTTGTATATACAAGATCATGTCATCTGTAAATAGTGATAGTTTTACTCCTTTCTTTGCAACGTGGATGTCTTTTATTTTTTTCTTGCCTAATTTTCTGGCTAAAACCTTCAGTATAATGTTGAATGTAAGTGGCAAGAGGGGACATCCTTGTCTTCTTCCTGTTTTTAGGGCAAAGCCTCCAGTCCTTCACCATTAAGTATGTCAGCTGTGGGTTTTTCATAGAGGCTTTTTATCAGGTTGAGGAATTTCCTTTCTATTACTACTTTGTTGAGTGTTTTTATCATGAAATGATAAATTTAAAAAGCAGATTTATCAAGCTTTTTTTTTCGAGTCTATTAAGATTATCACTCTTTTTTTTTTTTGTCCTTTATTCTATTACTATGCTGTACTGAATACATTGATTTTCATATGTTAAACAATCTTGCATTCCTGGAATAAATCCCATTTGATCATGGTGTAGTGTAATCTTTTTTATACGGTGCTGGATTTAGTTTTGCTAGTATTTTATTGAGGATTTTTTTTATATTCATAAGGGATATTGTCTGTAATTTACTTTTCGTGGGATGTCATTGTCTGAATTTGGTATCAGAATGATATCAGCTTTATTATCCTTCAGTTGAGAAGGGTTCCCTCTTTCATTTTTGAGGAAGAGTTTGTGTAGTATTGTTGTTATTTCTTCTTTACACTTTACCCTTGGTAAAGTTCACCAGTAAAACCATTGAGCCTGGTTTTTCTTTTTGGGAAGGTTTTTGATTATTAGTTCAATCTCATTACTTGTAATAGTCTAGTCAGATTTACTATTTCTTCTTGAGTCAGATTCGGTAGTTTGTGTCTTTCTAGTAATGTGTCTGTTTCATCTAAGTTATCTAATTTGTTGGCATACGATTATTCATAGTTTTTCCTTTTGATATTTTTATTACTGAAAGATCAGCAGTGATGTCCACGTTCTCATTTCCCGTTTTTGTAATTTAAGTCTTTCTCTTTTCTTCTTGGTCACTGTATCCTAAACTGGTTTTACAATCCTCGAGTGGTTTCAATCTGTAGTTTGAAAAACATGACCTTGGGCACATTAAGTAACCTCTTTGGCCCTCTATAACAAGAGAGCCTCTTAGGGGCCTTTCAAGTTCTAACACTTTAAGACTCTATGGGATTTTTTTCTAGAGGATTTTAGGTTTCTTGTTACATTTTTCCCAAGATGGAGTCCTATTTAGGTAACTGGTACATCTACAATAGTGATTCCCTTAATGTAATTCCCTGTCAGCAACTTCAGCACCACTTGGGAGCTTGTTAGAAATGCTAATTCTCAGACCTACTGAATCAGAAACTCTGGGGTGGAACCCAACAATCTGTGTTTTTTACAACCCTCCAGCTGATTCTGATATATGCTAAATCCTGAGAACCATTGGTCTGGAAAAACTATCTTCTCTCAAACAGGCTCCTTACACCTCTAGTCTTCTGGTTTGAGTGTCTCTGTTTCCACAGCTCTTCCTTCCATCCCACCCCACACCCATTTTCTTTTGCGGAAAGTCAGTTCTGCAGTATCTCTAGGTACCAGCCTAGTAGAGCAGGGCACTTCAGATAAACTAAAAAGTAACTCCAGTCATTCCTAGCCTAATGTGTGCAGAGTTCCTGCAGAGATACCCCAAGGGTCTTGGGAAGGGAACAAGTCCAGTTTAGAGAAGAATTTTTGTGCACTCTAGTGGAAAAGACTACAGTTCCTCTTTACTCCCAGTTGTTGCTCATACCTTGTACCCTGATGGATGCACTGGAATGCTGGGCTGTTTGGTTGCTGTTTTTATAGATATATAAGAATTGTTGCTTTTTTGTTTTCATAACATTTTTCATTTTTGCCATCTTAGGTTTTGCCAGCATAGGTGTTTCCCCTTCCCTGGGTCAGAAAAAGCCCCTTAAGATGTCTGTAATGTAATCGGGGTCCTCTAAACTAGTAAACACTTGTGATGGAGCTCTGTAGAGTGAAGTTTCATTAAGATGTGTTTATATTTCTTTGTGTTTATCTCCATTTTACTTCTTTGCTTGACATAGTATAGAGAATATAAGTGAAATTTTTATGTTGAACAGTCCTAAGGAGCTAAAGGAAATGGATGATATTTAGCACATAATTCTCTCTTTTTTTTTTTTCCAAAAAGAGGATGCCTACTATATTCTGTGAATTTAGCCATTTTGATTTGTTAAAGCTAGTTTTCTGTTTCCATGGCCACACATTACTGTGTAGTTAAAAAGTCAAGAGACCTAGATTCTAATCTGAAAATTAGAAAATAGTAAATTAACTAACCATTAACTTGTACTCTTAAACAAATCACATACCATCTCTGACTCTCAATTCCTTTATCTATGAAATACAGATTATGCCTTCTTAATCCTACTCACAGCATTGCTGTTGGAACTTAATTAATTAGCGACTTCAACTTATACAGTGCCTCTTATATGCTAGGCCACAGGAATAAAACAAAATGGGTGGAGTGGGGGATTCCTGTCCTCTGGGGAATATATTCCTATTGGCAGTGGATAGACACCGCCAATAGGAATATATTCCCCGGAGTTAGGGGTATGCCTGGATTGTTCAAGGAGCAGAAAGGGGGCCAGAGTGCCTGGAGTGGAGTTGGGGGGAAACAGCAGTAAGTGAGGTTGAAGAGGTGACGTGGGTCGTGGGGAGGACATGCCGAGTCTTGAGGCCATTGTCAGGACTTTGACTTTTACTCTGAGTGATATGGGAGCCATCACAGAGTTTTAAACAGAGGAGTGATGTGATCTGGTTAATTTTTAAAACAATCACTCTGACTTCTTTGTTGAAGAACAAACCATTGGGGTGGAAGGAAGAGACCAGTTAGAAGGATGGTAGCGGTTTTCTTCTAGAGAAGTTACCAAGGAGGTGGTGAGAAGTGGTCAGATTCTGGATATAACTTTGAAGATAGATTCAACAGGTATGGCTGATGGATTAGATGTGTAATTTGAGAGAAAGACAGGAGTCAGGAATGACACCAACACGTCTAAAGTGAGGGAATGGACGGATAGAGTTGTCTCTCCATTTCTGTCCTCTCCCTTAATCGACACAATGTAGAGCAGAGATCTGTAGATGTCTTCTCTAAAATGACAACCCCTGTCCCTTGCTTCAGGCCACCCTCAGTCATCCAAAGCTTGTATCTCAGAGTGCTGGTCCCATAAGCTGCACTGTGGAAAGTAGTTCAGTCGTCAGCTAAGTAAGTTTGGGAAATGCTCCATTTTACATGTCCTTCAGAGGCTTACTGTCAAGGCTCTGAGATCTGCAGAGAAGACCTCCATTTTACTTTGTTTAATTTAGTATAGGCTTCCTTTATTTCACTTTACAATATCTTCGATTAATTCACCTTCTGCTTACATTCCAAAGAACATGCTAAGATATATGTTGAGCAACACTGAACTAGACCACCTTCCCTTCGGGATATCCTCCAAGCCTCTTATTAACTGTTGCCGCATAAATTTTCCCACAACACCCTTTTGACATGTCATTCCTTTCTCCAAGGTCACGTGGGGCGACTCTTGTCCAGAGAATTAACTGTGGACTCCTCAGCCCCACTCTCAACTTTGTCCACAGTCCAGTCCCAACCTTCCACCTGCAACCCTGGTGCTCATGTGCTCTCAGTGGTTTCCAGCGCCACTGGATACATTCTGGTCCTTTCTCCGGGGACTCCTCCTGGGCCATCCCATGGCTTTTCCACTTCAATAATTTTTACTCATCATACATTGCCCAGCAGAAAAACTACTTCTTCAGGGCAGCTGCCTATGACCCCCCCACAGGCTGTGGCAGTCTTCTCCTGTCAAATCCTCCAGCACACACTGAACGTGTGACTCATGTCATCCTTAACATACATTGCCATGTGTCAATATTAACACTGAAAACTGTGTGCTTTTATTTAAAAATATATTTCCTTAAGAGCAAGGATAATCTCTTGGGCTTCTTTGTATCCCCCAGGATACCTTACCTAATAGCTTGTGTTTTATTGTTATTTTTAATTTTTTAATTAATTATTTTTTTATTGAAGTATAGTTGATTTACAATATTGTGTCAGTTTCAAGTATACAGCAAAGTGATTCAGTTATATATATATATATACATATATATATGTGTGTGTGTGTGTGTGTGTGTGTGTGTATATGTTCTTTTGCAGATTCTTTTCCCTTATAGGTTATTAAAAAATACTGAGTATTTTCTCTGTGCTATACAGTAGTTCCTTGTTGTTTATCTGTTTTATATATAGCAGTGTGCATATGTTAATTCCAAACTCCTAATTTATCCCTCCCCACCCCCTTCCCCTTTGGTAAACCATAAGTTTGTTTTTATGTCTGTGGGTCTATTTCTGTTTTGTAAGTAAATTCTTTTGTATCAATTTTTTTTTTTAGATTCCACATATAAGCGATAGCATATGATATTTGTCTTTGGCTTACTTCACTTCGTATAATAATCTCTAGGTCCATCCATGTTGCTACAAATGGCTTAATAGCTTGTTTACTGTTTTTATAGAAATGTTTATAAATTATTTCCTGAATTCAAGTGAGGTTGAATATGTTGTAAGAGCATAGTAACAGGATTTACTATTTTCCAGTTTTATAGCCCTTTGTATTTGCCCTTATCCTGACTCATATTCTTCCATTCTGTGTGCCTGGGGGCTTGCAAGCATTTTGGTGGGTGGGTGCCTTTCTTCATGCAGCCCGCTGGTGATACCGTGACTGGAGCAGGCTCAGGTGTGAGGAACTTACGGTGGTGGGAACTAAGGAAAGTTGGAACCAGGAAAGAGCAGATTACTGGGGAAATTGAGGCAATTTGTAGGCCTGGCCTTTTTGGAAAGGGCAGCCAGTAGTTGTGTGCATGGTGTCTATGAGACTTGACAAATGTGGGCTTGCTTTACCAGGGGTTGTGCATTTGAGGGGGTGGATCTCTGGAGGGGGTACAACAGTGAGTGATTCTTGAGGTCAGGCAAGCCGCCCTGTCATGGCCTGGAGGATCCATCCACCAGAGCAGTGCACATGCCAGGACCAAAGGAGGTAGGAAACAGGATTCAGCTTCCTAGGGAGGGGCTTGCAGGTGTTAGACAAGGCATCCCAGATAAGCAGGCCAGTCAGCTGTGCTAACGAGGACCTGGATGCTGGGCAGGGCCCCTGGGCATGCAAACTGGACCATCAGTAGCAGTTAGAGTCAGAGACTGGCTAGGTTTGCCCAGAGCTCATCCCAGGGAACAATTCATTTCCTAGACTTTGGAGGCACCCAGGGAAGTATGCCACTTACACCTTTACCTCTTTAAGACGCAGTTTCCTCCTCTGTAAATTAGAGAACTTAATGCCTAGCTTGGAGTGTTGTTGGGACAATTAAATAAGATAATGTACATAATGTGTCTTGTTTAGCACTAGGCTCATAGTAGGTCCTCAGGAAACGTTTTCATACATTCCAGTATCTGGCAACGGGGCACTGAAGCTCCTGTTGTGATCTGCATTAGCTCAGAAAATGGGTAGACAGAGCCTGTAGGTAAATCTATCAATAACAACAAGAGCTGTACAGGCCTGGGGAAGGTGAGGGCAGACAGATAAGACAGCAAGCTAGATATCAAGCCCTAGACTCAGCATGATCACTCTATCTTTTGGGACCAAAAATGAAAAAGCGTACGCTAAAAGAACAGCCAGAAGAGAGTAATAATAAATGAGACAAATAACAAGCATTTTAGTGCTTACTAAGTGGCAGCTACTGCTCTAAGCCCTTTCCTCTCCCCAACAAATCTACAGGGTAAGTACTGTCATAACCCCATTTATTCATGTCAAACCGAGATATTCCGAGGCTGGGTTATGCAGCTAGTAAGCAGCAGAGCTTGGACTCAGGCCAGAAAGAAGTCCCTGATGGTTTGGGATTTTGGATACTAGAATGGATGACTAGAATAGATGTTTAAAGCTTTTCGAGTCAGGAAAAACACTTGCAGAGCCGGGGGAGTTGAAGCACAACCCTGCCTAAAGATGGAAGAATGGACAAAATCCCTGGGTTCCCACAAGGCAGTCTTTGGACTAGGTGAGACTTACTGCATCAGAATCATCCAGAAATCTTTTTAGAAATATACCATTTCTCAAGCCTCATCCCTGGAGGCTGTAACTCAGGAGGCCTTGGTGGTCCCAGGGGTCAGTACTGGAAAAGCCACAGGGAGGTTCTGAGAAGCAGCTGCCCTTGAGGGCCCCTCGGCCAGGTGACTTTTCAAATTAGCATCCAGGGCCCCGCTCGAGGATACTTCCTTTATCCTCGCTTTGCAATTTAGGCAAGTAGGCTGTGCAGCTGAGATGTGCTCAGATTGGAATAATGATTTCCCTGGGCCCCAGTGACCTTCCAGATTCAGAGCCGGCAGACTGTATTCTAAGGCTTTCGGTGGAGGTGGTGCTGAGCATCACACAGGCGGCAAGGCCACGGGCTGACCACTGGATGGCATCCCTGTCCTTTCTTTTCCGGCCGGATCGCTGCTTAGCCTTCACAGCTCCTGTTAGAGTGTTCCTGCCGCCTCTTGCCAGCGTCTGTCCCGACAACGGTGACATGCAGTCACTGGTGCCCACCAAGCCCCTCGACCTGCAGGGGTGAGGTTGCAGACCTAAGCAGACCCTGGGTGAATGGACAGAATGGGCACTTCTGAAGGTGAAGGGGGGTTTTTCATTTTATAAAATCAGCCTCCCCTAGTTCATCCTGGGATATGCTTACAGGTCATGCTGTCTGTGACAGAATGAGGGTGTTAAAGAGAAGGCCAGGGGCCATCAAATCATCATTTTCAACACTGATCACCTCTGAGCCTATCATGCGGGTTAATGCGAAAATAAAATTTGTTTCCGTCCAAATGTTTAGAAGAAATTCTGTTCGGTGAGCAGGTTTTTTGTCTGTTTGTTATTTACTGCCCTCTGGTGGAAACACATTAGAGATCTAATTTTCTTAAGATACCCAAGATAAAAGGGAGCAAAGGGTGAGGTAGTATTTCTAAGACGAACAGAGTCTGGGAAAGTTAAACAAGTTTCTTATTTGGAAGGATACTTTGAAAAGGGGTCAGTTGCTTTGCTGAGACAAACATTAAGCAGACTCTGTCATTTGGCTTCGATTTTTATGCCGTTCAAATGATCAGAGGTCGCACAAAAGCTTGATTTTTGAAAAACTGGACATTGAAACATGTTAGAACCATGCATTCTTGCTTTCCAGGTTTTTCTTTTTTCGTTGTATTTAAATACGTGCTTAGTGAAAATGCAGGGTTTCAGAAATCATTTTGTATTTCTGACCTTTGTTTTTTTCCCTTTGGTCTTCTCTTCTTTCATTAAATTTTTGGCTTTCTTTCAAAGTGAAAAATATCATTTCCAGGACATCTTCGCATTTCTGGAAGATACTGTGATCATGTTGGGCTTTCTTTGAGTTTGTCTTGCTGATAGTCTGTAATTCTTTCTAGAGTCTTGTGAATGCACTAGGAGGAAGGCCAAACTTAATTCCTGGAATTGAACCTCAGGCTCGCCATGGGGACACATGGCCAAATCCTGGATTTAGAGGAAATCTCAGCTCTGGGAACTGTATGGTATTTGGTGGGAAACAGAGAGAGAGAGAGAGAGCTGGACAGCTCCCAAACCTGCTATACTTGTAGCATTTTACAGCCTGCAGTTTCTTTGCTTGGTGTTTTCAGTTCCAGAATAGCAACAGAGAGAACACCTAGCAACCAAGGGGAAATATTTAATCTCTCATATTTTCCCTGCCTTAAAAATAAGATTACATTCCCTTGCTTTTCCTCTCCCCTCACTTTCAATACCTGGAAAGTTTACTTATTGCAATTAGGCTGCATACACATTCATGCGATAAAATTGATATTATTTACTGCCCCTTAAAATAAATTAATCCACAACCCCTTTGCAATACCCAGCACAATCCAATCACAGTCAAGCTCATAGAGATCATAGGGGGCAAAGAGTCATCAGTTGTTCTGTGTCTATTTCCCTGATGTATATCGTAAGCTCCTTGAAACCGGAAATGGTCTCATTTCATCTTTGTGAGAAAACTTGCTCACCTTGTATAAAGTTTAGAGATGGTAGATTGGATGGTACCTCTCTGGAGTCTTGTAGATTTGTGACTTTATTTATGGCTGTCAGATAACTGTAGGAAAAACCAGAACATATTTCTTGTCATAACGTGTGTCATCCACGTGCCATTTACTGAGGTCTCAGAAACTAGGATATCAGGTAAATAGAATGCTTTTTGAGGTTCTCATGCCCTGTAAGGTGTAACAGAGGAGGCGTCGTGTGAGATGGTAACTAAGAATTATTGAGCATTTGCTATGAGCTGGATCGCTTTTCCTGTTTAATTCTCACCATGATTCTGTGATGTGAGTGTGTTGAAAGTTTTTTTTTTTTTTTTTTTTTGCTTTCGTGGTGGTTCAAGAAGGCATATGTTATAAAGAAGCAAATCTGTCTTGCACATAGAAAGATGCCTAGCCTCTCAGTCAGATGCCCAAGGGGTGCCATTTATCATAGAGAATTCGCTGGGGTTCAGGCTCTGCTCCCCCAGTCTGCAGGCCTCGGCATTTTGCATAAGGAATCCACTGAAAGGAGAGCTGGAGCTGACTCGCGTTAACTAGATTTGGGTACACACATGCGCGTGCACACTTGACGGCCGTGACCGTTCATTTCAGCCCGACCCACCTAGCACCTTCCTTAAAGCAAACTTTGCGGGAAACTGGTGTGGCGAGTCTGATATCAGATCCAGAGTGAGTTGGATGCTGTCACAATTTTAAGGAGGCTTTGGGTCCTCTCATCTCACATGAAGTGGGTCTGGCCAAACTCTTAGTCTCTTGGGTGAGCACTACCAATGTCTGTTGCTGTTACTTTCCTTTTAATTTCTGTTATTTCTTATAAACCTCCTGCTGTTCACATGATCTTTCTTCAAACATGGTTTAATGGAATTGCTTATATTTGTGCTGACTAAATTGCAATCTCGTTTCGGCCTCACTTCACCTCCTTGAGATTCTCTCCTGTTGCCTTATTGGAGTTTGAGACATTCCCAACTCACTACCAATGTGTTTAAGAAATTTCTGAGTCTGTTCCCCTAGATGGCTGTTGTTTACCATGGTATGGGGATTTTGCTGCCTTAAACTTTCAGGGCACAGGTGTATTTTAAAGACTTTGGAGACAACTCATGTTATCCCCATGAGTAAACAATGGTATTGCCATGCTATTTGTCCTCTTCTGTTCTTATTAAAAGACAATGGCTCCTTTAAAAAAGAACAGTCTATATTCAGAGCAGGTTAATCCTGCTATGTTCTGGAAGCTTGGCAGAATCATTAATAAGGGAACCAGTTGTGTGTAGATTTAAATTAATCAGCAAGCAACCAGCAGCTAGAAACCTAAGGGGAGGGGAGACTCCTTCTCCTTGAAAAGAGAAAATATACTCCCCTCTCATTGGGAAAACACACACACACACACACACACACACACACACAGACACAGACACACACACACAGTCATGGAGAAGCAGACATATGGAGTGGCCATAATCTTTTCTCTCTCGTGGTTTCTGTCAAGCTGCATGAAAGAAAAAGTTTAAATCTCTGAAAGATGAGCTCCACCCCCAGGAGAATGTTTTCAGATTCCAAAGGATGGAGAGACTAATGTAGATTATGTTCAACATTGTGAAGAGAGCTGTTTGGACTTCAACACCAAGCGCACAGGGAGCCACGTTCAAGGTTCCATATCAAATTTGGTGAGAGTAGAATTGCAGAAGGAAGAAATAGAGAAAGGAGCAGGCCGTCAGGAAATTGGGGTTTTCCTGAATCCAATACTATGGGCCAGGCCTGTCTCAGAATGTGTACTGATGACAGCTGGGATTAATTCTCACTCAGTAGTTTTGTTTTTCTTCTTAAGTTAAGGCATATGGAAACCAGTAACCATGAAAAACTGAGGGTTTGACATTTGAAAAAGTTGTCTAGGACCTTGGATGTTTGAGTAAATTCCAAACAAGCCCCAAAAAGATTCAAGATAAATTAGACAGCTGTTTATTTTGATTTAATTGAGATTTGCAAGACATCCAATTTACCTCTTTGCATTGTCATATATTGTTTAATCCTAGTACTCCTTACTATTAATGTTTAAGTGTTAATATTAATTACTCCTGTTTTTATTTTAAAGGCATGTTAGTAGACAGTCAAGTGGTAGCCTCTTTGACTTGAGTTATTTGATATCTATGGCAGAAATTTCCATGTGAATCATGAGGTCATTGCACGGTGGATAAAACTTTGAGCAGTGTGCCAGGGGACCCGCCATTGTGACCCCGCCTCCACCGCCTACAAGAAGGTTCACCTGGGACAAATCCTTTACCTCTCTGAGTCTCGATTTCTCATGTGTAAACCTGGGCTAAGAAAAAATGTATCTTGCCTGGGTCATAAATTCATTGTGTTAGTCAGATGAAATAAAGTCAGAGCAATTCAGAAGTGCTCAGGAGCTTAGAAATTACTGTAAAAGTGCAATATTTATATTTTGAAAAAATGCATTTTTTCAAATAGATTCACAGATCTGTCACTATCTCTGTGATCTTGGAGAAGTTGCTTCACTGCCAAGGACCTTAGCTCCTTCACCTAGTCTGTAACAGCAGAGGGCACGCCAGCCGTTCAGTGAGCTCTGGCTCTGAGGCAGGGGCGGTGTGAGCTGGGAAGCCTGCACTGTCCTCCACTGCAGCCCCTGCCCCGGGGTCATCCTGGGGGAGACACTGGTCCCTCAGTTCACCAGAGTAGCTCCACCTTTATCTGATTTAATTTATCTTCTGAATAAATTTTTCTTTATTGAAAGGATTCTGCAGCTAAACAGGAACATAATGTTTGGAAACCATTGGATTAAGTCATTTATAATTTCCCTTCAAAAGTCCACAACTGTATTTCTATTATCATTTTTGCCATTGTTGTTATTGTTCGTATCACAGGAGAGGCACCACCCCCTCTGGTGGCAGCACGCTTAAAGGGCAGGCATAGAACTCAAGAGAAAATGTCAGCTCTTGGAAAACCGGCTTGCTCTGCCAACCTAAATGAATGCAGTGGTGGAAAACATTACAAAGCCTTTATTTAGGTCAGGCTAACTGGCTAGCAAAGGTGGGCCACTACTCGAGTAAGGAAGTGTGTATGAACCAGCATCCTCCGTCACTGAGCGGCTGTTGGTGATGTCATCACATTCAAGGAAACAGTGTTTTCGTCCAGGTGTTTCCTTCCTGACATGGTACCAACACTCGTTCTCTAAGGCTCAGTCCTCTCCTGGACTCTGCAGGATGCCAATCTCCCAAAGCTTCATCTTTTAAACTAACAAGACATGTTCTGATCTTTTAAAAGGATACCGACTTATGTTTGTTCATTTTATAAAGTTGAGAAAAGCTACGTGTGGATAAAAAAACTCCACGAATAAATGACTAGTCTGGGTGGTAAGAATAAGTGGAAATGTGACAAGAGGACTATTTCTATCAGGGCCTATGTAATGTACATGATCAATCTCACACAAGCATTCTTACCTAAAAAACTGAGCTGAGATAAAGGTCTCAGGTAAAGCTGTATTATCTCTCCACCTATCTATCTATCTATCTGTCTATCTATGGATTAGTCAATTAATCGGTATAGCTTGTATTCAAATAGCAGCAAACAGGAGTTGAAATCTAACTGCATATATAAGGAGAAGATAAACAGCAAAATTGAATATATTACTATTAATTTTAGCCATGTATCGCCAATTAAAGATTAGTTAATATACAGTCATGGAATTTACTGTTGGAGTACCTCACTGAATTAAATGACTTAGTACTGATTTAATAGAGTCTTCAGAGTCTTCCAAAATCCTCCAAGAAATTTCTAATTTTTTCTCCTTTAAAAGGAATTTACCCACGTGTGACATACCTTGTGATTTTTCCTGCAGAGTATACTTCTCCATCATATTTACTGCCTCTGGTCCTCTAATTCCACAGTTTCCTCAGGCTGTTGTAGACAAAAATGACAAGCTTGATGCTAACGTTATTGGGAAATGGTTTAGATATTGTGTTAATCTGAACCACAATGTACATAAAAACTATCAACATTTAAAACATATCTGATATTTTCTTTAACATTATTCAATATCCTAAAACCTCATTGAAGATCTTTAATACAGTTTTTCTACAAAAGGATGTTAAACATTTGGATTAAAATAATGGCAAAGCAGTTAGGAGTTGAAATTGTCTTGTTTATTAATATTATGTTCTTATCTCTTTCCTCTAGTCCAACACAACCTATAAGGCTGACATGGTTGTTATTTTAAATTGCTTCTTAGTGGCTCTTGCTCTAAGACATGCAATATCTATTAAAAATATTAATGAGGGGGATTACAGACCTTCTTGGCAAAGATAAACAACATAAATGTTTCGATTAAAATGGATAAACTGAAATGGGATTGGAAGCTGGGGTAACAGCAGCCAGCGGGACAGAGATTTATTTCCACTCGAGGACAAACTTCTACCACTTCCATATGGAGTCTGGAAATCGGGCCCTAAACTCTTAGAAAAAGGGGGCTGGGACTTCCCTGGCGGTCCAGTGGTTAAGACTTCGCCTTCCAATGCAGGGGGTGCGGGTTCCATCCTTGGTCGCGGAGCGAAGGTCCCATATGCCTCGTGGCCAAAAAACCAAAAAATATAAAACAGAAGCAATATTGTAACAAATTCAATAAATACTTCAAAAAAGAAAAAAGAAAAAAGAAGGAAAAAGGGGCCATTTCATTGCTTGGAGGAGGTTATTGGCATATCTGTCCCTTTAAGGAAAGCATGTCCTCTGTGCTCTGAGTGCAGGGATATTTCACATTAAAATTTTGTTCCTTATGTTGCTGAGGTTTTGAGATTTAATGCACTATTTTATCTCTGGCACTTGGAGAGCATATAAAGAAAGCTAATTAATGCTCAACCATTTTTTATTTTCCTGTTGATTTTAAGAAATGATTTTGTGCTGCATAACATGAAAAACAGGATAGGTACGAGGAAAGAGCTCCTGTAAGGAACTAGTTTGGCTTAACATGTGTGTGAACACATACACATATATCAGTGTAATATACATATGTGAATAATTTAATAAAAACAATCATATTTTCTGTGGTGTTTTATAATCTGATTTTTATCATTATTTTATGGAATCTTCATGTACCAGTAAACAGAGTATTACATCATCTTTGTCTGTTACATAGTAGATACTCAATGAATGTTTCTTAAATCAATTTTTAATGGCTATGAAAGGCAGGATAGATATTCAGTGGACCGTATGATTTAGGCATTATTATACCTTAAAATAAAAGCAAGGAGGGGGATGAAATATGTGATCTCCAATATCTAGAATGCAGGTTTCTAAAAGCTGATATATATCATAAAATCCTTCCAAATCTTTGAAGCACCTGTCAGCATTCTTTCATATTGATGACTATTTGGAAAATATTTTCTTCTGCAGATCTTATGGTTAAATAGCTGGAGGGACATTGGAAGATCTAGGATAGGTTTCTAGTGGTATTTGTGACAACTAGCCAATCAGTAAACCAAGCTGCATGTTATTCTGATCTCAGCACTTATTAAGTATTGAAGGAGATATGGAATGATAAAAGACATGATTGGGACTCTGTTGGTTGATCTGGTTATGGCTATCAATGTTATAAATCTTTGACAAATCTTTGAAGCACCTGTCAGCATTCTTTCATATTGATGACTATTTGGAAAATATTTTCTTCTGCGGGTCTTATGGTTAAATAGCTGGAGGGACATTGGAAGATCCAGGATAGGTTTCTAGTGGTACTTGTGACAATTAGTCAATCAGTAAACCAAGCTGCATGTTATTCTGATCTCAGCACTTATTAAGTGTTGAAGGAGATATGGAATGATAAAAGACATGATTGGGACTCTCTTGGTTGATCTGGTTATGGCTATCAATGTTACCCATTCTTCAGGGCTTAGTTCAGGTCCTTTGTATTGACCCCTTTGATCCTATTTCTTCTTCCGGAAAGTCAACAATTTTTGCTCACATACCTCCTCTCCCTGACTTCATGATGTGGGGAGACTCATCAACTTCACACAACCTTCACACAACCTTTCTTTCTCTTAAATGACTTTACTAACTCTCTTCTCTTTTTGTTGAATCTCAATTATTTTTCAAAGGTCAGCTCAAACATTATCTCCTCTGGAAAGCCTTCTTGGGACCTCCCTAGGGAAAATTAATTATTCCCTCCTCAGTGCTTCCATATCATTGGTATATGCCTCTATTTTTTTAAACACTTAATCATAGTACTCTATTGTTTGTTTGTGGTTCTCTACCAAGGTAGAATTCATCTTTCCACCTACAGCACTGAGCATGGTTCCTGACAAATATAAAATCCTTAATATAACAAGTATATGAGTGGGCCTCCATGGAGAAACTCTGTTCTTGGGCTGGCATCAGCCTCAAGGACAAACTCTTCATACATGAAATCTTCAGAAAACAAGTCTATCTTCAAAAAGCATTAGCAGTAATATAAGTTTTATTAAAGATTTTGGGGAAGAGAGAGAACTAAGGCTTTATGTCAAACACCAAATCACTAACTACTCGATTAAAAATCTTTAGCTTTTTTCTTCTTATTTCTTTCTGTCAAACTTCTCTTCTGCATCCTCTAAGCAGAGGTGACATATCAGAATCTTCATGTGTGTAGATAATGGTGTTGGTGTGGGTGGCTGGTGCATGTAAGTTGTATATAAAACGCGCATAGAATTGAAAAGCTTAAACTGTTTATACATGGCCTCTTGATAGTTATGTTCAAGTGTGCAAGGCCCCCTGTGACTTGGCCGCCCATCTCTCCAGCCCATATTTTATAGTTCCCTCCCTTGGCTAGTAAGCTTATAGTTCATAGTGCATAACCGGATGTTTCATGACCCTGTTTCCTTACTCATAAGCTTTCCTTTTTCAGTAGTGCAGTGTTTCCCTTCTGTATGGTTAGGCCACAGAAGATGGCTGTTCTTTTACTCTCTGTGTATCCCCTGATCAACAGTGCCTGCTTCACCTACACCCTACTTACATGACTGACCTTCCTACATACTTGCCCCAGGTCCCAGCTAAGTGTTGTTCTAGATTTAGATCAGAATATATCCACTATGGTAGCTTATCAAAGGGGCGGTGAAGGGCGTGCCCCTCTGCTGGTTTCCCTGGTAACCGAGGAGCCAACCTGACATCAGTTCCCTCTGTAACCTCCTCCTACCCCTAGGAGCCAAGACTGCTGCCACGTCCTGCCCCGCTGTCCAGTGCACACAAGGGGGTGTCGCTCCAGGACCTTGCTCCAGATGTAAGAGCCCCACCTATCCATTAAACCATGGATGTCTCTGTCACTGACTCCAGGCTCTTTCTTCAGTCTTGAAGCTGGGTGAGTACAGGCCTCGGAGGCCTGGGGGGTGCAGCCCAACACCATCTTTGCCTGAATAATCTCGATTCATTCTTCAAGTTCTCTAAGAATCCTATCTAAAATTTGCAAGTGCTCCTTCTCTGTGCACTTACATTAGTGGGAGAAACTGCTCTACAGAAAAAGAGAAAAGCATGAGTGAAAAATCAGACAACGAGCATGTTTTGTGCTGCAAACTAGAGAGGAAACATGCAGGGGAGGGAGGTGCAGATTATTACATGCTTTGCTTCATCGATCTGCTGGTCTGTGAGCTTCTCAAAGTGGACCCTACCTTGTGTACTTTTGCCTGGTGTATAATAACTCTTAATAAATGCACGTTGAAATGAACAATAATCTATCCCAAGTAGAATGTAAACTTTTCAGAGATCACAGCTTCTATGACTCTAAAAGCTTCATACGTGCTGTACTGGCTAAAGGTTCATTATTCAGAAAATGCTTTTTGATTGATTTCACAGTTTCTCTCCTTCTCTCTTTGTTTTCTACCCAAAATTGCAAACCACATCTATAGAGATAAATCGCTAATTTGAGTTTTCATAATGCAAAATTTACTTGAATAGTTCACAAGAAATTTACCTGTGATGGGTCAGTTCCAAATCTGCAGCTTGTTAATGGCAGTCTTTGGCCTTAGTTGGACTAATTCAAACCTATCATTAAGATGAAATCCACTTTGTCTTGATCTATTTTTAGGTGATTATGTAGGGATTTGTAGGTGATCAGGATATTCAATTTGGTGCACTTAGAAAAGTAATTGCCATTGTTTAAACAAATAAGAGAGCTGTTTATTTTGTATGGCTGCAGCAAAATCCTTTAATCACTTTGAAACTCTGCTGTATTATATTCAAAACTGGAGATTATACCTCTATAACTGTCTGAAACATATGACTCACTAAGGTTCCATTTAGTTCTAAATATTTGATTCAACTACCTTGATTATCTACATTAGGGATCAGCAAAGTGCAGCCAGTAGGCTAAATTTGGACCACCACCTGTTTTTGAAAATTCAGTTTTATTGTAACAGAGACACTCCTTTACATACTGCCTATGGCTCCTTTCAATGGCAGAGTTGAGCAGTTGCCACAGAGACTCAGACTGTGTGGGTCTCTGACCATTTACAGAAAAAACGTTGGCCAACTTCTGATCACATCCCATTTTTATTGATCTATATTGATCAAATACATAGATCAAATAGTTGCTGCTATAGACTGAATGTCTGTGTTGTCTCCCCCGCCATCCCCCAAATCGTATGTTAAAATCTAAGCCCCAATGTGATGGTATTTAGAGGTAGGACCTTTAGAAGATGATTAGATCATGAGGGCTCTGCCCTTATAAAAGTATTAGGGCCCTTATAAAAGACCTCAGAACCTCCCTGCCCCTTCTGCCCTGTGAAGACACAGCAAAAGGACAGTTGTCAATGAACCAGGAAGCAAGCTCTCATCAGACAACTGCCTCATCAGAATCAGCCAGCGCCTTGATCTTGGACTTCCCAGCCTCCAGAAGTGTGAGAAATACATTTCTATTGTTTGTAAGTCACCCAGTGTGTGGTTTTTTTTAAAGATTTTTTGATGTGGACCATTTTTTAAAGTCTTTATTGAATTTGTTAAACATTGCTTCTGTTTTATGTTTTGGTTTTTTGGCACCGAGGCATGTGGGATCTTAGTTCCCCGACCAGGGATCGAACCTGTACCCCCTGCATAGGAAGGCGAAGTCTTAACCACTGGACCGCCAGGGAAGTCCCTATGGTATTTTGTTATAATAGCCCAAATAGACTAAGACAGTTGCCAAATATCCACTTGGGTTTTTAATACCTTTTCCCTCTAGTCCACAACTGAAACCAAAGCAAGATAAAATTACTTAAAAAAGCAAATGTTTACATAATACTGAAGAGCTCAAAAATTTTGACAGTTGGACTTTTTATTTCTATCTGGACGCTGGTGTGCAGGTGGCTCTGAGATGCCATAACTTGATGTTTTCTTTTTGTAAAATTTGAAGATCCAGTAATAATGTTCCTTACCATTAAAAGTGAACTTAAAGGTCTTCTTGTCTCTCCTCTCAAGCAAGAGAGGCATAACCTTACAACCTTCCTGACCTCTGTTGAGATCTCAGTTACTCTAGCTTTAGGCACGGACTATGCCATAGCTAAACCAACAAAACTGGGAGATCCTTTCCTACGTTGTATTAAAGATTAGGTACTGAGAATATCAGTCATGCCTCTTCCCCAAATTAAAATGAGTATGAATAATATAGAGGAAACAATAAGAAAAATTTAATGCTGGGAAAATAGGTGCTACTTATATTTCCAGTCAATGATATCAGTCAACTAAAATTATAAATCCAGTCAAACAACAAATGTCTGCTATGAGTTATCTCTCTTGGCAGAAACATTAGGAGCTATTTAAGAACTTTCACTCAGATGCATAATTTATATATCTTTGAGAAAGTATGGTATTTATTTTTCATTGTATTCTGACAACCTACCCATATGATTATGCATTACGATTATTCTTCTTTTCAGAGCCCTTATCACACTGTACAAAATTAATGCAGTTTTTCCTCCATTTACTAAAAATTGAACATTTTCAATCAGTGGACCTAAACAAAACAAATAGCCTATATTCTTTGCATTTTTTTCTATGTTGGCAGAATTGTTTTATTTTTTTCTTTTGATTTAAACAAACAACAAAGAAAAAGAAAATGGGAAAAAAAAACCCAATTTGTCAGCAGAAGCAAGTAGGATGTCAAAAATAAAAGCTTTTTGATATTCATACCCATTATGGCAGCACAGGGGTGTTTAATTTAGGAGTCAGGTATTTTGAAATGGAAAAATCTCAGCATTTTGTGGAGATCACACCTGCCTTGATATTTTCCCTTCTCCTTCATCCTTGTGTTTGAATCAAGGAAGAATTCCCTGTGCTATCAAGCATTTCCTTCCATGGCTTCTCCCCCACTCCCCCATAAGTGATTTGCTCTTTTTTTCTGGGCAAATGGGTCTGAGAAATGGAAGGGTCTGAGAAGAGAAATATTAAATCCAAGAAAAAATATTGTTAAAAACAGACTTACTATTTGAAGTGTACTGAAAGTACAGTTTGGAATTGGTCTTAATCCCCTAGTTGCCTCCCGTTCAGCTCTACCTCAGCAGGTTGGCCTTTGTTTGTTTATAGGCTGGCATGATGGATGAGCTGGTACCAGGCCAATGTGTTTAAGTAAAACCTGGGAGGTCCTGGGTTAGCAGAACACAATTCGTGTAAAGCCTTGGGAACATCCAGCAGCTGTATTGCTATTTGTACCATCAAGGAAACTGATGGGCCCAAATCACATCCCACTTTTGTTTTCGAGAGAGAAAAGGAAATAATTTGAGAGCGCACTCCCAAACTTTGGACTCAATTCTTATTCAAGCAGAAAACTTTGAATCTCCTTCTGCAAAACAGCAACATGGAGAATTTATAGTGAAGAATACTCTAGGCTTCAGACTCATTACAGACTTTCCCACCGGTCCTAAGATGGCAAAAAGAATTACCTTCATTTCACAGGCAAGAAAATAGAGGTAGAGAGAGAATAAATGATTTCAGCTAATTGGAAAGGGAGGAAATTGAGCTTTAATCTGCTGGCATTCATTTATCTAATCCTAGGATAGTACACTTTTAGCATGGGAAAGTTTTGTTTTGTTGTTGCTTTGTGGTTGTTTTTGTTTACGCAGTCCAGATGTCATTGAATGCAGGGATTTTACAACATTCTCACTTGGGCATTCGGTCCTTGATTGAAAACCTATGGTGGGGCAACCCATTCAATCTTTGCATACTTTTGATTGTTAGAAATTCACCTTTAGATTAACTAAACTCTCTGTTTTATCTTCCTTCCAATAGTTCTAGTAGTTCTACTACTTGGAGCCATATGGAACAAATTCAATATCTATGTCACATCCAAGCCTTGAGAATATTTGAAGATGGTAATCATATTCTCTTTGGGTTAAAATGTCCTATGTCCTTCAATGTTTTCACAATCAGTTTGGGCTTAAGGCTTATCCTTACTGTTTTATCTTCCTCAGTGATTTCCTTTTTAACTAAAATCTGTTTTAAAAAACGCAAAATCCAAAACAAAAAACAGGCAACTCTTTAGGAATTGTCTGAACATGGAAGTGTAGGTTTATAAATTTCTCTGTTCTAGAGTGTGTGCTTCTGTGAATATCACCTTGAATTGAAAACCTCAGTCATCCTCCTGTGTTTCTCCTTTGCTCTCACACTACTACCACACTCACACCACTTCTGACACCAGATGTGTTTTTTTTCCCCACACCAAACAATTCTGTGGCTAGGTGTCCTTACAATTTCACTCAATTCTGTCACTATTTACCTAGAGATAGCATCAGATCCCACAGGTTAAGTACTGAAGTCCCCCAGACTTCAGATGCCAATCACAAGTAGTGGGTCCCCAGGTTACCTTCAGCTTCTGCCCGACTTGGCTACAAATCAGAGGTTCTCATGACCTCCTCCATCCTTAGACTTGATTAGTTTGCTAGAACAGCTCACAGAATTCAGGGAAACACTTATGTTTACCACTTTATTAAAGGAAATGATAAAGGATACAGATGAACAGCCAGATGAAGAGATACATTGGGTGAGGTCTGGGAGGGTCCCGAGGGCAGTAATTTCTGTTCCTGTGGAATTGGGGTACAGTATCCTCCTGGTACATGGCTGTGTTCATCAACCTGGAAGCTCCCTAAACCCTGTACTTTTGAGATTTTTATACCGACTTTGTATGTAGGCTTGATCAATCATTAACTCCATTTCCAGCTCCTCTCTCCTCTCTCTGGAGGATAGGGTTGGGACTAAAAATCCCAAGCTTCTTATCATGGCTTGGTCTTCCTGGTGACCAGTCCCCGTCCAGGACACATGCCGGAGCCCACCAGAGTTGCCTCATCAGAACAAAAGTTGCTCCTAATGCTCTTACCACTTAGGAATTTACAATGGTTTCAGGAGCTCTGTGCCAGAAACAGGGGGGCAGAGACCAAATATATATTTCTTATTATAAATCACAATATCACACACAATCTCAATGTCACACATAGTCTCTCTTTCTCATTCTCTTTCCTTTCTCTTTCTTTCTCTCTTTTTTCTTTTTTTTTTTTTTTGAGGGGTCACATTACTCTTTTTACTCAAACTCAGCTTATTGTCAACTAATATCCTTAAGACCTTATCAGATGCCATGCTGCTGTGTCATATCATTACCCCATCTTTTCAGGCTTGGTTGCTTTTCTAGTCTGAAATGCACACGCATTTATCTCCGTTGAACTTCATCTTATGAAGCCCAATTTCTTGGTCCAGTCTAACAAAACTTTTGGAGCCTCATTCTAATATTTAGCATGTTTAATATCCATCGTGAGTTTTATGTTACCCAAAAATGTGATGAGTTACCATCCAAGACTTAGAAAACAATTTTAATAACTAATGCCAGAACTAAAGGGAAGAAGACCTTCTTCCTTATCTGTATCCATTACTTAGTACCATTTGGGTCTGGATATTTGAAAATTGTAATTTTCATCTAAATTGTTCCCGTTTCCAGTTCAATACACCAGGTTTTTGTTCAGATCATGGTGACTGACCTCATTAAACCCCTTGCTAACTTCCAAGCATACCATGTCCATGCTTGCTATGCTTCCTGCATGCTAAGGCTATCTAATCTAATAATCCTTTTAAATGAAGAAATTAGATCCAGTGACTGTAACTTGTTGATAATGAATCTAAACTGAGTCCAGTAGCTCTAACTCTAGTGAAACTTTATGGAGAGTGACGTGTAGTGAAGACTGAATAACATTCATTAATTATGGCTCAAATATTATCTGAAGTTTTGGGTTTTTAAGGATTATTCAACCAGCTACTGAAATCTTTTATTTTACATGCTTTGATTGAGGAGAAAATTAAGCACATAGGAAGCTGATATAACAACTCTTTTTAAACAATTCCAGTGAAGTGTTCCAAATTTTCTGGATATTGAAAAGCTATATCTCAAACAGCCAGAGATATAAACATCTTGATTAGAACTTCTATGTACTGAGAAAACAGGCAGATAAAATCTATGAAATCTATCTGACCCATGGGAAATTTGTCAAAGAATTTTTAGGAAAGAATAAGAGGAAATGTTTTCAGTTAGCCCAAGAAAGCTTCTTATTAGTCTTTACATTTCAAAGGGAGTAGAGGGGATTACCAGCTTTATTTGTTTTTTCTCTGCTCATTTCCCCTGGCTCAGCAGATGATTGCTTTGTTCTAGTGGACATGAGATGGAAGATAGAATGAGTCTGAGACTATGAAGAACAAAAACCAAAGAGCCATATAATCTTTGGAAGATTCCTTAGATGTCTCAAAGTCCAAATTTCAAACAAGGTCATAACTCTCTATGATATCCCTGACAGATGGCCGTCCATTCTTTACCTGAATATCTCATGTAATAGGGAACTCATTATTAGTAAAGGAACTACGCTATTTATAGAAAATTCTAAGCATTAAAAAGCTCTTTTTTATGAGTGGAAATTTGCCTCCCTGTAGCTTTTACCCTCTACTCTTTTGTGTGAAGATTGAGTAAGTTTAATGTTTCCTTTACCTGACAGCTCTTTAGATCTTAAAGGTTACGATCTAATTTTTTTTTTAAGTTGGGTATTTCAGTATGAACCCTCTTCCTGGGTCCAGAAAAAGGGTGGGGGAGGGCATGCAACTTCCATAGAGAAAGCATTGTAGGTTGGACTTAAGATCAATGGACTTGCAATTTACTCACAGTTCTTCCATTAAATGTGATTTGGAGTTTCTCATCTATATGCCTCAGCTTTACCACCTGTAAAATGAAACTCAGGGTCTCTCTCCTAATTGCTTCAGAAGACTGTTATTGGGCTGTGATAAGAGAATGAATGATAAATATCTCTTTAAAAGTTGTGTGTTTTGTAAATATACACACTTAAGACTTCAGAGAAAAAGCAAAAGGAGCAGTACCTGTGCCCCTGGCCAATGATCTGCATTCTCTGTCTGGGGAGGCCTTCCCAATGCCTGATACAGTGGAGTTGCTTCCTCTAGGCTCACTCTGTCCTAACTACATCTCCTTTGTCATTCTTTTTGTCTCCAAGTCTCCTTTATTTGTTTTTTCCTAGAATCTCAGCCAGGAGATCTAAAGCTCTTCTTTTAATTGTGTTGGTCCTCCTCTTCATCCCCAATCAGCTGCCACATTTCTATTCGGAAAAAAAACTTTTAAAATTTCAAATCATAGCTCCGATTCTGTTCAGTCCATCCTGCTTCATCATAATTTCAGTGTTCACAAATATATTTAATCCCTAATTAAAGTGAAGTTAAATACAAGCTTCTTTGGGGTTGGCCACATATCACCTTATTCTTTCTTCTCCTCCTCAAACCGCTTACTCCTGCTCTGTAATCCTTGCTCCAAATCCTGCTTTTATATTACAAAAAAAATCAAATACCTATGCCTTCTCCTGCTAAAACCTTATTTCTAGTTTTTTAGTCTCTGTAACTGCTCAATACCTAGTTGCAGTCCCAATTTAAATCAGTCTTTCTGTAAGAATACTGCTGCACTAGTCTTTTAATCTGCATGCTGTGAATATAACCAAAGGGGTCTAAAAAAAATAAATAAAAACCAAAGAGCTTTTAGAATTGGAGAGAAGTGACTGTACATTGAGGATTCCGAATCTTTTTGTTTAAGAAGTACCAAATCTGGGGGCTTCTCTGGTGGCACAGTGGTAAAGAATCCACCTGCCAATGCAGGGGACATGGGTTCGAGCCCTGGTCCAGGAAGATCCCACATGCCGTGGGGCAACAAACCCATGCGCCACAACTACTGAGCTTGCGCTCTAGAGCCTGCGAGCCGCAACTACTGAGCCCGCATGCCACAACTATTGATACCCACATGCCTAGAGCCTGTGCTCCGCAACAAGAGAAGCCACCACAATGAGAAGCCCATGCACCACAACAGAGTAGCCCCCGCTCACTGTAACTAGAGAAAGCCAATGCGCAGCAACGAAGACCCAATGCAGCCAAAAATAAATAAATAAAATAAAAAAACAAACAAACAAAAAAAAACAAGTACCAAATCTGGACACCAGGGTGAAATGTTTGGGATAAGCCCACGTTATCCAGGTCTTACTTACCATGATCTCTCCAAAGGAAGAAAGAAGGCCAAGGCAAAAAGGAAATGGTGTGTCCTAAGAGACAGTATGTTTTTCCTCCCATAATATCGTTACTGGTGATGGTAATCACATTGCTCTGAAAGGAAAACAGATTTCCATTTTATTTCATGGTCCTAATGAATAGATCTCCATTTATGCTATTACAAAGTCGTTTCAGAGTATGGGCTCTTTGCTTTCAGAGTAGTTAGAATAATGGATGATCTTTTCTGCAATTACTTGGGTATAATTAAATCTGTGGATTTTGCTGACGACTCTTAACAGTCGGGCACTCAAGCTTGTTCTGAGGTTTATTATATCAGTCGAATGGCAGCTCTCCTGCCTAACTCTGCTCTTAAAGATGGGTTTATGAATTTATGATATACAGTGCCCTTTTCAGAACATCCTGGGTACAGCTGGGAAGGGTTAGGGAGGAAAAGGGAAACATGTTTTTACTAGGTTGTATTCTAGTTGTACTTATGTCTGAGGAAGGCATAGAACTTAAGAGGTTTCATATGTGATAAATTTGCTTTGCTAGGCAGTAAACATCTAAGGGGAAATAGAACATCTAGGCTTAATCACTAGACTGACCAAAAGCAACTTGAGAGCAGGGGTCTTGCCCTCTGTATTTTTGTATCACTGACACCTAGCATGGTGATTGGCATATGGAAGTTTCTCAATGAGAAATTACTGAATTGAGCAAGGCTTGGGAAAGTCACACTGAAACCAGGCACCTTGGTTCAATGTTCAATTTCTAGTTTCACAGCATTGTAGAGTTAGAAGATTTCGTGACCCTGTCTGTTTGGATGAGTATTCCTACATGAACAGAGATCAAGTTGTAAATATTTCAAGCAGTAAAGATTTCCAATAGTTTGACAGTTATTCCAAATACCTAACCCAAATCTGCCAATACACATCAAAGTTATTCTTTTTTTTCTTCTTCCCTCAGTGAAAAATCTTTTCCTTCAAGTATAACACCTATAAAATTCCTTTATTAGAAAATAAACTACTGTCTAAAAGACTTCTCACTTCTCAACTTCTTGGAAAATAACAACAATCAAGAAGTCAAACAGGGGATAATTGGAGTGTAGAAAAGAGGAAGAGGAGAAATCATGACTTCCAGAGGACTTATTCTCCCTTAGAAGGACATGAAAAGGAGCTTCTTCTAACATAATCAGCATGTGATGCTTTTGTCTCTGATTTCTTATTCTGGCTTCATGCTTCTTGTTAAAAATGCTGACTATCCTAGGTGGCCAGTCTCTGTTTCAGAGGCAACAGAATATCAGTGCCTTCTTCAAAACCCATCATTGTCTTTCCTTTTATCTTGACCAATACTGATATGCGGTCTCTCTGCATATCTTACCTAAATAATTTAAAATGGGACAGAGTACGCAAGGAGTACACTTATGCATCACTGTAACGTATATATCTTGACCCAGTGACTTATCTCCACGTATTACCTTGCCAATTTCCAATCACATTACTGATTTTTCATTAGAGAATTAAGCTCAGTAGGCAAAGGTGAACCTTCTTCAATTTGATTCAGAAAACTAATTTTTCACTTCCTTCCTTCCACATTTTTGCCATGGTGATCTCAGAATTTCAGGCAAATGAGAAATAGTGTTTCCTCACTCCAAATCTGGGTTCCCATGAGAAAGCCAACTTTTTCTTCTTTTGTCTGGACTTCATATCTATGCTTAGAACACATTTGAAGGAAGGAAGGAAGGAAGGAAAGGAAGGAGTCTGGGTGAGACCCTTCTTTGATTATTCTAAGGTTTTATATTTGGGTAAGTAGGTGGGAATCACGTAAAAAGAATGATGTAAACAAATTAAGCTTTGGGGAAAGAAATCTCTTGCTTAATATCAATTAACTGGGTCATTCTGTTTCCTCAATTCTGGAAGGCATGAGTTTGAATAATTATTTGGTAAGATCATTCTTTTAGTTCAAAACTTAAAGTAATCATAAATATCACAATGGGAATATGAAAAGTTCCAGGAAAGGAGTTCTACAAAATTAACAATGATACAGCAAAGTGAAGATATCCTAGACTATTTAAAGATAGTGTTATGGGTATAAATGTCCCTGGTGACCAAGTCTGGTCTCCAGGGCAGAGGTTCTGAGTGTAGTTCTTGGGCCAGCAGCATTGGCAACTCAGGGGAAATTGTTCAAAATGCAAATACTTGGTCCTACCCCAGACCTACTGAGTCAGAAGCTCTTGAGGGTAGACTGTTTCTGATGTGAACTCAAGTTTGAGAACCACTGGGCTAGTGCAAGAACTTTTGTCTCATGTAGAACTGGACTGAAATAATACCTCGATCACTTGTGGTCTCCAGACTCTGTGGAGATTATATTATAGGCATTTCCTGGAGCCTTAATTTTCTATTCAATAAGAGGTGATAATAACTCTTTCTTTCTAGGATTGTGGGGATGATTATATAACTGGATAAGGTTTACATTTATTTAGTACTTAGTATGTATCAAGCGCAATTCAAAGGGCTTTGAATATAGTGACTCATTTACTTCTCACGACCGACAACCTGACGAGACACGGCATTTTACAAATGAGGAAATGGAGGTAGAGAGAGGCTAAATAACTTGTCCAAGCTCACATAACTGGTAAATGCTGGAGACAGATTTGAGCCAGTCAGAATCCAGAGCCTTTGCTCTTAACCACCTGCCATTTTGAAGGGACCTGATACATACTAGGGACCTAATAAATGTTAATTCCTTTCCTACTTCATCCTCCTGGATGCCGTTGTAATTAACTATGAAGGATTCATTAATTGCTAGTTCAATCTGGTTTTATTAATAGGAAAAATGTAACTGTAATTTAATGTAAGTTGAAAACCAAATCAATGGAGATTCAAATTAATGCTTACAATATGAGTTATTCCTGAGCATTTGAGGAAGCCAGTATAAAGAATCCTATGACCTTGACCTTTTCTCTCTCCCTTCTCTGTGCTTTAGGAGTTGAACATGGAAGAATTAATTGGAAGCTAGGTCAGTGGTTTTCACACTTTTTGGCCCCAGGTCCCCTACACACTATTACAAATTATTGAAAACCTTAAGGAACTTTTGTTTATATGGGTTTTATCAATCAGTGTTTACTATATTAGAAATTAAAATAGAAATTGTTAAAATGTTTATTTCATTTACTTAAAAGCAACAGTCACTGTTACCTATTAACATAAGTAACATATTTTAGCGAAAAATAACCATATTTGCAAAGGAAAAATACATTAATGAGAAGAGTCGTCTTTTTCTAATTTATTACCAATCTCTTTAATGTCTGGCTTAATGGAAGACAACTAGATTCTCATATCTGCTTCTGCAGTCAATCTGTTACAATATCACATGTCAGGTGGCCTCTGGAAAAACTCCCCTGTGCATTTATAAGTTAAATAATTTCTCAGTATTTTTATAAAACAATTCTTAGTAAATAATTTCTTAGTATTATAGATAATACATTATTGTTATAAAAACAATAATTTTCTTAATATTATTATCATTTCTTAATATTATTATAAAAATAGTTTTGACTTCACAGGTCCCCTGAAAGGGCCTTGGGACAGTCAGGGGTTATTGGATCATACTGTGGGAACCCTCTGGTCTAGTTGATAGTTGGGTGAAAGTGCAGAGTTAATCCAGAATATTAGTAATATATATCTTTCTTCTTCCTCATAGTAACAACTTTTGGGCACTAGTTTATCAGCTAAGAATAAACCAAAGTGAATTAATTTACATGAAACTATGTCAGGAACCTCAAAGAGCAAGACACACAATAATGCAGCACAACTGTAAACTACGAACACACTTTATTTTGACTAGCTTATCATTATTAACTTTGACAGCTGAATAAAACCATTGCAGTATCAATGGAAATGAAGCAGAAATAAGATAGTGAGAAAGAGGATAGGTGAATTTCCATGACAAAAAATAGGAGAGTTTGTGTGTGTGTGTGTGTGTGTGTGTTTGTACTCGTTGCTCATAAATGTTTCAGAATGCCTGAAAAATACAGTGCTACCACATCTACTTGTGTGAGGAGATATGCAGAAGTTTAGTATTTCTGTCTCTTATTAAAAAGTGTGTATTTGAAATTGAGTTTAAAGAATACCTGAAGTTTACTAATAGTAACATAGATCCATTCCAACAAATACTTTTTTGGTGCCAATCTTTGTGCAAGAACATGACTAGGCAGTTCCCCTTAAACTTCTGGAAGCTTATTTTTCATCAGTAAGGATGTGTGAAGTGAGGATGACGTGATGGAGTGAAGGGAACATTTGCCAACATTTGCTTTATATCCAGACAGTCTACAGACAGATTTAAGGCAGCAGTTGTTTATTATTTTACCGACTGCTTCAAACAACCGAGAATTGCACTTAATGTCAAGGAAAAAATTTAAATAAATTTACCACGGCCTCTTTGCTATTTCATGTTCTGAATTTCTTCAGCTTCATACTTTACATGTGAATGTAACATGCTTATCAACCACAGTTTTGATGTTCTTACGACAGATAAAATGTGGTTGCTATATAAGCACAGAAAAAGTTCAAGTACTTTGTACTATATGTATGCATGACATTCCAATTCAGTTTCAGTGCCACTGTTGAGTCTGGTAAAATTACAGTAGGTTAAACAGGATGACTCATGCTATGATAATGCAGTTTAGCCAGAAGTGGTACATAAAATATATACAATGAACATAATGTTTAGTAGAGTATAGATTATATTTGGCATGTTCGGTAGGTATTTTATAAGCACATCTGAAATTTTATATCATCTTCAACAGATGGGAAATAAACAGTAGCAGGAGCTGTTAATTTTTTTTTATTATACATTGGGGGAAAAGGAGTAATAACGTTAGGAAAAAACATATTGAGGCTAAAAACCTATATAAAATCTTTGTAAAACCCATTTTAAAATCTTGAGGAAAAAAGAAATAAAAAGTTGAAATGTTTCAACATCTGTTATCAGTGATGGCAGCCCTAAAAAATCAGTTGCTGTTAGGTAAAAAAAATATTTTCTGGTTAAAATACGGCCAGCTGGTTTTTGAGATGCTGGGAGCAAGTTCTTGCTGAGTAGATAAAGTGGAAGAAAACTTTGAAAACTCAAGTGTTAGGCAAATGAAGACAAAGTTCCAGTCTCAGATACTGGTGTAGATTTGAATACAATTGGGAAAGTTTGGGACTTTAAAGGGAAGGAAGCCAATTCACATGGAGATGGAAAATCACACACACACCCCACATTGTCTTTTGTTAGAAGGGCATTTTGAGGCAGCTTTGGGTGCTGCCTTGAACCCTGGCTAAACCATGGGAGGACAGCTTTTCATCCTGTCACTTTTGTTCAAAAGTGTAGTTCAGGTTTTCACCATCCCTCCCTGATGTTCGCTGCTTGCTGCCTCCAAACTGTTTTATCAGAAGCAAAGCTTTTCCAGCTGTGCTCACCCCTCCGTATTTCTTCCATGGTATTGTTACTGAATTGGTGCATCGGACCTGCGCTGGGGTCCTAGCCTGGGCAGAGACCCCTTGTCTGGGCCAGAGAGGTTCTTTTTCTGATCAGATTCATGCAGCCAGTAACGAAAACGATGATGAGACTGGAACAGCCCAAGCTTTATTCAATCGTCAAAGAATACAGAAGTGGGAACCTAGTTTGCAAATCAATTTTTCAACACAATTCCAGCAAAGACTCCAAATATATCAGAGGGTCGAGGTAAAAGGGAGGGATTTGGAAAGACTGGGAAGAATATTCATGAGTCATCTGAGAACAGGGGTATGGTTTGGACCTGGAACTGATGCAATTCCTTTTTCAGTCCTTGTATGGGCTTTTCCAGTGGTTGTCATGGCAATCATCAACTGTTGTGGTGGTGGTGGGTGTGTCGTTTGGCACATGCTCATGTATTACAATGAGCATATAATGAGGCTCCAGTTCTACTGGAAGTCATATCTTCTGCCATCTTGGCCCTAGTTGGTTCCAACCAGTTCTTGTTTTTCTTCTCTTTGCAGCTTCCTCCTGAAACTTAGATAAGAGTAATTGGTTTCCATTCGAGGGAGGGGCAGGGGTATGATTCTGGGGCAACAGCCTTGGTAACAGTAATTCTCTTACAAATAGATACTGTCATGCCATTCCCAAGCTGCCTGTAAGACTCTTCATTCTCTGACCAACACACTTCTCCAACGTCATCCTTGATCACCACATTTTCACTCTTTTCCACACACTGAGCACCTTTAAATTCCTCTGTGGTCTGCACATTCTCTTTCTCCAGTCTGGAGAAATGTGCTTCTCCATGAACTTCTCTATATCTTGTAAGGAAGCAAAATTTGCCACTCCAAAAGATGTTTCTGGCGTGAGGATTCATTTAGGCTGATTATTTTTAAGAATCAGAAGATTCAGGACGTTTTTCTTGTTATCACTCCCTTAACTGCCTAGAGGAATTCAGAGAAAGGGCCTGTTCCCAGAATAGAGCTATCACCAGAAATATCTGCAAAGAATATAGGCTAGGTATGGTGGGGAAAACTGGGCAGGGCCTTGAGATCAGAGGCCACTCTGTGTCCCATTGTCTCTGTAGCGGCCCCAACAAACACCTGTTTACCAAACATTTACTTTTCCGTCTCTATGTGAATTGCCTTCTTCCCTTTTGAGGTCCCAAACTACTACCCTCAACTTCTCTTTTTTTAATTGACGTATAATATTGCTATAAAATATAGGTTACAGGTGTACAATATAGTGATTCACAAGTTTTAAAAGTTATACTCCATTTATAGTTATTAAAAAATACTGGCTATATTCCCCGTGTTGTACAATATATCCTTGTAGCTTATTTTATACCTAATAGTTTGTACCTCTTACTCCCCTACAGCCCTATATTGCCCCTCCCTACTTCCCTTTCCCCACTGGTAACTGCTTTTGCTTTCGATATCTGTGAATCTGCTTCTTTTTTGTTATATTCATTAATTTCCCAATATCCTCTTTTGTCTTTAGCTGAAGATGGCGTTTAAGGTGAGGGATTCAGCCATCTTGGTGAATTTTCCTCAGGTTTCCTGAGTTTCTCCCATGTATATGTGTTATTAAACTTTTGTTTAATTTTCTCCAGTTCATCTGTCTCATGTCAGTTTAATTCTCAGCCAGAGAAACTTAGAAGGGTAGAGGAAAATTTCTTCCTCCGCAGCACTATGAAGGTCTTGCTCATCTCATAAAATACTGGCCAAATGTTTCTTCCCTGGAAAAGTATCTCCAGGTCTCTCAGGCAGGGTCCCTCTGCTTCTCTCAGTACTCTTGACAAGGAGACTCTACTCACAACTTTCTGGAAATGTTTATTACATGGTGCATTCATTATAGTTTTGTTAAAAGATAAATTGAGGCATACTAAACTTCTTGAGTTTATCTGAGCAAAAACTGATTCCAATCAGGCCGCACCAAAGCAGAAGTGGTTAGGAGTTCTTCACCTGTAGGAGCTCGGGGAGAGACTTTTATAGGGAAAAGGCAGAAGCTAAGTAAGGAAATTATTGGTTGGCTATAGCTTAAAGCCTAGTTGGCTATTTGTGATCTGTTGTCCTTAGGTTTCAATCTTGTGCCTCTGAGATATTTACATGCGTAGATTTCTGGGTTGCTTGTGCAGGCTGCCCCACTTTACAGCCACCTCAGTCTGATGGCCTCTGTGTTTAATTAACTTAACAGTTTCCCTGGATTACAGGCTCCTTCTGGACAGAATCTTGTGTGCTCATCTCTGTAGCCCTAGAAAAAAACACTTTCTTTGTGATCAAGAAACATCTGTTGCTTGAACGATTAACTGGAGAGAATCTCTGAAATGCCTTTAGCAGTCATGGAAACTTGTCATCCCAGAATTAGAAATGAGTCTACAAATGTAAACCTCCATGAGAGAATAATTGAGGTAGTTGTGGTGGGTGGATTAATTTGAAAGCAAAGGCCAAATGCCTTCTTCTCCGAAGAACGTGAGGCAGAAAGGCAGACGGGACAAGGGATCTGTGAGAAAGGGAAACAGCAGAGTGGGGGAGATCCACAGACGAGGGAGGTTAAGGACAAGCAAAGGAAGAGAAGGGCCTCTTTCTTTATATTAAAGTTCCTTCTCTAAAGGACAACATGATAGAGGCCTTTAGCATTAGCTGGAGAACATTTCATTTGTAAATTGTGCTTAAAATTGCTAAGTGCTTTGTTTTTGTAAAAGGTGATAGACCTGGCAAAGAGTTAATGCCATTTCAGAGAAAGGTGATAAGAACAGATAACTCTAAAGTCATTTTTCATCAACCCAGGGAGGGTTATGGGAGGACACTTGTGTCCCCCTCTGCGATACTCCTATGTCTTGGTCAGTTGTTCGTGCCTGGCCCATACTGCCTTTCGTGGTCAAAGACAATATCTACTTGCCATTTGGGACCACAAAAAGCAAAGGGCCTGCACTGTAGGTTTAGGTATTTGAAAAGGCCTGGCCATCTCTCACTTTCAGGGCTGCCTAGTCAGATCCTTGGGTCACCCACCTGCAGTGTCTTCAATCCCCTCCGGGCTTTCCAGCGCACCCTCCTCGCCTTTGACCTTCAGCCTCCCTTGGTCTCTCTCTGCCTCCCAGGTTAGGATGCACCTGAGTAAGCCAATCCATCAAGCTGTTAGAGACTGAGTGTGCTAAGCCTATTTCCCCTCAAACCATGCAATCTTTCTCAAAGAAGCAGAATTGGGAAGGAAACTATTAGCTGAGAGGAATGAAGTACTACATAATGGACTTCCAGGCCTTAATTGACGGAAGGATTTGCCCTCTAATTATGCAGCGTGGCTAGTGGCTTAGTTTGTCTATGCATAAGGCCGACCTTGCCCATAATCATTACATTATCTCTGTGCATAGTTCATATGGGTACTGAAAAGAATGAAATCCAATGCTCACACGTGGGGAAAATACTGAACAGATCGAGTTCAGATAGAATGTAATCCAGATTTATTTATCCAGCTAATGAAATTCTACTTAACTAGGGTGAAAAGTGGGAACATGCCACCGGCTCAGTCAACACTAGGGGGGTGGGAGGAGGCTGACCTTTGTTATATGTGAGAGGCTCCCGGAGCAGCCGGGAGGATAGACCGGCTTCTGCCCCCAGCCCTCTTCTTAGCCCGTAATGAAGCTCAAAGGAGCTCAGCTCTGCACCACCAGTCGAGCTGTGCCTCTCCCACCACGAATACCCAGGAATCTAGAAAAGGTAGCTGGGGAAGCAATTAGAGAAGAGAAGTTTTTTTTCAGAGTCTTAGTGCCTTTTGTACAAGATCAGGGTTTTGTTGCTTCTGTTTTGTTTTTTTTTTTTTTTTTTCCAGCACAGAGACAAAGGAAATAAAGCGGTCCAAGACCTTAACATCAAATTTCTGCTTACAAATTGCTAGAGGAGGAAATAAAGTATACATGAAAGAGCCCTCCACACACATACCCAAAACACACGTTTCAAATTATAAATCTTCATACCTATGCACCTTGGTTTTTTTCATGTCATATTAATGCACGTTAATTTAACAGATATTGACCATGTTCTGTTTGCAAAACACTGAGTAATAAGTGTGGAAAGAAGAAAAGAAATTAGCCCTGCATTTCTGGAGCAGATTTGATGGAGCAGGAGCCATAGATAAGAATCTTCAATACAAGGATTTAGCAAGGATGCTTAATAATAATTAGGGCAATAATGTCCTTTTGAGCTCATCTTATATCTTCTCAGCTTCACCTCTTCCCAGCCACTTTTGCAGAGACCAGTTCTGTACTGGCTTTAATCTGCTTTGCAGCACAGCAGTCTGACAGCGCCTCACCTTAGTCTGTGCCTACTGCTTCTTTTCCTGGGTCTTACCTGAAGCAGCGGCATAGGACACCTGCAAGACCACTGTCTCATACTTTCATGGCCTGGAAATGGGGAGTTAAGGTGAGGGTGGGGGTGAAGGGCATCTTTGACCCATCAGGAACAGCTGATGGGGAAATGCTTCCCCCTGTTGTCATCCAGGACACAATTCTGAGGCATGCTTCAGAAGGTTCTCCGTGGGGTTCTGTGCAATCCATCCCGTCACTTGCGATGGTAACCACTCCTGCTATTGGCTTTCTATCCTTCCTGTATTCCTGCTTCCTGGGCTTACTTCCCAAACCATTTATGTGCACATGGGCCTTTGCTTCAGGCTATATTTTCAGGGGAACCCAGGCTAAGAAAAATAATAATATTTAATATTTTTGCACATTTACCGTGTATCGAGCATTCCACTGAGCACTCTATATGTCGTAGCTGAGCTGATTGTTTCTAGATATCTCTTAAGGTAGGAAGAAGTATTATTATCCTCATTTTACAAGTAAAGAAACAGGTTTTAAAAGTTCAGTAACTTGTCCAATGTCATACTCCTGGTGACAGTGCCAAAATTTAAACTTTGTTTAATGTCTAAACTCTTAGGGCAACAACAAAAAGCTTAAAGGTGTATGGTTAGTGTGGTGTGCAATGTGGTACCCTCCCTGACTTTGCCCCTCTTCTCTGTGTACAGCCATGTGGTTTGGATGGGTCTGGCCTTGGGCCTCTTTCCCAGCTACGGGGGTGGGGGGGCCCTGAATTGGTCCAAACCTGATTAATCCCACCATTCTTGTCATAATGATTGCTTCAGATACATCAGGCCTCCCCCGATAAAACACAGCCTTTCCCAGGTCACAGCGCTAGGTTCACGCATGAGCACAGGACCCAAGATGCTTCCACGGGAGACCACTAACTGCTTCACATCGACGTGCTCAGAGCTCAATCTTTGGGCCTCTTCTCCATCTGTATTTGCTTACCTGGTGATCTCATTTGGTCTCATGGCTTTAAATACCATTTAGGCACCAAAACCCCCAAATATTTGTCTCACCCAGACCTCTTCTCAAAACTCTAGATTTAATTTGTATATCAGCTACCTCTTGGACATTTCCACTTAGGTGTCTAGTAGACATATACAACTTAACATGTCCAAAAGGGAACGCCAGATCCCCTTCTTCCTCATCTCAGTTGATGCCAACTCCAACCTTCCAACTGCTCAGTCCAAAACTTCGGAGGTATCCCTGAATTTTCCCTTTTGCTCTCACGTACAATTATTCATCAAAAAATAATTGGCGGGGCTTCCCTGGTGACGCAGTGGTTGAGAATCTGCCTGCCAATGCAGGGGACACGGGTTCGAGCCCTGGTCTGGGAAGATCCCACATGCCGCGGAGCAACTAGGCCCATGGGCCACAATTACTGAGCCTGCGCGTCTGGAGCCTGTGCTCCGCAACAAGAGAGGCCGCGATAATGAGAGGCCCGCGCACCGCGATGAAGAGTGGCCCCCACTTGCCACAACTAGAGAAAGCCCTCGCACAGAAACGAAGACCCAACACAGCCAAAAATAAATAAATAAATAAATAAATAAATAAATAAATAAATAAAAATTGTATAACTTTAAAAATAATAATAATAATAATTGGCTCTACATTTAAAGTGTAGATGGAATCTGAGGGTGACTCCGCACCGTGCTATCACTACCCAGCCCACGTCACTGCACCTTTGCCTGGATTCTTGCCCACCTGGCTCTTCCGTACTTCCACAGCCTACCTCCTGCCTACCCCTACTGTAGCACTTCCTTTCTTTGACACTTTCATTTAACCTTTGAAAAGTGCTTCCATCACTCATACAGAATTCAGTGGTTATGGATTCAATGCTGGTGATGGATATACATCTCAGTTAGGCCTTTGGGACAGTAATTTTTTGGCGAATGTTGAAATACCCTGGAGGCTTACAGAGCAATATTTTAAATAACATTTATGACAGAGAAGGGGAAACTGTTCCTTTCTTGAACTGACTCATATCCTGAGAAGTCAAAAATCATTGCTTAGGACAATTTTTATATATTCACCTAGAACTTGGATACCTTAATATAGGGACAAAGCTCCAGGCCAGGAGTTAGGAGAGCTGATATTAGTTCTACCTAATTAACTTTTTACCCTTAGATAAGTCACTTATGTTTCTGAGTTACTTAATCTCCTCATGTGTAAAAACAGGATAAATAATACCTGCTTCCATACCTCACAAAGCTGTTGCCCATTTGAAATGATATAATTTATAAATGACAGGTTTTTTAACTGGTTCTCATGAAATTCTGCTAAAAGATGTAGGGGAATTCCCATGTCCCCAGAATTATATGTAAAATTGGGTCTGTGTATGTGCATAATACACTTGATCTTTTTTCTAGAAATAGATTCCATAGTTTTCATCACCTTCTCAAGATGACCAGAGAGATCAAGATTTTCTGGTAGAGGTGCTTTGTAAATTATAAAATACTATTCACATGAAACTACCATCTACTGGACTCCTTAAATCATCCTGATGACCTTGTTGTATATGGGGGCAGGACTCTTTATTAAGAAATTGTGACTTTGGACTTTAAAAACCAACAATGAATCAATAAGGTTTGTGTGTCCGTAGCTGGTTAGCAAGGTTGGTAAACATGACTTCACAGAAAATTGTCCAGCCTATAGAGTTCAACAAGCCTGATACTGCTCTAATCTAGACCTAACTGTGAGGTTCTGAAGACCATTGAGATACCTGCCACTAAAATATCTGAAGAGCTCTCTTACTGTAATTCTCCAGACATAAAAGGTTACTACATTGTTAATTTCCTTCCAGTTTAGTTCCTTTCCTGCTCCCCACCACTTGCTTGCTTCCTTCCTTCTTTCCCTCCCTCCCTCCCTCCCTCCTTCCCTCTCTCCTTCCCTTCATCCTTTCTCTCTTCTTTCCTTCCCCAGACATTTATTGAATGCCCTGGGGACCTTGAACAGCCCTGTGCTGGTTCCTGGAGGACTAGAGCAGCTCTGTCCTGTAGGTGTGGAAAGAGTACACCCTGGTTTTTAGAGGTATGTGCAGAACTGCGAGTCTGAGGCCTGTCTGGGAGGCCAGCTCTGCTATTCAAATCACTCTGTGACCCTCTGTCGGTCACTTAACCTGCTGTGCTGCTTTTCGCTCATCTGTAAAATTGCTCTCCCTCTTGGGCTCGTTGTGAGGATAAAAGAAAATAATAGGTGGCAAAGTGCACTGAATGGTGAAAGTCTAATACTAAATCAAAGTATTATCATTTTAGAAGTTTATCCCTGAGTAGTGCTGATACCGACATACGGAAGTTAAAGCTGCAATTAGGGGCCTGCTTCATCTTTAATCCACCAATAATAAAGCATTCTCCAAGCAGTGACCCAATTTCAGGTGCCCTATGGTTATCTGCAACTTTTCTTCTTATTCTTGGTATAAGTATAGCAGCTCAGAATCTTTGAGGATAATTCTGATATCAACTGGTCTGTCATCTTGCTGCTTTAAATATGGGTTCAGAGAATTTATCATTAAAGCTATTAGGAACTTTATTAATGGATGTAGTCCTGTGTGATGGTTTTGTTTAGTTCAACAAATCTTGACTGAAGCTTGCTATGGGACAGACCTTGGGGATACGGGGATGGGAAATGTATATCCTAGACCTGATGGTGCTAACAGTCTTGTAGGAGGAGACCTATTTTAAAAATGTGTTCAAAGCGATGAGAATATAACTATAACAGATCTCCTTTAGTGAACATACGCTACATGCTAGGCACGGTGCTAAAGCTTTTCTTAAGTTATCACTTTTAAGCTTCATGATGACATAAGCATGTAGGTAATTTTATACCCATTTTCAGAAGGGGCACTTGAGCCTCAGAAATATTAGGTAATTTGGCCAGGATCACACAGCTAAGAAGTTTCAGCGAGCACACAAAGTTTGGTCTGTTTGACTTGTGGATGTTGTAAGGAAACAGAGGAAAACAGCTTCCAGAGAGGACCAGAAAAGCCGCTAAAGGACTGCATTGAAGACTAAATTGAGCCATGTACCTGTCTAGTGCTGGAGGGTGGGATATGTTCTCTTTAACAGATGCAGTTGGATTACATCTTGATTTTGGAAAACCAGCTAAATGTTTATCAAAGAAGCCCTATCCTCACTTGGATAATTCCAAGATACAAACAGGTATAGGTAACCCTAATGTTTTTATCATCCAAATCTCAAATCTCTAAAGTAAAAAATAAAATGCCTTTTCTCATGAAAGCTATACATTTGAAAACCAAGCTAATCAAGTATTAGCTGCATTAGTGATATCTGTTCTATATTCGACTCAGACAATAAAATTAACAAAGACCAGGTTAGGCAGGGGCTTTCATTTGTGTATTTCTTGCATTTACAATATTCTTTGATAGTGATGTTTTCTCATTCTCCTGATAATTACTCATTCCCAAAGTTCCACTGTGAGAGCTTCATTCCTTTACCTGAGAACTTTGGACTCGGATCTTAAGTGCATCGTGAGAATAGAAACCTTTTAAATCAGGAATTGGCAAACAATGAACCATGGGTAAAATCTGGACTGTGACCCATTTTGGTATAGCTTGCAAGAGCTAAGGATGGATTTTATATTTTAAAAATATTGTTTAAAAAGAAAAGAATGTGTAACAGAGACCATTAAGTGGCACACAAAAGTCTAGCTATCTGGCCCTTTGAGAAGAAGTTTGCTGGCCCCTGCTTTAAATTATAATGACTGGTTTATTTCCTCAGGGAAGGGCAGGTTCTCAAGGAGAAGAGAGAAAGGCCTTATGGGCCCTGGCCCTGCGGGTCTGTGGGAGCAGGGAAATGCACCACTCAGTTCTCTCCTCAAAAGAACACTTTCTCAATTGGTTCAAGATTGTGGAGTAGAAGGATGTGCGCTCACTCCTCTTGTGAGAGCGCCGGAACCACAACTAATCTGAACAATCATCGACAGAAAGAAGCTGGAACTCACCAATAAAGATACCCCACATCCAAAGACAAAGGAGAAGCCACAAAGAGATGGTAGGAGGGGCGCAATCACAATAAAATCAAATCCCATAACCACTGGGTGGGCGACTCACAAACTGGCGAACACTTATACCACGGAAGTCCACCTACTGGAGTGAAGATTCTGAGCCCCACGTTAGGCTTCCTAACCTGGAGGTCTGCCAACGGGAGGAGGAATCCCCACAGAATTGGACTTCGAAGGCCAGCGGGATCTGATTGCAGGACTTTGACAGGACTGGGGGAAACAGAGACTCCACTCTTGGAGGGGACACACAAAGTAGTGTGCGTACCAGGACCCAAGCGGTAGGAGCAGTGACCCCATAGGAGAATGAACCAGACCTACCTGCTAGTGTTGGAGGGTCTCCTGCAGAGGTGGGGTGTGTCTGTGGCTCACCACGGGGACAAGGACACTGGCAGCAGAAGTTCTGGGAAGTATTCATTGGTGTGAACCCTCCTGGAGTCTGCCATTAGCCCCACCAAGGAGCCTGCAGGCTCCAGTGCTGAGTGACCTCAGGCCAAATAACCAACGGGAGGGAACACAGCCCCACCCATCAGCAGACAAGTGGATTAAAGTTTTACTGAGCTCTGCCCACTAGAGCAACACCCAGCTCTACCCACCACCAGTCCCTCCCATCAGGAAGCTTGCACAAGCCTCTTAGATAACCTCATCCACCAGAGGGCAGACAGCAGAAGCAAGAAGAACTACAATCTTGCAGCCCTTGGAATGAAAACCACAATCACAGAAAGACAGACAAAATGAAAAGGCAGAGGACTATGTACCAGATGAAGGAACAAGATAAAACCCCAGAAAAACAACTAAATGAAGTGGAGATAGGCAACCTTCCAGAAAAAGAATTCAGAATAATGATAGTGAAGATGATCCAGGACCTTGGAAAAAGAATGGAGGCAAGGATCGAGAAGATGCAAGAAATGTTTAACAAAGACCTAGAAGAATTAAAGAACAAACAGAGATGAACAATACAATAACTGAAATAAAAATACACTAGAAGGAATCAGTAGCAGAATAACTGAGGCAGAAGAACGGATAAGTGACCTGGAAGACAGAATGGTGGAAATCACTGTCATTGAACTGAATAAAGAAAAAAGAATGAAAAGAAATGAAGACAGCCAGAGACACCTCTGGGGCAACATTAAACGCACAAACATTCACATTATAGGGGTCCCAGAAGGAGAAGAGAGAGAGAAAGGACCCGAGAAAATATTTGAAGAGATTATAGTCGAAAACTTCCCTAACATGGGAAAGGAAATAGCCACCCAAGTCCAGGAAGCACAGAGTCCCAGAAGGATAAACCCAAGGAGAAATATGCCGAGACACATAGTAATCAAATTGACAAAAATTAAAGAGAAAGAAAAATTATTAAAAGCAACGAGGGAAAAACGATAAATAACATACAAGGGAAACCCATCAGGTAACAGCTGATTTCTCAGCAGAAACTCTGCAAGCCAGAAGGCAGTGGTATGATATATTTAAAGTGATGAAAGGGAAGAACCTACAACCAAGAATACTCTACCCAGCAAGGATCTCATTCAGATTCGATGGAGAAATCAAAAGCTTTATAGACAAGCAAAAGCTAAGAGAATTCAGCACCACCAAACCAGCTCTACAACAAATGCTAAAGGGACTTCTTTAAGCGGGAAACACAAGAGAAGAAAAGGACCTACAAAAACAAACCCAAAACGTTTAAGAAAATGGTAATAGGAACATACATATCGATAATTAACTTAAATGTGAGTGGATTAAATGCTCCAGCCAAAAGACACAGACTGGCTGAATGGACACAAAAACAAGACCTGTATATAGGCTGTCTACAAGAGACCCACTTCAGACCTAGGGACACATACAGACTGAAAGTGAGGGGATGGAAAAAGATACTCCATGAAAATGGAAATCAACAGAAAGCTGGAGTAGCAATTCTCATATTAGACAAAATAGACTTTAAAATAAAGACTGTTACAAGAGACAAAGAAGGACACTACATAATGATCAAGGGATCAATCCAAGAAGAAGATATAACAATTATAAATATATATGCACCCAGCATAGGAGCACCTCAACACATAAGGCAAATGGTAACAGCTATAAAAGGGGAAATCAACAGTAACACAATAATAGTGGGAGACTTTAACACCTCACTTACACCAAAGGACAGATCATCCAGACCTTCCAAGAAAATTAATAAGGAAACACAAGCTTTAAATGACACAGTAAATCAGATAGATTTAATGGATTTTTAAAAACATCTTTATTGGAGTATAATTGCTTTACAGTGGTGTGTTAGTTTCTTTAATTGATATTTATAGGACATTCCATCCAAAAACAGCAGATTACACTTTCTTCTCAAGTGCACATGGAACATTCTCCAGGATAGATCACATCTTGGGTTACAGATCAAACCTCAGTAAATTTAAGAAAATTGAAATTGTATCAAGCATCTTTTCCGACTACAAAGCTATGAGATTAGAAATAAATTACAGGAAAAAACCATAAAAAACACAAACACATGGAGGCTAAATTATACGCTACTAAATAACCAAGAGATCACTAAAGAAATCAAAGAGGAAATCAAAAAATATCTAGGGACAAATTACAATGAAAACACAATGACCCAAAACCTATGGGATGCAGCAAAAGCAGTTCTAAGAGGGAAGTTTTTAGCGATACAATCCAACCTCAAGAAACAGGAAAACTTTCAAATAAACAATCTAACCTTACACCTAAAGGAACTAGAGAAAGAAGAAGAAGAAGAACAACAAAACCCCCAAAGTTAGTAGAAGGAAAGAAATCATAAAGATCAGAGCAGAAATAAATGAAATAGAAACAAAGAAAACCGTAGCAAAGATCAATAAAACAAAAAGCTGGTTCTTTGAGAACATAAACGAAATTGATAAACCATTAGCCAGACTCATCAAGAAAAAGAGGGAGAGGACTCAAATCAATAAAATTAGAAATGAAACAGAAGTTGCAACGGACACCGCAGACATACAAAGCATCATAAGATACTACTATAAGCAATTATACGCCAATAAAATGGGCAACGTGGAAGAAATGGACAAATTCTTAGAAAGGTATAACCTTCCAAGACTGAACCACAAAGAAATAGAAAATGTGAACAGACAAATCACAAGTAATTAAATTGAAACTGTGATTAAAAATCTTCCAACAAACAGAAGTCCAGGACCAGGTGACTTCACAGGTGAATTCTATCAAACATTTAGAGAAGAGCTAACACCCATCCTCTTCAAACTCTTCCAAAACATTGCAGAGGAATGAACACTCCCAAACTCATTCTATGAGGCCACCATCACCCTGATAACAAAACCAGACAAAGGTACTACAAGAAAAGAAAATTACAGACCAGTATCACTGATGAATATATATGCAAAAATCCTCAACAGAATACTAGCAAACAGAATCCAACAACACGTTAAAAGGATCATACACCATGACCAGGTGGGATTCATCCCAAGGATGCAAGCTTCTTCGATATATGCAACTCAATCAATGTGATACACCATATTAACAAATTGAAGGATAAAAACCATATGATCATCTCAATAGATGCAGAAAAAGCTTTTGACAAAATTCAACACCCATTTATGATAAAAACTCTGCAGAAAGTGGGCACTGACAGAACCTACCTCAACACAATAAAGGCCATAAATGACAAACCCACAACAAACATATTCCCAATGGTGAAAAGCTGAAAGCATTTCCTCTAAGATCAGGAACGAGACAAGGATGTCCACTCTCGCCACTATTATTCAACATAGTTTTGGAAGTTTTAGCCACAGCAATCAGAGAAGAAAAAGAAATAAAAGGAATCCAAATCGGAAAAGAAGAAGTAAAGCTGTCACTGTTTGCAGATGACATGATACTATACATAGAGAATCCTAAAACTGCCACCAGAAAACTACTAGAGCTACTCAATGAATTTGGTAAAGTAGCAGGATATAAAATTAATGCACAGAAATCTCTTGCATTCCTATACACTAATGATGAAAAATCTGAAAGAGAAATTATGGAAACACTCCCATTTACCATTGCAACAAAAAGAATTAAATACCTAGGAATAAACCTACCTAAGGAGGTAAAAGACCTGTATGCAGAAAAGTATAAGACACTGATGAAAGAAATCAAAGATGACAAAAACAGATGGAGAGATATACCATGTTCTTGGACTGGAAGAATCAATATCATGAAAAAGACTATACTACTCAAAGCAATCTACAGATTAAATGCAATCCCTATCAAATTACCAATGGCATTTTTTACAGAAGTAGAACAAAAAAATCGTAAAATTTGTATGGAGACACAAAAGGCCCTGAATAGCCAAAGCAATCTTGAGGGGAAAAAACGGAGCTGGAAGAATCAGACTCCTTGACTTCAGACTATACTATGAAGCTACAGTAATCAAGACAATATGATACTGATACAACAACAGAAATATAGATCAATGGAACATGATAGAAAGCCCAGAGATAAACCCACACAACTATGGTCAACTAATCTATGACAAAGGAGGCAAGGATATGCAATAGAGAAAAGACAGTGTGTTCCATAAGTGGTGCTGGGAAAATTGGACAGCTACATGTAAAAGAATGAAGTTAGAACACTTCCTAACATCTTATACAAAAATAAACTCAAAATGGATTAAAGACCTAAATATAAGACTGGACACTATAAAACACTTAGAGGAAAACATAGGAAGAACACTCTGACATAAATCACAGCAAGATCTTTTTTGACCCACCTCCTAGAGTAATGGAAATAAAAACAAAAATAAACGAATGGGACCTAATGAAACTTCAAAGCTTTTGCACAGCAAAGGAAACCATAAACAAGATGAAAAGACAACCCTCAGAATGGGAGAAAATGTTTTCAAACAAATCAATGGACAAAGGATTAATCTCTAATATATATAAACAGTTCATGCAGCTCAATATTAAAAAAACAACCCAATCAAAAAATGGGCAGAAGACCTAAATAGACATTTCTCAAAAAAAAGACATACAGGTTGCCAAGAGGCACATGAAAAGCTGCTCAACATCACTAATTGTTAGACAAATGCAAATCAAAACTACAATGAGGTATCACCTCACACCAGTTAGAATCAACATCATCAGAATATCTACAAACAGCAAATGCTGGAGAGGGTGTGGAGAAAAGGGAACCCTCTTGCACTGTTGGTGGGACTGTAAGTTGATACAGCCACTATGGAGAACAGTATGGAGGTTCCTTACAAAACTAAAAATAGAATTACTATATGATCCAGCAATCCCACTCCTGGGCATATACCCTGAGAAAACCATAATTCAAAAAGACACATGCACCCCAATGTTCTTTGCAGCACTATTTACTATAGCCAGGTCATGGAAGCAACCTAAATGCCCATCGACAGACGAATGGATAAAGAAGTTGTGGCACATATATACAATGGAATATTACTCAGTCATAAAAAGGAATGAAATTGGGTCATTTGTAGAGACGTGGATGGATCTAGAGACTGTCATACAGAGTGAAGTAAGTCACAAAGGGAAAAACAAATATCATATATTAACACATATATGTGGAATAGAGAAAAATGGTACAGATGAACTGGTTTGCCAGGCAGAAATAGAGACACAGATGTAGAGAACAAATGTATGGACACCAAGGGGGAAAAGTGGGGGATGGGATGAATTGGGAGATTGAGGTTGACATACATACACTGATATGTATAAAATAGATAATAAGAACCTCCTGTATAGCACAGGAAACTCCATTTCGCTGTACAGTAGAGACTAACACAATATTGTAAAACAACTGTACCCCAATAAAAAAAATTATAATAAAAAAAATTTTTAAAAAAACCTCACGAAGACGATGACATTAGAATAGGTTCTGAGTGACATGTACCCTTTGGATATTCAGAGATGCAAATGCTTCAGGTACACAGAAGAAAAAGCAGGCCATTTAGTTTTTTTTTTTTTTAAACATCTTTATTGGAGTATAATTGCTTTACCATGGTGTGTTCGTTTCTGCTGTATAACCAAGTGAATCAGCTATACATATACATATATCCCCATATCCCCTCCCTCTTGTGTTTGGCCATTTGGTTTTGGTATGAAGGGAGAGAGGCAAGAGAAAACACTACAGAGTTTACTGGGGGAGAGGTTATAAAAAGAATTGTTTTTTTTTTTTTAATTAATTAATTAATTAATTAATTTATTTTTGGCTGTGTTGGGTCTTCGTTTCTGTGTGAGGGCTTTCTCTAGTTGCGGCGAGCGGGGGCCACTCTTCATCGTGGTGTGCGAGCCTGTCACTATCACGGCCTCTCCCGTTGCGGAGCACAGGCTCCAGACACTCAGGCTCAGTAGTTGTGGCTCACGGACCCAGTTGCTCCGCGGCATGTGGGATCTTCCCAGACCAGGGCTTGAACCCATGTCCCCTGCATTGGCAGGCAGATTCTCAACCACTGCACCACCAGGGAAGCCCCCAAAAGAATTGTTAATATGATCAAATGTTCTAGAAGGAAGATGAAAAGGACTAAAAAGAGAGTATTAGATTTATTATCAATAAGAGAAAAGAGGACTGGCAAGAGCACTGAAGATTGAAGATTGGTTAGTGAAAAAGTATAGACAATGGATTTTTGAATAAAAGTCTAATGGATTAGGAAAAAAAAAAAAAAAAACAAAGAACACTTTCTTCCTCCAGGAAGGCAGTCTCCATCTATGACTCCTCCAGGAGCTGCCTCAGCTTTTGTGCTGAGGCCAGGTTCTTCCTGGCAATGATGGGTTCCTGAATACGCCACCTCAAAACATGCTTCTTTGGCATCTGGATTATTTTGAGCTAAAGGCTATTGAGAACCAGCAGGTGCAGAGAAAGCTCTAAAGTTCTGTACCAGATAGAGGAGGACTCTTAACTGTTATCAGTGGAGAAGGCAGGAGCTTAAATCTGCATAACAAACCTTATTTTTTTATTTTAATTTTTTAAATGTTTATATATATAATTTTCTTATTTTTTAATGTTTATATATTTTTAATTTTATTATTATTTTTTTACAGTAGGTTCTTGTCAGTTATCTACTTTAAATATAGTAGTGTATACATGTCAATCCCAAACTCCCAATCCATCCCTCCCCCCACCCTTCCCCCTGATAACCATAAATTCATTTTATGAGTCTGTTTCTGTTTTATAAATAAGTTCATTTGTATCTTTTTTTTAGATTCCACATATAAGTAATATCATATGATATTTGTCTTTCTCTGTCTGACTTACTTCACTTAGTATGATAATCTCCAGATCCATCCATGTTGCTGCAAATGGCATTATTTCATTCTTTTTAATGGCTGAGTAATATTCCATTGTATTATGTACCACATCTTCTTTATCCATTCATCTGTTGATGGACATTTAGGTTGCTTCCATGTCTTGGCTATTGTAAACAGTGCTGCAATGAACATTGGGGTGCATGTATCATTTTGAACCATGTTTTTCTCTGGATATATGCCCAGTAGTGGGATTGCTGTATCATATGGTAGCTCTATTTTTAGTTTTTTTAAGGAACCTCCATACTTTTCTCCATAGTGGCTGGACCAATTTACATTCCCACCAACAGTGTAGAAGAGTTCCCTTTTCTCCACACCTTCTCCAGCATTTATTGTTTGTAGATTTTTTTGATGATGGCCATTCTGACTGGTGTGAGGTTAAACCTCATTGTAGTTTTGATTTACATTTCTCTAATAATTAGTGATGTTGAGCATCTTTTCATGTGCCTCTTGGCCATTTGTATATCTTCTTTGGAGAAATGTCTACTTAGGTCTTCTGCCCATTTTTTGATTGGATTGTTTGTTTTTTGGATATTTAGCCACATGAGCTGTTTGTAAATTTTTGAGACTAATCCCTTGTTGGTCTCATCCTTTGCGACTATTTTCTCCCATTTTATGTGTTGTCTTTTCGTTTTGATAACAAACCTTATTAAAAACCCTGTTCACCATACTTTTCCTGGATGCCTTCCTGTAACTTGCCTCCACACCCAGAAGCCCAAATGCCCTTTTCCTTTGTTTAGCCTAACGTGGTATATAAGTTCAAGTTCTAACCACCTCTTTGGGTTACTCATCACTGGGTGCTCCCGTGTGTACCTGTGTGATACACCTGTTAATAAACTTCTGTTTGTTTGTCTGCTGTTAATCTCTCTTTTCGCCATCTGATTTATAGGGCCCCAGCTGGAGTATTTAAGATGAGTAGAGGAAAAAGGTTTTTTTTCCTCCCCTACAGCAGCCTCAGCCAATGTCTGAACATGACAGGTGTCAAATGGGTTATGTGGGGATAAGCAGCTTTACTTACAATTTAGCATTGGCCTGGACATAGGAGGTGAGCAAGAAAGGAAAGAAGATATCCAGATAAGATAATTTTGAGATAGGGAAACACAATTTTACTTGAACATTGTATGAGAGTCAGTTGCATAAGCTCAGGAGGTGATAGCTAGGGTTGCCAGATTTAGCAAATGAAAATTTAGGATACCCAGTTGCATTTGCATTTCAGGTATAGACAACAAATCTTTTAGTATGTGTATATTCCTTAAGATAAGCATTTCTCAAATGGGAGTGCCAGAGTAGTTTGCCTGTTAGAAGGTGAAAGAAAAAATATGTATTTTAGCATTGAGTATGCCCCAAATATTGCATGAGATATGTAGAAAGAAAACTATTCACAGTTTACTTGAAATTCAGTATAACTGCTTGTCCTTAATTTTGTCTGGCAGCTCTAGTTATGATATCTGCTTAAAGAAAATCTGCTTAAAGACAAATCATGTCTTAATTCATCAGAAAACCTAGTCTTTTAAGGTTAGATTTGAATTTGAGATGCCTTAGTCTAACGTGTTTATTTTTGGATGAGAGTAGGAAGTGTCCTGTTCTGGGTCATGGAGCCAGTAGTCTCAGGACCACATCTCAACCTCGAGCTCTCTGACTCCCAGTTCAGATCTCTTTCTACCCCATTACTCAGTCTCCTTCCAAAAAAAGATACATTTCTGGCACCTATGATTCAGCACTGTTCTTCTGAGTTTTTCTATCCCCTTTCGTATCAAATAGGTCCTCATCATGAAATGACTTTTTTATTTTTGTTGATGCACAATCTGAGTAGTTAGTAGACTTCTCAAAATTTTAAACCTGTCTGTCTGGGTCCACATATCCATATTTCTATTTTTGAGATTAAAATAGTTATTGTAGAAAATTCAGAAAGCCTAAAACAGTTCTAAGAAGAAGATAAAAATTGCCTGTAATTTTCTATGTTTGTGGATAGCTACCACAAGCATTTTGGTGGGACCCTTATTTTTCTGTTTAAAAAAAACTGAGGTACAAAATGATATATTATTTATTAATTATATATAATTATATACATGATTATAATCTATATATATTTATATCTATTAACTATATAAAATACACATTATGTATTTTATAATTTTATATTAAATTTATTTTGATGTATTTGTTTTTCATACACTTTAATGTATAATTATATAATTATATAAAATATGTTATATATTTATATATTCATAACATCTATTATATTTTAAATATTTCAAATATATATATATATATATATATATATATATATAAACCTATCTATATATTTTATAACCTGCTTGTATAAATTAACAATATTCTTATGTATTTTTCTTTTATTAATATTTTCTACTACAGGATACTTAATGGCTGGATAGGACTCTATTACATGGATACACTATGTTTTAATCAATCACTTTCCTATTAAAATTCATCAAGTCTCTTTTTTTCCCCCAATAGTAACTGATGCTCTGATGAACATTATTATAGATAAAACTTTGCACACTTTACTGATCCTTTCCACATTTAAAGGGTAGATGTCAATTACTGAGTTGTAGAGGAAGCTCATTTTAAAGGTTATTGATTTATATATATTACCGAAATATTCTGCAGAAAGATTAGGCCAGTAAATAGCTAATAAGCAAGGTATGGGAGGATACATTTCCCACACCTTTGTCAACCAATGGTTATTGGCAATGAAAAAGTGTCCCAAAGAGAAGTAATACTATGACAAAAAGTTATTTCACTTTTATTTCAACAAAAGAGAGGCAGAAACTTTTTCATGTATTTATAGGCCATTCATAATTTTTCTATAGTGATTTGTTCATTTTTCTTTTTGCTTGTATGTATTATTCCCCCATTGGAATGTTCATTTTTCTTACTAACTGAAATTTTAAAAATATTATTAAGATTCTTAATCTTTTGTTTTATTGTATAAATAATTTTTTTAGTTTATCATTACATTTTAAATTTTATTTGTGAATGTTTTTATTATGCAAAAGTTCTGAGTTTGTATGTAATTAATTCTGTCAGTTTTTCCTCATAGTCTTTGAAGTTATGCTGAGAAAGACCCTCCTTCATTTGCAAATTATAAATACTCATCTGTATTTTTCTTCATTTTTTAATGAACAAATTGAGCTGTCTGCATTTAACTCTTTAACCCAGCCTGAATTTTTTTGGTGTTTTCTTCTTGATTTTTGCAATCTGGACATTTTAAGCACATTGAAAGAAAAAAAAAACTGTAATGAAAACAGACTTTTTCACATATAGTCATTTCTCCCATTTCTGCATAGAAAAAGTACATGTGCAAAGAATGTGTAAATGTTATGACCCCCAGGGAGCTTTCAAGAGAGAACACTTCTTTAATGTCTTAATGCTTCAAAGGACCTGGGAACAAAGAAGGTTTTTCTTTTTCTTTTGACCTATTATATTTGCATAATCTTTTCTGATGTCACATAGAAGAGAGAAGACTTGTTATGGCAACAGAAGGCAGAACTAGGACAGATGGGTGAAAGTTACACAGAGACAGAGCTCAGCTCAGAGTAGGGAAGACAGTGCTGCCTGGAAGTCATTGTTCTGACCTTCCAGCCTAAGGCTTCACCCAGAGAGCGCCTTTCTTAGGATGCTTTATGATGAGAGTTAATGGGCAGGTACCCCAACATCATGAGAACAATGTTTTTCAGTCAAACAATTTAAACCTCACTGTTCTAGTTATTATTTATTATCCCCAAACTAAGCTCTTAAAACAACCATTTTATTTTGCTCACAATTTTGTGGGTGAGGAATTGGGGTAGTTTGGGCTTGGGATCTCTCATGAGGTTGTGGTTAGTTGCTGGCTGGGGTGCATTAACCTAAGGCTCTACTGGGCTGGATGTCCCAGATGGTTCAGTCACATGGCTGGCAGAGGATGCTGGGTGCCGGCTGAGAGCTCAGTGAGAACTGGTGACCTGAGCTCCTACATGTGGTTTCTCAAGCATGGTGGCCTCAGGGTAGTCAGACTTACATGGCACCTGGAGGAGTTTCCCCAGATCAGGTATCCCAAGAGAACCAGGTGGACCATGAATACTGTAGTCTTTCCTGATCTAGTTTTGGAAGTCACATAGTGTCACTTCTGTTGTACTCTGCTGGTTAGAGCAGTCACAAGCCCAACCAGTTTCAAGGTGAGGGGTATGTACTCCACTTCTCATTGGAAGGAGTGTAAACAAATTTGAGACCATTTTTTGAAACTGCACATCTATTGATACATGTTTCTATTACCCTGCCTCCTCTTCACCCATGGTTTGTTTCATGGCTCCACTCTGCTTTGTCCCAATGCAGAGATATAGTTGAGGGTGGCAGTTTGCCATAGGGGGACATTGGATCTCTGCCTATTTATAAGACATCTCAAGCAAACCATTTGGAGATTTTGTTATTTCAATGTTGTACAGAGTTACTATCTTTGGATTTGTTGAACATCAAACACTTAACACATAGTGAAATTAGAATGTGATTCATTTATTGCCAGAGAAACTCTAACTTAGCTAGGGAGAGATGGTGTGAATACGTTACATTGTCCCTGGGTTCCATTTAAAATTTCTATGCCAGGGTTCTAAGATTGACCTTGATTGCTGACCCATAACTCTCTGGCATGACAGGCTGAATCTGCTGCCCCTTCATGGATTTCTGGGATTGACCCTCTCTGACCCCAGGCTTGGTTCAGCCTTTGGTCAGCAGCCCTGCTAAGCAGGCTACATGATACAAAGGATGTTACATAGGATTCCTTCCCTGGGTGGAATGTCCTTTAAAATTCTGCATTCCTTTGATCCAAACCTTTTAGAGGCTAGATAGGCTAAATAGGCAGAAGCCCCGTCATTTAAAGTGGAGAACACTGAGTTACAAATGAATTTATGTGATTCAGTAGCTATTGCCATAACCTGGAAGCTGAAGAGTCAGGCAGGCAGCCCCTGCTTCTGCTATCTGGCTGCGTCTGCAGAGCTGCTGTGCCTGCTTTAATTAGGGCACGTTTACGGTTCCAGAAGGGTATGAAGGCAGCATCTATTTGTTCATTTATGTCCCAATAACATCACAATGGCCTAGGGTTTATTTGCATCAACTGCTCTGGGGTGTGGATACCTTTCCGATTGCTAGCCTTGCTCGGTGCAGCCTGGCAGGGACCACTGGGGAAGGAGTGAAGTTGTGTAACAGCAGCTGCAGTGCTGAGCTGTGCTGCATCTTTTAAGGGGATGGCAACCAAGACCACGGGATTTGGCCTAATGAGACAGTGAAAACTGGACATGGTGAGTTGAATTTCCCTTTTTGACCTACTTTAGAAGCCCTCCTACTGTTCAAGTTTAAAAAAAAAAAAAGAGTAAATGAACTGGGCAGAAAACTCTAGCTATAAAATACATTGTAGATTCAATTAACCATTTTGAAGGTCCATTTTTCTCAATGAAATATATGTTCACCAAATGTATGTCCTAATATATGTGGCTATCATCTAAGAATCAGACTTTGTAAGCAAGCTCTCTCCTATTTACCCTTTTGCTTCCTAATCTGTCCTTTTGTTCTCACGTAATATCATAGCTAGCCTTCAGGTTACCTATGCTTGGAGAAGGTTTCCTGTCTTAAAAAGAAAAGATACCAAAACTCTCTGGCATTAGCAAATGTTGGCCCAATATCAAGGCCCTTCTCTTGAGGACCTTTCATGTGATCATGGATCCAGACTCCCTGCTCAGTTTCAGATCTTGATCCTTCATTGTCAGCTGAAGCCTGCCCAATGCTCCTGCCTTTGTCCTCCTTTTCTTGAGTTCATAAGCTATCGCCTCTTATGTCTCAGTGTGACACCCAGAGATGTAGCCACTGGACATTGTTTAGCTGTCAGATGATATTTGTTTAGCATGAAGATATTCAGGAATACCTTCCCACTAAAGTAATGAAGAACAGAGTCAATGTATTTCTCCCTAGAAGCAGGGAATTGAGTAGGATTGTGCTTTGTCTTCTGTTGAGATCTCTCTTCTGTGCTCTGTCTTCTGTTGAGTTCATTAATTCATTCAACACTTATTTACTTAGTGCTTAATATGTGCAAGGTGTTGGAACACAGCAAGAAAATTTGACATCATAAAAACTTCTGTGAATGGGACTTTACTGGTGGCGCAGTGGTTAAGGCTCAGCGCTCCCAATGCAGGGGGCCCGGGTTCGATCCCTGGTCAGGGAACTAGATCCCACATGCATGCCGCAACTAAGAGTTTGCATGCCACAACTAAGGCGCCCACGTGCCGCAACTGAAGGAGCCTGCTTGCTGCAACTAAGACCCAGTGCAACCAAATAAATAAATATATATATTTTTAAAAGTGCTATGAAGAGGGCTTCCCTGGTGGCGCAGTGGTTGAGAATCTGCCTGCCAATGCAGGGGGACACGGGTTCGAGCCCTGGTCTGGGAAGATCCCACATGCCGCGGAGCAACTGGGCCCGTGAGCCACAGCTATTGAGCCTGAGCGTCTGGAGCCTCTGCTCCGCAGCGGGGGAGGCCACGATAGTGAGAGGCCCGCGCACCGCGATGAAGAGTGGCCCCCGCTCGCCGCAACTGGAGAGAGCCCTCGCACAGAAACGAGGACCCGACACAGCCAAAAATAAACATAATAAATAAAAAATTTTAAAAAAATAAAAAAATAAAAATAAAAAAAAAGTGCTATGAAGAAAATTTAAGCAAAATAATGTGACAGAGATTGATTAAGGACGAGGGCTTGAAAAACGTTATAAATTCGGTGGCCAGCAAAGTCATCTCTAAGGAAATAGAGACCCAAATGACAAAGACTAACCAGGAAATGATTTGGGGGGAAAAAACATTCAGGCAGATGAGATGTGTAAAGGTCCTAAAGAGGGAAGGATCCCAACAAGGGCACGTGGGCAGAGGTGAAGTGAAATGAGGTGCAAGAAGATGTTTAAAGGCTGGGCTGAGAAGTTTAGATTGTGTCCTTAATAGTTGTGGTAAAGCTGTTGTAGAGGTTTAAAGCAAGAGAATGGTACAGTCTGATTTTATGTTAGGGCTAAGACTGGAAGCACAGATGCCAGATAAAAGCCTAGATCCATTTTTCAGGTAAGAGATGATGGTGAAATGTGTGAGAGTGTAGTATCCCTACTAGACAGGGTTGGCCAAAGAATGGCTAGCACTTGATGGATTTATATGGAGAATGAAAGAGAAAGAGCAAGGTCAAGGATGGTCTCAGTTTTCAGCCTGAACATCTGAATAAGGTGGTATCATTTACTGAGATGGGTAAGGCTAGAGGGAAAGCAAATTTGGAAGAAATGGATACTTGCATCTGGGGTACAGAGGAAAGGTAAGATTTGGGAATTGTCAGTTTAAACATGGTATCTAAATCCACTGGGCAAGATGCAAGTAGTTCTTTAATTCAAGTGTTATAAAGACAAATCCAAAAGACGGGTAAAGAAATAATTTCTTAGCTTAAAAAAGAGACTGAGAAGTGGCTTAATATGTCTATGGTACAGAAGAGCAAGAAAAGAAAAAATGGGCTCCACCTGAAGTAGAAGGGATTTACTAGGGCTAAACAGACACGTAAACCAAACTGAACACCTGAAGAGAATCTGGAGTGCACTTCCTCATGCTTTTTTTATAACTACATGTAAATGTGTAGCTAAACATACATATCATATGTGTATATCTCAATGCATTTTCACAAAATAAAAATATCTATGTAACCAGCACCTAGATCAAGGAACAACGTTACTAATACCACAGAAACCCACTCATGCTATTCACTATTAGAAAAATGACTTCTAATAGCATAGGTTAATTTTGCCTCCTTTAAAACTTTGTATGAATGGGATCATACAGTTTTTACTATTTTGTATCTGTCTATTTTTACTCCACATCAGGTTTGTGAGATTTATTTATATTGTTGCAGATTCACCCTGTGATGAACAGTATCCCATTGTAGGAAGATACCAGAATTTGTTTACCCATTCTACTCTTGATGGGCATTTGAGTAGTTTCTAGTTTTGGGCTAATATGAATAATGCTATCATGACCTTCTAGTATATTTCTTTGGTGAACATATTTACACCATTCTACTGGGTATGTAACTAGTAATGGGGTTGCTCAATCATGGTGTATGCTGATGTTCAGCCTTAGTAGATACTGCCAAACATTTTCCAAAGTGGCTATTAGCAATTTACACTTGCATTAGCAGTATATAAGAGTTAAGGTTGTTCCAAAGCCTTGACAACACTTGGTATTATTGGTCTTTTTCATTTTAACAATTTTGATTGGTGTGTAAGTGGTATCTCATTTTAGTTTTAACCTGCATTTCCCTAATGACTAACGAATTTGAACATATTTTCGTATTTTATTGCTCACTTGAGTATTCTCTTGTGAAGTGTAATTTCAAGCCTTTGGATCATTATTCTATTGCACTTTCTGTCTTTTTCTTACTGGATTATAGGAGTACTTTATATATTCTATCAGTGTCTTCGCAGATGTGTGGGTTGTGAATATCCTTTTTTCACTCTATATCTTGCCTTTTCATTCTCTTTTAATGGTGTTTTGTGATAAACAGAAGTGATTGATATTAATATAGTCAAGTTTTGTTTTTCCCTTATGGTTAAGTTTTTATTGACCTTGTCTATCTCAAGGTCACAGAATTTTTTCTCATATATTTTTCTAGAGAAGATTTTTTGATTTATTTGTCACATTTAGATGTATGCCACATTCAGAATTGGGGTATGTGTGTGGTGTGAGGTATGGATCCAGATACATATTTTTCCCTCTGTGAATATTCAATTGACCTAACACCAGTTTTTGAAAAGTCCACTCTTCCCCCACTACAGCACAGTGTTGCCTTTGTCATTAATCAGGTGACTGTAAATGTGTGGGTTCATAAATGTTTTCAACATTAAACTGACCTTCCGCTTCCTCCACCAAATGGTAACCATAAAAAACCAATACCTAAAGTTGAAATATAATTTAAGGTCTTCTAGTCCAGTGGTTCTTAAAGTGTGGTCCCTGGGCAGCAGCAACAGCATTACTTGGTACCTTGTTAGAAATGCAAATTTCAGGGCTCCACCCCAGACCTATTGAATCAGAAACTCTAGGGTTGGGGTGCGGAAATCTGCATTTTAACAAACACTCCAGGTGACTGTGATTCAAGTTCAGGTTAGAGAAAAACAATCCTAGCACATCATCTTTTCATAGATGAAGGTACTGAGGGCAAACCAAACAGTGTTTTTTGTTTTGTTTTGTTTTGTTTTAATCAACCATGATGAAAATATAGCAGTTTTACTGACATGGAGCACATTTGAGAACTTCAAAATATTTAACATTTCTAACCTGCACAAAATGGTTAGTACATTTAGTTTAATAGGAATTTTTTGTGAGTGGAGATTTTTAGAGGATGGGTGACTGGAAGGGTTTAGAACCTCTTTCCCTGTGCCGCTGCATGCCCCCAAACACTGGTTGGGCCAACAGAGGAAATACCCCAAGGCAGAAAAATGATGGTCTAAGAGATTTCTCCAAGACGATTCAACCTATTGTTTACGACATGTACCCATCTCTTTGAAAGCTTTTCGGACCTATTTTTGATCTCAAGTCTAATTTCATTGGTTGAAGGATAGTTTTCTTATCCTTCTCTACATATCTTTTCTAAAAAATTTTATTGAAGTATAGTTGATTTACAGTGTTGTGTTAATTTCTGCTGTACAGCAAAGTGATTCAGTTATACATGCATTCTTTTTTATATTCTTTTCCATCATGGTTTATCACAGGATATTGACTATAGTTCCCTGTGCTATACAGTAGGACCTTGCTGTTTATCCATTCTGTATATACCAGTTTGCATCTGCTAATTCCAAACTCCCACCTCATCCCTATCCTACTCCCTCTCCCCGTTGGCAACCACAAGTCTATTCTCTATGTCTGTGAGTCTGTTTCTGTTTTGTAGTTAAGTTCATTTGTGTCATATTTTAGATTCCGCATATAAGTGATATCACATGGTATTTGTGTCTCTTTTTCTGACTTACTTCACTTAGTATGATAATCTCTAGGTGCATCCATGTTGCTGCAAATGGCATTACTTCATTCTTTTTTATGGCTGAGTAATACTCAATTGTATATATATACCACATCTTCTACATATCTTAATATTTAAGTGGGTACAGCCCTAGTCCCAGAACCACACAAATGGAGGCAGCTCCATGGTCCCAGGCTCTGTGAGTTGTTGGTCTCTCCTTAGCAGGTGGACTATGTAGCCCTTCTCAGGCCCACCATCTGCATGATCACCTCCTTCAGCTCCTGGAATGAGCCGTCACCCCAGGGGTGTCTCTGAGTTCCTCCTTACAAGAGAATATTTAGCAGATGTCCAGAAAAGGCCATATGACTTGTTGCCCAGTACTTCTTCTGTTCTTGCAATCACATGGTAAGACAGGTGTGTGCTGCACAGAGGCTGCTTTCTGAATGTAGATAAGATCTGAGAATTGCCTCCAAGATATGTCTAAACCTCCACTGATTAGAATAAGCAGAGAAAAGAGCAGAAAGAGGTACTCAAGGCTTTTCAAACTAAGCTCAACTTCTGCTCCTCTGCTTGCTAGCTGATTGATATTTTTTCACTCATCTGCCTTATTCTAAGGCTGAATCTTCAGGTAGGCAATCTAGGAAATATGCAAATCAATTCATAAGTGTTGGTTCTCTCTTGCTCCCTCTGTTCTGAGAGTTTGGGCCAAGCATTCTAATTCTCTTGCTTTCCTGTACTAGACAGTAGCTATTTCTTCTTAGAAACTTAGCTTTGTGGGACTTTCTAATGATAAATGAGTCAGGATTTCCAAGACTGCAAATGAAAAGGAGATCCTAAACTCTCAGGTATTATCAGTATTGTTGTTATTAAATTTTATCTTCTTTCGGAAATTGCCTTTTCCTGTTTGCTTCTGTTTTAGTACGCTAGCTTTTCATGACCTTCACATTATCTGTTTGCAGAATACGTAGATCTGATGCTTCACATTTAACACGGGACTTTTCATCTTCAAAGAACTCTTCAAATAAGCTAACTGAAAGGAAACTACAGAAGAGTACAAAGTTAACATTAAAAAAAAAAAGACCTCTAAACACGGACCTAGAAAGATGATGGCAATAAAGCAAGTCAATCAAAAACATATTTATGAGACTAAATTGAAGGTTTGGAGCAAAGTCTGGCTGGAGGTCAGGTGGCAGTATTCCCCGGGGATGTGTGCCTTTGCTCTCTCTTGCTATTTATCAGTCAGGGTGTTAAAACTTTGAAAAACTTGCCTGTGCTACTGATTCTCAATTGCAAGACCAACCCATTGGCATTTTCTTACCGTCTTGCTACTTGTAGCCACAACTGGGTAAATAGAAGTTCATTTCAAGTTTAGAAGTAGATGAGTGATGCATCTCTAAACTCTACTCCCATGGAAAGTTGGGACTCCATTTGGGTGAGCAGTTGGTCTGGCTTTTGTAATTGTACTTGGACTTTTTGATTTGCTAGTTTGATTTTATTTGCACCATGCATCGGTATTTTCCCAGCTGATAATGGAAGGAAATAGCATGTTTGAGTTGGAGAGCTCCAAGGATCTGTATAATGTGAGGCCAGGTACCTTCACGGCTCTACCCCAGTATCTAACATAATCCCTGGCCCAGCGATTATTGATAGTAGACATTGGTAGTAGAGTGAATAAATCAATTAATGAATCACCTTGGGTCCCTTGGAAAACCCTTGGATGGCTAATGTTGAAGGCTACCTGAACATGACCCTCTGCCTGCTTGACCTTCTCTTTTTATGGGTGGCTTTTAGGAAATATAACACATTCAGGATCCAGGTTTCTTCCTGTGTAACACAATAACTGGGTATTGTGAATAGTATCTCTAGTTCATTCAAGTTCCTTATTGCCTTGAAGCTCTCTGACATATACACTCTATTTTTCTCCATTATGAGCTGAGAAGAAGATTTGCATATGTTCTGAGTCATTTACTTCACACCAGCAAATAATAAGTACTGAACCACATTACAAAGTCTAGGTGTGCTGCTGACCCCATGTAAAATATCGATATTTTATGGAAGTCTCTTCTCTACCCCAAGCCGTGAAACATGGCCACAGTGCCTCGTATGATGAAAATAACATTTTATTGTTAAATGAAACCTAGACTCTCAATATTTGGTAATAGAGGGACATGGGAAAGATTTTTGAGGCTCTATTTCTTTTCTCCTGAATTTCACCTGACTCTTGGGAATCTCAAGTCATTTATGCCTGCCACCTCCATGTAGACCTTCCATATATTGGGTTGGCCAAAAAGTTCTTTTGGGATTTTCAGTAAGATGTGACAGAAGAACCTGAACTTCCACCTCTGTAACATTTTGGCCAGGTGTGGATACCTGATTCTGTATTATTCCATAACAGAGCTGAGACAAGGCCAACAGAGAAAGGGTTGTTATTTCTTTTTCAATAAGGCAAGTGGTTAAGAGTGTTTCTGGCATCAGACAGAAGTAGGTTCAAGTCACTGTCTGCCAATTTTTAACAGTCTGACTCTGAGCAGGTCACTACCCGTCTGAGTCCCACTTTCTTCATCTGTGGAATAGGGATGTATATAATACCCATTTCCTGGGACTGCTGTGAGCACTGAATGAGATAATTCCAGGAAAATGTAGCATGCTCTCTGGCACATAGTAAATGTTCAGTAAATGTTAGATAGTATTTTTATAACAAAATGCTACTATAGATCAGGAGATGGCAAAAGAGAACACAAAAAGGAACAGAAATCCACATAATTGGGTTTCCAAGGGATGGCTCCTGGGCTTCCAGGGTTCGACCTGCTGTAACTACTGTTATGCCTCAGTGGGTGGGCCCCCATCTTGGGACATGGCATCTCGCAGCCTGAGCCTAGACCCAAGGGTGTGGAACCAGTGCCTGACAGGATTTTCTTCTCCCTTCTGCTTAAGACCCTCCTTCTCAGTTTCATTTTCTGACTTCTGACTGAGAAGCTGCCTCTTGCCAGACAATAGAAACTAGAGCTGACTTGCCCTCTGAGGAAAGGCCCCTGCTGATGTGGGAGAGGAAAGGGTGTCCTCAGCAGGGAAACAGTGGAATATAGCAAAACAAGCCTAATGCATATGCAAGAGATACACATAAATAGCAGCAACAGGGACATTCCATTATATCTAAAACTTTTTCTCACTATTCTGTGATCTTCCCTATTACCTTCAAATGTGTCCTCCCACACACAATTAAGACTTGTGTTCCATTCTTTTCCTTAAATTCCATCTGGGCAGCATCTTCCCTGGCAGAATAGCTCTTCATCCTCAAGCAGGAATACAAAACCCAGAGACAGGCATCGGTGCCTAACAGCAAGGGGAAGCTCCATGGCCTGCTGATGGAGGAGGTTGAGGGGGTGCTACCGAGCAGTCCTGGTGGAGCGGCTCTGATGCTCAGGGGCCCTAAAGAAGAGGGAAGGTATCTCCGCCTGGTAGAGCAGATCCCGTGAAGATCTTCAGAAAGCCTCGTGCCACTGCCCCATTCCAGGAAAGGTTGGGAGTACGTATCACAGAACAGATTTTGCTTGGAAATTTTTTTTTGTGTGTGCTTATCTCAGGGAGCACAATTGAAATAAGAAATTGAAAAAAATACATCCGTGACTCGTTGAGAGTTGTTCCATACAGTCAAGGCCTATAGAACAGGTGAGCCTATGGGGAGGCAGATTCCATAAAGGTTAAGACAGAGACAGGCTTGCCATGGTTTCAGATCCAGGCTGTGTCTCTTAGTAGCCATGAGTTCTTGGGCACTTTCCGTAACCTTGCTAAATTATAGTCTTTAAAAGGACATCTACCTTATAGATATCTACCTTTAGCATAACAGTATCTACCTTATAGAAAATATGATTAGGTAGTACCTAATGGTATCTACCTTATAGGTTGATATAGATTAAATGAAATAATGTATATAAAGCTCTTGGCATCTTTTACTGCTCATTAATATTAGTAATTCCTCTTCACTCTCTGGGACCCAGAAGAGCTCCTTGCAGGGAGCAGGGGCCTTTAAAAGCTCAGGCAGATGCTGAGGGGATCAGGGAACAATTTTAACTTGAAAGTAATAGCCCTAGCTAGTGACAGACACTGTTCTTTAAATCCATCCCAATGCTGGTGACAAGGGCATGTGACTCTTTCCCTTTCCAACTCGTCCCCTCTCTGTGGCATAATAGCCTTTAAGTAACTTCATCCCAAAAATATATTTTAGGGACACATCTATAACAGGTGGTATGATGGTTAATTTTGTGTCAACTTGACTGGGCTAAGGGATGTCCAGATAGCTGGTAAAATGTTATTTCTGGGTGCTTCTCTGGAAGAGATTAGCATTTGGATTGGTAGACTGAGTAAAGAAGATCACCCTCACCAATGCAGGACACCAGTGCATGACAGGATTTTATCCATTGAGGATCCGAATAGAACAAAAAGGCAAAGGTAAATTCTCTCTGCTTGAGCTGGGACAGGCATCTTCTCCCACCCTCAGACCTTGGTGTTCTTGGTTCTTGGGGCTTTAGACTTGGACCGGGACACATCACTGACCCACCCTGACCCCACTTTGGATTCAGACTGGGTCTTACGCCATTGGCTCTCCTGGTTCTCAGGCCTTTAGGTTTGGACTGGAACTACATCTCCAGCTTTCCTTGGCCTCCAGCTTGCAGGTGACAGATCGTGGGACCTCTCAACTTCCATAATAACATGAACAAACCCCTCATAATAAATCTCTTTCTATATATCTCTATATATCTTATGGGTTCTGTTTCTCTGGAGAAGGCTGGCTAATAGAAGAGGAATAAATAAACTCAGGCAGCTCTAGCTGGCTCTGCCTGGGAATAATGTTTTCATTTGCACTGTTAACGATACTTATCGGATCAGCGTGGTTTAAACCCATCTATAGAACAAGGCAAACAGAAAAGAGCTTCTTCTCTTAGGTCAGAGCTCATCCCCTGTGTTTGTGGCTCTGAGGCTCAGACTCTGGGCCCTGCCTGCCTAGACCACTGAAGCTTTTTGTTCTTCCTGATTTGTCAGTCCTTTGTGGGGTCAACTTCTCATCTGCTAAGTTCTTTGGCTTTGTCATCTCTTGGCCTCCCCCTCTTTCTACAGGGCCCAACCTCCTGGTTGCTGTATCAGCCAGAGTTCAGTTTGGAAAGCAGAAATGACTCTCGGTATTTTAAGCCACAGTTCTTTATTGCAAGGAATCAGATGCTTTCCAAACCACCGGGAGGCCTGGGGGAAGGGGTTCTAACTTTGGTCTCCAGGGATGACTCCCAGAGCGCTTGTATTGCCTCTGAGACCTCCACTGAACAACTGATTCCAGAAGACATTGGTGAGACTGCAATCCAGGGATGGAGCAACTTCCATTTTGCCACCTTTGCCGTTGGTGCATGGCACTCAATGAGCTGGTGATGGAGTCTGACTACTGCTTCCCCTACAAGTGCCTCCTCACCCCCAGGAAGCTGGAGAATGGACACCGGAACAGCGTTGCAGAAGAACTTGACATTTCCATGGCCTTCTTGCCCCAAAGGGCTTGCTTCTATCTTTCAGATCTCTTCCAAATGCATCTAATATCTGAAATCTAATTCCCATCCAGCCCCCTGGTTGCATTGGAGACTGGAAAATATAGTTTTTAGCTTTTTGCCTTTACAGTATAAAAAGACACACTGAAGGAAATCCAGAAGGTAATTAGCTAGTACCCAGATAGGAAGACAGAAGATTCACGTGGACCAGGGATTGAGATCAGGTTGTTCATCAGCTAAAGATGTAGAGTAGAGTGGTTACCAGGAGTACAGAGGTGAGAGAAGCAGTCAACAGAGATGAAAAAACAGCTTTGGGAAACTGAGTGGCAGAAAGTTATGAGCTTAAGTAAAGGGTACAGTGAAAAGCTGTCACAATTCAAACAAGGAGGACCGTCAAAGACGGGTAGACCCAGCAACAGAAATGGAAATTGAACACAGCCACTTTTGGAGTTGTGGGCTTCTAGTGATTGCCTTGTCCAGAGCCTCAACTTACCTAAAGTAGGCAGGCCTAAGGCTGCAGAGAGACATAGGCTCATTTAGCTGGAACAGGGAAGGTGGAAAGGCAGAGAGTAAAGCAACCTGGACACCAAGTACCAGATCCCACTTGACCCTCAGAACCTCTCTGCCCCTCCCTGCCCACGCTTCCCCCCAACACTGGCCAGACTAAGTTGGTACCTACAGACATCTCCATCTCTCCTACTTTCTGCAGCGCTTTCTTCAGGTTTCAAACTCTTAAATATCCTATACTGAGGTCTGCATAATTATATAAAAGCAGTGTAACTATGTTTTGAGTATACTGGGAGAAGGTGCTAAAAACAGGATTATATGTGAGCCTGACTCTGTGATAAAACTCCCTTATTAATATATTTATTTTAAGGAATCAATTTTATTTATTCATTTATTTTTGGTTGTGTTGGGTCTTCATTGCTGCGCGTGGGCCCTCTCCAGTTGTGGTGAGCGGGGGCCACTCTTCGTTGTGGCACGCGGGCCTCCCACTGCGGTGGCTTCTCTTGTTGAGGAGCACGGGCTCTAGGCGCACGAGCTTCAGTAGTTGTGGCACGCAGGCTCAGTAGTTGTGGCTCACAGGCTCTAGAGTGCAGAATCAGCAGCTGTGGCACACGGGCTTAGTTGCTCCGAGGCATGTGGGATCCCCCGGACCAGGGATCGAACCCGTGTCCCCTGCATTGGCAGGCAGATTTCCAACTACTGTGCCACCAGGGAAATCCCTCCTTATTAATATTAACTACTTACTTATCAATGAAAACAAAATACTAAGCCCCTTTAAGAAGCATAATTATGTAAACATTTCCAAAGCAGTGGAAATAATTTATACCAACTGCAAAATAATAGTAAGCATTACAATGAAAACAGGAGATAATAAGAAAAAGAATACATATATACACATAGAGGTACACATATATAAGTACATGTCTGCACACACATACTTACACATATACACAGAAATCATCTTAAACTAAGACAAAGAAGAACAACCAAAAAAACCCCCCAAACCTCATATAACGTGAACTCCTTGCACTTAAAAGGTAAAAAGTAGCAAGCAGTACTCACAAGCTAAAAATTACTTCCTTGGCAAAATAAGGTCTTTTGTGAAAGGAGTTTTTCAGCAGACACATTTTGACAATTGACACCCCATGAACACCATTTGTTAAAAACATTTTTTTGCTGTAATTTGATGAAGCAGGAAGTGGAAATCGATAGGACGTTGCCAGATGCGTTCTTTGCCGATGCCCCGTCTTTCTCTCCTTTGCTACTGTTCTGTGGTAGATAAGAGATAGGAGGAGCCCAGACACAATATATGGATTTTTTTTCAAACTAACACAGCAAAGGAAGCTACAGAACACTTTTAACTCCAGAAATGTTTTCAGCACCATGTTGCAGATTTGCTATGGAGCAGGACAGGCTGATTTCAAGCCCAAAGGTGGGCTGGGAGTTTATATGATCCCCCAGAACTTTAGGGAGAACCTTCCTCACTGGAGCACTCATCCCTACCTCTCAGCACTGCTGGTTTCCATGACAACCAGGCCAGTGTCTAGTTCAGTTTTCCAAATACTTCCCAAAGCCCATTAGGCCTAAAATCTTCTTTATAGCCTCTCAAATCTGCCTTATTTCATCCAACTTTCCTATGGCATCCACTCACTTTAATCTTCCTCAACTTGTGAGGTGAGAAACGCAAGATTCTATAGCAACAAATTTACCTAATAGCCATACAGAGACAGATATTAGAGAAAACCAAGGAAAAGAAGCTAAAGTAGTGCCCAGGTTACCTTCATGTCAGCTGCCTGATTGTCACTCAATTTCTCATCTTGTTTTAGACTCTGGGGTAATGGTCGTGCGCATATTTGCTTGGCTCTTCTGAGCGGATGTGCTCCAAGAGGATAAAATAAAAGTGATGATGCAACACGGTAGCAGAAACACTGTTCTAGGAGTAAAGACCTGAGCTCTGACCTTGAGTTTCTGTCTCAGTGACCTTGAACTTCTCTGAAAGTACAAATGGGTTAGAGGATCTCTGGAGAAACTTCCTAGTTTTATCATTCTATGACCTAGTGTGAGCAGGACAAGTCTTCCCACCTTCAAATAAATTGGTGTTTCCCTAATCAGATATTCTTCCTGCAGGTTGGTGATTAAACAGGCCAATCCTAATCTTGACTCAAGAATAAAACAGAAAAAACAATCTGTTACTGTTTAGAGAGAGAACTTCTAAGTATTCCTTCAAAAGGGCCCATTTTGTTCCACAGTTCACGGAGCAGGAATGGAAATTTTAGGGACACCTCTAAAGGTACAGTATTTCTCTTTCATTAAGTCTGTGCTCAGACACATGCTGGCATTCACCTGACAGCTTTATCACTGATTTAAATGTTTCAAAATCATTCTACATTAACTAAACTGTTCATGAAAAATCTTACCAGAAAACATTCTGTAAAACAAAGCTATATTAAGGAGTAGTTGGTCCAAAGTAAAGATATGTTTATTTCTTCTGCAATTCTGCTCATCCCGACATGTCAGACATCCTAATTATCTTCAGCCACCCACCAAACTCAACCCAAAGGCTAATCTAGCAAATGAACCCCTTGAGGGTTATTTATATGTGACCCTCATTTATAAATGACATTGGTCATTTATATATGAAACAATGCATGTTTGTCATAGCAATGTTATAAGATCATTTTCTTAATATCACATCAGATATTTAATTTTCTTACAAAAACTCCATATGAGTGAGAGTTTCATAGTAGACCTGATAGAGATTACACCTGAGGGGTCTGGAGGAAGAAGTGCTATGGTGAAGGAAATTGCAGTTTTGAGGATGCTGGGTCCCTGGTGGGGTAGGAGGAGGTCTTCTTACTGAGTGCTATTTGTCCCAACTAGTTATGGTGAAGTCCTGATTTTTATTTTCCTTGGAGTTAAGGAAACTTGACTTTTTTTTAATTTTGTGATTTCTGATTTTGCAGTTGCAGTGTATTGTATCAGGAGATACTATGAAACCAGTCAAATCATTCATATGTGTTTTGTAAAATCTGCTAACTATGGGTGCTTGCAGGATATTGTCTCAGGAAGGCCTGGACCAGTCCCTTTATCTAAATCTAGGCAACCCACACCTATTGATAGAATTAATTTGATTGGATTAAAATTTGAGTCCCATGCCATCTTGAATGAGCCATGTTCAGATGCTTCTGTATAGTGTTGCATTTCACCATGGAAATGTTAGGTCATTGAGAGGGAATAAATGTCAGTAGGTATAGAAAAAATATGGCCTTTGGAATCTTGGTGATAAATGGACATCTTTTCATTTTCTTAAGGTTTCCTGTGTTGCCTGAGAAGTAGGAGTTATTTTTGTATGGAAGATTAAGGATTTGGCTGAATGCTTTGCTTTTTCACTGTCCTGGGTCCTAAGAACAGTCATTTCATTATATTTAACTCAGTTACTGTAGGCTTGGCATAAAACACAGTCATACATACACACACAAACACCTAAAAATACAAAGCCTGCAGAGCATTGTTCCAAAGTAAAATGAGATCTTTAAAAAATAAGCTAAAGGCTCAATAACTAATCAGTTTTCAAACAACTGCATTAATCCAGGAAAGAAGCCTTTTTATCCCTAATGTCCCCAGAGGACTTGCAATGTTCAACATTCTGTCACCATCTTGCAGACCTTTGCCTTGGAAGGTACTTCCACAGTATTACTCAACATATTTGGAGAAAATTCAGGAAGAGGCTTATACATCAAAGTGCAGGAAAGCCAACTTAAGCTTTAGAATAAATACTCCAATCTCTTATCTTTTCATATTAGTTATTTGCTCTAATCCTTGCAAAGCAACCTCTAATAATGAGGGGAGGGGCTGGGAAAAGAGGAGGAAGGGAAACTACTGGGTTTGAATATCTGATTGAAAACGAACAAAAATGAAAATTCCAACATTCTTAAAATGTGAATTGGAGCGTGTGAGTATGAAGAGGGAGAAGGGAAAAGTGTTCAAAATCTTTATAGTCTTCTTATCATAAAAACATATCCCCCCAGTGAGAATAATTTTTCACCAGGATTTACTGTAACTTAACTGGTGAGTTCTGATTACCATCCGGGAGAAATAGAAACTAAATCCTTGTCATTACACGCTTGTGTTCGTGAGATAGAGAAACAAATAGTATCTACCACATAAATTTGATTTTTCTTTTTGGTACAGATTAAATTTGGTGACTATATGTAAATTGTTTAGAATAGTACCTGGTGTATTGTAAGTCTTGTATAAGAGTTTGCTATTACGATCATTATATCTAGTAATAATGGTAAGTAACATTTTACAGTCCCTTAATACAGGGTTTCTTAGCCACAGCACTCCTGACGTTTTGGGATGGATAATTGTTTATTGTGAGGGCTGTCAGGTGCATGGCAACATGTTTAGCAGCACCCCTGGCTTCTACCCCTTGGATGTCGGTGGTCCCTCTACCCCATCCAGTTATAACAACCAAAGAAGTCTCCAAACTGCCAGATGTCTCTAGAGGAGCAAAGTCATGCTCATTTGGGAAACACTGCCTTAATTTATCCCTGGCACTAAACCCGGTGCCTTATTTGTGTTACGCATTGAATAGGTACTATTTTCACCCCCATTTTATAGATGCAGTGAAACGTTAGGTAATTGCCAGAGTCACACAGCCAAACATGCTAACGCCAGGATTCACATTTTTCACTCTGACATTACCCACTACATTATAATGTGTGTGAAGCTCTTAGCAGAGAAAATTACAATAATTATTTATTATTATTTCCAAGGTAGTTTCTTTTTGTCATCTGGGATATTGGTGATGCAGTTAGTTGATTTCTAGAAAGAAAATACTTTTCATGCCCTGCCTCTTGTTACCATGAGATTCAACTAAAATACTGGTAAAATAATGATATGGATATATTAGAGTTCCTCCAGTTTCCTGTTTATTTCAGCTGTCAAAATAATGTCTTTTCATCACAATTAAACAAACACAAATTGTGCATCTAAAGATATGAGACACTGTCCTACAAATATCTTTAAAAAACTGAGAAAGACTGGTTCTCCTGTGAGACTTTGTCTTTCCCCCATCTTTGTCTGTCCCAGGCCAGGGCAGTGAGTCTGCCACCTGGGAATTTAAACCTTAGGATACCAGAGAGAGTGTGTTCTCCCTCTTCTGGGGATGAAGGTGAGAGATAGAATCTTTGGGAGTTGGCGGTGGTAAGGCTTCCACCATGTGGTGAGAAGCAAGCTGCAGTGATGGATACCCTGATACTCAGAGAGAAGCAAAGATGAGAGACAGAGTCTTGGAAGTCTTTAAATACCTGGCTTCTGTTGTTTCTGAGGCTGAGCTGCACTTCTGAGCCCCATGTATCTGGATTGTTCAGCCCATCCTTTGATACATGTGCCAGTGAGGTTCTTTGAACTGCTAGAAAAAATAGCCTGTCCTTTACAACCAAGAGACTCAATTAATATTGCACCTATGGTCAAGAAGCTTACAAGACTTGAGAGATATTTGGTGGCACAGATCATGGAGGCCTGTGCATGCCTACCACCTTCAGGACCTTTCATGGAGATTTGATAACTCTTGAAGCATTACGAGGGCTGGATTGATGAGGTCATATATTGGGAACTAGGAGACCTCTTGGGAGCTACTGCAGAAGTTCAGGGAGAAAGAAATGGGCTCTCAAAGTACAGATAAGATGAAGAAGAACTGAGATAAATCAGAGAAGAGCAGAAGATGTTGAATAAGAATCTCAAAGTACAGAGTGTGATACAGGAATCAGAGAGTCGATGTTAATAGCTGTGTTCCTTTGGGAACTTGGGGGTAACTTAGAAGCCAGTAAATCCTAGCCTGGCTGTAAGTAACTAGGGAGACTTTATTATCCTTGGTTAGACAGAGAGCCACAGTGGAGATGAGCAATGCATTTATTCACTCAACAAATGTTTACTAAGAGCTTACCACCTGTGGATGCTTTTCTAGGTGCTTGGAAAGATTAGAGGACCACAAAGGCAAAAATCTATGTCTCCTGGTCCTTCCATTCTAACAGGAGAGGCGGACAACATGTGCAGACTTGGAAGTGTCAGGGAATGAGGTTGGGGAAATTTGCAATTTAAAATCAGAGAGGGCCCTTTGAAAAGATAACATGTGTTTGTCTCAGAGATGCATTTTAAACCAAGACTTACATAGACATCAGGAAACCTCTATCCTCAGCATAGAATTTACAATTTTCTCACAATTTCATCCTTCTCTAAACATAGCAGAACCACCCATTTTTATGTCTAAAAGGGAGAGAGATGCATGATGGGTACAGATGGGGTGTATTAGCTCACTACTGCAATCTTTGCCCTTAGTCCTGGAAGATCTCCATCTTCTTCCTGTGGCTTCCTGCCAACTGTCATAAGCACAGAAGGTATTCTTCTTTATCTTCTGTCCTAGAACATGGGACTGCTCTCAGATTTAGGGTCAGTAGGTACATGTAACCAGAATTACATAGATCCCACATGACTAGCAGGAGAAAGGGAAAAGGCATTAAAAGACAATGCTGTAACCCAGGCTGTCGCCCAGTATGTTGGTCTAATACATGTAAAATGCAGGCAGGAGCTTCGGTATTGCTGTAGACCAGTACTGCCTGACGGAACTCTCTACCATGATGGAAATGTTTCTATCTGTGCTGTGCAATATAGTAGCCACCATTCACAAGCAATTGAGAACTTGAAATATGACCAGAGTGACAAAGAAACTACACCTTAATTTAATTTAAGTAGCCACATGTGACTAATGACTACTGGATTTGACCAGTAGCCTGGGCCCTTGATTTTTTTTTTTTCCCCCTTTACATTTATTTATTTATTTTATTCTTGGCTGCGTTGGGTCTTCGCCGCTGCGCACAGGCCCTCCCTAGTTGCGGTGAGCGGGGGCCATCCCCCGCCGCGGTACACGGGCCCCTCACCGCGGCGGCCTCTCCCGTTGTGGAGCACGGGCCCCAGGCGCACAGGCCTCAGTAGTTGTGGCGCACAGTCTCAGTAGTTATGGCGCACGGGCCCAGACGCTCCGCGTCATGCGGGATCCTCCCAGACCGGGGCCCGAACCCGTGTCCCCTGCACTGGCAGGCGGACTCCCAACCACTGTGCCACCAGGGAAGCCTGGGCCCTTGATTTTTACACAAAGAGTCCAGAATATCTTCTGAATCCTAACTGAAGCCACTGTAATATCATTAGCTATTCATTTTAAAATGAAAATTTCTAGAAGCTGAATTATACTTTTAGGCAAGCATCTCTCAGGAGAAATGGCTCTAAAGTTATCCTTCTGGATTGAGTGTCAAGAGAGAAATTGTGTCCCCCAGTTTATGCAGCTGCTAGAAAAGGAGGCATGTTTAGCAGTTTTACTAACAGCAAAATTGCACTCTCTCCAGAACCCATTCCACAGAGCAAATAGGTTCTTGGTTCCACTTCTGGTGAGGCCAAGCTGTGCCCCTTCCGGGGGTTCCTATCTAGAGAGTCACCAAGTGAGAGGGGTATATGTGGATGGCTGCAAAGCAGGGTCTGTCTTTTTTCTTCTCCTGTTAAGCTGCCAAAGGCATCTCCCTGTGCTTACAATAGATTCCCCTACCTCCTCTCTCCTCTCTCCTCTTCCTCCAGGAGAGATAATTGGACTGTGTGATTTCCATTAAATGTAATGTAACACATGCAGATGAAACACAATAGCACAATGCATTAAGATAGAATCTCTTGGAAAAAAATGGTCTGGGTGTTTTTCCATTTGTTAAAATTAGCTACCCAATTATTTTTGTTTTGCACAATTAAATTCAAAGATTTCATTTACTCTTTTTAAAGGTTAGTTGCATTCCATACTCTTGTGAACAAATGATCTTGTTTTTATAAGAGAAACATTGCAATCATTTTGTTGTTGTTTTGCCATATGTGTGTATATGTAATACATCTGTGTATATATATTTGAAAAATATATACAGATATTCACATACTCACCAACAGACCACATAGTGGTGCTCTAAACCTGCCAAAATCACACAGAAGAGCTTTGCAATTGTTAGGTGAAAATGCAGTGAGCCTGATTGCAGTTAGAATTCTCTCTGAAATGGACTACTGATAAGTTTCCTTTAAAAATATGTCTTCCAGCATTCATCATTTTGCAAGATAGATCCTTTGTACACACTCTAAAGTGACGAGTTGAACAAACAGCACTAAAGGAGAAAAAGCCATTTGAGAAAGCCCTGTCTCATCCATAAACCTGAAATAACCATTTCTTTTTCCTTCCATAATTATCATATTATTAGGTTTTAATTAGGTTCATGCCACAGCTCAGTGGCTAGGTTAAGAATCACATGCTCTGGACAAAAGGCAAAATGAGTTCAACAGTATCTATTTCAGGCACCTCATTTAATCAATCTCCTTGTCCCATCCCCAAACCCTTTTGGCTGACAGTTGTATTTGGTCCGCTGTGAAACAGTTCAGAAGGTCAAGGTCAGAGTGTTCCAGTACCAACATATGCTATCAGGAACTAAACAGTTGGCTTTATTCTTTGAAGATGTTTGGGTTTTACCAGTTAAATGGAGGAAACAAGAACAGTGAATTCTGTAACATAGCACACATGAAAAAGTGCAGTGTGATAAAAACAACATTGTTTTTTGAGCCAGACTGAATTGTGCTGGGGACTACTGTATGTTCAAAGCCCATTGTCTTTTCTTTCATGACTGGCCTTAGCTATGACACTACATCCCTGCGGGGCACTATAACTCACATGTAATTTAATTTTGTTTAGAATCGTGGGAATGTATGATTGGGGATGACTAGAGTAAATACTCTCTTTGCTTTCTTCTGGTGATTCAGGAAAAGTGTGGAAATTGTACTTCAGTAGGCATTTAGAAAAGATTTTATCTTATATTTAGGTTATTTACAAGTCAGATGGTCTATGTATCAGTTGTCTATTGTCATGTTAAGGCTGTGTAACAAATAACAACAAAACCTGGTGGCTTAAACAGTAAGCATTTCTTTATCTCATGAATATGCAGGTATGCTGAGTGGGTCCTCTGGTTTCAGATAGGTTTAACTAATCTCAGCTGGGCTCCTTCCTGGGACTGTAGTTAGATGCAAGTCAGTTGGGTGCAGGCTGTTTAGGATGGGACAGCTGAGATATCCTCCATGTGGTCTCACATCCTCCAGTAGGCTGGTCCAGGCTTGTCCTCCTGGCAGGAGCTGGGTTCCTAGAGAGGGGGAGAGCAGAAGTATCCTAGGCCCCTGGAGACATATGCTCAGAGCTTGCATATTGTCACTTCTGCCACATTCTGTTCACCAGAACAAGTCACAAGGCAGCCCAGATTCAAGGGATGGGAAATAGACTTCACCTCTTGATGGAAGGAGAATCAGGGCCATTCAATCAGGAGAATCATTCATTTTGTGACGAATCTACCATAATATGCATGTTTTTACAAAGGTAATAGAACTGAACTCTAAAAATATATTAGTAGCAAGCTTGTGAGAAGTCTAACTTAGTTTGAGATTTAAACCCTGCCCACTGCTATCAGAGCATGTGGGGTACGTAAGAAATAAAGATGAGTAATCTGAAGGAAAACAATCATAAAACTTCACTTGTTTATGACATTGATTACCTCAATTATTGAACTAGAGCAACGTTTGTCCATCTTATGGAAAAGCCTGAATGAACTTTTTGGCCATCCCAATACATTGTATTTCATACCATCCACAGGCTAGCTCAGAACTCCAGTGAAACCAATCAAAGTGTTGTCCATTGAATATAAGAATCTATAATACATGATTAATTAAACCTGTATAGTCATAATAATGGCTATTTCTTTGTGACTTGGACAAAATACAAACAGAAAACCATTAAGCTAGAATATTTGCAATGAGATCCTTCCTGAAGAAATTTTTAGAATCCTCTTGCATCAAGCTTTATGTAACACAGAGATTCACATCATAACCCTCGTTAGCCTGTGTGGCAGGTGTTAGTCGTGTTTACCAGTGGATAGAGTTCATTATTGTATTCATTCCCCTTCTGTTCTGAACATAAAACCATTCAAATTGCAACACAGGAGCAAAAAACAAAACAGACAGTCATTGATGTCTCCAGCAAATCTTTGTTCTTGTTATTAGATCACAGTTCTTCATATACAAGCTGCTGGAGGCTGGTGGGTACATGTGTGAGCTTCTACTTTTTTGCTGTAATTGTGGGATGTCTAAAATGCAGACAAACGCTGGGATGATCCCTTTGGTCATTGGTTTTCAAAATTGGTAGCACGTTAGAATCATTGGAGAATCTTTTAAAATACTATCTTTTCCTCACACAAGGTAAACTCAATCTGAATCTCTGGTGAGGAGGCCCCAGGCATCAGTATTTTAAACAATTTCCCGGGTGATTCTAATGTTTAGCTAAGGTTGAGAACCACACTTTAAGTGAATGATCAAAGGATGCAGTGTTAATTTGATTCAAGATTCAAGTCTACTCGTGTACCCGTTGCTTTATTCTTGTCCTTTATTTAAGTCTGTAAATGCACAATGTTGCTTGAACATCTGTATTAAAAGTTAAAAACTAAATCAGTTGTCTTTATGTATATACAATTGATTATTTTTATCTGGATCCTTAGGTCTTTGGAGAGAGATGTCTAAGTATATCTAGTGTCTCTGGCAACTTATGAGTTCTTATTGGGAAGAATTAGGAAGATTTGCTGACAACCTCCTTTCAAGCATAAGTAAAATCCCAAGTTATGGTTTTGACTACATAGACCTAGTCTGTTAGGCCTGAAGGTAGTGCAAGTTCTCCCTTATTACTACTCAACAACCCTGAGGAAAGATGAGAATAACACACCCAACATCAAAATCTTCTTTCTTAGCAGCCTAAGACCAAAGATGAAAAAAGACCAGAAAGCTGGAGGAAAAGCTTACCCTCCTTTTCTTTGTTTTATTATTAAAAGTTTACTTTCAGTCTCCTTTCTGTCTCAATCTACATGGAATGAAAGAAGGAAAAATGGGTCAGTAGAGGTTTCATTGTCATTGTACAAAGTTATGAGAGAGAAAACTATGCTTAACCACATGAGAGCTCCCTGAGCTGGAAAGATGCACGGTCTTTTCCCTTCCAAGTAGCTGGGGATAGACTAAAATCCACTGTGCAGGTATGGTATTGAATGAACCAGACAGTGTATTCTTGCAGCCTCCTTGTCTAACAGATTTATTTGCCAGACCCTTAAGTCTCATAAACAGGGACTATCCGAGGATTGCTGCTCCTTAACCACTGGTCATTTCTGACTTGTTCAATATACGATGCATATCAATGGAAATGGTAGTTAATGGAACAATTATTGTGTGCCCTGGACTAAGCCTGTACTAGGTACTTTTTCATAAAGTATCTCATTTAATTCTTACAGCAGTCCTATAAAATAGGTACTGTTATTATCCACCTTTTGGAGATACTGAATTGAACAATTAAGTTCAAATAACTCTCCCAAGGTTATTTAACAACTCATCTATCTGGTGAGTATGTTGGGTAACTGAATCTGTATTATTTAAAATGATTATATAGTGTATCAGGTATGCAAATAGAAAGTCGATTCTGTCTAAAATCCAAGAAAACTTGGGCTGGTGTTGTGACTTCTCTAACATGTATTATGGCAGTGAATGTGTTATAGATACACTCATACACACACACACACACAATTATGCCACAGTTCCTTATCCTTATAGATACACACACACACACACACACACAATTATGCCACTACTTCCTTCCCTATGACCAGAAAAGTTAAGTGAAATTGCATTTTTATACACTGTCACCTCTCCATTATCTTTGTTCTCTCCAACAACAAACTGTATTTTTCGTCAGATGAGTTCCGTTCCGTCTGCTGTCTTTGCCTTCCAGAACTTAGAGGATTGAGAAAAGTTGCTTTAAATATGTGCTGTAAAACTTCAAAGTCTATTTCCAGACTTATAAACATTGAAGAAGTTTGGGTAGTTAATTTGGTTTGGTATCTTCTTTTTGTCTTTAAGCAAAACTGGTCTCCCGTGAGATGCTCTTTCTCTGTTTCCCCCATAGTTCCAATACAGTGAGGAATTCCTTTTAGTGAATTATACTTTTTCTCAATTCTGAGAAAGGCTCTTGTTTCTGGATCCCCTGTGGTTTCACTTAGGCCAGGTTGGATGGCCCACCATGCTAAGCTGAACTTTCTGGAACAGAATTCGCTCAATAAGCTGTCATCTTTCTGAAATTTTGGATGTGTTTTCAAAACAGCAAATGTGTATTTTGGGAGCCAATTTTTGAAAGGTCAAAACATTGCATTTTCAAAATCTGGACTAGATTTTTGTTTCCACACACTTGTTCTGGCACATTTAGTTATCTGTAAGGGTAGGCAAAGAGGTTAGCCATCTCTCATTAAATTGCATATATATATATATATATATATATATATATATATATATATATATGTACATATATATACACATATATGTATGTATGCCAAGGTATGTCTAGAATATAGAACATAAACGTTTTAGAAGGAAAAATATCAAACCAAATTGTGCAATAGCCAATCTATTGGATATTTACAGTTGGAATTTATTTACAGTTGGAATACAACTAGGCTCTGCTAGTGAGAAATCGTTGATACACATAGCCTGGTGGAGCAGGAGCTAAGGTTGTTATCTATGAACAGCTGTTGGATTGACTGCATATCATGCCAAGTTTGGTTTTCTTCAACAGTCAGAATGTAGTTGCTATATTGTGCTGTAAGCTACTTGAACTTGGCTACACTAAGATCTATTAAAGAAAATGATTACATCAACATGCATCATTTGGAACAACAGAAATGAAGCTACTGTATTAGAACGTTTTCTTACAATCAGTGTTTCTCAATTTGCCTCAACATTTACTTTCAATAAGTGTCTAGCTTTACCTTGGCATTTACCTAGCAACAGCGAACTATTATTTTATGACAGTGTTCCAGCCCAATGACATTATCTCTCATATGGATATTTTGAAAAATACATGTGGTAATGAGAAGCATATTAGGAAGAGGCAAAAATAAAGGAAATAGCTAGGTAAATGATAGTATTATTAAGATTCATATTCAGTAAAATAAAAACAAAGTAAAAACATGAAATGTATTTTGAAATTTATACCGATAACTTTGCCCAAATGGCCCTCAATACCTCTTATTTAGGTCAAATATTTTCTTGTATTTCTCCTTCCTTCTATATTTCTCTTGTCTGCCAACAATGAGAGCTGTGGGACTTTTGATTAAAATCCTTAAACATTTTATGATGAAATCCTGAGAATTTATACTTCATCTCATACTAGGTACATTGTACAAGAGTATATACATGTATAACTATTTATTTATCCTTGGGGAAAGGACCAAAAGCTGGCTCGTTTCAAATACGCAAATCTGTAATAGCTTCAAGTGTCAGTCAACTGGAAAGAAGATTCTAGCCTTTACTCATGGATGGTGACATCTAGAGGGTATTAATAGTAGGGTTACCTTTGCTTATTCCACCCCTCTGGCCAATTTTGTCTTTAAAAAAAAATCTATTATATTTTTCTGTTTTTTTGAGAGTGATAGTTTTCCTTTATCGTAAACAAAGCACATACACAGTAGATTCTGAAGAGATGTGGGTTCTAATCCACATTCTACTACTCCTGCTAATCACCTATGGAATTTTTGTACAAGGCACTGCAACTATTTGGGTTTGATTTTCCTCATCTATCAAATGGAGAACCCTAGTCTACTTGATACCTTAAGTCTTTCCAGTGTTATCATGCTATTAAAACATCATCAAAACACCAAAATTATAGTAAGTCAAAAACACCAACATTCTGGTAACCTAAATTGTTGTTTGCATGACCTTCCTTGAATTCTATTAGTTTTCAAAATATAAATCTGTGCATTTCTCATTCAATCCTACTGCTGGAGTCAGACCAAAGTATTTTTGCTACCCAAGTTTTCACTTTCCATCTCCCATGTAAATGAACTATCTGTATAGGGCATTGTTTTCCTCCGAGGGTCATATCCCAGGTTTTGGTGGTCAGGTTGCTGTGTTCTGTATCTTGTGAATTTGATAGCTAGGTGTGTCTCCTCCTGAGCAGTAATAACGCTTTATCGTAGATAAGTGGCACTCCATGTTTGAGGAAGAGAATCAAGCCCAGGATTTTTGAGACCCTCTCATTTTTCACGCAGATGCTTGATCATTGCTCTTGGCTGAGATAATCTGCCAAGTTGAAATAACAGGGCAGGTAATATTGATGGGGCTATGATATGATTAATATCACCCAAAGTATCATCATAAAGTAAAGAGAAAGAACCATGCTGAGTTAAGTCAAACTTTTCATATGTATTCCTTTTAGGATACACTTTGAACCTTCGGCTTTTTTTTTTTTATTAGAGGGGAATCTTTTACCAGATGACTTGACCATGACTCATTAAGAAACTTTGGCGGAAATATTACTTGAGTCAGTGGAAATAATATGAATAGAAGTCTTGTTTTTTTTTGAATGGAGGTATTTTGTTAAATGAGAAGCATTTCTAGAAGGATCTCCTTTATTAGAATTAAAAAAACCCATTCTTAAGTAATAAAGATAACTTAAGCAGGGTAAATAGAATCAATTAATTCTCCTTTTATTAAGGCAAAATAATGCATCATTCTTCACTCCTGTCTCTGAGCATCTAATTCCATTGTATTTTTGTTATCAAACACATTTATTGAATTGTATACCTTTATAGTTTCACAATTTATCTCAAGATAAAAACAATTGGAATGTATTAATTAGAGAGAGACCAAAGTAGTGTTTAATTGTAAAAGAAAATTGAATTTACCCTGATTTCAAATCTCCTATTTGCTTTATAATCACCAACAGAACAATTCTGTAAAATCATTCTGTGGCTAATGACTTTGGGGGAAGTGTAAGGTGAATCACCTAATAGCCTCATTAGCTCAAATCACTGGTTAAAGCTACCCCATGTTCGGATCCTAAGGCTTTCAGTACTTTACACACTAATCTTAAAAGTCATAGTTTCCCATAAGTCCCCAAATACGGTCTTAAATGTGATTCAGTTCATTTCTTTTAGATAACTTGTTAACCATAGTCAAATCAAGAATTATCTCTTTTGGATTGAGCAATGTTATTAAGATCAAAGGAAAAAACTAGTCATAACTCATCATATTGACCCACTAACTAATCCATGATGTGTGATATCATCCAGCATCTAAAGCTGTTGAGAGAAGAGCACAGGCAACCTGCTGGTAAGCAATTTGGTTCTATCTGACTCAATTTGGCAAATATTTATTATAAGTATTTTCAGGGCTGTAAGAGACAGAAAGATATATAAATTCTAGAACCTATCCTCTAAGAATCTGTAATCAATTTGAAGGGATATTATCAGTATATGTGTGTATTTATATATATATATATATATATATATATATGTATGTGTATATATATATATAAAATGATAATTCAAGGTAAAAATATAAATGCTATAAGAGTGGTAAAATATGAAACAAGAGTTCTAAGGAAGGAATAATGCCTTTAAGTTGGATGGGTCGGAAAAATTTCAGGTACTAATAGGATATGATAGGCAGAAGTGGGGGAATAACATTAGCAATGGCAAAAGTGGTGTGGATCGAATGTGGGGAGCAGATTGTAATTCCACTTTGGCAACCATCTAGAGCAGGGGTCGGCAAACATTGTCCATAAAGGGCCAGAGAGTAAATGTTTTGGGATTTGTGGGGCATATGATCTCTGTCATCACTACTCAGCTCTGCCTGTGTGACATGAAAGCAGCCATAGGCAATACATAGAGAGAAGAGTGTACGTGTTAGTAGTAGACATAGACAGTAGTATAGAAGGCTAAGTTTGGAGCTAACAATACATAAGTGAATGAGTTTGGCTGTATTTCAATAAAACTTGATTTACAAAAGTGACGGTCTGGATTTGGCCTGTGGAGTGGGCTGTATGTAGTTGGTCTCTGCCTATTTTAGAGGCTTAAACTATGTGGCAGTGGGAGATAAAGTAATATGACCCATATTGCTAAGCCATATTGCTTAAATCTCCTGGTGAGGAATTTGTGGCTAAGTCAGGAGTAAATAGAGAACCTTTGTTAGTTATTGAGTAAGCAGAATAAAACAAACACAAACAAAAAGCTAACATTTATTTCATGCTAATTATATACTAGGTACTGTGATATGTACTCCCTAAAGATGGAATTTGAGACAAAGTTGACTGGCTAGTGGGGGGATTTTCCTTGAGTTAAGGCATCCTTCTAAGGACCCCTTATATCAGAACATGAGCAAAAGTCTTATATGCTGGTACTAAAGACTATTTCTAAATCTGCTCAGAGAACCTTGTAACTCATTAACACAAAACAAATCAATTAAATGAGAATTTGTGATATTCCTACTGTGTGCCAGATAATGGGCTGAATGCTGTGTATGCGGAGATGAATAAAGCATTAGTCCACGCTTCCATGGAGCTCACAGTCTAGTAGAGTATAAAGATATGTAAATAAATTATTATAGTTCTAATGGACATATAGCAGGATGTATAATCTAAAACTGTACTAATTATTAGTGAGTGATTCTATTTAAGGAGGTCAAGAAAAACATCACAGAAGAAGTAGTATGTAAGATGGGTGTTGAAGAATATTTAAGCATATGTCTCCAGAGAAAAAAATGAGACTATTCCAGGAGAGCGTACAAAACCACCAAGGTGTTAAAGCAGATTAAACATGGCTACTAGTTCACTGCATGTCTTAATTTAATGTAAATAATTTTGACTAGGCATAACATTGTTAACTAGGTAATGAAAGGCAAGAAAATAAAAAGAACAATAACTTATTACAGAGGTAGTAATCAGAGCAACCAAAGCTAGGGGAACAATGGGAAGAAATTGGAATTACTAAAACCTAGAAGTCTGGAGAAGAAGCTGTGTGGGGCTGGGGCTCAGACATCTGAGGAAGGGGAGCTAGGTGCCTGGTACTGGTGTCTCTGAGGGGCCCACTATGAGGCTGGTTCTGCAAATGATAGAAAAATTGCAAACAGAATTCAGTTGCTTATATGGGAAGAAACGGCTACTTCTGGGCCAAAGAAGCGTTACTAAGATAATGTTCACGGTAACAGGAAGTAAACAGGAAGCACACAGGAAACAGGAAGGAATTATTCCTTTTTTCCTTCTCTAGCCTTGCAGCCTCCATCTCTCAAAAATAGGGAGATGTTAGCAATGCAGAAATGCTATTTGCAGAGCCCCAGCCTCAACATCACAAAGCCAAGTATAGAGAAGGGCGGGTCTGGAGCTGAGAGACAAAAGTGTAGTAACTGGCACTTTCAGTATATCTAGCATATAAGGTATGTATTTGAAAATTAGGCAGGATATGTAGTTTCATGCCAAGTGAGGGGGTCTGTTCTTTGTTCTGTAGGCAATGTAAGCCACCCAACAACGGATGGAAGAATTAGTGTACAGCATCATTCCTGGTTTTATAGCGCAGTGTATTCTCAGTCCTGGCAAAAGCTTGCTTAGTGTTGCTTAGTGTTGTCTTCAGAATGGTTTGGTAATGGTAACGAATGTTCTGTATGTTCTTAAACAGTTACCACTAATAAGTGGTGCCAATGCTTGGCGTAACAATGGCTTACTCATATGTTTTGGAGCTATTAGTGACTATTAGTGACTATTGTATTAAATTTGTTTTTACTAAGGGAGATCTACTGCTGACTCAGTGGAGTATATGTGTGTGTGTGTGTGTGTGTGTGTGTGTGTGTGTGTATACAGCTTTTTCCAATTCAGCCTTTGTTCTTCTCTGTGTAAATTGAAGCTATTTTTAGCTTATCTGTTTTAGAAAATTGAGCTGAGCATTCTCTGTGCAGGGTGCTAAATTCTCTGTGCAGGGTGCTCAGGTTAGGCTGTGAATTCTCTAGACCAGGCAGATGAATTATAAGAACAAAGGAAAGGAGAGGTGAGAAAGTCACGGGCAGGAGAGCTGGGCATATCAGAGATGTGTGGTCAGTAAGTGCCCAAAAGGATGAACACCTTTGTTTGTCTTCTCTGGAAATGTTATGCTGCTGGACCAAGAAAGACTGAAACATTGAAAAGTGTTCAGAATTGAGCAGAGATATTATGCTGGACCAAGAAAGACTAAAAAAGATTTAAAAGAGTAAAGAGTGAGGAGTGGGGGATTTCAAGGGGAACTGTTCTACTTAATTCAGTGGATAGGGATAAATCCCATTCTCACTCATTAACTTGAGTTTTTAATACCTTAAGATCTTCATATAATTTTAATAGGGGCATTTAAAATGTGATGGGCTAGAGGAAGATTGAAACTAATAAGTAAATTCAGAATTGTTAACATAGACATACTGATGGGCTTCCTTAGTCTCAAATGTTTGCCTTATTCTTTTCTGTGACAAATCTTTAAAAATAATTATTAATGCTTCCAAATAATTTTAAAAGAACTAAAAAACTGAAACAAAATTGTTTCTTCAGTATAGAATACTTCTCTATGCCTAGTGTGTCATCATTTAATGGACTGGATATTAATAAATTATTGCAATAGAATCTAATAACAGTGGATTCTTATGTGACAGAAACAAATTTTCATTGAAAGTGAGAACATATATTATGATCAGAGACAGGGGGCTTGAATTGAAGATCACCACTCCATTAAAATAAAAAATAATGAAAATTATACTAGAAAAGAAAAATATGTCAGGTGGAAGCATGCTATAAAGTATAGATTGTCAAAAAATTTTTCTATTAACTCTTCATGCCACTATGGATTTAACATGTCAACATTTACCCCTAAAAAATGTATTATATCTTGTTAGGCGATCTGTCTTGGAATTACAAGTAATTTGGCTTGCTTTGATTTGAAGTCTTTGATAGTAAGCCATAGATTTCTTATAGACCAATAAATACCCCAAACTACAAACCCTCATTAAAATACACAGGTAATAACTACAATATTAAGCTATATATATAGCATGAGAGGTGAGTGGATAAGAGACACCACTAGCCTCTGGAATTTAGTAAACTTATGAGAAGCAGTATAGCTGGAACCTAGGAGGCATTTGTCCATAATGTTTGTACCCTCTTTGAGAGACAGACCCAAAGCCAGGTGGGATAGTGAAGCAGAAGCTTCCAGGAAACTCCAGGAAGCTCTGGGTGAGGACTGGAACATCTGTGATGCGGTGGGTCTGCATCTCCATGGGGGCTTCACAGCTGTTTCAGTGCAAGCATTCCCATTCCTGATGCTCTTCCCTTGGTGCTGTGGTCTGAAGGTTTGTGTCCCTCTCCCAAGTTCATATGTTGAAATCCCAATGCCCAATGTGATGGTATGAGGAGGTAGGGCTTTGAGAGGTGCTTAGGTTATGAGGGTAGGACTCTCCTGAATAGGATTAGTGACTTTATAAAAGAGACCTCACAGAGTTCCCTCACCCCTTCCACCATGTGAGGATACAATGAGAAGTCTACAGTCTGGAAGAGGGTCCTCCTTGGACCCTGTTGGCATTCTGATCTCGGACTTCCAGCCTCCAGAACTGTGAGAAATAAATTTCTGTTGTTTATAAGCTGCCCAGTCTGTGGTGTACTTTTATAGTAGCCCCAATGGACTAAGCCAGTTGGGTTTACTGCTGTATAGAGGCAGAATTATTCACCTACCATGAAAAGCAAGACTGGTCAAATAATTGATGGGCCCAGTGCAAAATGAAAATGGGGGCCTCTTGCTCAAAAACAATTAAGAATTTGAATATGATGACCACAGAGCATTAAACCAGGCATGGGGTCATTCTAAGTATGGAAATCTGTGAAACTTCACTGCTCACACGCCCATGAAGCCAGCCCTACTGGGGATGGAGTTAGGATTTGTTCTTTCATTTCATTAATTCACTCATTTTGCTAGCATGTACTTAGCATCTACTATGTTGTGGCTTTGTGATCAGTGCTAGGGGTACGGCAGGGAACAAAACAGACAAGTGCTGTTCTTAGGAAATTTGTGTTTTGTGTATGCGGTTGTAGATATTGGGAAGATTTGGCAATGGGGTTCTGGTCTTTCTCTAAACAGTTTCAAATCATCTTTCAGAAGTCTTGAGACTACCAGAGTCAACATGGGGTCAAAAATTTGTGGCATTATTTTGTATGTAAATAATATTGTCTGCTACAGCATTTATTCCTCTATGGTCATTGTAGAAATCTGTCATCCTAGCAAAAGAAAAATTCTAAACCCTTTCTAGTCTCTTGAGCCCATCTACCTTTACTTACTTACACATTTGATGTCTGATCATAGGTTCCTTTCTTTCATCTGGAATCCCTTCTGCAGACTAGAATCAGAAATAGAACACATTCATTTGAGTTTGAGTTCTCAGGTCCCTAGAAATATTAACATAATTGATCAATCAACAGGGATTTCTGAGTACCTGTTCTGTGTCTGGCACAGAGGAGGACAAGATGAGAACCACAGAAAGGGTAACACTCACTCATGTTGTAAGTAAGGGCAGTAATACCCTTATTGAGTATTGACCCTGTGCCATGCTTGGTCATAAATATTGTCACCTACATTCACATGTTCAATCTTCAATCCAGTGAGATAGCTGGTATTACTAACGATCAGAGAGAAAAATAACTTCTCAAGTTAAGACAACTAACAAGTGTCAAAGTGGCATATACCTAAGTGTTAAGTGGAGCATCTTTTTGAACTAGCTTAATTGGGAAAATCTTCATGTATGAGGTGCCACTGGCATGGAAGGAGGTCTCCTTCCCTTGCCGCCTTGTCTGAGAACTGCCTGCACCCCTTCCCAATCCCAGTGTGTGGGACCATGTTTGTGGTAGGAGATTCCATGTGCCTTCCGTGACCTTAGTTGTTTGAACTAAATGTTATACCTGGAGCCATTAGATGCTCTCTTGGGAGCCTAAAATCTGGACTCAATTTAATTATCCTTTGTTCTCTGGGAAGTAATGTAAATAAGGCCTAGGACTTTCTTGTTTGCTTTTGCGCATTTGGAAGCAGAAAAGCCAGTCTGAGGTAGGGACAGAGAAGAAGGGGAGAGTTAGAGCCTGGTTAAGACAGAAAGGAAGAGGGAAGGCGAGAAAGAGCAAGGCAGAGACAGACACACAAACACACGTAGGCACACAGGAAAGCATAGAAAAGACAGAGATACATGTAGACTCGCATTGCACTGAGGAACAGAAAGATTGAGACAGAGAGAGAGACAAAGAAAAAGACACAGAGAAAGAAAAAGGAGAGAGAGAGAGAGAGATTGAGAGACTAAGAAATAGAAGTGCCCTTTTCACTGATACAGACCATATGTGACTCTATTGTCAGCTATCTGGATGACGACCAGGATAAGATTCCACTACGGAACCAAGGAGTTGTTTATTTCTCTGTCCTTTTAACCCCACAATCCATCACTCCTACTTTCCAATCTTTTGGATTCATTTTACGCTAATGATGTAGCAGTGCATTCTTTTTCTTCTTTCCATATTTTTTTCTGTTCCTAGATAAACCTGCACAGCTGGTATTTATTTGGGTTTCCTTTTATAGCTTGAAAAATATTTAGGCATGTTTACCACAAGTGGGAATCTGGAAGCAGTTTATGTATACATACATATTGGCACATTTCTGTTTTGAAACAGGTTGATAATAAACACATTCATTTTTAAAATATCAGCTGATTAATAGACTATAGCGGTTAACAGTAACTCCTTTCTTTCCGTCAGGCTCTTCCTGATTCCAGCTCCCAGTCTTTGAAAACCAATGCTGGTTTTTGAAAGAAACATTTAGGAGGATGTGATTAAGAAATCAAATGCTGAATATCTCTGCAAACTCTTTAGTTTCTATGGAAATAACCAAGTAAAATTTAATTCTCTTATCAGGCACTAAAAGCTTAAAATGATTCCTATTAAATTGACAAATGCAGTAGTGGGTGTCTCTTATCAGAGGAGAGCATCGTCCTGTTGCCGTTTCATTGTTGGAATCTCTCTGCTTTGCTTTATGAGTGCATTCCCTGGAATCCGGGGATAGAGCTCTTTGTCACTCTTCATGGCCTGGAGTATGGGCCGTAGCTCCTTACCTAGTGGAATGCTGCCAGTACAGCTTCCTTTACGACTGACAAATTGATTGACGTAGTTCTCAGAACAGTGGTGTGAGAATTCAGACTGATTTTGCATCATCATGTGTCATTTGTGGGGACCTTACATTTACTCCTTGCTTAGTAAATATGTTGTTGTGTCATTGTTGGGCATGCTCTGGTTTGGTCTGTGGGTCTGATTTATACTAAATATATCACCCAAACTTTTCAGAGGGATCCAGTGAAAAGATCAAGGGTCTCTGGAACAGCAGGCAGGTTACCAGCTCTACAGGGAACCCAACGTTGTTGTGGTCTAGAGGAAACCCTGGAAGTCAGGGCGTCACATCTCGAAACAAACTGAAGTTACTGTCTGTAGGTAATAACTCCAAAGTCAGGTGAACTATCTCTAAGCAGGTAATCAAAGGATAAATCCAAATAGCTCCAAGGAGAAATGGAGAACAGAGACACAGTTAGACAGTTGACTTTTTTTTTTTTTTCAATTAATTAATTAATTTATTTTTGGCTGTGTTGGGTCTTCGTTTCTGTGCGAGGGCTTTCTCTAGTTGTGGCGAGCGGGGGCCACTCTTCATCGCGGTGCGCGGGCCTCTCGCTATCGCGGCCTCTCTTGTTGCGGAGCATAGGCTCCAGACGCGCAGGCTCAGTAGTTGTGGCTCACGGGCCTAGTTGCTCCGCGGCATGTGGGATCTTCCCAGACCAGGGCTTGAACCCGTGTCCCCTGCATTGGCAGGCGGATTCTCAACCACTGCGCCACCAGGGAAACCCTAGACAGTTGACTCTTGAACAACACAAGTTTGAACTACAACTATCCACTTATAAGTGGAGTTTTTTCTATAAATTCTACAGTACTCCACAACCTGAGGTTGGTTGAATCCGAGGATGCAGAACTGCGGATACAGAGGGCCAACTACGGGACTTGAGCATCCTCAGATTTTGCAGTCCTTGGCAGGCCCTGGAACCAATCCCCCAGGGATGCTGATGGACGACCGTATATGCCTTTGATCTGAAGGTTCAAGTGTCTCAGAAGAGTTCTTCACACCTAATCCCAAACAGCCCTTCTGGATCCATTACTGTGTGTTATGCTATAGTCTGTGGATTTCAAGTGTTGATAATGTGCTTTGGATAACCTTGAACACACTATGTATTTGGGATCTGTTATACTTCCAGCTAGAGTTATGCTTCTAGAATTTGTCTTTCCCTCTTTTAAATTATTAGAACCACTATATTTTAGAATAAAAGCTAGTTTCATAAATTATATCTCCCTTCTCAATTGGTACAAAATATTTGTTTAAAATGTTCAGAATCCACCTGTTTCTGGTGACCTTTTTCTTTTTGTTTTTAAATTTTTGGCTGCTTTGGGTCTTCGTTGCTGCACGCGGGCTTTCTCTAGTTGCAGCCAGCAGGGGCTACTCTTCGTTGCAGTGCACGGGCTTCTCACTGAGGTGGCTTCTCTTGTTGCGGTGCGTGGGCTTCAGTAGTTGTGGCGTGCAGGCTTCAGTAGTTGCAGCACACGGGCTTCAGTAGTTGCTGCATGTGGGCTCAGTAGTTGTGGCTCATGGGCTCTAGAGTGCAGGCTCAGTAGTTGTGGCACACGGGCTTAGTTGCTCCGCAGCATGTGGGGTCTTCCCGGACCAGGGATCGAACCCATGTCCCCTGCATTGGTAGGCGGATTCTTAACCACTGTGCCACCAGGGAAATCCTTTTTCTTGTTTTAGACATCATAGTCTCTCCTCCCTAACCAGTGGCATGGGCACACTCAAAAGTAATGTGAAGCAAAAATAAAACCTGTGTTTATAAAGTCAGATGTGATGAAGAAAGGGAGAGGTACACTGATCAGAGAAAGCCTGGTCACACCACTTTTACAGGTGTCTGTAAGTATTACAATTAACGATTTTTAAAAGTGGAAGAGGACTTAATATTTCCTGTGTGGCAACACCATCATCACCTCCTGTCTCCATACGTTTATCCATGCTCTTGTCTCTGTCTAAAATTCTCATCCCCATTTGATCCCCCTGTTGACGTCTGTTCATTCTACAAACCTGTATCAATTGTTACTTCCTCTGTGAAGCTTTACCTAAACTCTCTAGAAAGTGGTTGTCCCTCTCTTCTGGGATCAGCAACCGCTTACATACAGTGTGATACAAATTATTTAGGCACCGTGGTGATCATTTTACTCCTTGAAGTCAGTGAATGTTCTTTAATCATCTTTGCTGCATCAGCACCTATAACAGTGGGTCCCATGGTAGTTACTCAATATATATTTATTGAATAAATACAAAAGGAATTCACTAAATAAATTATGATGTGGACGTTAATAGAAAACTTCACAGGTATTGGGAATCATGGGGGATATATTTCTAATATAATATCAAGCGATGACTGCAGGTTATAAAACAGTGTTTGCAACATGATCCAGAATATGTTCATGTATACATATATATGGACAGAAAAAGATCCTAGAAAGATATAACTACACTAAAATATTGCAGTATTCATTTCTTGGTGGTGGTGTTACAGATAATTTCTTTATTTTGTAATTTCTACACTGAGTGTGCATTTTGTAACCTAGGAAAAAGTTAATTATGAAAAGAAACTCGAGCCATTTAAAAGCTTCCTCTGACTCTCTTGACAGAAGTTCCTTCCATGCTCTTACTCAGTTGTCATTTTTAATCCCATGTAGCATTTTTCTTTTCTTGATGGGCTAGTATTTAGGTATGGGGACTGCCATTACTGGCCTAGAAGCCAGTTGTACAAATAAATATCCACTCTGAATTCTCTCTAGTTTACAAATGGTTCTGAACATAAACATAAATTAGGATGGAACATATGGGTATCCTGCTGACGAGCCCAGTTTCAGTTGAAATAAAACAAGTGAAGGCACAGAAGAGAGGGAGATGAGGGGGTCATGGCATCACTCAGGTATTTTAATGCTTCTTTGATATTTTAGTTTTCAACTTTCCAATGGAAAAAATCCTAAAATTAAAAGCAACAGTCTCCACCCTTCTATTTTGTGCTCTTGTTTTGACTGTTGTTGTTTTTATAAAAATTGCATTCTCACCTTTTCAGAGAAGGATTAATACCTGCAAATCTCGTTATTGTGCAATTGTCCCCTGGTGGTTACTTTGTTTGCACATTGTAATTATGGATAGCATTAATTGTTCACGAAACTACCATTTATTCTCTCTATTTTTGCATATATTTCAAATACGCATTATAACTTCTCCATCTGCTGTACAGTGACTCCATCACACGGGGGCATGATGATGCATTTATCTTTTGCACTGCCCTGCACAGGGTTGGTACAATTTGTAAAGAATTCATATTATTATTTTGGAACAGAGCTAAGTGTTGGGTTCAGTGTAAATCTCCTCAAAGCACTTCTTGCCATAATAGCAATATTTTTTTCCAGAGATGCCATAATTCTGGGTTGCATTTGTTGCTTCCTTTGGCAACCAAATGTCCCATCATTGCAAATTGATGGCAGTAAAATTGACCTTTATTATGGCCTTTTTATTCGCTTAACTCAGAAGGATTTACAGCATTATATTTTGTTACCACATTGACTGTTAATGGGAACGATAAAAGAATGACTGAATTCTACATATCCTTTTTATTTTCTAATGGCCTTGGCATTATTTACCAACTAGACTTTCAGATTTTAAGATTTCTCTCTTGGACATACAGGAAGGGTTTTGTAAAACCAAAGCTTCTTCCTTATGTGAGATGCACATTTCGCTACATACTGTCAAAATAATTAAATGCTTGTTGTAAATTTGGGCACTCAAAATGACAAAACCATTGCATGTAGAATAATGGAAGAAACAAAAAATTCTGAAGAAAAAACCCCAAACACCTACAAGGTAATTCAAACTGCTTCATCTGTAAATAATGAGAATTTAATGAGGCTTATATCCCCAAATCTCTCTTTTCTAAGTGCATGATGCATTTATTGTCATATTAATTGTCTTCCCCATGGCATCCTTAGGATATTGTTTCCTGAGGAAAGGTTACATTCTTTGGCCCGAAAAGTGATGGCCTGTGGAGGCCCAGCCTGGGGATACTCAGGACTCCTTTCAAAAGGAAAGGAAGATTCTCTGGATTTGAAAGCCTCAGCTGTGAGGGCTGGGTCTTCACATGTGGTTATCAGAGAAAACGAGGATAATTGTTCTCGGAGGCATGGGAGTGATGTGAAGACCTGGGTAGGATTTGCTACCTCAGTTCCTTGCAGCTGGTTAGAGATGGCTAGAGAGGCCTCAGCGTGAGAAGTTGTTGACCATAGACAGGGGGGAAAAAGTGCAGATTTAGTACACAGGCTCTGTCTCTGCTAATAAATCTGAGTTTCTGTCAACTTGCTGCCATTTTAGCCAGTAACTATTTCTCCAGTTTCCAAAGAGGCAAATGTTTTAAAAAACTATCTTCTTTCTCTCTTTCTCTTTCTTTTCTACAATGGCATTTCATTGACTGAATCTTATAGTTTTAAAGTAGAATCTGAAATACTACTAGATTGATCCTTGTTTATGCCTTTTAGTGGGTCTTTAGATATTTCATGTTATGCACTTTAGTTTTTAATTTAATTTTTTAGTTTGGAAATAGTAAAACATTTGCATAGCTTAAAAAAAAAACTGGCCTGAACTCTTCAAAAAGTCAGTGTTATAAAAATTTTGTAAAAGCCTCAAAACTCAAACAAAAACAAACACAAAAATCCAAGTATATAATACTAAAAAGTATCAAAACGATGTAACAGGAGAAATACTGAGAAGCATGACTCTCATTTCTACCCCTTCTATCTCATTTTCCAGCCCCACACACCTGAGAGATAACTAATAGTTCATATTTGTTCATGTATATGTACCCTAGTTAATTTAACTAGCTCCGGACTGAAAAACACTGGGCAATTTCCAAATGTTTGATTACAACCAATATTGCAGGAAGTAGTTTTGTCTATACATTATTTGTCATGTGTGCTACTGTATCTGTAGGATGAATTCCCAGGATTAGAATTGCTGAGTCAAACGCTAAATGTATTTATCGTTTTGTTAAATGTGCCCCCAAAATACCCTCCATAGGGCATTCCCACCAGTAATGCAGGAGAATGCCCTTTTCCCTATAGCCTTGCCAATGAAGCATCTTGTCAAAATGTTGGTTTTGCAAAATTGACAGGTAAAACTGATATACCAGGGTATTTTTAATTTGTATCCTCTTAGTATGAATGAGGTTGGGCATATTTTTATACTTGTAAGGTTCATTTTTATTGTCTTTTTTTGTTTTTGTTAATTGTCTGTTCATAATCCCTGCCCATATTTCTACTACGTTGTTCCATTTCGTACTGACTTCTAGAGTCTCTTTAAATATTGGGAATATTATCCCTTTTAATATCATGTGAGTTGTTCGCATTTTTCCGCATTTATCATTTGACATTTGTCTTTGCTTGTAGTGCTTTTTGTTTGTTTTGCCAAGCAGAAGTTTTTAATTTCTGTGTTGAAATTTAACTAATTTTCCTTGTGTTCCTTATAATTTAGACTTAATTTCTTAGCTGGTATTTTTTTTTCCTATTTCTATCTTGAGGTCTGTTTGTTTATTTCATATCTTCCTGTTGGCGGAGGTTTAATTCCTGATATCTTGTATCTTTTACAATTCTAATAACTTCCTTAAGATTTTTCTTAATTCATATTCATAACTTTCATCTTCTCTTTGACAAAATTTTTCTAGTGAGTTTTCATCCTTAGGAATATTGTATTGCTCTTTTCCATACTTTTATTTATATGGAATACATGCCTTTCTTAATAGTCATTATTTTCCTGGATCACCAAGAGAAGGGTTCTGTGGTGTGGGAGTGCCCAGGTACTTTGAGGATTTACACCACAGGGACTCTACTTCTATTGCTCCAGAGATAAGAAAAGGGCTCTCCTTAATATATGGAGAGAGGACGCCTTGCAAAATCTCCTCCATCTCCCTCCCCGCCTTTTGGAGGCTGTACAGGATAGAGGATCAGAGCATAGAATCTGGAGCCAGACTTCCTGGGTTGAGTACTGGTCCTGTCGCTTATTAGCTGATGATCTTGGGCAAACTTGTGCCTCAGTTTTCTCATCAGTAAAACGGGAATAGAAAGAGAACCTGAATCTTAAGATTACTGAGATTAAATGAGCTAATACATGTAAGTGCTTAGACCATGTGCCCAGCACATAGTGTTTGCACTTGCTCTGCAATGGCGAGAAAATGCAAATGCGTCCAGTGGTTTCCTTCTGCCCTGCGATTGCTCTCACTGACCACAGCACCTCTGCCTGCTTCAGGAGAGCCCAGGGCTTCCTTGCTTCTTCACACTGTCATAGGATACAGCCCTTGCCCACCAAAGGGAGCATCCACTTTTAGAAGGTATTTTGGAAGGTTCTCTCAGGGATCTGCCCTCAGTGGGTTTCCCTGGACATATCCTGGATCGTCTCTCTCTCTTTCCCTCACTGAGAGTGCCCTGTGCCACCTCAGTTCTGCTCACAGCAGCTTCTCTCAGGAGAGAGACCCTCTCCTCTGAGACACGTCATTGGCTGGAACATTCTGACCTCTACCATCACTAGACTCCCTCCAAACACCTTATTTTTCCCCTAGAGCACATGCGTAACTTCTGGCATAGGCTTGATGGTCAGATAAAACTTGAGCAATGCCAACTCACAACCTGGAGTTTGTGGGTATTATCTGAACCCCAGGTTCACTGAAAATTTGTGGGTTTCTCCATTATCTTTGTTTCTCTGGATGATTTCCAAGAAGTAGTGGGAGATTCCAGACTAAGCTTCCACTATCTTCCTACTGGAACTGGTGTGTGTTGGTTGGTTCTCCCCCCACCCCATGATGCCCCCAGGTATTTCTTTCAAGAACCTGGATTGGAGTTTTGATTTGGGGCATTTACCACAGCATCCAACATAGTGTAAGAGGAATGCGTGATCGAGTGAAAGAATTTCCATGAAAAGTTCTGACTGAGAGCATGACCTCCTCCAGGTTCAGATCTTCTGCAGCACAGGCTTCTGAGGGGCTACTGGGGGTCTGGGCTCCCCAACGCTTTGCAAAGCGTCCTCTCTGCCCTTCATGCTGTGGGAAGTCCTCTCCCCATGTGGCTTCACAGAGCCCCAGGACCACTGCAGAGCAAGAACTCATGACCTGGAAGTGACAAGAAATTTTCTATCTCTGTGATTTACTCCAGTTTTGGGAAGGAGGGACTTCCAGGGCATCGACTCCTCTGGGAATGCAATGGGTTTCACAGCAGTATTTGCATTTTTCATTTGTCTTTTGTCTCCCTGTAAGATTTTTGACCATTTACATTGAGCCAGGCACTGGGCTACGAGGGTGAATGCTTTACGTCGCTAACTAATGTTCTCTTCACAGCTGTCCTCTGAGAGTTGGCTATGATTATATCCATTTTATAGATAAGGAAAGTGGCATGCAGAAATTCATACACCTTTCCAAAGACATATGGCTTACATAGCAAAACTGGGATTTCATCTTTGGCAGTCTGACTCTTGAGGTCTGTGGTCAACAAATGTTTTATCCTTCGGTATCATTTGGACACTTAAGGGAACCTCGGACTGCATAAATAGTGTCGAAATTGCACTTTATATTAAGCAAGTGGATAGGGCAAATAGGATTCTGGAAATCTCAAGAAAGCTCCGTTTGGGTTAACGGTAGCTGAGGCAAATGTCACTTGGTGTGTAGTCAGGAAAAATGGGTTGGCAGTGAACCCAGCCTCAGTAATAGTAATAATTAATAGGTTGTAAGGGCTTAACTACATGCCTGGTACTTTTCTAAGCATTCATGCATTTACTAACTTCACCCTGACAATACTTGTAAGGGATGGGCTGTGTTATTATGGCCTCAACAGATGAGAAATCTGAGGGCAGAGGGAGCAAGTACCTTGCCCAAGGACACATGGTAGTAAGTGGCAGAGCTCGGAAAACAACCCAGACGGTAGGGCTCTGGAGCACACGTGAGCCTTGCCCTGTGAGGGCGGGTGAACAGGAATAAGCCCCTGAACCCAGTGGCCTTCATCCACCCATGGTGGACTGTTACTGATCAAGAGATCTGATTCACAGCCTCGACTGGAACAAAACCACTCTCCATGTCTCAAAAGAGAATTATGAACACTTAGAAAATCACAACCTAGAAATGTGTATATTTTTATAGAACATGAAGTAATTCTCAGGGGAAGAGTAAGACCATGATTTCACCTGGAGTTGTTTAGGAACTGCTTTCATTTAAGAGCATCTTCACCTTTCAAAAAGAGTTACGTGTACAAATAGCAGAGACACAGCCACTTATGGCACGATACATTATATACAAACATTTTTATCATCCTCATATGTCCATAACCTTTTCCTCTAAAGCACCGTCTCAGGCTTTCAACCATTAATGATTTTCTGTTTCCACAGCAATCATTTCAAAAAACAATATGCTTCCAGGAGGTGAGGTCAAGGAATATTAGTTTATTTTTACTTCAGTCTTTTATCCTTTGTTGGTTTAGTTTATAGTGATTTGTCCACAATAACAACATGTGTGACTTGGAGAATATCTAAGGAAGAAAAGAACCTGAAGACGGTTAATTACTAAAACAACCTGTTTCTTTTCACACTGAAGAAAGAATTGTCACCCAGCGCAGGATGGCAGAGATTAAAAAAAAAAAAGTATGAAAGCTGAACACATCTGTTTCTTTGTTTGCTTTAAGAATAGAAGCCTCTCGTTTTTTTTTTTTCCTGTTGATTTCACAAGGTAAGGCACTGAAGGAGTAGGCCCAGAGAGGCTTCATAAAGTAGTTCAAAATTCGACACGTTTTCTCCCCCTCCACTATTGTCCTGTTCTCTATTCAGCCTGCAACAATTAGAAAGAGCCTTTTGTGTGATGAGCATTCAAGTTGGCCTTTGTAGATCTACCCAAGAAATATGGACTCTGTCCTAGAAGGTTTACAATCTAAAGCTGTAGAAAGTTATACTCAACTAATTGAAATGTAAAAAATTCAGAATATCTTCTATAAGTTCTAAACAGAAACAACCATCCTGACATGAAATTAAATTGGCTGATTTGAGCTCAACAGGTATACATATGTATGTATATCTGTATGTATGTATGTTGTTATATATTATTAAATTGTCAAGGGCATTCTACAGCCTATGGATACAGGGCAAATCAATTTTGGGAAAAATATAACACTTGCATCATCATGTTTAATTTTTTAAACTACATTAGTGTAACAGTTGCAATATTGTTGTTATCTTTGTGGCTGATAGAGTGTAAGCGAGGGTATATTTAATAAGCAGTATTTCAGGTAAACTGAGGGTGAAGTTAAATACTGAATGTTTTATATATTTCATTTTCATCTCAGAATATTTTCTGTAAATTATCCCTTTTTATCAGCAACCCTGTCGTGATGTTTAGATAGGTATTGATAAGCTTTTCTAATTTAAGTATGTAGCACATTTAGAAAATTACTGGAGGATTCCAATTGGCTGTTGACTAGTAGAGCCATCTATCTATTCACACCTCTGACTTTCAACCACATTGTTTATACATAGACACATAGAGTCCTCTCCCTTCTCCTTTTCAGTACCTTTCTTGTCTCCATGCCAATCCAGAGTACCCATCCAGAGATAACTAACAAAAAGATTTGAGGAAAATCTAATCAACAGACCAACTCTAGGCTTGCTCAGATAGTGGGGTATTAGGTACTACAGATATTACAGAGAAAATATTTGTAGTCTTTTTCTACTAAAATATACCTAAACAAACAAAAGTAGTTGGAGAAACAGTACGCTTTGCAGATGAACAGGAACCAGTAATTCAGGATAAAGCTACAAAGTGCCGGCTGTGGTGTAGATAAGGTGTGGGTGGGATCTGCTCAGAGGAGGGCCAGGGCGCTGTGACTAGGGGGTGAAAAGGCCAGGAAGAGCTGCTCAGCGAAAGAGGGGCTCACCCTGGGTTCCGAAGGAAGAATGGGATTTAAATGAGAATTATTTTCGTTTCATTTAGGCAGCAGATTAATTTATGATTTATACTTGTAGACTCTTTCATCTCAGTACAATTCTCAGTGCTTTAAATGTTCATTTTCATTCTCTGTCCAGCCACATCAGCCTCCAAACTATATTGAATCAAAAGAAAGTTTCAATCTTTGTGCTCTTGCATTATTGAACACTCTGAATATTCCCCAGGCCTGCTCTTTCTGCAAACACTTTCCTACCATATGCAACTGTCTGAGAAAATCTGCTTGTATGTGGTAGATTGCTGTTATTCATTATTCATTACAACATTATTTAGTTGAACAACCTACCAAGGAAAACTTGGTTCTGTAGGGGGAAATGTACAAACTCAGAGAAGTAAATTATTTTTACTCTAAATGCTTTAAAAAGAGCAAGCTTTATGGTCCTCATTATTTGGTCTGTGCTGAGGAAAACAAGTTTTCTCCAATGGAAAGTAAGCCATAAAGGACAGAAGCTATGTGATCCAATGTATTCAACAGAGGTTGCAGATATAGCTCTGCCAGCAACGCACTAAATGAATAAAGATCATTAAAATGTTTACAATCCTAAATCAAATAATAAGCATTTATTGAGTAGCTACTTTGTGCCTAGGACTTTTAATTTCAGGAAACACATTTTACCAGCCTGGTTGTCATAGTGAGATGACTCTTACATTCCTTAGCATGTTGGGGTGAATGGACTTCTTTGTGATGACCGTCCCTGCAAACTTGCTGTAGCTTGTCTTTCCTTACTTCAGGGGGAAATCTTGAGCTTTTCTAGTTACTCTATTGTAATAAAATGTCCAATTTGGTCTATTACTCAAACTCTAAGCCATCATCCAAAATAAGATGTCTCCCTTCCCTCAGCTCTCTACTCCTTCTCTTACCCTATCTTCTCTTCCACTTCCTATGGTCCCTCTGAGTTGGGGCCTTGGGAGGTCCACTATTCTCTAGGATGACCCAGTCTGACTCGCGGGAAATTCACCATCCTTTGCGTTGACCACTCAGAATGAGCAGGTCATCCCAAAGCAGCTGCTTTTCTTTGATCTGACATCAGAGCATCTTGAATGTGTCAATACTAGTTCCTGTGTTCCTCAAAGCCCAGAGGACCCACTAAAGAGCTCTGAGTAGTTCTCTCGAAATATCCTTCACTTGCCTTAAGAGCTCCCCCTTTACCTTGCCACATGGTAGGGGACAGGGCTTCATGAAACACAATTCTTCCCACAGACATCTCTTCTACCAGCCTTTTAGCTTCCCTTGAAAACATTTTATCTTCTATTATATAGCCCAATTGTAGGTAATGAACTGATGGTTAGAATTAATTTCAAGTCTTTTAGCATGTATTTTATAGGTGAGCTAGTACCTCAATTAGGATTTAGTTTGGGGGGATATGCTTTATTATTCTTGATCTTGGGACAAAAGAACACACAGTTTGCATTTTTCCTCTTAAATAAATGGATACTATCTTAATAGCTAACTCTTTATGGTTCTCTGTTAATGAGATGGGGCGTAACCACGAAGATATTTTGCACCAAAGTTCACTTTTGACCTTAAAACAAATACTTAAGTGTTGTCTGACTTAAATATGTTAGGCAGTTTCCCACTAGTACAAAGAGACGTATAGACTATATTGGCTGTGAAAAGCATCTATCTGTCAGTAATTTATTACCCAGCAGATATTTTTGAAAAAACAAACTCATTGTGTCATGTTAAAGTGACATATTAACAATTATTAAGAAATTAACGGTTTTGAAAGAAATTGCTGCTGTGGAAAGAACACTCTGAATATGAGTTTTTTTCATTTATGCTTTCATTCTTACTTTATATTCAGGTTATACAATATTTTGTCAAAAGCAAGATGCATGCCATATATAATAATTTTCATATCTGTTCACTTAAATATTTTAGAAATGGAATTTTCTAACTGGTTCTGAAAATCTTCCAAAGAAATAGACTTTTGTGTGTGTCTGAACACCTTTGTTAAAAATGCTGTATCTTATTAGTTTTCCAGTACAACTGATTGACATCAGGGAAGACAAAAATTTACAAGCTGAATTTCACAAATACAAAATTGGCGGAGGGGATTGAAAAGTGATTGTCATGATTCAGTAAGCACAGCCAAAGGTGGCCCTGTCTTGGCTCTATGTGTTTTCATGAGGTTAAATATCCAATTAGAGTGAATTTCGAATCAGAGCTTCAAATCACTGTCTCCTAAAATGTTAAACTAATATTTTCAAATTAATAAAATATTGAATCACATATTTTCACTAAAATATTATTATTAATGGTAATTTTTAAGTGGCTGCAAAGAGTTTTTTGAACTGACAATGAAATAACATTTAAGATTAAAATAACTGTATATTATTATTTTTAAAGCTTTTTAATGCTTTTACATTGGTATATTATTAGTACATCCATGTAAAAAATAAATATACAACAATTAAATGTATATTGCAAGCATGGGGTATGTCCCCCACGTTCATTAATGTGGTAGGTAATAAGGCAACATTTGGAGAGCCGTGGTCTTCATTAGCTGCAGAGACTGCTCTGAAATGTAAGCATGTTCACCCCATGTCACTCTTGATTTCTCATTCTTTGTGGTTCTCCACTCCTTCCAGGATGGATTCCAACTCTTTAGCAGGGCACACTGGGACTTTTCGTGGTCTGACTTTTGCTTATTTTCTCCACTGTTGTCTCCGGCCATGTTCTCCCTGTCCCCTTCCTTGCAGATACACTAAGCTATTTGTAGGTCCCTAAATGGACAATATGCTGTCATATCTCTAGTCTCCACAGTTTTGCAAATGTTGCCACCTCAGCCTAGAACTCACATCTGTACCTTATCACTCTTTTCTCCCTCACACCCCAGACTCTTTCTGTGTCTGATTAACTTTGACACATTCCTCAAGATGTGCCTCACATAACATATGTGCTGTGTCTATATACCTCTGGAAGCTTGGCTGCATATATCAATATTTTATAATAATAATAATAAAACATTTGCTGAGTATTTACTGTGGGCCAGGTACTTGACACAGGTTGGTTCATAAGCCTCACAATAGCTCTAAGAAAAAAAAAAAAATTATTATTAACCCCATTTCACAGATGGGGAAACTGAGGCCCAGAGGGGATAAATAACTTACTCAAGGAAATACTGATATTAAATGGCAGAAATGGGGATTAAATTGGACAGTTTAACTGTAGAATCATGCCTTTATAAATCTAAATGTAGTGGGCTGAATACTGTCCCTAAAAAGATATTGTCCAAGCCCTAACCCTTTGTAGCTGTGAATGTGACCTTATTTGGAAATAGGGTCTTTGCAGATATAATTAATATAAAGATCTTATACCATCGTGAATTATCGTTACCATCCTGGATTATTGTGGGCCACAAACCTAATGGTGGATGTCCTTAGACAAAAATGAAGACATTGAGAGATAGAAGGGAGACCATGTGAGGAGAGAGGCAGAGATTGGAGTTATGCTGACATAAGGCACGGAATGCCAGGAGTTATCAGAAGCTGGAAAAAGCAAGGAAAGATATTCCCCTGGAGTCTTTGGAGGGAGCATGGCCCTGCCAACACCTTGATTTCGGACATCTGGCCTCCGTAATTCTGAAAGAATAAATTTCTGTTGCTTTAAGCCACTAAGTTTGTAGTAATTTGTTATGGTAACCCCAGGAAACCAAGAGACCAATCTATTTTGCTTTTTAAAGCCATTCAATGAATAGTTTTGAATGAATGAATGCATTTATTGAATGTCTCTTGTGTTCCAGGCACTGTGGTGAACACTGGAAATAGGAAGATTATTAAAACCTACTTGCTGTCTTCAAATATCTCACTATCTCGTATCTTCAAAGTCTTTCTCTGTACATTGCTTCTCTCCTGGTTGAGCTCTGCGTTACCTATTGCCTTGTCCAATACAAGGACCTGCTAACAACTCTCTTTTTCTTCTATTCCAATTACCTTCAATATTTCTGCCAGAGTTCCCTTTCTAAAAATAATTAAACTCTGTAGAAAAAAATTCTCCTAAAATATTTAAATTCTATCGTTTCTTTCCACTCTTCAGAAAATAAAGTCTAAACTTGTTAGCATATCATTCAAAGCCTCCTTCATCTGGATGTTTCCATGACCTCTCTCCAGGCCCGCTTTAGTGTAACTACATGGATCTAGTGCTCATCTGGTCCAAGCCACCCTCACCTTGGACCTGGATCACAACTGCCTCCTAACGGGCCTCTTGCTGTGTGAAGACATTAATTCAGAGCCTGTTACTCCCCTGCTTGAAACCTGCCAATGGTTTGTCATCTCACTCAAAGTAAAGCCCCAGTCCTTTTCATGACCTGTAAGCTCCTTCTCCCACATGATCCCTTAGACGCTCTGCTCCCTGGCCTCCTGAGAGGTCATGAAAGTACTAGAGACAGTCCTACCTTGGGGCCTTTTCACTTGCTGTCTCATTGCCCATATTGATTTTCTCGAGAAAGCCCCCTGGTAACTTCCTCATGTCCTTAGGGTCTTTACTTAAATTCACCATCTCAGAGAGGTTCCCCTGGCCTCCACATCCCCATGACATTTTACGTCCTCCTTCTCTGCTCATTTTTTTTTTTCATAGTACTTACCACTATCTAATATACAATGAGTTTTCCTTATTAATTATACTTGTTGTCTGTCTCTCCTATAAAAATGTCAGCTCCATAAGGGAAGGGTTTGCGCCTGTCTTGTTCATAGTTGTCTCCCCAGAAGAGGGCCTGGCACATGGCAGGGCACAATGCCTATTTATTGAATGACTTACGTACTTGATATTTTGAATAGATCAAGGTTCATCGTACCTCAGAGAATACCTCAGCACAGCTCTGTGAACGAAAGCAGAATGGATTGTAAGAGGAAAGGGCTGAGTCTTAGAAATGGAAGCCCCCCTGGGACTGGTCTAGTTCTGCTGGGATGGACTTGCTCTAGATGCTGAGGAGGTTGAGACTGATGGATAGCATTCTTCGCCCAAGCATCTGCCAAGAAACAACTGGGGGGAGTCCTGGTAGGTCCTGATGTCTGCAGAAGCATAGCAGCGGTATTCAGAGGTGGAAGAGACGTACAGGCAGTTGGCATCAGGGAAATCTGTCGGCAGGGGGCAGCATTCACTTCATTAGGCTGGGGCTTGGGCAACTCCTCAGGCTGTAGGTGGAGGGGAGAAAAAGAGAAGGCAGAACACGAATTCTGAAGGGTCTCTGTAACTGTGGTCTGGCTGGATGACTGGCTGATGACAAACCGAAGCATTAGGAATGCATTAGGAATTCTGTTCTAAAGTCTGGGTTACTTTGAGGGGAATAGGTTCAAGGTGAAGTTCTGTTTTCATCCATGAGGGAGTAAGGTCAGAACTAATAGGAAAGAAATTTGAATGATGGGTTCCAGTGTGGGAAGCTCAATTCTTCTAAACACCTTTGACCTAAATCCCAGAGGTTATTGGATTAAGATGAAAAGTGTGCCGAGAGAGGAAGGTTGGCAATCAGAGGGTAGACACGTCCCTGGCCCTTGCCTTGCTCTGCTTCTTTGTCAGCAGTGCTTTCTTGATCATTCTGTTTCTAACTAACTAAAGTGCGTGTGACCAAGGAAGGTCAAATCGGACCCACGGCTATATTTTGGTTTGTCAAGACAGTTTTAAAATTGACTTTGAAATCTTTTCCGTGCGTCATTGATGGTACAGTTTGCTGCCAGCTCTAGCCCTCTAGTGTTCCTCAGATTTTTGTTACCTGGCTGGCCCTCAAGGCATTTCTTTCTGCTACCTCTAATTGTTTTCCTTACCCTCCAAGGGCCAGCCCAAGCCTTTTCTGACTTCCTTCCCCTCACAATTAATTGCTCTCGTTACATATTATTGTGACTTTATTTCGCACATTGTGTTTTTCTTTGCCTTATGAATACCTGTTTACATATCCATCTTCTGCTTAAGATTGAAAACTTGAGGCCAGAAACTGAGTCATTGTGTGCTGCTTCAGTGTCTAATAGAACATCTTGAACTTAGAAATGTTCAGTAAATATTTCAATTGGATTTATTACTCAGAGTAAACTTTGCACATCCTGGAAAACAAGAATTCTTCAGAAAGTCACAGGTTTATCCAGTTTTGCATCACATTTGTTATTTATGTCACCATTAAAGTTAATCACAGAGAAAAAGATCAGTTTGCAAATGCTCAACCCAGTCTGCCTGCTTCATGATTCAGATAACTGAATCATGCTGGTTAAAGTCAAATGATTAAGCTAATTGGATTGAGTGACCACTTCTCAAGTGAGCAATCCCTTTCTCTCCAGCAATCTTTAAATAGCTGATGCAATCAGTTGTGTATACATACAAATAATTGCAGCATCACGTGACTTCAAAATGAAACTATATTTTGGGATTTGTGTAGATACAGTTCTAGATTTCTTTGTTATTTTCTATTTTTTAAGGGGGTTGGAGTAGGGATGAAAAAGAAGGGTATACTGGCAGAAAAACTGGAAGCTTTGTCCTGGTCCTGGATATCTGCTAACCTGGTGCTGGAATGAGTACAAGCGAGGTTTTGGAAAAAAAAAAAAGAAATCTCTCTGCTTTGATAACAAGGTAAACCTGTAAATCAGAAGGAATGCCCAAGGGGCAGCTTTGATCTGCTTTCTGCTTTTAAACTGGGTGGGGATGACGTGGGTTGTGCTCCTGAGCCCTGCACCTGCAGCTGCCCTGTTCTCTAAATCTAGTCTTTTAAACTCATATTGTTCTGGTGACAACTAAATGAGTCACGGTATTAACAGCAAGAGTTACGCGGAGGCAGAGACTAACTTATTAGTTAATAGGATGGGAACAATGGGAGGTGTCAGATAGTTACCACCTTCTAGATCCTTCAAGCTTAATTGAACTGTTAGTGACTCCTTTCCACCCCCCACCCCCATTGGCTACTTTAAGGGGAAAAAACCCACCTTTATAAATGTGAAGTCACACTGTCACCTCCCAAAGTGTCAGCACATGATATTTTACATGACAAACTCTCAATGATTCATCCAAAGAATGGATATATTTCAAGCATTTTTGTTTTGGGGATGAATCACACATTTTCCTGATGCAAGTTTTCCTATTAAGTTTGGCTTAGACTGGTAACAAACTCGAATTCCCTGAGCTCCCCACCACTGATGATGGTAGAAGACAATCTGAATATCATGTGCTAGGTGGCAGGGGAACCAGCCTGGCTTAACATAATACAGCGATCCCGTATTAAGGGATAGGCAGTTGACTCGTTTGTGTGTGTGTGTGTGTGTGTGTGTGTGTGTGTGTGTGCATTTCCTATTCATGTGTGCTATGGTTAGCTACTAATCTTTTTTCCTGCTAATGTGTTTTATTACTGTGTGTTTCTGTACAAGGTTTGGTATGAGAGCCTTCTTTATTCCGTGGAGGAAAACTGTAGCTGCTCATTTAATTGACCTCTTGGAACATCATTTTTTCTTTCCTGGCGAAAGCAGAAAAGGACAACGTTATTCCATTTCGCTTATTTCCTTTGGATTTATTGGCTCCCTTTTCTGTCCTCAGGGATCTGCCTGAAATCTAGGCAACTGTAGTTGTTACAAGGCTTTGGGGAGAGATCAGCAGTGGCAATGGCGATAATCATGCAGTAAATAAAAGTACATTTTGCCTTTCATGTAGATTTTTGATTTGCTGTGTATGAATAAAGGTTTGAAGTATGAGCCAGGATGGAAATCAATTTCAGAGGTGACAGCAGCTGCTGGGTCTTTTATTGTTCTGGGTGTTCATTCCATGTCTTTTGTACCAAAATGTGTCTAAAATTAATTGAGAAAATACTACAAAAATGTGCCTTTTGAGGGTGAGGGGAATTCTCAGACTTAGAAGCTGTAATAGCTCTTAAAGACTTTCTGATCCAACTACAAATGAGCTTAAAATGACACTCAAAATAGTTTCCCAAAGTTACGCAGATTAGTGAGAATGTCAGCGCTCCACTGGATATCTTGACACTGAGTATGGTTCTAGTTCTATTTCCCCAAGACCATGTTTAGATATCCTGCTATATTTCCCCTCAAGGAGAAATACACAAAGCCCCAAAGTGTGTCACCTTTGAATAAGCAGATATCAGAAGGTTGAAATGAACCACGTGATGCCAGGAAACAAGGGGTGAGCTCAGAGGACCAATCCTGCACACCCAATCCTTCCTTCACCCCCGTCACTGTATCCACCAGCATTTACCATCTCTCTATGGGGCTGGGTTATGTGCTTTCTCTATGTAGTAGGGAATTGGTCCCTGTTCTCATGAAGCATCCCTGAGGATGAAGACGGGAATACCAAGGGTCTCGCCTTTCCCCAGAGGGAGTGGAGATGCTACAGGCCTTTCAAATCTGGGGATCCTACATCTGCCCTTTCTGTGGCCATATTTTCTGCTTTGTAATCTTCTATGCCTATGGCATTAACATTTAAAAAAAAATTCACTTCTAAGAGTTTTAGAGATAGGATCTGGAAGGTTTGCAAACCTTCTCCTTCTGGACTGCTTATTCTGCCAACTTCCCTAACTCTTTTGGCTGTTGTAGCCACTTGACTTTTCTGTTGGGCAGGTAGTAGTAATTTGAGGGGTCCCTAATTAGATTCCAGCAGCTCAATTCCCTGGTCCATTTACCCTGAACCACCTTCAAATTGAATTGGTTTTTTCTCACCGCCAACCCAAGCAGGAGTGGATCCTGGGGAATTACGGAGAAATAACAGCCTTCTCCTCCCCTTCCCCAGCTTCTGACTCACTCGCCTGTCCTTTTGTTCCTCTCTTCTATTATGCCTTCACCACCGCATGCCCTTCGCCTTCTGCTTCAGCTGTCTGAGCTCGCTTCCTCCATGAACCATCGTGATGTACAACACGTACAGTCCCAGGGCCAGATGAATGGTTTTCCATTAGAAATACACTGTGCCATCTGGGGCACCTGGGAAGATAATGCCACAAAGACGCCCCCATCTTTCAGACACTCGGAAGGGAAGATTTGTACCACTCTGCCCAGCTCGCCTTGACTACTGCAAATATAACGTGCTGCTCCTCAGTTCCGAAATCTGCATTTTCTGTCCCTTCCTCTTTCTCCGCAGTATCTCAGGGCACGGCGTGGCTTGGGGAGGGTGGTCTTAGAATGCGGTTCTGTGATTCTGTGAGCACCGAAAGGTAACACACAATGACAGTGCGAACTGTCGACACAGATAAAAGGAGTCCCTCCGTGAAAGCAATCAGGTGAAATGCTTGCTTTTAAAAAGAGGCTTAAAGAACAAGAAGACTGTTTGGTTTTAAAAGAGCCAGGCCCTTCACTGGGCCACAAAATTAGCGTTCGCTTATTTTAGCATGTTTGTTATTTCTTCTGTGATTGAAAGTGATTGGTGGGGAGAAATCTTGGTTGCAACACAAGCCTCCTTAGCTGATTTCTTTTGTGTGTGTGTGTGCCTGTGTGCACCTCTCTTTTTTTAAAGCCTGTTAAGACAATGCAGTTGCCTTTAAAAAAAAAAATCCTGATTAGTATTCTGCATGAGGTACAGTCTTCATTGCAGTAGATACATAAAATCTATCTTCACTTTCACCACCTGTCACCCGAGAATTTTAGAATGATCTAGCTTTGAGATTGCAGGAAGCAGCCTTTTTGATTCTCATCTTTGCTCGCTACCTTCTCCACCCACCGCAACCCTTGCTTTGTCATTGGCACTGCATCTACAGTGAACTCCAGTCCATTTTTATTCCTTTGTCAAATGCTTTTATTCATGGGAAACTGAAGGCACATGTTTACCAGGGGATAGAAATAGAAACACAATAAAAACCAGTTTGATAGATGATCTAGCCTATTCTTCACACTTCCCTGTTGTTTTATTGATTTACAGAATACAAAGACTAATCCAAATTTACATTGCTTGTGTTTCCCCTGATCTCAGAGGACTTGTTCCCCTTTGCTCAGATTAACCAAGCCAATTTTGTCTTTGTATCCAGTAGCCTCTGTGACAGTCAAATAGCCCGTCAACTAATCAACGTATGCGGCAAAAACTAATTTTACTTTAAACAAACATCCGGACATGGTGTTGACACAATTAAATGATTTCTGCGTTCTACCATATATCTGACACACACCCCAGGGAGCAGGTAAGAGCTCCGGCTGAAATCATGCACACGCGCTCCTGCATCAAATTAAATATTTTCCCCTTAATCCTACCACCAGCAGCTGTTAGGTACCATGGCTTATTGCATATGGCCTACATAATGAGACTGATCCAGGCGGTTCCGGCTTCTCCGCTGAATGCTGAGTAGCTCTCTTCCCCCCAAGGACATGAAGAGTTACTGCTATTGATAGAAGTTCCCATGCCGATGAAGTGTCTGGGCATACATGTTTGGAGATGAGCGAAGAAAGCATTTAAAGCCGGAGCTTCTACCTTGATTAAAATAAAAGGGATTGGCGTTCTGCAAGGACTTGAACGAAACTGGCAAAGTCCCCAGAGTTATGGCAGGATGAAGAGGAAGACAGGGTAGGTACGGCAAGGGAGGAGATCTTTACTGTCTTCGAAACCTGTCAAAAAATTAGGTCAACATGATTTTGTATTTTAATGAAATAACTTAAGGGTAAGCCTGAGACTTGGAGGCCGCTAAGACTTTTACGCTAGAGTGGCTTGTCATGCTTGACGTAATGTCTGTCTCCGTATGAGAGGTAGCGAAGCTAATGTTCTCCATGGCTAATCGGCCTTTAGCTGCTCCTGTCCTTTTAAATTCTCAGTAGCTGGAACATCAATACGGAAGTGCCTGTCTCTCACAGTCTAAACACGGGGCAGGCTGCACATCATCATTTCAATTGTCAAAACAGATGAAAGGATTTCTGATACTCCAATTAAACTAACCTGGAAAAATCATTTTAAAATATGCTCCATCAAATAACCTGAATGTTAAAACACCAGAACCTTCCAACCGTTTCCTCCGCGGCGTCATTAGCATCCCGCCGCCCTCCTCCCCAGCACAGTCCTTATCTGATCTGATTACTTTTAGAATGAATTTGGTTTTGAACATGAAAGCTGAGGAAGCTAAATTGGAAGAATAATGGCTCGGCATTTTATGCCATTGGGTTGAAATTGCAGGCGTAGGAGTCAGGCCTGTTCTTCCGACTCGTGCTTGGCTATTTCTCCTTTAATTTACCGAACTTGAAATGGATTGCCGGTTCCAAATTACACTACACTTAAGGGACTTGCAAAGAATGCTTGTGATTTAGGATCTTACATTATTGCCTTGATGAAAAATTATGCAGACACACTCACAGCCCTACAAGAAAACTGCTTCTTGTAAAACAAGAGTATTTGACAAACACCAGGAAGCTGAAGATGTTAAAACACATTCTAAGCTCCTTTTCTTATTAATCAAGAGGGGGGGTCCTGTGTTAATGGCAACCTGAGGTATTGAATGGGAAAGAATCAGTGCAACAGGGTATATAATAGAGGATCAAGGTGGTCAGAAAGAGTAGCATGGTCTGGATGACTATATTAAAATTCTCTCATTTGAAGCCACATCGATTAAGGCATAATTTCTCAATACCAGGATTGCAATTGCGTTCAAAGTGACTTTCATTACAACCCACACTAGTATCTCCAAGTGGAAGGGGCATCGTTAATGAATGAGCAATACTCATCTTTATCAGTATTACTTGCTTGAAAGAGATACATACTTTAAGTCCAAAGTTTGGCTTGATACTCTGGCTTTAGCCTATCTATTTTAATATTAATTTGTACGTGTAAAATTGATACACTAGAAACGTTACATATTTTAGATAGTTCAGAGACAAATGCGAGGTTGAGTGTTTCAGGTTTCAAATTAGTAACTCAAGCCTGAGCGCCCTCTTTAAGCACCCACCACGGCTCACCCCCCTGCCGCTCATCCTGTGCCTGAAGCATACCAAGGAGACAGGGAAACAAAGCCGTGTTGTTCAACCTCCAAATATGGCCCAGAATATGGTCAATCTCACAGATATGCCGAGTACACCTGAATAGAGGGCATATTCTGCTGTTTGTGGGTAGAGTGTTCCATAAAGGTCATTAGGTTAAGTTCAGTAATGTTTCTCAAGTCTCCTATATCCTTGCTGGTTATTGACCTATTTGTAGTATCAGTGACCGTAAGAGGAGTCTTTAGGTCTCTGAGTATAATTGTGGACTTGTCTATTTTTAGTTCTTTCAGTTTCTGATTTATGTATTCTGAGCTCTCTGTTGGTAGGTGGACATGCATTTAGGCTTGTTACACTTCCTTAGTGAATTTTCCCTTTTATCATTATGTAATGTACTGCTTTATTCCTGGCGATTTTCCTAATTTTGAAATCTATATTTTCTCACATTAATATAGCCAATGCAGCTTTTATTTTTAATAGTGTTTGCATGGTATCTTTTTCTATATTTTTAGTTTCACTGTATCATTATAATTAAAGTGGATTTTTGTAGACAGCTTATACATAGTTTGATCTATCTTTTAAATCCAATCTGACAATCTCTGTCTTTTAATTGTTGCCTTTAGACCATTTTTATTCAAAGCAGTTGCTGATATATCAGTATTTGTCTATTCTTTTATCTTTTTTCTGTTTGTTCCCTCTGAATTTTTTTTTCTCTTCTCTCTTTTTTTGTAAATCCTCTTTTAGTTTACTTGAGTATTTTTAGTATCTCATTTAATTCATCCATTAACATTTTGACTATATCTTTTTGTATTAAGTTTTATTTGTTGCTCTAGGGATTATAATACACATACCTCATTTTCTAGTCTATTTATAACTCATATTTTACCACTTAAAGTAAAATATAGAAGAAGCCTTACAACAATATATGTCCCATCTAGCCTGTCTTTATGTTGTAGTTTTCATTTACATTACATCTACATACATTAAACCTTTCCCCTCCAGATATATTTTCTTTCAAGAGTCACACATATTATAAAGAACATAATAGGAGAAAAATAGTCTACTACATTTACCCAAATATTAACATTTCTGTTGCTCTTCCTTCACTCCTAAAGCTCTGAGTTTTCCCTCTGATACCACTTCTCTTCAATCTGATAAAGTTCCTCTAGCATTTCTATTGTAGCAGGTCTGACGGTGACAAACTCTCTTAGTTCTCCTTCATCTGAGAACGTTTTAATTTCCCCTTCATTCCTGAAGGATATTATCACTGGATCTGGAATTCTGGATTGATAGATTTTTTTGTCTGGTTGTTTGTTTTCTGTTTTCAGCACTTAAAATATATTATTTCCACTCTTTCCTAGCCCCCATGATTTCTGATGAGAAATCTGCAGTTATTTCTATCATTTCCCTATATGTAATGTGCTGTTTTCTCTGGCTACTTTCAGGACTTTTTTCTTTACATTTGGTTTTCCTCGGTTTGATTATGATGTGTCTGAGCATGATTTTCTTTTTGTTTATCCTGTTTGGGGTTTATCCTGTGTTTATCCTGTTTGGGGTTCATTGAATTTCTTGAGTCTGCAGGTTTGTGTCAGTAATTTACTCTCATAAGATTAATTAGGAAATATTACCTTTACAGATACTGTAGATTTTCTAATCAGGGAGGAATATTGATAGTGCATTTCTGATATTAAATTTAAAAAACTGGCACAGATGAAAGACATACTGAAGATGAGAAAGTATAGTTTTTAATTTTTAAAAGATAAAGAGCAGTAGGAAAAAAGTACACAAACAAACCAAAGAATTTGTCTTCAGTCTCATGTGAGTTTAAAAAACATGCTATTATGAAGATATTAGGTACAGAGTTAAAAGGATCATCAGGAGCTGGCATGAGTTCACTGTGGAAAAAATCACATCAGATAAATCCAATTTCTTTTTTAGATAGACGTATTAGACTGTAAATTGGGGAATTTATTACAAGTAACATATTTTTCAGCAGCAGGGCAGTAGGTCAGATTTTCCATGCTATTCTTTTGAGCAAAAGGGAGAAATTTGGCAAGAGTATTACCATTATTAAATGTATCATAACTGGTTTGGCAACCATACCAAAGTGTCCTAAGCAGTCAATAGATTTCATCCCCGGAAAGCTGTTTCTTATGCATCTGTCATGACTTCTATTTTAAATCTGTGATTAGGTAAAATTTTTGAAGTTGGAAGTTATAAACAAATATTTTGGATGACTGAGTCAAGATCTAAAATAATAACATTTACCACTTAATACCAAGATCTATCATTATAACATTTAACATATAACACACCAGGCAGTGTTCTAGGAGCTGGAGATTGGAGCTAATGTGTGACTCCTCAAATTACCCAACCTCTTAGCAGGATTTAACAGAGTACAGTAGCAATCAATTTCTCTTTCTTGAAACTCTCTTCCCTCCCAGGATATCATTCTCTCATGGTTCCCCTCCTACCCCACTGATCTCTCTTTTTTGGTCTCCATTGCTGTTTCTTCCCAATATAGGCAGGCCCAAGGACACTCTCCTTTATTCTCATTCTCTAGGAAATTTTACAAGTTCCATGACTTATATACATCTATAGCTTTGAGCTTCCAAAGTTAAATTTCCAGTCTAGAACTTTCTCCTGAACTCTTGGCATGTGTTTTTTTTTTGTTACTGCCTACTTGACCTCACCATTCATTGTCTAATAGGCATTCCAACTTAGCACATCTAAAACAGAACCTGGATGCCAAGCTTCTGCTCATTATCAAATTTCTCCTCCTGCAGTCTTCCTAATCCACTAAATGGTACCTCCATTCTTGTAACTGTCCTTCAAAAGATAATTCCTAAATAATAGACATTTCATCCCCTATTAACAAAGGAAAGTGAGACTCACAGAAGTGAAAGGTCTTTGTAAAGATTACACAGCCATTAATAAGTAGTGTCAGGGTCGGACTTCCCTGGTGGCACAGTGGTTAATAATCCGCCTGCCAATGCAGGGGACACGGGTTCGAGCCCTGGTCCGGGAACATCCCACATGCCGCCGAGCAACTAAGCCCATGCGCCACAACTACTGAGCCTGCGCTCGAGAGCCCACAAGCCACAACTACTGAGCCTGTGTGCCACAACTACTGAAGCCCGTGCACCTAGAGCCCGTGCTCCGGAACAAGAGAAGCCACCGCAATGAGAAGCCCTCGTGCCACAACGAAGAGTAGCCCCCGCTCGCCACAACTAGAGAAAAGCCCGCGCACAGCAATGAAGACCCAACGCAGCCAAAAATAAATAAAATAAATAAATTTATTAAAAAAAAAATAGTGTCAGGGTCAAACACGAGCTGGTCTGATGCTCACTGTCTCCAGATGTTTCCAGTCTTTAATAAGATTACATTGAAGTTTTGTGCTCGTGTCAACAAAATAATTTTTTTTAAATCTATGAATATAATTCAGGAAAATATAGGCCTGTAGCAGCAGCCTCTGATAAAGGACTTGGTTTAATATCAGTGTCTTTCTGTAGGAGGTAGCCGCTGGAACAGGATACTTTAATTCTGGGCTGTATTATTTGAAGAGTAGTTTTTAGGTTGATGGGGTTGCCAGTACACTATACTCTGTACCTGTAAGAACAGAGGTGCAATATTCTGTTTTATTTTGGGGACAACATAACTAGAAAGAGATGACAAATAAAAGTCGCTCAATGAGAAGGCATTGGGATGATAAGGAAGTTCAAAGTCATGACTAAAGAGGAATTCTTCAAGGCCTGGAGAGAATATCGCCTGGCAGACACTATTTTTAGATCTGCATTTCATTTCTATTTAATAAACCTGAATGAAATCCTACTATGTGTCAGTTGGGCACTGTCACAAGCACTAGAGATACAAAGATTGAAAAGCGTGGTCCTTGTTTTCCATTATCAAAGAATAGGTGTAGAAGTTATGGAGAGATAGAAAGATTTGTCCTTTAGATTCAGCCAAAATCTAATGGAATTATTCAAGTATGAAATGAGGTAGCCTTTTGCCATCACTAAAGATATTCAAGCACATGCTGGAAGTCTACTTGGTGTAGGAAGAAGGCTATGGAATTAACTTAACCATCATATGAATGATTGAACTATAGGACCTTTAAGCACTTCCAACCCTGAGATGCTATGATTCTTTCATCTGTGCTATCCCTGTCCTTTAATACCATAAATAATTGAGACATAACTGCAAAAAATTGCATTTACATGGCAAATGTAAATTGTCCACCTGCTTGGGTAACACTTGTCCTTCCTATTTTAAGCTCACATCACTTCGTGTGTCTTTCTTCTGTCCTAGAGAAAATTATAGGAATCATAAACTGAAACAGGTACACCTATCAAGGTTATGAATGAAAGGGGTTCAAATTTATGAACGTCTGTATGTGTTTAGTTTTGTATCCTAATTGCATCTAATAGAACCAAATTAAAAAATATGTAGATAAAGGATAAGCCTAAGGTTCTTGGAAAATATCTTTTTTTAAGTTTATGTGACAATAAACTAGGGTCCAGTATAATTTTAGCATTTAGTTTTATGCCACTGAGATATCACTGTGCTCTGATCATAGCCATGTCTAGTGTTGTCATCATTTTAGCAGCAGGTGAATCCATTTCTTTTTATGAATTTTATAAGTTAAGACATTCTGTACATTGATTTGATCAGGTGGGAAAAAAGCATGACAGTGAACTGACAGAAGAGTTTTGAAAAGAGTGTGGCAGAATTTGATCAGTTTCCATGGTTTTCTAAGAACAAAGGAAAATGCTCAGATTTGAAGTTTTGAGAAAAAATGATAAAGGCAAGAAGAGAAGGGCAAGGAAACATTAATTCAAGATACATCTTCAACTCTTTTGAATATGATCATTCTAATAAGCCACATACACAGTTTCAGATCCTAGTATGCATTATTTCACGAGGCATTTTACAATGGCTGCATTACTTTTGAAATCATCTCTTGGTTGAGGAAGGTGACAGAACTTCAAAATAAATTCTGGCCAAGCTACTAGGACAGTGATTCAAAACTGACCAATAGCCAAGTGCAAATATATATGCATTATTGAGCAACTCCTATACGCTGCTACTTGCAATTTCATATACCTCCAAGAAAAATTCTTGGAAGTTGGTATTGCTACTGCAGTTTTACACATGAAAACATGTAATCTTAAACAGCATGCCACACCTAGGTTTTCTGATTCCAACTCTGCTGATCATTGTGAGGAATCCATGATGGCAAATTATGGCATAGATTGAGAGTCAATTTAATTTAGTGCTGATATAATTATTGAGGCATTTTACTGCTTCTGATACATAAGCAAACAGGACTGGCCATATTCCTGCAAGGATATAAAACAAACAAAAAATGTGACCAACAAGTCAAATTGCCTGCCCCTGAAGGAAATTTAGAAGGTCCAGTGCTTTGTCTCATCTCTAGGGTGTTCTGGATTTCAGCCCACAGGGCAACACTATTGCTGGATTTGGGGTGGGGAAGGTTGGTTATTAGGTTATGAGCTGGTTGAACTGGGGAGGAACATATCACAAATAAACTGAGAGCTCCTTAGGAGAATCCAAAATTGGATTTGGATTCAGGCCAAAAGTTACAGACAGGGATAGCTACATATTTTTCAGCACAAAATGAAAAGGCAGGATCCCTTGTTAAAAAATCAGGAAAGAAGCATCATTAAAAGAACTAAATACAAAGATTTTTCCTTTGTTCTATGGTCAATCTCTTGACTTGTCGTAGTATTTTTTATTAGGTATTTAAGGTTGTTCTAAGTTTAAAAAAATTAAAATGGTAGAATTCATACTAATTTATCTTTATATTGTGCAATGACAATTTAAATGCAAATGTAAGGGCATTTAACTTATATGCAGAATCACTGAAACTACACAATTCGTATATGCATGTGTATTTTGTTCTTACCAGAACAGTAGAAACTAACTCAACTGTTCTTGTTTCACTTTTTTCTTTGCTCACATTCTACCCATACTCTCTAGTTTGCCCCCTCATAAATAAGGAAGGACTGAAAGGAAAAGGAACTATTTTATAAAGGAATTTTTACCTTTTCCTTTTCTTCTACATCATCATTTTCAGTGTAAATTGTTGGCTGAAATAGGGAAGTAACATGAATAAGGATATAATAGTTTTCCTTGGTCATTTGTGTTTCTTAAAAAACACCCTTGCCTTCTTTCTGTGTTCAAAGCAAGTTCTGGTCCTAACAGAAAGTATGGCTTCTTGGGGATGTCAGCACCCCTGCTTACTTAGTTACAGATATAATACACTTACCTTCTACTTGCATTGAGACCCACTGACTCCCATGCACTGTGCACTCATGGAACATCATGAATGCTACATGCTAAAGGGGGCAGCAAGGAAGAGTAGTACACAAGCATACGGTGTGGATCTCCTATGTTCATGCACATGCTCCATTATCCCACTGAACTTCGCTCATACAAGTTCAAAGATAAAATCAACAAGAATTTCAAGATGGCAACGAGAGAACATTAACCCAAGGCTCTTCTAAGAACTGGACTCCACGTGACTGCTCTGATTGCACAGTTAGGAAGCTGGCCTGCGTTGTTGACAGATTTCGAAAAAAAACTGAGATTTCTGGTGCCTACCAAGATGGAGGAGGGCCTCTAAAATTTACCTTTTCCAGTGGCCACAACTAAAGACTGGCTAAAATACCAACGTCAACTGCCTAAGGACAGAAATGTAAACAATAGCAGGTGGATTGAGGAGGAAAGTCAAACATGAAGAACAACTGCTATAAGGTAGTTGTGAGTTGCCCTCCTTCACCAACTCCTTTATTTCCAGCTTTGACCCAAGAGCAGGCCATATCAAGGAACTGTGCAGTGGTGCAGGCAGTAAGATCTCTGAGAGAAGCCAGTATTTCTAACTAGAGGACTGGAACAGGGGCTCCTGTCCTGCCAGCCCGAGAGAGTGGGGGGAGATCTGTTTTTTCCCTCCTGTTTTTTTTTTTTTTTTTTTTTGTCTCTCTTGGGCCTGCTCCAAGGCTAGCTCCAGCCACAGATCTGCAGTGCTGTGGTGGCGGTGGCAGCTACACTGGCACCTAAAACCTGAAGGAGAACCCATCCTTCCAGATTGGATTAAGTAGGGGAATGTCCTTGTTTGAAGGAAATATACACTAAAGTATGCAAGGGTGATAGACCATCATGTTGACAGTGACTCAGTCTATATGTCAACATTTATCTATGTGTGTGGAAAATCTGCGTTCACATGGATGCATCCAATTCTAATCCAGTACCACATGGTTTATTCTAGTGTCCTCTTTTTATCTGTAAATTCCTTCTTCATTATTGAGAAATCTAGTTCCCATCAGCCTTGATATATTCACTCCTTTGATCAATCCCTCTGTTTGTAATGCCCTACTCACCCTGTTCAGTTTGTGACATCCTCACCTGGAAGCTCTCCTCACCCACTCATACTCCGACACCCCATGACAACTGCCCTCTCGAACCTTCCCTTTCTCATTCTCAAGGGCTCCAACACCAGCTCTGGGAAATTATGGATCCCCCCTGACTGGTAGCATGGGTGATCCCACCTAATGGCTTTTGGATTAAATTTTCCAAGAAAGGAGGGAAAGGAAAGAAGAACTTTAATTTTCAAATGCTCTCTAGCTTTCTTTCTGTCCTCAGGATGATAGGTATCCACACAAATACATAATTTCTCTGGTTGCTTTATAGAGTCTCACTGTATTTACTGTAGTATCCCAAGTACCTAGCAAAGGGCGCAACATGTAACAGCCACTCAAAAATAGTTGTTGATTCAATTAATGTTGCCATGACCTGACTTTCCTGTTAGCCTCTGCTTCATGTTTAGATTTCTAAGCTGTATGATCTGTACTGGATAGCAATGATAGCAAACACATAGCTTGCTATGTGCCCCACATTCTCCTAGTGCTTTCCATGAGTTAATTTATTTAATCCACACAACAGCCTATGAGATATGGACCATTAATATCCCTATTTTACAAATGAATTTGCAAGGCAAAGAGAGGTTATATAAATTGCCCAATATCACCTAGCTAGTAATTGGTGGGGTTAGGATTTGAACCCAGTAAGAATCCATGTTCTTGGGCTTCCCTGGTGGCTCAGTGGTTAAGAATCCACCTGCCAATGCAGGGGACACGGGTTCAAGCCCTGGTTCGGGAAGATCCCACATGCCGCGGAGCAACTAAGCCCGTGTGCCTCAACTACTGAGCCTGCGCTCTAGAGCCTGCGAGCCACAACTACTGAGCCCATGTGCCACAACTACTGAGCCCACGTGCCACAACTACTGAAGCCTGCGCGCCTAGAGCCTGTGCTCCGCAACAAGAAAAGCCACTGCAATGAGAAGCCCACGAACCGCAATGAAGAGTAGCCCTCACTCTTGCCGCAACTAGAGAAAGCCCACACGCAGCAATGACAACCGAACGCAGCCAAAAATAAGTAAATAAAATAAATAAATTTATAAAAATAAAAGAATCCATGTTAACTACTATGTGAGTAACTATGGCTTTATTTCTCCCCTTCACCCCAAGTTGCTCCGCTACTCTTTCTACTCATACAGTATCTTTTGGATATTTATGTAAATCACGTGGTTGTTGGACTGCAGTGCTGACATTGGATATGAATTTCACATGGCTCCAGGGTTATGATCTTCTTGTCTGCACTCAGTACCTGATGACACAATCCCTCTGGTTTGGTGAAAACGCAGGAATCAGCACTAAGAGCACTGGGTTTGCTGGGATGGCAGAATGCTTCTCAGTAGCCTCTAGTGCTTGCCCTGTCAACCCCTCTAGTAGCCACCAGAGAAGTGGGGGTGGAATGGGTACCCCCTTTGAGACAGTGTTGAATAAGACTTACTAATACTTCCTTCTCATGGGCTTATTTATAACCAATAGGGTATACATTTCAACTAGTGCTTTAGCCATGAATATCAGATCATCAAATCTTTATGACAACTATTTTTTATTCTTTTGTATTTCTTATCTCAATTTTGTCTTATATATCATCCATTAGGCCTTCAGTATTTGTTGCAACTCCCTTTCCAGTATTTTTTCATCTAAAATAATTGGGTATTTTTTAACTCTATTGTTCTTTTTTTTCTGGGGGGGTGGTGGTCGTACATAATTCCTTCCACAGTAACGGCTATACAGTTAAACCTGGGAGCGTTCCTCTATAATTATTTTAAAGTTGTTTTGATGAGCTCAACAGGGAATTCCCATTCTAATGATATATAACCTGCTTAGCCCCAAACCTGTTATTTCTAATGTGTATATTCTTCTTTCAGTCAAAACCCCAGGGATCATTTGCAATTAGGAATGAATGGAACTCCCATTCCTCTAAGACTCTCATTTGCGTGCCCAGGACTTTCAAGTTCCTAGGAACTCATCCTACATCTTCTTTGGAAGCGTTAGTTCATTTCCATGTAGGGTTTGGCACCAAACATGCAGTGGGATGTATTTCACAAAAGTCTCTTTACGTGCCAGATGCATAGATAGGCACTTAGCACACCATCCTGTTCCTCAAAACTTGATTTTCTTTATCTATCATAAGTCATTTCTGTCTAGAGCTAGGAGTAGTTTTGTCTTGTTACCTTGAGAATTCTTATTGTTATGAGCATCTTGCCTAACACATGAACACATGCTTGGGGGAACATTCCTTTCTGCCCCAGGCATGGTCTGCATGCAGCACGCGGGAGTTCTCATCAAGCCTGAGGGCTGTGGAGCACGTAGCCCAGAGGAAGGGAGCTGAGAGGCAGCATCTTACAGAGATGAAATAAAAAGCAAAGGAGACCATCAGAAGAATTTGTCAGCAGGAAAGGGACAGACAGGCTGGGGAAAACCAGATCACAGCTGAGATGAGCAGAGGGTGGGAGGAATTGTCTGCGACCCGCACAGGGGTTTTATCAGGAGTCTACAGGCTCTTCAGATGAAGACAGGACGATTGCTGTTCAAGCTGCTGGCCCAGTGTGGGCACTCATCAGGTAGCTTCTGGGGCGCTGAGTTTTTTCCTCTTTTCTTTCTGTGGCCATGTCACTCTACTCTCCAGGCTCATGACTGATTTCTCTCCATTTCCTTGCTGTGGTGTTGTGGCACATGGGTGGTTGAAGTAAACTTTAATATCTTCTTCTGCCTCAAAAGAGTTCCTGCTGCTTAATCCTGACCAGCTCCTTGGAGAACCCAAATGGCCCCCTCTCTGCCCAGGACGCAGCTCATGAAGGTCTGCCCCGTGAGTCCCTTGCTTCATCCACATCCTTCATCCTGAATCACTCGTCCTGTCCCATTTCACACTCACTCCCATCTCCTGATGTTATTATTTTCCATTTCTGACCTGGTTTTTCCCCGTGGGCCTCCAGCTACAAACTTTGCTTCTTTGCTTGACTCTAGTTTTCCTCCAGTGTCACTGCCTCCAGGAGTAAACAGCCATCTTGGTCAGCCCAACCCCAGAGATCGTCCACTGGCACAGCTCCCATGGTCTCTGTGTCCTGAACCCTCCGAGTGGAACCCAGCCACCACTCTCCTACTGAGAAATCTATTATCCACTCACATTAGTAGGGGTGGAGTGAGGGACTCTTCAGAGGGATCAGCTATGGCGTTTACCACTCTCATGGCAGCTGCTTACCTCCGGCAAGAAGACAAACATAGCACACCCTTTGCAGGGCATTAGAATGGACTCCTTCAGCTTCTGCACCTTTGTGTGGCCAAGTGGAATTACTGTTCTTTATGGTTTTCCTTGCTGGCTCATTTAATGGACTTCCAGAAAACTAGCTGTATAGTACAATGCTCCCGCATCCTTGCTCCTGTAAAGAGTTAGCTTTAAAAATTTTCTTCTTCACAATGTCTCTCATTCCTTTTTCTATTATACAGGGACAATTTAAGGGGGAAAACGTAGCAAATTTCCACAGTTATCTTTAGCCCGCTGATGTATTTCAGCAGGCCCTACATTGCCTTCTATCAACAATGCAAAGAACCTGAATGATCTTGGAAATGCATAGAGAATCCACAATCTATTTTCCGTTTAGCATTTCATTTTTTTTTTTCAACTCATGTCCCATCTTAATGGTGAATAAGAAACACAAAGGAAGTACCTGACTTTTATTTCACTTCCCTTCTCATTTATACTCTTAGATAGCGAGAGAGATAAGAAGGATGTGTGAATTTATTCAAGGAAACTTATTGTGCTTCTCCTATATATGAGACACAAGGCTAAGAAACTGCTTCACAGAGCTGAGAGAACAGTGTCTGTTTTCCAGTTCATGGCCCAGTGGGGGACAGGGACCTACGTACAATAAAATACAACATAAATATTGAGAGAGGAGTATTTTAAGGGCATATGAAGAACATTTAAAGCTACTTGAGGGAGAAGAGGGCTTAGGGAAAGCTTCTGAGAGGCAATGGAGCCTGTGCTGAGTCATTTAAGGATGAGAAGGGATTGACCAGATAGAGAAGGACGTTGATTTCAGAGAGAGGGAACAGCACTGATGAGGGTTGGAGGCAAGAAAAACTGAGGACTCTGCTGGGATTTCAGGAAATTGAGCGTGTCTGGAGCATGGGGAATGTGGAAGTGCTGAAAAGGAGTGAGAATGGGAAGAAGAGAGTCTGGGGCTGGGTCATGGGAGGCCTTACATGTCTTCCTACTGAAATCGAGCTATAGTAGGTGGGCTGGAAAGCCACTGATGGAATTGAAGCAGGAGAAGGGCATTGTGATGTTTATGTTTTTGAAGAGAATTTTGACTCCAGTGTGGCTGATGGTTTAGAATGGGGCAAGTCTAGAGGCAGAAAGATGATCATCAAGTTCATACAGGGAAGAGTTCTGAGGGTCTGAATTAAGGCAGAAGCAATGAAAATTAAAAGGAAGGATCTGAGGAGGGTTAAGGGGTTATAACTGAAAGAATTTGGTCCTATTCTGCTTGTGTAAGGGTGACAGAGATGGAGAAATATAGAATAATTCCCAGATTTAGCTTCTTCTGCTTAACTGGATGGACTTCATAATAATAATAAAGGGATTGTATTGTTAAAAAAAAAATAGCTGACATTTATTGAGCACTTCTATGGGCTAAGCAACTTATGTATATTGCCTCACTTTATCTTTAGAATAACACGTTGGAGTAGATATTATTAAGCACATTTTACAAATAGGAAAATGGCATGGAAAAGGCAAATATCTTTCCCAGGATCACATAATAGTCGGCCAAACTGGTGTGGATGCCTCCAGAATTTGCTGTTGGAGCATTATCCTATTTTGTCCACAGGAGATGGATTCTATTCAGGGAAGAGGTGATGAGTCCTGTTTGGGATATGCAGGTGGATTTCTAGCAGACAGTTGTGATGTGGGTCTGAAGATCAAGTGGGTGATTTGAACTGGAGATAGTTATCTAGGGAAGGAGTCCACTGAATTATCCAACCATGACCTGCCATGCTCCTTAGTTTCCTACCTTTTGTTACTCCACAAAAGAAGGAAGACACGGTCATCTTCAGCAGGGTCAGACCACACTGCCACAGCCGGCCCCTTAGCCTAAACCCAGCTCATCACTGTGCCTCTGTGACAGGAGAGGGTTAAGTTTGCTCCACTTTCTCTTTTCCTTATGATGATTCTTATCATGAGAACATTAATCTTGTGCCATTTTCTGTTTTCATTACAATCTTTGTCACACAAGTGGAGCCTCAGAATGTTAATGCCTCCTATCTTCTATGAAGGATAGTAGAATTCTCCATTGCTTTGACCTTTCCAGTGTTCTGTATTTCGATTGGGTCTGGAAGTTGATGATTAATGATAATTACAATAATTACACCAAGGGACTCGAAATATAAATTACCAAATGTTCAAAGGAAGACACTTGAAACCTTTAATAGAATTTTGAACAATCTCTGTCCAAATGTTCCCACTTCCTCCATCAGACATCCCTGAGTGAGTAGGTTGGGAGAGATTCAGCCTAGGTTGCAGTCAGAAGAATAAAAGAGCTGTGATTTGTGAGCCATGTTTTAGTTATATGAAGGGGGAAAAAAGAAATCAATTTTTAAATCAATAGAATGGTCCTTCGCCCAAACAGCTTTGCTTAACAAAGAGTGAGCATTCCATAAAACAAGACTTCGCTTTCGATTCAGATCATTAACTACGATTCCCATTAGGCGGGAGGTGCCACAGGGAAAGGGGATATTTACTTGTCTCCTCTGCCCTGGTTTCTTGGCTTTAATTTTAGGGAGGTGTAGCTTTCCAGTATGGAGGGGTTAAGACTCCGTACAGCCTTTGCACCTCTGCCCACAGACGACACCCAAACTCAGCACCAATATTAGTACAATCATATTCTATGTGAGCCTTTGCAATGGGCAAGATCCAGATTCCCTGAGGCTTTCATTTTTTTTTTTTTAAATAAGTAGTAAGAAGCATTGGAACGAGGGTTTCATTCTGAGACCCCTGGTTATTTTTTTCCTGCTGCAGTAAATTCTGCCTTATGTTGTGGTACCAGTGTAGCATATAGAGTATCCCAATCTCTATCCAGAAGGTTGGAGGAGTTGCCGTCATGCCAGGCTTCCAAAGGGAAGAATTTATGATAAGACATCTGAAGACATCTGTAGGTGGGTTGCTATGGAGTGTATTCTTATATGATGATAGGATGGAAAGAACCATCTCTTCCTGCAATTTTGACACACTTGAATACAGGCATCGTGTCTACTTTTGAATGTCAGTATGTTATGGTATACACTAATTCTAATTAGCATTAACCATTAGCATTAGACTCTTAGCATTTAGTAATCTATGAATTGAAAATGATGTGGGAGAGTTGAGGAAAGTCTAGGGGAGAGTGATTGGCAGTCGTCATGGTATCATTCTCCTAACGTATACTGGACACTGAGAGTTTTCACTGAGGTCAGGATTGACTGAAACTGAGTGTTAATGTGAGAGCCTTTGCAACAGGCAAGATGCAGATTCCCTGAGTTTTGCTGAGTTTTAAATAAGAATAGTAAGAGTTATGCAGCCCAGGGTGGGCCTTCTGGCCAGTAGACAACAGCCCTCCCTCTTGTTTTTGCTCTGGGATCTCCAGGGTCCTGAGAGCACCATAGGTATTACCAGCAGCCCACCACAATGGTGGCTTGGAGGATTCTCAGGTCTGGGTAGGCTGGCCCCTAGTTCAACTAATGGCTGTGGTACTTCGGGACATTTCCTTTTTCCAGAAGATCCTATCAGATCCCAGAGGTTTTTAATGAATCAGTCTGGAGCACACCTAGGCAGTTTCAAGTAATTCCTAACTTTTAAGAGTATTTATATTCATTAAAAACATGGTGCTGAACATGTATGTGCACATGTGTGCATCTGTGTGTGTGTGGCATGCATATTTCTACTCATCTTAAAATTTCCCTTTTGAGTGGTGCCATGCTTCTTTTTGGCTTACATTATACCCCAGAGGATATAGGTATGAGATAGGAGTTTTAATCCATGATGTTAACTGGAGTGTGACCATCTGAATCAAGTTTTGTCATCTTTGTTACCACTTCTGTCCTGCACTTTGCTTTGGTAGCAGAAACAGAGCCATAGAAGAATAACTTAAACTCAACCTGGATGCCTGTTCAGTTAATAAATCAGTCTAGAAGCATTTGGTAAGTTCCTCTCTTCAAGTGAGATATGTTTCCTTGAGCTTTTTGTACTGCAGAGATATTCAGAGCTTGTAAACATAAACTCAAGAAAATTCAGACTGTGACAGTTGATCTTGTAACCTGGGCAGTTACTACTATATTAAACTGCATCCTGATTATTTGGAAAGCACAATGCTTTTGATCAGCTATTGAGGTCATGTTTGTAGGGTCAAGTAGCTCATTACACTTGTATTTTCTTCCAAATGAATTTGTACCTTTATTTTAGTCTACTGGTTGTTTTTCTGGCCTGTTGTTACAGCCTATTATTGCAGCCTTAAAAATAACTCCTATTTCCGCTCCCAGAAGTTAAAAGAAACATTCCTAAAAAAATTAGATCTAATGAAAAAGCTAATATACTAGTTTCCCATTCTGTGTGAATGTGGTGTGTGTGTGTGTGTGTGTTTTGAGAGAGAGAAAAGAGAGTTGGTTAATATATATTTGTACCTGAACTCAGAGTGATTGAAGACAGATTCTCTTGTCTTAGCAGAGTGGAGAGAAAGATGCACAAGGTAAAAAAGTATCAGTACCAGAAGGAATAGATGGCAATACTGAGCAGTATGCAAGAAACCAATGCAAATGCTACAAATCAATTATTATTTGGAGGCTACCTAATGAGTTTGGAAAACTACCCAACTTCTAAGGTTCTATAACTGTCTCACTTAGCTTTGATTTTTATAAATAGTCACATTTGTTCTAACCCCTGTCTCCACTCCTGTTAGTAACATTGGTCAATTTATATATGTGGAGTGGGAAGTACATTAATTTAGTTTCCCTGAACATCTGCTGGTCTCTAGATGGATTTGAACCGAAATGAAAATCATTGAGTTATTCACCCCACAAACATTTACTGAGCATACTGGGGCCAATGCAGGCTGTCAGGGGTTCCCTCAGCAACTAGAGGCACACTGCGAGAGGAAACGCCCACGAGAATTGTGAAAAGGAATAAAAAGTCTGTTGAAGCAGGCCCCGGAGAATTCACTCATCCCTCCCTTTGTGACTGTTACTGTTCCCGAGACTTTTGATCTGCTGTGGCACCTAGATTTGCAACTTGTATTTGAGACTGGCTTTTCCGGATTTGTCTTTCCTTTGCTTGCCCACCTCTTGTTTCTGGATTCATTCCTCCTTCAGCTACTGTACGTTTCTGTTTAGACCCATTTGATTTCCTGACTCTCTGCTCCAGCCGTGCTAGCTTCAAACCCTGCCTTCCACGTCTTCATCTTAATATGTGGAAGCTGACCTGGGATTGGAAGGAAATAAGACAAAGTCCCCCACTGTCAGGTAGCTATAGACTAGGTGCTTTTTATCATGCAACAAAACAGACTCACATTCTAAGTGAGGGAGAAACAGCCGGGCTTGGATATCCTTGGCTTGTTCTGAGGTTATGTCAATTTCAGTGTTCCTGAAAGATTCAGCGGCTCCTTCCACCACGCCCCTGTGAAAGTCAGTGCTGATGGTGTTTGGGCGTGACCGCAGTCCCTTGCTGGGCATAAACTAAGCTAAATGGAGCAAGAGGATGAACTAGTTTCCAATTCCGTCTCTCTGCAACTCTGCTTTCATTCTTTCCTGCCCATATCCTGCAGGGTGTGATAATCACTTGCTGATCGATTCAACATCTTCTGGTGCTGAGTGAAAGCGATTGTAATAATTAAGGTCACGAGGATTCTATTGGTGTTCCACTGCAGCAGCCTCTGAATGATACCCAACCATGAAATAGTTAATTCAGCTGTCGAAATGGCCCCTCTTAAACCGAGATAAACTAACTCATTGTGTTTCCTGGTTTTTTCTTTCACGTGCGCTATTATGTCAATCACCCTGAAGTCCCTTTTTTGAATGATTACTGCATGTCAGTGCCAGTGTCATGTTTGTATGCATGACATCCACATTTACCCGTGTTGTAAGCTTTAAAATGTACAGAAGTTATGCCATGTGTGCATTTTGTGTAACAATTGTTTTGTGGATCCAGAATAAATATGAAATAATCACCATCAGTAGTGAATCCTCCAGACCCAAGTTTGTAAATGAGATATTCACCTTCCAGATTTGTATAATTTATTCATTTATAGGGCTCCTGATAACTTACTTCTTCCATGGCATTCTTTAGTAACAACATTCACTTTGTGATTCCTCTGAAGGCTGAAAACTCAAAACATTGAGCAAACTGAGAAGTCAAAGCCAAAGCCCCTAGTCCTCTCAATCATTAATCACTGGCTGGGTGTGTGTGTCAGAACTCCGTGCAGCTCTGATTTTGCTCCTATGCCCTTCGGGCAGAAACCTTGTCTTATTTGTGTCTTCTGGAGCACCCAGTACACTGCCGGAGCTCCATAAATAATTAATCTCACCAATAATAATGGGAAGCAGAGGCTTCCAGGAGCCTTCCTTTCGCCTGTTCTGTGAAACTCTGGTGTTATGGTATTTTGACTATCAAAACAATGATTAAGCAGCTTTGGCACATTTTATGTTTGGGCTAAATGCGATTTTGCTAATGCACCATCTCATTCCTCCCTCCCCCAACACTCGTATTTTAATGATTTCTAATTAATATTGTAATATTTCTTGAATAATTCATGTTTTTAAACAAGAAAGGCTGGCATAAATTTATGTCAATCTGTTTGTGTATTGCAGCGCTGTGCATAACAAACAAACACAGTCTGCTTCCCTTGGAGACTGGGGGGAAGAGGCAACAGAAGAGCTGCATCTGAATAGGGGGCTGGGATTCACTGCTCCCCAGAAGGGAGAGGCCCCCCCCACCCCGCCAGGTGCCTTCTGAGGTTCCCAGACAGACACCTTTGTCTTTGCTATCACCCCCTTGTCGGGTCGTCTTTTCTCCTGGCAGGTGCCCGAGGCCCTGGAGCTGCCCTTCATTACCCAGAACCCTCCTCTCCTCCCTCCCCAGCTGTTCCCTGACTCCAAGTCCCCTCGCCTCCAGCGCCGTCTCAAACTTGTCTTCTCGCAGCCTCTCTGGACATTGCTTTGGGATAGGCATGGACTGTAATCTGATAGGCTAGTCAGGGCTAAGTGGATAACAGTTGGGGGTGGGCTTATTCATTTAACTGACAAGTATTTAATGGGCACCTGCTGCCTACTTGGAACTGTACAAAGCCTGAGGGTACCAGACAGATTAGTTATTGGGTCATCTTGGCCAAGTAACCCAATGGCTCCTTTACCAGGGCTCCTGAGGAATCCATCTGGGATGCTCTGGAAGGCTAAGGGAGATTTTTTTTTTTTTTTAAAGACCTTTAAACCCACCTCTGTACAGATGTTGAAAGGTTTTAGAATAAAAGCTTGGCCCCATCCTGCCCCTGCCAACCCTCCTCCAAACTCCACCTGGTGGTAATCTCCTTTATTTTGTTCAGGACGAAGTTCACATTCTATTAAATTTCAACATAAAATTGCTCAGAGATCCAGAAGGAGGAACTCACTTTTGTACAGCACTCTCTCTTTCTCTCAGGTTTGGGAAGCCTGCTGCTTTAGAGAGTTGTTTCCATAGGATATCTGCTGTCACGTGACTTTCATTTCCCCCCTTCTTCCTTGGGGCTGGAGAGAAGACGTCAATATCCATCATTTCTGCCTGCATTACAGCACTACGAATGCTGTGTTGACTCTGATGCTGGGGCCATTAATGTGTGTCACTGTTAATTAGCAGCCAGTGGAATACCCAAGCCAGTGACATGGTTCACCGAGGTGGATATGGTTGTTTGGATTGCATTGCTATTGTTATGCGAACCATCATTTGTACTAATGATTTCCAAGTAGGTAGCAAAAGGGTAGGAGGGAAATGACTTAATTTGATCCCCCCACACACAATCTGTAAGAGCAATTCTAGGGGTGAAAACACTCTGGGAGGCAATAGCACCTGAATTCAGTGTGGCTTTTACAAAGACAGATTGTTATTAACCGACCATATCAAGATAGGGAGTGTCGGCGATGATGTATCCAGTATCATCTTCCTTTAATGGAGAGAACATACCTGCCCTCTGATGGCCTGCAAGTTGCCTCTGTCTACAGGATGACACAACCATCCTGTAGACAGAAGAGGCGCCCATTGTTGTCACTCGTCCTAATGACACTGGAAAGTGGAAAGGGGAGTTGAAAGTAAATGCAAAGTAGGAGAAATATGCTGCTGGTAGGAAGAAGAGAAATTTGGCTCGTCTCTGCCTGAGGGCATAGGAAGTCAAGATGGAATTTAGAGAAGATGATTAAATCTTCTGGAGGGAAATTGAGTGTCTTAATAACTTTGAAAATTTTCAGAATGCATACTTTCCTTCTTTTCTGCTCCAGTGTCCCCTTGATACTTGGGTATAATGTTGCTGCATCCAACCCCTAAGGCTAGGATTAAGAACGGACATCTGCCTAAAACTAGATCGGAACCAGAAAGTCATGTCTCTAAGCTCAGTTATCCTTCAACATGAATGGGCAATTTTTGTACATGTGCTTCTCCATGCATTTCCTGTCCTCAGCTGTTGCATTCAGGGACTCTTCCAAACGTCTGTCTTCAAACTCTGTTCATTTGCCTTCTCTCTCACTTCTAGCATTTAGCTGTCTGTAAAGAACACTCTCAGATTCAACCTCACTGTTTAGAAACATCTAAATTTGCACCCATCTTCCACCTGTTCAAGACCGTTACTGCCTCCAGGGTTTGGGAATCCTCTCTTAGCTCCTTGGAGCTATGCTCCTTTTGCCATTTTCTGTCTCTCCTGGATCTTCAGCCTTGCCAGTTTCCTTGGTCTCTCTCAAATTTCTCTCATTATACTAAGAAAAACCTTAATTTTACTTTCCATGTTCTTTGAGCTAAAAACCTGTATTTCTCCTTCCCTTCATAGGAAAGTTCTTTGAAATAACAATCTACACTGAATATCTCCACTGCTCACTTTACGTTTGTTCCTCAATCAGTTAGCGCTAGGCTCAGCCTCTGTCCCTGTCACTCCGCTAACCTGCCAGCAAAGACCACAAACAGCCTTCTTGTAGCCACAGTGATGGATGTTCAGTTCGCATCTGACCTGGCTACTCAGTGGAATTTGACCCAGTTGACTACTCCCTGTTCCATGAGGTTCTTTCCTCATTTGGATTGGTTTCCATGATGCTTCTCTCTCCAGGGTGGTTATCTTATGCCTCTGGTGGCCCCTTCTCAGCTTTGTTTGTGAGCTGTTCATTCTATACCTATCACTTAGATGTTGGAGTCCTTGAGGGCCCTTTCTCCTGCTCTCTTGTATTTTTCACCCTCGTGGTCTTTCGGAGAAATCTTATTCAAGGTTTTGGTTACCACATACAAGCTGGCGTTGCCCTCTGGCCTCACCTCTACCACTTTTTAAAATCTTTGACTCTCTTCTTAACATTTTACCTAAAAGCACAAGACTTTTTCATCAGGACCCCAAATCTTCTCCTCTGACTCATTATATTAAAAAACCAAACAATCATTCTTTTCTCGGAGCCCCAAATCTGATCTCCCTTCTATATTTCCTGTCCAAGGACTGACAACCATCTACCCAGTTGTTCCAACTAGAAACCTGGCCCTATCTTATCTCTTACCCCCATCCATCACACCCAGTATAGAACTAGTCCTCTTGACTCTATACTTCCTCATCACCCTCATTGTCACAGCTCTAATTTGCATCCTTCTCACTGTAAGATAATTTTTCCAACTTGTACATCATTTTCCTGCTCAGAATTCCTGAATTCTCTCCAGTTTCTCACAAGATAAATAGCTGTTGGGTCTTTTTGACCTCTCCAGCCTCATTGCTCACCATCTCTTCTCCCATATTGTGGCCCCACCAGGATACTTGGTAGTTCGTGGCTGATGCCAGACCCTTTCATTCCTCCATGCCTTTGGCCATGCTGGATCCTCTGCCTGAATATCCTTTTCCTGGCCAGCTCCTGGCCTTCCATGTCCCAGCTAAAAAGCTACCTCCCCTATCAAGGTTTCTGTGACCCCACAGGGAAGACGGAAGGCTCCTTCTATGTTTTATTCTCCTCAAACTCCAGGGTTATTGTTTTTCTTTTGTTTTATGCACCTTTCCACCTACTGGACTTAAAGCATCTTGAAAGAATGAATCTTTCTTTTTATATTTGTAACACCTGCTCACTGCCTAGCACGGTATAAATCCTAAATAAATGTTTATTGAAGTTACATAACTATTCCACCCCTCACTCAAGGTCATGCTGTGTTTTCCTCAGCACTGAATTCACATTTCATTAAGATAAGAGCAAAATCACCTACAATTCCCAGGTACAGAAAGCTGGGTTGTGGTTCTGTCCTTGTAACTTAAAAGGTATGTTACCTGGGATAAAATATTTGATCTTTCTGGTCCTTAGATAGGGGGATAGCATCAGATCAAGGTTTTTCTCTTGAGGAGACCAGGGTTTCTTGAAGGAAAGAAGGAGGATGAGGATGAGGGACTCTGGGAGCTTCTTACTTCTTTGTTTCAAAGAACAGCTCCACTTTCATCAGTTTTATATATTATGATCCCATGTAGAATTTTCTTTAAACCAAAGATTCCAGTGCTAAAATATAATTTGGAAACCACTTCACAGGGTTATCTCTAATTCTCCTGTAGCTGAAAGAAATGTCTGTGGTTCTGTGAACCGCATAGTAATACCGGCCTGACAAAGCACATCTCCCAGTAACACAATGGAAATGCATTACATAATCTTTGTATAACCATTCCATTTTACATGTTCTACAGAAAAGAGGGAGGAAAAAGGGTAGGGGTATAAGGATAGAGAGGGGAGCAAAGAGGAGGAAAAGGGGAGTTAGGAGGTTGGCGGAAGGCAGGGCAAAGAGAAAGAGAAGGCGAATTAACTGCAGGCAGAGGCGTCCATTGCTCTTGCACTCCACGAGCATCTGCCATGGAGACAGCGTGCATCTCAGAGCGCAGATGAGCCGCGAGAAGAGCACCTGCTCTTCCCGGAAGCCTTCCAGAGCGTGAGCATCTCACAGTGCTGAGTGTCAGTCTCGGATTCAAAGATATACATTCTTCATGCAGTACAGACCCCAAATGCAAGCCAACAACTTCATTTGGTGTTCAATCAAAGAAAAGATGGTTCTCTTCCAGAGCTGGAGGACAGACTGTGTTGAACTTCGAAAGACACTGCTGGTCTCTAAAATGATGTTGCATGAATTGTGTTTTATGTGCAGTTTAAGGGGTGTTCAATTTTCTGCGTAGAATTGAACATAATACAACTCTGCAGTATGACAGGTTTGATAGGAGTTGTGTGGTTTTTCTGTGTTATAGTGAATCACCATGAATCTTTTCTATGAGGAAACTGCTTTACATGTGAACTAGAACAATGTTTATTCGCTTAGTGTAATAGTGATTGGGATAAACAATGTAGAATGTGCTGGAATCTGTGGAGGAGGTGCATAAATACGGGACCAAGCAAAAGCTGCAGACAGCTCTCAGAGTGTCAGCCCTGACTTACATCATTACATTTAAATGCAAGAAGGAATGTTGACTCTAAAAAAAATCAAATACATTAAAACAAAGCTCTTTGCATTTTTAGAGCCATAGACAAAACAAGCCTGAAATCTACATTCTGTTCAGATGTCCTTGATAGAAAAGATAGAAATTCTGCCTAATCATGGAATTGAGGGGAAAAGAAATGCATCTAGATACCAAAGGACTGAAAAGGAAATGCTAAAGAAGGATTTTATAATACAGAAATGATTTTACTCAAGAAGTACATCCCATTGAAAATGCCATATTAAGTTGATTGTCCTCAGATTTTGAAAAATAATGTGAATGTTGGCTGTAATTTCAGTATGGGAAATAGCCTGTTTTTTAGCAACCCAATTTTATAGCCAAACTCTATTGCACACCTCTCTGAGGTTTCTACCAGCCTTTAAAAGACTTACGTGTTGTCAGTTCCAGTCAATGCATGTACCTATTAACACTGTCCTTGGAAAGTCCAGAATAGTTAAACAATGGCAGATTTGAAATGTATCATTTTGCTCTGTAAAAGTTGCCAGCTGAGAAAGTGATGGGGCATAAAGTTTCATTAGCGCAGTTTATGTTTATCTTTCTAAAGTCTTTAGAATGTTAACATACACTGAACCGGAAGGTCAGTCAAGGGAAGACCTTTCAGAAGCAGAAAACCAATGTACTGTTTGCAATGCATAAATCTAACTTCTTTTGAAAATAGTATAATACATTGAAGAATCATTTCCCTTATTTTTTTAATTGGCAAAAGCCACATTTCAGAGCCTTGATTTGCTCAGGCAAAACTAATGTGACACAAAAGGTCCAATTTGGGGAGCATAGGAGAACTCATGTAGTTGAGGGGGAGTCTGCATTGTACTTGGCCCTCACAAGTCCATCGCACCTGGTTTCTTATAATGAAGAAAGCGAGTCAGTTTCTCATGAGTAGACAGACCTTGTTCTAAGTAACAACGTGCGTGTGATTCCTCCTGAGAACTGACGTCAGGATATGTCACCCTTTCTCTCTCCTGCCTCTGAGGCATTGCACGTGCCATCACACCATTTACAGCCTCATTTCTCAAACCTCACCTTTGCTTCCTCCAGTACCCTAATAATGACCCAGGTTGTTGGAAGCCTTTTCAAATTATGTTTCAGGTTATATTACTTCTCCTTTCTAGTCTGCTGTACTTGCCTGCTTTCTCAGCACGTGAGTTTCTTTGTAAAATAATCACTGTTGGATTGTCTGTCTCTAAAGGGTATACATGAGTTGTTTTGCTCCTTATTATATTTGTTTGTTATTATGTTCATGCTGGAAATTCCACTGTATGAGAAACTTTTCCAGGACCGGCATTCTTCTCTTTCCTTTAGCAAGGCAGGATGTATAATGCATAGAGCATGAGATTGGGGTTCCAACCATCCTAGTTCAACTTCTTAGTCATAACTCAGATCACAGATCTCTATGTCCTCAAAAATTACTCCCCATTCTAGAAGAGGTCCCTTTGCTCTCTCAAAGCACTTGCCACTGGTGTGACTTTATATTTACTTGCATAATTATTGAGCAATGTCTGTCTTTCCCACTAGACTCTTAGCACCATGAAAGCTAAGACCATGATTGTTTTGTTTGCCACTTTAATCCATTCTACATCACAGACCCTGGCACATAGTAAGTGTAAAATAAACTTAAATTAAAACTAACAATGTAAAATAAAATATATAAAGATTTCTCTTACTATTTCATACTTTTCTATAACTCATAGGGCAGTATGCAGTCAAGATTATTTGGTAAAATAGTTCTGAACAAATATCAGTTCAGTGCCTATTGAGTCTTTTAGAATAGTTTCAGGCTTGAAGATGACCACAGAGAAACAAACTTACAGAGTTGTATTTTAAATTTTCCGGTGTTTCCCAATGTATGGAGCCCTTAGTGAGAGGGGACGGGTCCAAGCAGTGAGGTGCAGCAGTAAAAGAGAGTCATCGGGAATAGGAGGGGTAAAGAATGGGGTTTGACATGCAGTGCATCACTCTTGCTTGAGAGAGATGGCAATCTCAGATCACATACACAATGTTGCGTTTATTTGTGAGCATTAAGCTTTAAAGGGATGTTAACAAACTAAAGCATAATATGGAGACCATAAAATCTAGGAATGCCATTGAGGAATGTTTGGAAAAAAATATATTAAAAGAATTAGGGTTGGGGAACAGGTATAATTATCTCCAAATATTAAAGGAGTTAATATAAAAGAAGGATTGGCCTTTTCTATGGTCCCTAAAGCAGAATAAGAAACAATCCATGACAGTTAAATTGAGTAGTTGGAACTGTTTGAGGATGGAAGTGAAGCCTTGTAACACAGTGAGTTTGTTCGGCTGATGTTTACCCAGGGTCCGGAGGCATGTCTGCCATTGCACTGGGAGCAATGCCAGCCTAGATGGGAGGCTGGGTTCTGGGGCCCTGGGGCACCTGGGCAGAGTCCTGCTTTTGGCATTAGACACCTTGGATGGCAGTCACTGGACCTGCCAATACTCAGTTCATACTCATCTGTAAAATGGGGGATAAAAGCACCACCTATGTCACAAGGCTCTGTGAAGATACAATATGATAATTTATAGAAATTTGAAAGTCCTTTATGACTTTAAAAACTGTACTGGACTAAATAAGCATGAGACATTATTAAATGAAGATAAATCTATATTTTTTCCTTGATTTCAAATTTTGACTGTTGCATACATACAAAGCAGGCATGTCATTTTCTCCTTCCATTTGCTTTTTAGTCCCTTCCATCCACAACCTAACCCGCCATACACACCCAGACACTTGGGAGAAATGCTTTTTTAAAATATTGCATTCTGCACTCCAAATGTACAAAATATCAGCCTGTGCCAAAAACAGTGTTATGTGTTTTCCAAATTGTTTCCTAGTCCCCTCTCTGGGCATAGAGGTAGACTTGGAATTAGGTTGTTGTTTTCTGATTATATTTTGGTCAATGGAATATGAATGGAAATAATGCATGCCATTTCTGGGCCTGTTTATAAACCTGGCTCATTATCCATGCTTTATTTCTCTCTTTTTTGGAAATCTTGGAGGCCAGGTGTTTAAAATGACAGTCCAACAATATGGAAAGATCTAGATCCCTGTGTCTCCATTTGGCGAACCATCACCCCAGAGAGCCACCTGACACACATCAGACTATGACTTGAACAAGAATTAAAACTCTGCTGTATTAAACCTCTGAGATTCCAGTTTTATTTATTTATTTACCACAGAATAACCTACTTTATCTTTACTAATACAGAACTTAGTACCAAAAAAGGAGAACCCAAAGTGGCTAAAACAAAAACCTTAAACATAAGAGACCGGTTTAGTGTTGAAGGTAGTGGCCCTGATATGAAAGTTTGTCATTCTTATAACCTATTCCATGCCTAGGCCCCCATCCTGGGTCACATTATCATTTTCAGTCCCTCAACTATTATTAAGGTTAAAGGGAGACTAAAATTAATGATAAGTAGTATTTATTGAACTCATAGTTCAGGTTATGGACTACAGTACATGCATGACCTTAATTAATCCTCACAACTTTACAATGGAGACACTGTTATTTTCCCTGTTTCAGATAAAGAAATTGAAAAATAGAGAAGCCTAGCTTCCATGTTACTAAATCCACAATGGGGTACCTGGAAAGTTGAGTTTTCTTTGTTCTAAATTGTCTGGGAATAGGCAAGAAGAATATGCTAAGAGAAAGTACTTATTAACCCAGGTTAAAACTTAATTTAGTAAGTTTGAAAGGAGTAGAACTCACCGGAAATAGTTATTATCTCAGTAAAGCTATAGGTACATTACTCGGACATGCTTCAAGTTGGAGAAAAATAAATTGCACACAAACAGACACAGACACACACACATACAAGCAACGAATTAAAACATAATAGAAATCTCTAAATTATGCATTAGAACACAAGTAGTTAAGTATGGGCCCCAAATCACACAGGATTTAGGGAGAATGGGCTTAGCTACAATCCTGGTCTTTGGGCCAGAACTGTGCTATCCAATATGGTTACCACTGCTATGTATATCTCCGGAGCACTTGTAATATGTCTAGTTGTAATTGTGATGTGCTGTAAGTGTAAAATACATACCAGATGTTGAAGACCTAGTACAATGTAAACTATATCATTAATATTTTTATATTGATTAAATATTAATGATCTTTTGGGTCCATTGTGTTAAATTACATGTAGTATTAATTTTACCTGTTTATTTTTATCCCTTTAACGTGGGATAAAATTTAAAGTTACATGTGTGGCTCACTCTTGTGGCACACATTTTATTTCTGTTGGACAGTGCTGTGCTAGAGCGTCAGGAATTGGGCAAGCCAAAGTAACCTGCAGAGAGTGTTTCTGTTCTAGAAACAGTTTAGATTCTAGTGAAAGTGATATTTGGATCAGTTTTAGAGAAATTTTTCTGAAATCCTTATTTGGTCTCTTGGTGTGTTCTTCTTGAGCACCTCTCCTGGTCTCAAGCCATACAAACTTTGTCAGACCTTCTTATAAATAATGCACTTGCTTAATATGGAGAGCTCCATCAACCCCAAATGTAGCTATGGCCAGACCAGTGCTTCTTAAATTTAAAGTGCAAAGAAATCATGAGGGTGGGAGGAGTTCTTGTTAAATGCAGAGTCTCAGTTATTGGGTCTGGGAAGGGACCTGAGATGAGGCCAGGCCTTCAGGTCTGAGGACCACACATGAAGAAGCAAGAGGCTAGGACACATTAGACCTGCCAGACTCAAAATTTGGGAACAAAGAAGAGGGGTGAGGTGATTGTCATAAAAGCAGAGAGATCCCTCTATCCTCTCTTAACTTACTCCCCTCTCTCCTCTCAGATTGAGCTGTATCTAGAGAAGGTGAAATGAACAGGCCACAGCACAACGAATCTGCTCAATTCTACTGTTGCAGAGATTGATGGAGACCATTGTTTGATCAATGTGGTCATGACAACAGGTATCAGGCATGAGCATGACTGAAATGAATGGAATCACTTTACTCCAATCTGGTTTGCTTTTATTGTGCAAACTCAGCTGATCCCGATGGCTTGGGGTCAGGGAAATCAGCGTTACACCTAAGTCTACTAACCTTCCTGAGATAATTTATGAACAAAAAATCAGCATATTCATGCATATTCACTATTATAAGAGACAATCAATCCATTTGCCTGTTTTACTCATGTTCTCTTCTCAGAGGATGTACTTATTTTCTGTTGAAGTTAGAAAGTATCACAACATAATATTTGTAAAAATGAAATTTTGTTATAGTGGGATCAATCCTCTAATTTATGAACTCAGCTCAAAAAAATAATTTCTCAAGAAGAGTCAAGGAAAATGTTTGTAGCAGTCATACAATATTCAGTATGAGTTTATAATCTCCCAAAATGGCTGCTTGGAAGAAAAAGCCCTATATGATTTTGTAATTTTTTAAATATTTTAAAATAATCTCATTAATTAAGTCTTAATTTATACTTCTTTAGAACATCAATGCAGTGTGGATATAGAGGCATTGTTAATCATGTCGTATCTAAAAAATAAATTTTGCATGACACTTTGGGGTTTTTGAAGTTCTCTGGATAGAAACTTTAAATTCCCATGACCTTGAGTCTCATTTTCTGTCACTCATAATGTCAAATTACTTACTGTTGATTCTTTCCTGTTATTCCTTCAGTGGTCTCCTTATTTGAATTCAGATCTGGTTCAAAACATTGGCTGCTACTTTGACCTACACTGACATTTCAAAGGCTGAAGAATAATTAGTGAAATAAAAACCTCATAATTACTTTCTAACACACACCCACACAAAGCCTTTTGTTGAGCTGGCAGAATGGATTGGGATTTTTGTTGTGTTGTGTTTTGTTCTAAATGATTGAGCATGGAACTAAAGTGAAGTGACAGACATTTCTTGAATGCACAAAATGATCCGAAAGCTTAAGATACTCAGTGTTTTACCTAACAGTATTGAAATCTTACTCAAGAATCAACTTCATTTAATATCTGATTTTAAACTTAAACTCTAACAAAAAGAAGTCTTTCTTTGGAAGTAACTTTAAGATGGCATATGATACCATGTTAATAACAGTCTGGTTGATTTTTTTGTTGGCTTTTGGCTAGGTTGGAGATGACTAAACAGTGAATTGTTCTGATTCAGATAGTAAGATATGGCTCCAGCTACTAGTTCAATTATCCTAGAAAAATGTTTCCTATAGTATAAACACACATAATGACTGTGTGTGTATTGCATCTGCCCTTTACTTTTAATCTGATTTGTCGGTTGGGTTTAGGCTTGTGCACATGGATCTATCCATATTTGTTGGATCTATCCATATTTGTTGTAAGAATGAGATCTTGCTTGTACCTAGCTTCCTCAGTCAAAGGAAGAGAAAATCAGATAGGTACTGCCTATTTTGGGTTGGGTTCCATTTGAAAGATGCATTATTGAGTCTTTGTGGTCCACATGTTGTTTTCATAGGGAAAAAAAATACAATTTTGAATGCTAGACAATTATCTTATTAAAAAACCTTCTAGTACTACTTTACTCATCTCTAAGTCAGGCAATCTGTCCTGTGATTCTTTGTAGTACAGGTTTTGTTTTATTTTGTTTTGGATTATTTTTTATTGCTGTTATTTGTACTATTTGCAGAGCATCTTTATAATAATAGCTAATGTAACCAATACGTTGAATGAACACACTCTTTTGTAAACAAAACAAAATCTAAAGTGGTCTTTCTCAAACACTTTGATCTTAGTGCCCTTTATACTGTTACAATGACTCAAAAACCCAAAATGCTTTTTGTATGTGTGTTATATATCTATTGATTTAGGAATGAAAATTGAGGAACTTAAAACAACACACATACGTGGTAACACAATGATATATTTTTATAAAAAATATTTTTCAAAACAAAAAAAATAGAAGAATGTCATTCTTTTACATGTTTGCAAATTTCTTTAATACCTGACTTGATAGAAGACAGCTGGAAGATAAAATAGGTCTACCTCTGGAAAATTCTACTGCATGGGATAATAAGACAGAAAAAGACAAATCATGTCTTAATGTTATTCTGAAAATAGTTTTGACCTTGTGGACTCTGAAAGTGTCTTGAGGACCCCCCAGGTGCCCTCAGATCACACTTTGATAACTCCTGATCTGAAGATGAAACTGAATGTATGATTGAAAAACTATTAAAACCTCAGGAAGATTTTAAGTGGTGCCTCAAACAGAAAAAAAATTCCTTTAAGAATCTTAAGGCTGTGCTTCATAGATTCTCTCATTAAACAATAGGGCTCCTATGAATATTAAACGTGTTGGCCTACAGGAACTTTCCAAGAATCTCAAGGTAGAGAAGGACTTATTGTGTGGATTTTGTCTAGTGGACTGAAGCCAGTAGTCTTATAGGAAGCCCATAGGTTTTTAAGAGAATTATACCATGGTAAACATTGTCACCTTGAAGTAAAAAGGACAGAGAGTACAAAAGAAAAGAGGCCTTTGAACCTCTGAACTGCTATAGACAGGAAGCCGACTGAGAAAAATATTCACTTACAGATACTGCCATTTATCAAGGAAAAAGAAGGAAGAATCAGAGGATGGAAAAAAGGCCCAGAGGGCAGAGCTGTGAAGATCATTCCCAGAGAACAAGGCCCAGCCCTAATCCAGAAACTGCCAAGACATTCCTGGCTGGATTTCAGAATTTTTAACAACCAGTAACACCTATGTACTACCTGTTTTCTCCTTTTTTGAATGGTTCTACAGCAGTCGTCTTATGTCTTTCCCACCATTGTATGGTGTGTGTGTGTGCAGATATCTTTGCTCTTAAGCTCACAGGTCTTGAAATTGAGGAAGACTCTATTCAAGGAGTGAAGGAACCATAGCCAAGGAGCCTCGTTTGTATCTGGACCTTTTTTTTTTTTTTTAAAATGAGAACCTGGAAATCTTTGCTATAATGGAATAAGACTTTTGTGGGTCTTGGGAGTGGGTCAGTATTTTGCATGTGGGAGTGACATGAATTGTTTGAGACCATGAGGCAGACTGTGGTAGTCAGCCTCCAAGTTTGTTCTCAATAATCCTTGCCTCTTGGTCTTCATGACTTTTGTGTGGTCTCCTCTCACATTTAATTAGAATTGGTTCTATATGACCAATAGAATATGGTGGGAGAGACAGTATGTTTTCTGAGGCTAGGTTATAAACGGAATTGAAGTTTTATCCTTGGTAATCTTGGATCTCTCACTTTGGGTGAAGCCAGCCACTGTGCAGATGGGCTCTGAGCAATAGCCAGCAGCAATCTGCTAGTCCTGGGAGCAAAGTAGATCTGGGAAGGAGATTATCCAGCTCAAGCTTTCAGTTGATTGCAGCTCAAGCCAACATCTGACTGAACTTCTTAAGATACCCTGAGCCAAAACCCCCTAGGTGAGCTGCTCCCAAATTTCTTAAAGATGATGAATAATTACTGTTATTTTGGACATTAAGTTTTGGTGTGATTTTTTTTTTTTAAGTAGCAATAGGTAATTTGCACATAGGCCGGACATGAAGGCTTTTTATGTAATGTGGAACATGAGGCAGGAATATTGACTACAGTGGTTATGATTCAGGCAGAGCAGCACAGAGCTTCGAAGGGAACACCTTGTATATTTCTCTCCAAAGAATCAAGGCTCTGGCTCTAATTGTACAAATGTCCAGGGTTAGGAATCTTACCAAACCTTCTGAACTTTCTGGGACTTAATTTATTAATCTTGAAAATAAAAGACATTAATTACATGATTTCAAAAGATCCTTCATAACTTGAAAATATTAGATTTTGTAAATCTACAACACATCAAAAACATCTCTTAGAACACCTCTGGCATTTTTTTTCCCTTGCCCCCAAGGCAATTATACCAATTTGGTATAATTTCTACTAACTTGAATGAGCTACCTTATCTTATGTCATCTTTTATCTCTCATCAGTTGAAACCTTATACCTAAATCCAATGTAAGTATAGATATTTTTCCCCAGTTAAGAATTAAAAATACAATATATCACCAAATTTTTTAATTAAAAAATATAGCTTGACATTTCAGTTGTACATTTCATCAATAGACTTGGATTTGGTTGTTACTGTTTGAAAATATATTGCAAACCAACTAAATGTTGTAGAGTAACAAATAATGGTATTGGTGATAAATGGAATAAGAACTTTTGGTTGGCAGAATATATGGTTAATTTGAGCAACATCATATTAATATTTATAATTATATTATAAATTAATATATAATATACAAGTTATTAATTTGAAATAAACCAGCAGGTTTATTTCAAATTAGTCATAGTGTTTATTATGTATGTTAAGTTTTTACGCAATGATTGGTAAATTCTGAAAGTAATTTGAGAATTTAAAAAATTCCTGCCTTTATATAGCAAGGAAAGGTAATGAAGAGGAACTACTGTCCTTCCATATTAGGATCTCTTTAATTCAGCAATAAATATTCACCAAAGTGCACGCTATCTTGCAATAAGGTCACTTTGACAATCTATTCCATTAAAAATATGTTTATTTTACTTACAGGTGTCGTCCATTAGGACAGGCAACTGACGTTTCAGCTAGTGGCCTTTGTCAAGGAAATAAAACTTACTTTTAATGGAATGGAACTTTCTAAATGACCCAATCTCAAGAAGCATGCACTTTGGTGAATTTTTATTTATTATAAACTAGTCAGCTGAAAATGCAGTTTGTGCTGCAGAAGGTGATCTGGTTATTTATGAATAGCATTATATCAGTTCTGTTCATCTAATTAGAAAAAAAAAATCTTTGAGGCACTTAGAAAATCACGCAGGCATTCAACAGTTTCTTTAAGTTTCTCTCTTATTTAGTTTTTTTCCTTCTTAGTGCTCTTTTTATGCTTGTGTCTTTTCCCCTTCCCCTCATGTATTCTGTCTTTTGACTCTTATTTTGTCTCTATTTCTCCTCTTCTCTTTCTTTATTAAATTTAAATCATTATTTTTTCTTCCAGGAAAAATTCAAGAGGTTATAGTATGCACACATTTCCCTTGAATCTCTGTCTCTCCTTTTCTCTTTTCTCCTCCCTCCCCCAGTGTCTCCTTCCTACTTACCTCTCCATGTAGGACAAGCATCTTACCCAGTGGCTCCAGGGAGACAGAGTGACCACACCTTTTAAAATGTGAGCTGGCTCTCAGTCCAAAGAAATATAGAGGCAATATTTCAGCAAAAGAATAAGGAAAAACTCAATTATTATTCTACAACCCTTAGATCATTGAGTAATACTTTAATCTTAATATTTCACATTCCATTGATTTTGATGACAGTGTGACAATATAATGTCCAGAGTTAGATTTTTCCATGCTACTTAGAATCAGACTCATAGCTGACTTTACCAACTTTTTCTTGCTTGATAGCAATTGGGTGGCAATATTATCTCACTGGACTAGCTAATGAGTCAATGGCCACTGATTCATTGGCTACTTCTAGTTCTGTAAAAACCCTAAAATGAACTTTCTCTAGTCAGACTATGGTAACATAAGGCTGTGGTAACAAGCAATTCCAAAATCTCAATGGCATAACACAATCAGGACCTATTTCTTTTTTTTTTTTAGCCCTTTAATTAATTAATTAATTAATTAATTTTATTTTTAGCTGTGTTGGGTCTTCGTTTCTGTGCGACGGCTTTCTCTAGTTAAGGCAAGCGGGGGCCACTCTTCATCGCGGTGCGCGGGCCTCTCACTATCGCGGCCTCTCTTGTTGTGGAGCACAGGCTCCAGACGCGCAAGCGCAGTAGTTGTGGCTCACGGGCTTAGTTGCTCCGCGGCATGTGGGATCTTCCCAGACCAGGGCTCGAACCCGTGTCCCCTGCACTGGCAGGCGGATTCTCAACCACTGTGCCACCAGGGAAGCCCCAGGACCTATTTCTTTAATAACACAATACGTATCTCTTTCTTCCTCCTCACTGTGGGTTGGCTGGGGGCTTGGCCAATTATAGTTACTCAGGGGCTCAGGCTAGTGGAAGCTCCTTGTCAACATGTGCTTCCATTATTTCTGTGGTGAGGTGATACATAGTACGCTTGCTCTTATATCTTTCTTCCAGGGGTAACACATGCTGACTTCTGTTCATATTTCATTGGCCAAAGGGAGTCACATGCCCTCACCTAACTTCACATGGGTTGGGAAGTACAGTCTTGCTATGAGCCTCAGAAGAGCTGAGAACAGAAGCATTTGTGCATTGGCCCCATTCACTACACGGGACTTGCACAAACTGATGGAGTCACCAGAATTTGAGATTATGGGTTCATATGTTACCACCCCATCAGAAGGACCCGTTCTTTTACATGGCTGCACTTTGGGTTATAGATGCTGGATCATATACTGTTATGTAGCAGTGGCTGGAGAACACCTAGGGATGTGTTCAAAGTGAGACACTGACATCTGTGAAGTCACCACAAGCTGGGACCTGTCTTTGCTTACACAAATAATGTTTTTTTTAATGCTGTAATGTTTATGTTTTGGATCAAATTAATATAACTCCTCTCATTTAAGTGCAACTTCCTTGGGTTATTCCTTTTGTTTTTGGCAATCCCATGAGAAGAACAGCGAATTCATATGGTGTGAGAGAAATAAATAGATAAGATAGAAACCTGATCTCCTAGCAGCTTTATAACCACCAGATACAAAGGTACTTCACATTTCCTGTTAAAATTATTTCCAATACTTTATATTTTAAACTATCATAGAAAATGGATTTTTAAAAAATTATTTATTTGGACTGGACAGTGCTGGCAGACAGTGAGCATATTTATGTATATTTATATTTTGGCAGTCCAATCATGAGATACAAAACTTTATCTTTTAGGTTTTCAACACAGAAAATTATATCACTTGAAAATAATAATTTTCAGACCTACTTCCTGATATCTATACTTACCATGTTTGTTTCATCTCATTACGTTGGCCCAAATTTCCAAAACTATGTTAAATAAACATCAGCTTCTAAACATATTTACCTTGTTCTCAATTTTAATTAAAATGCTACTAGAAGGACTTCCCTGGTGGTGCAGTGGTCAGGAATCCGCCTGCCAATGCAGGGGACACGGGTTCAAGCCCTGGTCCAGGAAGATCCCACATGCTGTGGAGCAATTAAGCCCACGCCACAACTACTGAGCCTGCACTCTAGAGCCCACATGCCACAACTACTGAAGCCCGCGTGCCTAGAACCTGTGCTCCACAACAAGAGAAGCCACCACAGTGAGAAGCTGGCACACTGCAATGAAGAATAGCTCCCACTCACCACAACTAGAGAAAGCCCGTGCACAGCAACGAAGATGCAATGCAGCCAAAATTAGATTTTTAAAAAAAATGCTACTAGCATTTCTCCAAAATGAGTGTTGTAGGGTTTTTTTTTCCTGTTTTCCTTCATTTTTGAATTCTTTAAAATATCATAAGTTGCACTAAATTTTATCAAGTGTTTTGTATGGCATTTGATTTGTCTTATTTTGACCTTGAATTTGATGTATACTGTTGATTTTTTTATTTTTTATTTTTTAAAATTTTTGAATTTTGTTTTATTTATTTTTTTATATAGCAGGTTCTTATTAGTAATCAATTTTATACACATCAGTGTATACATGTCAGTCCCAATCGCCCAATTCATCACACCACCATCCCCACGCCCCCCACGGCTTTCCCCCCTGGGTGTCCATATGTTTGTTCTCTACATCTGTGTCTCAACTTCTGCCCTGCAAACCGGTTCATCTGTACCATTTTTCTAGGTTCCACAAACATGCGTTAATATACGATATTTGTTTTTCTCTTTCTGACTTACTTCACTTTGTATGACAGTCTGTAGATCCATCCACGTCTCAACAAATGACCCAATTTCGTTCCTTTTTATGGCTGAGTAATATTCCATTGTATATATGTACCACATCTTCTTTATCCATTCATCTGTCGATGGGCATTTAGGTTGCTTCCATGACCTGGCTATTGTAAATAGTGCTGCCATGAACATTGGGGTGCATGTGTCTTTGAATTATGGTTGTCTCTGGGTATATGCCCAGTAGGGGGATTGCTGGATCATATGGTAATTCTATTTTTAGTTTTTTAAGGAACCTCCATACTGTTCTCCATAGTGGCTGTATCAATTTACATTCCTACCAACAGTACAAGAGGATTCCCTTTTCTCCACAACCTCTCCAGCATTTGTTGTTTGTAGATTTTCTGATGATGCCCATTCTAACTGGTGTGAGGTGATACCTCATTGTAGTTTTGATTTGCATTTCTCTAATAATTAGTGATTTTGAGCAGCTTTTCATGTGCTTCTTGGCCATCTGTATGTCTTCTTTGGAGAAATGTCATTTTAGGTCTTATGCCCATTTTTGGATTGGGTTGTTTGTTTCTTTAATATTGACCTGAATGAGCTGTTTATATATTTTGGAGATTAATCCTTTGTCTGTTGATTCGTTTGCAAATATTTTCTCCAATTCTGACGGTTGTCTTTTCATCTTATTTATGGTTTCCTTTGCTGTGCAAGAGCTTTGAAGTTTCATTAGGTCCCATTTGTTTATTTTTGTTTTTATTTCCATTACTCTAGGAGGTGGATCAAAAAAGATCTTGCTGTGATTTATGTCAAAGAGTGTTCTTCCTATGTTTTCCTCTAGGAGTTTTATAGTGTCCGGTCTTACATTTAGGTCTCTAATCCATTTTGAGTTTATTTTTGTGTATGGTGTTAGGGAGTGTTCTAATTTCATTCTTTTACCAGTAGCTGTCCAGTTTTCCCAGCACCACTTATGGAAGAGACTGTCTTTTCTCCATTGTATATCTGGGCTTTCTATCTTGTTCCATTAATCTATATTTCTGTTTTTTTTTGCCAGTACCATATTGTCTTGATTACTGTAGCTTTGTAGTATATAGTCTGAAGTCAGGGAGTCTGATTCCTCCTGCTCCGTTTTTTCCCTCAAGACTGCTTTGGCTATTCAGGGTCTTTTGTGTCTCCATAAAAATTTTAAGATGATTTGTTCTAGTTCCATAAAAAATTGCCATTAGTAATTTGATAGGGATTGCATGGAATCTGTAGATTGCTTTGGGTAGTAGAGTCATTTTCACAATATTGATTCTTCCAATCCAAAAACATGGTATATCTCTCCATCTGTTGGTATCATCTTTAATATATTTCATCAGTGTCTTATAGTTTTCTGCATACAGGTCTTTTGTCTCCCTAGGTAGGTTTATTCCTAAGTATTTTATTCTTTTTGTTGCAATGGTAAATGGGAGTGTTTCCTTAATTTCTCTTTCAGATTTTTCATCATTAGTGTATAGGAATGCAAGAGATTTCTGTGCATTAATTTTGTATCCTGCAACTTTACCAAATTCATTGATTAGCTCTAGTAGTTTTCTGGTGGCATTTTTAGGATTCTCTATGTATAGTATCATGTCATCTGCAAACAGTGACAGTTATACTTCTTCTTTTCCAATTGGTATTCCTTTTATTTCTTTTTCCTCTCTGATTACCATGGCTAGGACTTCCAAAACTATGTTGAATAATAGTGGTGAGAGTGGACATCCTTGTCTTGTTCCTGATCTTAGAGGAAATGCTTTCAATTTTTCACCATTGAGAATGATGTTTGCTGTGGGTTTGTCGTATATCGCCTTTATTATGTTGAGGTAGGTTCCCTCTATGCCCACTTTCTGGAGAGTTTTTATCAGAAATGGGTGTTGAATTTTGTCAAAAGCTTTTTCTGCATTTATTGAGATGATCATATGGTTTTTATTCTTCAATTTGTTAACATGGTGTACCACATTGATTGATTTGCATATATTGAAGACTCCTTGCATCCCTGGGATAAATCCCAATTGATCATGGTGTATGATCCTTTTAATGTGTTGTTGGATTCTGTTTGCTAGTATTTTGTTGAGGATTTTTGCATCTATATTCATCAGTGATATTGGTCTGTAATTTTCTTTTTTTTGTAATATCTTTGTCTGGTTTTGGTATCAGGGTTATGGTGGCCTCATAGAATGAGTTTGGGAGTGTTCCTTCCTCTGCAATTTTTTGGAAGAGTTTGAGAAGGATGGGTGTTAGCTCTTCTCTAAATGTTTGGTAGAATTCACCTGTGAAGCCATCTGGTCCTGGACTTTTGTTTGTTGGAAGATTTTTAATCACAGTTTCAATTTCATTACTTGTGATTGGTCTGTTCATATTTTCTGTTTCTTCCTGGTTCAGTCTTGGAAGGTTATACCTTTCTAAGAATTTGTCCATTTCTTCCAGGTTGTCCATTTTATTGGCATAGAGTTGCTTGTAGTAGTCTCTTAGGATGCTTTGTATTTCTGCGGTGTCTGTTGTAACTTCTCCTTTTTCATTTCTAATTTTATTGATTTGAGTCCTCTCCCTCTTTTTCTTGATGAGTCTGGCTAATGGTTTATCAATTTTGTTTATCTTCTCAAAGAACCAGCTTTTAGTTTTATTGATCTTTGCTATTGTTTTCTTTGTTTCTATTTCATTTATTTCTGCTCTGATCTTTATGATTTCTTTCCTTCTGCTAACTTTGGGTTTTGTTTGTTCTTCTTTCTCTAGTTCCTTTAGGTGTAAGGTTAGATTGTTTATTTGAGATTTTTCTTGTTTCTTGAGGTAGACTTGTATAGCCATAAACTTCCCTCTTAGAACTGCTTTTGCTGGATCCCATAGGTTTTGGATCATCGTGTTTTCATTGTCATTTGTCTCTAGGTATTTTTTGATTTCCTCTTTGATTTCTTCAGTGATCTCTTGGTTATTTAGTAACATATTGTTTAATCTCCATGTGTTTGTGTTTTTTATGGGGTTTTTTCCCCATAATTCATTTCTAATTTCATAGTGTTTTGGTCAGAAAAGATGCTTGATATGATTTCAGTTTTCTTAAATTTACTGAGGCTTGATTTGTGACCGAAGATGTGATCCAACCTGGAGAATGTTCCATGTGCACTTGAGAAGAACGTGTAATCTGCTTTTGGATGGAATGTCCTATAAATATCAATTAAATCTATCTGGTGTATTGTGTCATTTAAAGCTTCTGTTTCCTTATTTATTTTCATTTTGGATGATCTGTCCATTGGTGTGAGTGAGGTGTTAAAGTCCCCCACTATTATTGTGTTACTGTCGATTTCCTCTTTTATAGCTGTTAGCAGTTGCCTTATGTATTGCGGTGCTCCTATGTTGGGTGCATATATATTTATATTTGTTATATCTTCTTCTTGGATTGATCCCTTGATCATTACGTATTGTCCTTCCTTGTCTCTTGTAACATTCTTTATTTTAAAGTCTATTTTATCTGATATGAGTATAGCTACTCCAGCTTTCTTTTGATTTCCATTTGCATGGAATATCTTTTTCCATCCCCTCACTTTCAGTCTGTATGTATCCCTAGGTCTAAAGTGGGTCTCTTGTAGACGGCATATATATTGTCTTGTTTTTGTATCCATTCAGCAAGCCTGTGTCTTTTGATTGGAGCATTTAATCCATTCACCTTTAAGGTAATTATTGATATGTATGTTCCTATGACCATTTTCTTAATTGTTTTGGTTTTGTTTTTGTAGGTCCTTTTCTTCTCCTGTGTTTCCCACTTAGAGAAGTTTCTTTAGCATTTGTTGTAGAGCTGGATTGGTGGTGCTGAATTCTCTTAGCTTTTGCTTGTCTGTAAAGCTTTTGATTTCTCCATGAATTCTGAATGAGATCCTGCCAGGTAGAGTAATCTCGGTTGTATGTTCTTTCCTTTCATCACTTTAATTATATCATGGCACTCCCTTCTGGCTTGTAGAGTTTCTGCTGAGAAATTAGCTGTTAACCTTATGGGAGTTCCCTTGTATGTTATTTGTTGTTTTTTCCTTGCTGCTTTCAATAATTTTTCTTTGTCTTTAATTTTGGCCAATTTGATTACTATGTGTCTCGGCGTGTTTCTCCTTGGGTTTATCCTGTATGGGACTCATTGCACTTCCTGGACTTGGGTGGCTATTTCCTTTCCCATGTTAGGGAATTTTCGACTATAATCTCTTCAAATATTTTCTCTAGTCCTTTCTCTCTCTCTTCTCCTTCTGGGACCCCTATAATGCGAATGTTGTTGCGTTTAACGTTGTCCCAGATGTCTCTTAGGCTGTCTTCATTCCTTTTCATTCTTTTTTCTTTATTCTGTTCCGCAGCAGTGAATTCCACCATTCTGTCTTCCAGGTCACTTATCCGTTCTTTTGCCAAAGTTATTCTGCTATTGATTACTTCTAGTGTAGTTTTCATTTCACTTACTGTATTGTTCATCTCTGTTTGTTTGTTCTTTAATTCTTCTAGGTCTTTGTTAAACATTCTTGCATCTTCTCGATCTTTGCCTCCATTCTTTTTCCGAGGTCCTGGATCATCTTCACTTTCATTATTTTAAGTTCTTTTTCTAGAAGGTTGCCTATCTCCACTTCATTTAGTTGTTTTTCTGGGGTTTTATCTTGTTCCTTCATCTGGTACATAGCCCTCTGCCTTTTCATCTTGTCTATCTTTCTGTGAATGTGGTTTTTGTTCCACAGGCTGCAGGATTGTCATTCTTCTTGCTTCTGCTCTCTGCCCTCTCGATTTTTTTTATTCTTTATCAAATATTTTTTGTTTTATTTCTTACAAAATCTTATTTTTGCTTTCATTGAGTTTTAGACTGTTGAATATTTTTAATCAGAACTTTACTTGCTCATATTTAATCTGGGCTATTTACTTATGTTTTATTTTTTGATATTTTGGTAATATTGTAGTATTGGGGAACAATCCTTCATAATTTGTGAGGAGCAATATATTATGTAAGGCCAGTGAATTAATGTAGTTCTATCATATAGAGAAATATAGAGACAAAGAAGCATAAAGGTAGTTCTCTACAAACAGGTAGACTCTAGAGCCTGCCAATGTCTTTCCTCATTGAATGTAATATAATCATAACATTAAGAGAAGACATTTTTTCACCTTCAGAATTAACCTAAAGTGATGTTTGGAACTGAGTATGGATTTGCCTTCCAAAAGTGTATACATCTCTTAGCAGACAACATTTTCTCAGTTTAAGTTTGGAATTGGTTTGTAAAGAAAATAAGCTATAGTTTTACTTTGCTTCTGATTCTTGTAGAATTAGTATGTATACTAATTCTGATTAGTATACCTAATTAAAAATCTGATCTGGGCAATATCCACGGCCGGGGTTTAGTCAGTAACCATCTATTCAGTGAGCTTTAGATGTCAGCAGGATGCTAGGTGCTGGGGAGGCCAGTGAAACCGAGAGGCCAGTGAAAGCAAGTTGTTCCTCACTCCAACCATGAAATTCCCTAATTACAGGACCAGGTACTTTTGAGAAAGGACAGGGGTTGGTGTCAGTATTTTTAAAAGAGCTCTAGAGTAATTAGGAAGAAAGAATGGTTCCAAAGGAGACCACCATGCTGGGGATCCATAGAAAGACAGCGTATTTCAAGCGAAAAACAGATCGTAGAGCCAGAGGCCCTTTGAATTGAAAGGGCAGAGGTTCTTCAGCTTTATTGCACATTAGAATCAGCCATGGGCCTTGTAAGATTCTGACTTCCAGATCTCACCATGAATCAATTAATTTAGAATCTCTGTTGGTGGGACCCAGGCATCCTATTTTTTAAAGCTCCTCAGTTGATTGCAGTATGCAGGCAACTTTCAGAACCACTCCTCCAGGATTCATCAGCTTTCCTGCATCATCTTGGGGATGGAAAGGGGTTGCTTTTACAAAAAGTATCTTTGTCTTGTCCTCATCCAAGATCTCGTGAATCAGAATCTCTAGGTCTGTGCCTGAGCCTCTCAAAGAATCAGTGTGAATAATTAAGAGAGCAAATTTGCTATCTGCAAATACACTTGTAATTAACTGAGGTTCTCATGGAAGCACCTTTTATGAAAAATGTTGAGAAATAATGACAAATTCCCCTCTTAGGGTTGTATTAAATATTTTGTATAATATATTTTCACATGGATGATATTATGTGATGATGACATGTTTTAGTCACAAGGATTATTAGTGTCATTTGCACAGGTGATAAGAAATTAAGACTGTCAGAAGTAAAACAACTTATCTAAAGATCACTCAACTTTAGAGACAGGCACTGAGGTTTTCTATTGTCTAGATCACTACCGCACCATTTATTATGCATGTATGAGCATGTAACTTCTGGATTTTTGTCCTATAATAGGATGGTAATCTACCATATATGCTAAGGTTTGTAAAGTCCCTAGTACACAGGAAAACTTGTAGTTTTTAGGTACAATCTTTCTTGAGGGTCACATGGGGAAATTATGTGTCTTCATTTAATCCTTCTGTTAACTGATGATCAGTTGATACACAGTAGTAGTAATTTCAAAAGGCAGTCAACCTAATGTGGCATATGGGGGTCAAAATAAAGTTACCAATAATAGTTATTATTTCTTGAGGAGCCACTCTGTGCAATGATTGTGATAAGAATTTTCTTTGTACTAAGCTCATTTATTCCTAACAATAATGATATGAGAAAGTATCGTTACCCAATTTTACAGTTGAGGAAATTGATGCCCGAAGATGTAGTGTCCGTCGCCAAAATCATCAGATGTTGGTAGAAAGGAGATTCAAACTGAGGTCTGTCTGATGTCAAAGCTTGTGCTCCAACTGCTAAGCAAATAGCTTCAGTGTCCTGGTAGCAGTTAGATAAGCAGGCCAACTCACTGGGAAAAAGTACCTGCATGTCTTTTTCTGGTAGCTAAGGAGAAAGAAAGCAGCCATGGTCATTGCATTGTTATAATTTCATGATTAGGGCCCATGTCTTTGTATGTCATTATGTATTCTCACATAGAACATGATACAGTAAGCATTCAATAAAGCAGTAGTTCCCCAACTTCAGTGTGTATCAGAGTCACCTGGAAAGCTAATAAAACACACAAAGGCCAGGCTTGCTGAAATAGGATGGAGCTAAGGCCTTTGTATTTTCACCAAGTTCTTCAGGTGACGCTGCTACTTGCCAGAGTTTAGGAACCACTGTGATGAAGTATTACTCAATGAATCACTCATTAGTTCCAGAAAGCTATGCAGGATTGCAAGTAAAATAAGTAGTGGTAAATAAAGAACTGCATATAGATGTGAATATATAAAATATTACACTGCAGACTTTCTTAAATTGTGCTCTATGGGACACAAGTTTTGGGAGCAGATAATATATGTTCTATGACTAAAATGCATGGCTGATCCCTTTGAGAAATGCTACAAGCCAGACCTTTTTCTGAATATGTGTAGCTCTCAAGAGCATATAAAAAACTCCAAGAAATCCTGAAATAAGAAAGTTTTTAATTTTTTAATTTTTTATTTATTATTTTTAAAGATCAAATTTATAGAGAGAATGTTTTGCTTATCTCTTTTAAATTTTATTTATTTATTTATTTATGGCTGTGCTGGGTCTTCGTTTCTGTGCGAGGGCTTTCTCCAGTTGTGGCAAGTGGGGGCCACTCTTCATCGCAGTGCGTGGGCCTCTCACTATCGCGGGCCTCTCACCATCGCGGCCTCTCTTGTTGCGGAGCACAGGCTCCAGACGCGCAGGCTCAGTAATTGTGGTTCACGGGCCCAGCTGCTCCGCAGCATGTGGGATCTTCCCAGGCCAGGGCTCGAACCCGTGTCCCCTGCATTGGCAGGCGGATTCTTAACCACTGCGCCACCAGGGAAGTCCCAAGAAAGTTTTTTATTTAATTAATTTTTGTTAACCTATGTAAACTTATAAAATTATTATTAACCCAAAGGTATTTGAACTTATTTTTACTGCATATATGTTAACATCCCCAGGGCACCAGTTTGAGAAGCATCCATGTAATAATATAATAATTTAAAGACATATGAAATAGTATTTAAGAAAACCCCTTTTTTGAAAGATATGTGGTCATTCTCATTATACATTGAAATAAAAAATGTAATGAAGTACTGAAATATTAGCAAATAGAAAGTTTATAAAAAAAGGGACATATTAAAATAATAAAAATAAATATTTTAATGAGATATGTAGTTGTGATGTGGTGACAGGATGCATAAGACAGAAGAGGATAGTGAGATGCATACCTTCCAAGATTTTAATGAGATTCATGAAGAGTTCTATGTAATAAGACATATATGTTAAAAAGCTGTTATGAAGTGAATACGTGAGATGGTGTTATGAGCTGTCTCCGGAAGTGTCCTGTAAGATGGGCATCCTTCAGATCTGAAATGAGATGGGTGAAAGGAAAAGTGTAATGAGCTGGTCACATAAAGGAGAGGCCATATAATTAGATGCATAAAAGAAGGAAGGGAGACTATATACATTTTCCAAATATGTAAAATATAATGGGAACTAGGTTTTAATGTAATAAGATGCAGAAATGAAATGACAATGAGATACAAAAATGGAATCGTGTAATGAGATATGTAAGAACTGTGTAATGAGATGTGCATGTTTAAGGTGTGTAATGGGATGCAAGATGGGAAAGGTGTAATGAGATGAGCATGTTAAATAATCTAATGAGGGACATGAAGGAAATGATGTCATGTCACATGAAAATTGAAGAAAGTAATGAGATGTGCATTTTAAGGACTGTAATAAAATGGATAAAAGAAGCTAAGGAGAATGAAGAGATGCAGAAATCATATCTTATTATTACAAAGTGAAAAGGGAACAAAAAGTAACCAGAGGATGTGGTCCACCCACCATTTCTAAGACCATACTCTTCCATATATTTGTTTTAACCTGACAAGTATTTTTGCTGGCCAACTACATACTAAGCGCTTTCTGTGGGAATGTAAATATATACATGATTCCTGTCCTTAAGGGCCCACAAAGACATACACTTATATACAAATAAGGCAATATATCATAATTAGTAATCAAATATTACAAAAGTTAATAGAAATTATTTTGAATCAAGATATTTTACATATCTCCTGAATCAAATGTCCCCTTGTGGTCCCTTCAAGTTTACAATTCTACTATTATTCATTTCTCCATTCCTTTGATCACTGGGTTTTCTCCTTATACTGTATATTCTTACATAAGTAGATCTTAGCTTTTTTTTGTCTTGTTCATATAGCCCATCCTCAAAGTAGCCTATTCCAATCTCTCTTCAGCTTAAAAACAAAACAGAACTTTTATAATACTTTATACTTTTCTTATGGACTATATTACAATATAGCATATTCTGGTGAGTAATGGATATTAATTATCTTTCTGTTAGTGTGCTCCTCTTGGTCAAGGCTAGATCTAATTCAGTTTTATTTTACCATCTGAAACTAACATTTTCACACATTAGGTGCTTTTTCAGTAATTCTTGAGTGAATGCATGATTAAGTGAGATATATACCCTTGCAGACTCTATTCGTGAAGATATAAATAATAAATAGATTCTTAATATTGGTCCAGTTACATTAGATAGAGGTTACAATCAATCCACTTGGAGAGAAGCCTCTCTCACAAAATCAGAATTATTCAATATGAAAGAAATACTTTCATATGAGTTTGCTGAGGGGATTTTGTTTCACCATAAAGACACTGACCCCTGTATGAGCATGCCCTGCCTTGTTTTTCACCAGACATCAGTTTGCTTCATTTACGAGCACTTCAGTGTTTTCTGGAACTCAAGTGCTGTTTTAATCAATCTTGGAAGGAAATCACGGAGTGATTCATTACTGAACTCATCAACCTGAGGAACTATTGTTTCAGATGTCATCCTTGAGTATTCTTCATTACAAGATGGCCTTCACATGATAACAAGCCCAGATGGAACTACATTGATCTAACTTTATTTTAATGTGTCCTATATCTAACTCACCTGGGAGGTTGGCAGTGGCAAGAAAATCTTGTTCAATTATTTACAAACTGCATGCAGCTGTGAGGTGCATGTTGCAGTAATCCCAATCATTTATATAGGATTATCCCCCCCACAGATCATGCAGATGATGAAATAACATTCATAAGTGATCAAAGCTCCAGAGACAGCCACAGATCACAGCACATGAAGCATATATTTGTTGTCAGATGGATGAGAAAACATCATCTTCACTCCATCAGTACACTGACCTTCTGTTTCCTCTTGCTGATTCTCTCAGCAAAAACATGATGGCTAGCCTTGGTATTCATGACTTCAGAATTCTTCTAAAAATCTAGATATTGATTATTTTTCCAATTGTTCTCAGTTTTTCCTCTCTACTCTCATTCTCCTTGACCTTTCTGTTAATACTGATGACATTTGTCAAATGCTTCTCCAACCAACCTTTTCCCACACAGGCCATTTCTCTCTTGCCCTGGACAGATTCATCCTCTGTTCCTACCACGGGGTGGTTTATTTCCTCCCATCACATTGAATAGCAGTTGCAGCATTGTAAATTCTGTGAACTATACTTTGTTTCCCATGCTCATTTTGCTCCCTTTGTCCAACCTTGACCCAATATGTTATCCCAGACATCCCTAGAAACGGTATACTCTATTTCAGTACTTCATGTAAATAGCATGTGCAGACTCTGGAATTGTTGCGTGAGGATTATCTCCACTATTAATATGGATGAGATTCCATCCCCTGACTTGCAAACAATCAGTGGGCCTGATCCACATAAATAAGGAGCCACCTTTGCTGACCTGCTCTCCGAACCCTAAATCCGTTAGTTTGTGGGTCTTAGAAAACAATTTTATTCTAGAAGCAGACAGGGGCAGTTTAATTCTCAGACTCCTGCCACACCTGGATCTCTAGGTGCTCGTCATCATCTCATTCTCCATACAGGGCAGTCATTTATGGAGCATCCTTCAGATAAAGCAACAAGTTTAGCTTTCTGAATACCTAATTTTGAACTTTGGCCCCTATATTAATGACAGGATGTCTGCCAAATTTTCACTGTGCTCTCCTTGCTTTTACTCCAGCTTTGATTACTGGTGTCTTATCATATATCCCTTGCACAAGCTCATTAACTTGCCTAGTATTTCAGTTCCTCAAGGAATGGAACTCTGATCTTGAACCCTTAGAATTAGCTGAAAACACTTCTCAATGCTGTTTGCTATATATTTTATTGTTTTTTAAAAAAATATTTTATTGGAGTGTAGTTGATTTATAATGTTGTGTTAGTTTCAGGTATACAGCAAAGTGAATCAGTTATATACGTATACATATATCCACTCTTTTTTTAGATTCTTTTTCCATACAGGCCATTACAGAGTATTGAGTAGAGTTCCCTGTGCTATATAGTAGGTCCTTACTAGTTATTTATTTTATATACAGTTGTGTGTATATGTTGCTATATATTTTAAATACCACAGTGCTATGTGCTCCTGTACTAACCCTTTGATAAGATACCCTGTTCTTCCTAGAAATTTTTAAAAAACAATTAAAAAAATATCGTCAGAGAATTTTAGTTGAAGAAAATCATTGTTGAAACTTGAATTAGTGGTCTGAAAAATTAACTCATAAAATACAAAAGGAAAGATCAAAGAATTATAAATCTCATGGGGAAAATAAGATGCCTACAAAAGAGATACAGGAAAATTAATATACCAATAATATGTGTCCCAGAAAAAAAGGGGGGAACAGATGGAAGAAAGGCAATAATTAAACAATATAGAAGAAAATTTCCCTGAGCTAAATATAGAATTGAAATAGTATATATTTTGAAGATTAGAAAGTAGAGTTAAACTTTCATCTTCATTTAAATGCTTCAAATTCTTAAGAAATGGACAGAACAGAGTATTTTATACTGATTACAAAACTTGTTATTATGAGGTACTTAACATATAACAAAAGCACGAGTGCTGTAGACTGTGATCAGATGCCTATTTGCAGGATGCACAAGTTCCACTTTGCTCCTCCATCCATGTTTCTAGGGGAGTACTCCCGCATAGAGAGGGACCCACATTTTCACACTGCCTGTGGGTAAATTTCTCTTGCTCAGTATTATGAAGTTCTCTTGCCACAGATTTAAGCCATGTTCTTGAATATCAGTCATTTTTTTCCCCATATGCATGAATCCTTCTTGCTTATCTTTTAATTAGTTCATAGTCTGAACAAGTAGGAGATGTGCTATTTATCGGATCATTTATTAGAGAAAGAAAACATGCGAACAATTCTAAACCAATGTGAACTGTAAACAACAACAATAGTAATATCTAATTTTTGCTAATTAGAGGAGATAGAATTAAAGTACTAACAACATAGCATGTAATTTATGAAGGCAGTCATTGTTACAACTGTACAATCTAATTGCAATATTTGGGAGGGGGTAATATACTGTTTAAATCTAGAAACTAAGTTGGCATGTTAAAATGTAAAGGTAAATACCTAAAGAATAGAAGCAGAATATTTAACTTCCAAACTAGTATAGGAATATTTTAAGATGAAAACAAAAGATATTTAATTTATTCAAAAGAATTCAAGAAATGAGAGAAAAAAGGAATATAGAAAAAAATAAGACAAATAATATGGTAGAAATAAATCCAAATAAATAGGTCTTCCTGGCAAATGTACAAACTTTCTAGGTAAAAGACAATAATTTTCAGACTGAATAAAAATCCTATAAAATCTAGCTAATGCTATTTATTGTATAAGGCATCAAGCTAAAAAAGAAGAACATAGAAAGATTGAAATAGATGAGATGAAATAAATATATGCCAGACAAATACTATTCAAAGAAAACTGGTATGCCTATATTCGTCTCAGATAAAGTAGATTCCAGGGCAAAAAAAAAGGTAAATAGAATCACTACATATTGAAGAAATATTCACTCACCAGGAAGATATAGTGACTATAATTGTATATACTTAAAAATATAAAAATTTTACAAAATTACAAGAAAACAATAAATACACCATCATAGTAAATGATTACAACATTTCTCTCATTAATTGATGAATACAGCAGCCCCAAATCAGTAAAAGTGAAGATTATTTAAACCACAAGATTAATAAGCTTGACCTAAGGGCATTGACACCTGCTGGTATTGCATCCTGTACAACGTTGATGACAAGGTTTCAGTGGAAACTAAACCCAGCTCTCTGAGCCCTACGTACTCTTGTGGCTCTGAATCAGCTTGTAGGAGAGGCTACCTGTCTTTTAGTTGGTCTACTGTGCTACATAGTGTGGGGTTTTGTTTCCTTGTGTGTGTGTGTGTGTGTGTGTGTGTGTGTGTGTGTATGTACGTTTTGCATGCTTATTTTGTAACCAGCATTTGTCCCAACTCTTATTTTTTCTCCTGGTTTTCAGGGACAGGAAGTGCAGCAGATGTGTTTTCTTGACTCCCTTGCCCTAAGATTTCTAGCTTTGATTCTACCATGAGAAACATCCTGTGACATTTTGAAGATACTTGAAGCAGAAGCCTTGACTGCTCTGGAGAAGGTGGTGTGTGGGCTTTGGCAGATACCAGAGGTAAAAGAGGAAAAACACTACTGTCTTGGAAAATTCCTCTATTTACTTACCAGATTACTGGTTCATTATAAAAGAATGTAAGTTAGGAAGAGCCAGAGAGAAGAAATGCGCAGGGCAAGGTATGGGGAAACAGTAGCCTCATATGGAGTCTTCATTACTTAGACCTGATTGACAAAATCATTGGCCATTGGTGACTGAACTCAATCTTCATCCTCTTTCCCCTCCTGGGAGGTTGGGGGTGCTAAAGTTCCAACCCTCTAACCAGGAGATTGTTTCCTCTGGCTTAGAGGCTTTCCAAAAGTCACTTCATTAACATAAACTCAGGTCTGGTTGAAAGGAGTTTGTTATGAATAACAAAAGACATCTTTAACATTCTTATCTCTTAGGAAATTCCAAAGGTTTTAGGAGCTCTGTGCCAGGAACTGGGACAAAGAACAAATATATATGTATTATTAAAAATTACAATATCACAAGAGGTATCTGGGTCTTCTGTGAATCAGCTGCCTCAGGGATGCAGGAAAATGAAACCATGATTTCAGTCATTTTTACAATGTCCTGATTTCCTAAAAACTTGCCATTATTTTCTTTGACCTTTGATCTGTCAGGCCTTTTAGTTATTTTGGAAGTACCTAATTCCCCATATTAGATTTCTTCATGTCTGGAATTCCTAGAAAATACCAAGAGGAGCCACTTTTAATTGATCCAGAGAAAGGGACTCCTTCAGTAATTTGTCTTCCTTGAAATCCATGTTTATAATTTCTACTGCCAACTAAAGAATGTCACTTGCCAACCAGTTCTACAAGGATTAAGTTACTAGCCACTGGAGTTGCTGACCTTCAACACACCCTGAAAGGAATTCAGGTCGGAGATCAGGAATGAGGCACTCTGTGCTCTGGGAAAACTGGCAGAATAGACCTTTAGATAGTTATGTTTTCAAAAGAAAATTTAATGAACCCCAATTCTTGCATCTTCCCATACTTAGAAAAGCACTGAAACCATTAACTAAGATATCTGTTCCTTGTGACTAGCAACAACTAACAACCTTCTACCAAGATGTGTGCTTGGTTGCACATTCTCCCTTTGCCAAAATCACATAGTTACTGACCTCCCCTTACTTCCTTGAAATAGTTTCTCAGAGCTATCTGAGAGGCTGTCTCCCAGGCTATATACAGTTTTCAGTAAGACACTGAATAAACTCGACTCACAGCTTTAATGTTGTGTGTTTGCTTTTTGTTGTTGTTTTGTTTTTTGTCAACAGTTTTGGTGACTATGAAGGGACCCAGAGCAGACTTCTCTTCTTCACCTGAACCCTATAAGGATCTGGAGCCTTGGTAACAGCAGGGCCCCTTGTGCCCATCAGCCTCCTTTGTGAGTCTCTCCTGATACTGGATCTCCTGTTTTTGGTTGAAGATTCAGAGTTTATTCAGAGGTTGATAAACTCTTCACTATGAGGAGTAGGTTATCCTTGAACTTAGGTTCAAGAAGAGGTACCTATATGTTACTCAGGTGAAAGACACTGAGGTTACCCCAGTTGAAAAATATTAGTATAATTTTGCTCAGTTGAGAGACCCTGGAGTTACCCCCATAGAGAGAAACAACTGCAATTACTTTGGTCAACCTTAGAGTACAAAGGAGGCTTTGCCTGGGTGACTAGGCAGGAAGCTGACCTGATGTCATTCCTCAATTTGTCTACCTTGACAGAATTTGTAAGGATAAAAGTGAAGATATTACATGAGAGTTTGACTCCAAAGAAGGACAAGGATTCTCCTGGTCAGTTACCACTTTCTCAGGCAACCAAGAAATTTGCGAGTTGTGGAGGCAGAGTCCTCATACCCTGCAACAATTCCATAGGGAAAATCACTCACTAATTAGGCTTGTATCACTATAAACTTCCCTCTTAGAACTGCTTTTGCTGCATCCCACAGATTTTGGATCGTTGTGTTTGTTTTCATTTGTCTCCAGGTGTTTTTTAATTTCTTCTTTGATTTCTTCAGTGATCCATTGGTTGTTTAGTACCATATTGTTTGGCCTCCATATCTTTGTGTTTTTTGCAGTTTTTTTTCTTGTAGTTGATCTCTAGTCTCAATGTTGTAGTCAGAAAAGATGTGAGATATGATTTCAATTTTCTTAATTTTTAATGATTTCAATTTTCTTGAATTTATCAAGGCTTGTTTTGTGGCCTGGTGTGTGATCTGTCCCAGAGAATATTCCATGTGCACATGAAAAGAATGAGTACTTTGCTGCTTTTGGATGTCTAATGTTTCATTTAAGGCCATTGTTTCCTTATTGGTTTTCTGTCTGGATGATCTGACCATTGATGTAAGTGGGGTGTTAAAAGTCCCCTACTATTATTGTGTTACTATCGACTTCTCTCTTTATGTCTGTTAATATTTACTTTATGTATTTAGGTGTTCCTGTGTTGGATGCATACATATTTACAATAGTTACATTTTCTTAGATTGATCCCTTGATCATTATGTAATGTCCTTCTTTGTCTTTTGTTACTTTTTGTTTTAAAGTCTATTTTGTCTTATATAAGTTTTGCTACTTTGGCTTTTTTCATTTCTATTTGCATGGAATACCTTTTTCCATCCCCACACTTTCAGTCAGTTTGTTTTTAGATCTGAAGTGAGTCTTTGTAGGAGCATATATATGAGTTTTGTTTTTGTATCAATTCAGCCACTCTATATTTTTTGATTTGTGCATTTAACCCATTTACATTTAAAGTAATTATTGATAGGTAAGTACTCATTGCAATTTTGTTAATTGTTTGGGGTTTTTTTTTGTTGTTGTTCTTTTTCTTTTTTTCTCTTCCCTTGTGACTTAATGACTATCTTCATTGTTATGTTTAGATTTCTTTATCTCTTTTGTGCGTATATCTGTTAAAGATTTTGGGTTTTTTTTTTTTTCAATTTAGTTATTGTATTCTTCATCACTGTTTGGTTCTTCTTTATATTATCTCTTTATTAAACACTTGTAAATTCTCTTCTGTTCATGCATTCTTCTCCTGAGTTCTTTGATCATCTTTACAATCATTACTTTGAATGCTTTCTCAGGTATATTGCCTTCTTCTAGGGTTTTATCTTTTTCCTTTGTTTGGAGCATGTTTCTCTGTCACCTCAGTTTGCCTAATTTGCTGATTTTATTTCTATGTATCTGGTAGGTTGATTATATTTCCCAGCCTTGGAGAAGTGGCCTTTTGTAGGAGACAGCCTATGCATCCCAGCAGCACATTCCCCTCTGGTCACCAGAGCTATATGCTCTAGGGCTGCACCCTATATGTGCTGCGTGGGTCCTTCTGTTGTGGCAGGCTGACTAGTGTGGGCAATCTGGTAGGCATGGCTGGCCCCCAGTTTGGTTTGTTGCTAGGCCCTACCTTGTGCAGAGGATGCCAGCTGCTGGTTGGCTGGGCCAAGTCATGAAGTGGTTGGCTGCAGAACCCTGGGTGCTCCCAGGGCTAGTTCTGGCTCACTGGTGGGCAGAGCTGGGTTCTGGGATAGGTGGTTGTATGGCCAGTATTCCCAGATTTAGTGTCAACCTGCTGGTTGGTGGGGCTGGTTCCCTCCCCAGCTAGTTGCTTGGCCTGAGGCTTCCTAGTCCTGGTGCCTATAGGCTTGTGGGCAGAGGTGAGGCTGGATCCTGAGGCTAATAAGCCAGAGGGAGGATTTGAAAATGGCACTTGCCAGCACCAGTATCCTGGTGATAGAATGAACTCCCCAAAATGGCTGCCACCAGTGTCTGTGTCCCCAGGGTGAGCTCCAATTGCCTCCTGCCTCTTCAGGAGGCTCTTCAACATCAGCAAGTGGGTCTGACCCAGGCTCCTTTCAAGTTACTGCTTCTGCCCTGGGTCCTGGAGCATGTGAGATTTGGTGTGCATACCTTAAGAGTGGAGTCTCTATTTCCCACAACCCCTTGGCTCTCCCAAAAGTAAGCCCTGCTGGCCTTCAAAGCCTAACATTCTGGGTGCTCATTTTCCTGTGTGGAACCCCTAGAGTGGGGAGACTGCTGTGGGGCTCAGACCCCTTTCTCCTTGGGGAGAACCTCTGCAGTTGTAATTATTCTTCCATCTGTGGGTCACCCACCCAGGGCTATGGGTCTTAACTATACAACTCCACCCCTCCTATCCATCTTGTGCGGTTCCTTCTTTATATCTTTAGTTGTAGAAAATATTTTCTGGTAGATTCCAGACATTCTTATTAATAGTTGCTCTATAAATGGCTGTAATTTTGGTGTGTCCATGAAAGGAGATGAGCTCAGAATCTTTCTACTCTGCCATCTTGGGCAAGCTTCTAACATTGAATTTTTTAACATCACTCACTCAGCTCAGCCAAGGAGTCATTTCTGTATTTCACATGAACTCCAGAATTCATGACTACACTTTTCAGAGCCTAGCTCCTCCTCCCCCAGGTCTCAGACCTTACGAGTTGGGCTTAATAGGCTTTATATCAAGTGCTTGGTCCCTTTTGGCACATTTTAGTCTAGACAGCCACTTTCACCCAGGAGAGTGGTGAAACCCAAATGAAGGATGCAAGCACTACAGGCTAGAGGGCACCCCTAGCAGGATCCAGCACCCTTCAGGGTTTTGGTGACCTCCCAAAGAAACCAGGTTGGCAGGGAGAGGAAGACCAAGCCTAGGGTTTCAGGGAAGGAAAGAAAGCTAGAGAGATCCAGAACAAAGCTCTCTTTTCAGAATTCTGATCCTAAGGGAATAAGTCCTTCTAGGAGGAGCTTGCATTTCTCTCCCTTTGCCTTGTGATGTAAATATTCTACCAGGACTATCAAGAACTCTTATCTTATTTAGACTATCTCCAATTCCTGAGACTAAGGTGGCAGGGGGAATAAGAAAAGAGAACTTTTTAAACTCAAGTGAGTAAACTTGACTTATTCCAACTATTATTTATAAACTAGTGAGTTTTATATTGTAATACCTGATTCATGACTAAAAGTTTTAAAATAAAACTGAGATGTCTGTATCTATATGGATGTATGTATGTTTGTGTGTACATTGTAGATATGATATGACTACTATGGACAGTTTTATCAAAATTAATTTGTTAATGAGCTATATTTAATTGGCTTAAAGGAAATTAAGCACTTATATAAATTCTCAGAAATGTAAAAGAAACTAACCCAAAGGAATTTAAGGCTCATGTGATCTGGGAAATATGCAGTATTAATATGTCTTTATAGTCATCAACATTAAGCATAATAATTTTATTGTACCTAGGATTACTAGAAGTCAAATAAATTATTATATCTGTTGCAAAATTTGTCAGCAAGAAAAATACCTTGGTATGATGAATTTTTTATAAGTTAAATTAAATGTAAATGAGATGAGAGCTTTTAGGTAAACTCTTTAGGAACAATTATGTTTTAGGAATGTCTACTTAAAAATAGTTTCTCCAGATTTTTGGCAACTTAAAACTTTAGAGTTTGTTAAGTTCAACAATGTAAGTTTATTGACTATCTAGATAATTCCCAAATAAAATAAAATACTGAAACATTAATTGCTGAACATTGACTTCCTTTTACAGAGAGACTACAGGTATGTAGGACTATTAATATATTTTGTGCCACACTGAGGCATTTTCTATAAGAAAGCACTTGTTTTTAGAAATTATAAATATTTATAAGTTTGCCAATCTACAGAATGCTAGTGTAAAAGACAGTTCATAATTGCTTACTTCTTAGTCTTCACTAGAAACTAAGGTTTTTAAGAGTTGAGAATTCTAAATAAAATATTGTAATTAAAACTACTAAAAATTAATAAGGAAAACATCTTTGTATGTAAGAAAAAAGTTATAAGAAATAGAAATGCATTTTATTAAGGGAAAGAAAGTAATTTGGCCCTAAAGCTGGTTATTTCTAAATGGGAAAGAAAATAAGGGACAAATTAATATGGATATAGAAAGTTGTAGGAGATTTGTGAGGGAATAAAAGGGAATTTGTGAGGGAATAAAAAGGAAACTTTAGAAAGCAATTCTGTGTGTGGTTAGACCTAAGAGTAGAATAAGCTGAATTGTAAACTAATTTTAATATTAAAGGTAAAGTGGTGCAAAACCTGAATTTGGTTCTCTCTCTGTTAAGAGGACAAAGTTTTCTTAAAATATTGATCTGCTTTTGAGAACAGACTGTAAAGTTTTTTTATCTTTTAGGTAATCTGTTGTAACTTTCTGTATTTGCCTTATGAAATCTTTAATTGTCACTTTGGTTACATGAATAAGTATTGTTTCACAGTGACCTATGATCCTATTTGGCCAGGTGTTTTAAAAACGTTTTGATATTTTTGATAAACTTCCCAAAGATAAAATTCTAATTGAAGTTTGACCTGTAGCAAGCTGAGGTTTTCCTATTCTAGAAATTATATGGAGTTCCTAAAAATCTAGTATGTCCCAGTAAAATGTTGTCTTAATTCTGCTTATTATCTTAAAATATTGTATGTCACAGCAGTAACCAAGTCAATTGCATTGTAATCAGGTCTTTAACCATGCCTTTTAAAATCTTTTGTCATTGATAGACAGTTACTGTTATGCTCTGCTGCCTTTGCAAAAAAGTTTAATCTTCAAGAAAATTCATAAGAAGGATATTTTGAAAAGTAAAGGTTTCTAATAAATTCCATATCATACCCCTGAACTGGGTAAGAAATTAAAGCATTCTAATGGGAACCCTGATGGCTTCATAAAACTGTTAGCAAAAGATCAAGGATTAGTTACATAGGACTGAGTGAACTGATGAATATGGTTATAATTTTTATGCTTTTTCTGAAATATTACTGGCTTTTAATCTGTGTTTTCCAGGTATAAGGAAATGTTTCCTCTTAAGCTAATTATGACTTGCAGCAATTTAGTAAGTTATACTTTTGTAAGCAAAACTGGAACATTTATCTTTTCTCTCTACCTGATCACTCCAGAAACTGGAAACTCTTAGATAGATAGATTCCCAGCAGCCTTATCAGGCAAATAAGGAAGGTTACCTCCTCACAGGTGCAGGAACCTGAAGATACTTTGGGGACCTCAAGAAGAGAGGAATTCACCCCTGTCTATAGATATTGCAGGTGAAATCTGATGGCAAACCCTTGACGTGGCTTTCCTGGCCTTGAGAGGCCTTTTAAAAATTTAATCTGAGATTTCTTATGAAAAGTTCCAGCAAAGCCAATTTTAAAAAGCCCATATGATCAGTTATACTTACTTATATAAATAATCTGGCTAAGTTTATTGAAACCAGACTTATTTTACAAACAAATTAGTCTTAATTTGGCTATATTTGGTAGAATTGAGAATCATTTTAAGATGTTTCAGTATATGTTGGATTCTAGTGCTGTGTTTACTGCCAAAGATCTACTGCCCAGATAGTTGCTTGTTGCTATGTTACATTATTGTAACATTATTGTAAAATTTAATTGAGTTATTAAAAGGACATTCTAAGCTTGTTTCTGAAGCTTATCACAATAATCTATCTTTAAATGAAGATCAGATGTCTCATGACCTACACTCAGGAGATTATGTATGCTGGAAAAGACAACATTTAAATAACTCACTCCAGCCTAGATGGAAAGGCCCTTACTAGGTACACTTGACTAGCTCATGTGCATCATAACTAAGAGTAATTGACTCTTGGATTTATATTTCCCACTTAAAAAGGGCCCCTGCACCAGACCAGTCTATAGAGCTGACCTCAAAATCACCTTAAAACAATGCTTTAAAAGAGGAGAAACTACATCCACATCAGGATGAGAAGATGACGACACCAGCAGTAGACAGCTATCCCAAGATGCCTCACCTGACCCAATGATTATTAATAGCATTTTTTTGATTTCTTGGACTTTTGCATAAATCAAATATTTTTCTGTCATGAGTATGATCCTATGCAGAGTTTAGAAATCAACACAATTGTTGGATTTATAGTTAATTACCTAAGTCCAGTACTTCTGGGTTACCTAGGTAGACTTCTCTACTCCAAGGCCCTAATTGGATGGCCCTTAGGAAATTTATTCTAGAAGAAAGAAATTGTATTTGTGCTCAGGCCACAGTTGATATTATTAGATGAGATTCCCCTCACTTGGCAAATCAATCACACTTGCTCTGACCATGGCCATAAATAAGAATTTTATTTAAAGTTATTCAACCTTAATCAGAGCATTGAGCTAAATTTCAGTCAAAATATATAATTTCCCTCAGCTCTGGGATGGATTTATATGGCTAACATCATGCTATGATTATTTAAGTTAGGTTTAAAAGCACTTATGTTGGGAACAATGAAGACATACTAAGGATATCAGCCTAATAACACTAGGAAATTGGGCTAGTTGCCTTATGAACAATGCTAGTATATCATTACCTTTTAAGATAGCACTTGGTACAGAACTAACTTGGTCAAATGACCTGGGGATATACTGGGCCATGCCTAATGAAAGTCCTTGGCTTAAATTCTTCCTTATGACTTTACTAATTCTACTAGCTATATTACTTGTACTCTGCCTATTTTACAAGATTGTTGTTTCTTGCATTACCAAATGTGCAGCTGACTGAGTCTCCAATAAAAATGCTGATGACTAAGTGATGTGAAGTGATCCATCAAATATATAGTTCTATGAGATCAATGATTGCAATAGTGTAACTCTAGGTGGGGGAAGAAGCAACAAGAGGAAATCTTTTCTTGGACTATAACAGACTAGTAAAACAGATAATCCAGAGAGTTTAGTCTACTGTTAATAGGACCTAGTCCAGTAATAGCACATTGAGTAGCCTATCAGTGAAATTCTAGCCTAGGAATAAGCATTCCTAGCACTTTGGGACAAAATGGTCATGAAATGCCTCCCAAACCTTGGTTGAATTTATGACCATTAGGAGGCACTGCCAATGAAAGGATGTCACTTGCCACCCAGATCTACAGTAATTAAGTCACTGGCTACTGGAGTTCCTGACCTTCAACACACCCTGAAAGGAATGTGGGGTAGAAATCAGAAATGAGGTACTCTGTGCTCTAGAAAAACTGGCAGAACAGGCCTTTAGAGAGTTAGATATTTTCAGGAGAAAATTTAATGAACCCTAATTCTTGCATCTGCCCATACTTAGAAAAGCACTAAAACCATTAACTAAGGTATTTGTTCCCCAGGACCAGCAGCAACCTTTTACTGGGATGTGTGCTTGGTTGCACATACCCCTTAGCCAAAATCACATAGATACTGATTTTCCCTCTTACCTCTTCAGAACAGTTTCTCAGAGCTATCTAAGAGGCTGCCTCCTAGGTTATAGTCCTCAGTAAGACACTCAATAAACTCAACTCACAGTTTTTACATTGTGTGGTTTTTCAGTCGACAGTACTTAGAATCATACAACTGCAGATGATGATTTGACAATACATATACATCTCTTACAAATATAATTGCATCATCTATGAAAACTGAATATGTACTAGGCCTGGAAGAAGTGTCAAAAATGTCAGTGTTAATATCATATATCAGCTCTCTGACCACAATGCACCTAGGTTAGAAATTAATAATAAAAATGTTGTTTGAAAAAGATAACTAGATATTTCAGTCTCTTTCCAAACAAGTGACGGGTCCAAGAAAAACATCATAATGGAACTTATAATGAGTAAGTATGAATACACTATATGTCAAAATATGCAGAATGAAGCTAAATTGTTACTGTTTTGGGGTCACCAAGATGACCCTCCAGTTCCATAATTTGTTAGGAATACTCACAGGACTCAGCATATAGTTGTACTCATGGTACCATTTTGCTGTAATAAGTCATAGCCAACTGCAATCAGCAAAGGGAAAAAGCACATGGGGGAAATCAAGAGCAAGTTTCCAAAAGTCCTTTCTCAATGGAATCACACAGGGCATGCTCAATTCACCCAGCAAGGACTTGTGACAACAAATAATAAATGTTGCCAACCAGGGCCTCTCATTAGAGACTCAATGACCAGGGTTTTTATTGGGAACTGATCACATAGGTACCCCTTGCCTCATAAGTACCCAAATTTCAGATTCCCGTAATGAAAACAGGTGTTCAGAATAAATGATATTGCTTATACAGTTTAGGCACAGTGAACCACTGTTGTCAATTAATGGTGGGAACCCTCCAAAAAATCCAAGTTACTAGATACCAGCCAAGGTCCAACCTTGTAATAAAGCCTTTCAAAGAACATCAGTCAGGCCTGCTCTGGTAATTTTTTTTCAGTTACTTGACTGGAGAATACATCTCCTTAAATGCCTACATTAAAAGTCATCCAAAAGAAGAAATTAGAATAATGGCAGAATTAACCTTAAAAAATGCATGGAATGAAACAGTGGGGGAAAAAGAAACGATAGAGATGATTAATAGTAAAACTATAATAGAATCAACTAAGCTTAACTTTGATTCCATGACGAGTATAGATAAAATTAATTGGAAAGACGGAAAAAAACGAGGGGTGCAGAGAAACAAATACTAGTAAGAATGAAAATGAAAATGTAACTACAGACAGGATATTTAAATGGTAATAAAACCAAATGAATAATTTTATACAAGTAAATTGTAGTGATCAAATAACAATTCCTTGACATGAAATCCACGTCTGTTGTCCTTAATTCTGGAAGGGCTCTATGATAATTTGACCAATAGAATATAGAAAAATGATGGTGTGTTCCTTTTCTGCACTCAGGCTTTAGGAGACTGACAGCTTCCATTTCCTTTCTCTTGGAACATTCATGCCTGGAACCAATCCATCTTGCTTTATTGAATCCAACCAATTCTGTGGCAGTACCCACATGGAGAATAATGGAGGCCTGAGTCCAACAGCCCCAGCTCAGGTCCCAGCAGAGAGCTTACCATCCACACGAGTGAGCCATATTGGAGATGGACCATTCAGCTTCAGTTAGCCTCCCCAGCTAATGTCATGTGGAGCAGGAACAAGCCATTCAACTAAACTCCACCCAAATTGCAGATTAGTGAGCACAATAAATTATGGTGTTATTTTAATCCATTAGGTTTTGGGATGATTTGTTACACAGCAGTTATGGAAGATTACAGAATTTGATGAAGTTGACAATTCCACAGAAAAATATAATTTTTCAAAATTTATTTAAGATAAAGTAGGAAGCCAGAATAGTCCCAATGCTATCAATCAAATCAAGAGGAGTAAAATGGCCGAGGAGTAGGAGGACACGGAGTTCAACTCTCCCCACAAATGCATCAAGAATACATCTACAAATGGAACAATTCTCACAGACCTGCTGAACTCTAGCAGAGGACCTCAGACACCTAAATGGACAAGAAAGATCCCTGCATAGCCAGGTAGGATGAAGGAAAGAAGAAGGGAAAAGGAAGAGGAGAGGATGTGGGATGGGACCTGCACCCCTTGGCGGGAACTGAAGGAGAGGAGAAGTTTCCACATCTGTGGAAGCCCCCTCACCAGTCGAGAGAGAGCAGCTGGAATGGGAGGGGCACTTCAGGGGCTCAGAGGAGAGAACAGCAACCGGTCTGTGGTAGGCAGGACAGAGTGAGACCTACGCAGATGGTCCGTGCTACAGCCCTGTGCGCCCCAGCCTGGGATGTGTGTCTGCTCATGCAATGGGGGCTGGGTACTGGAACGTGGGGTGTGGAGTGCAGACCTGGGGAGAGGATTGCTGTTGGCTGCGAGGAGACAGCCAGCAGGAACAGGAGTGAGGAGTTCTGCAACCGGGAATGATCGTGGAGGCAGCCTGGACCACAACAGAAGAGAAGTGCCATTGTTGAATGACAAGCAAAAGGCAGGGCTGCCTTTGCATCTTCTCTCCCCATGTGCCGGCCCCTGCCTCCCGGAGTATTAGGAAGGGCTCCCACCAGGGCGGGCTCCTGTGCCCACAGCCACCACCTCCTCTGCACCCCCTCCCTGCTGGGGCAGGCTCGGGTGCTTTGGGGCAGCCTCAGGAGCAGACGCCTGTGGTGGCCCACATGCAGAGGTGGAGCTGAAACCACAGCTGAGCCCCAGGGGCCATGCAACTAAGGAAGAAGAGTTGAAATCTCTCCTCATGGCTGCACAAACTGCGGATTTACACCCCCACGACTGACTTTGTAAAGTCAGTGCCTGCAGAACATCTGAACGAACAATGAGTGCTCCCACAGCCAAGACAGGTCTGGCTTTACCAGCTATGGCCTTTATGGGCATGTACACATGGGGGCTGGGCCAGGCCAGAGTCTGAGCTGCCCGCATAGCAACCATGATGGGTCCCGATCCATGATTAGTGCAATTCTGGGACGTGACTTCAGTGGATCTACACTGGTGGTCCGGTGAAAACAATGCCTGAGAGACACCATGGCCAATTGCCGGTATATCCACATTTAAGGTGGGGCTGAGAGCAGCGCAAACAACAGTGTAATCTGAGAGTTCACACAATGGGTGAAAGGTGACACAACAGAGAACATCCACAGGTGAACAGCTCCAGAGAAGGAATACTCAGTGGCTTCTCTCCCAGTGGGAGAGCTCCAATCCCACCTACCTCACACCACAGATCAGAAACACAGCTAAGAAACAGACCTGGAGGCCTCTACTCCAACAACTAGAGAGCATACCCCTCCCCTGACAGGGCACTACCAACCACAGAGCAAAGGGGAGGCCATGCTCAATATCCAGTGCAGGTTCTGGTCACCACAACATCAGTCACACCTCCTGTCAAGGGGATAACAGCCAGCATACACTGAGGAAAGAGGTGGCAGACATCTATATTAAAAACAGCCCTTGCACCAAAAAATATTAAACCCATGCAGGCTACACAGGGACATTCCCACATAAAAATAGCACTCCAAGACAGTCTGAGGGTCTGGGATTGGGAGGAAGAACCCCCAGGGCATTTAACCTTGAAGGCCAGTGGGGCTTGAGTGTAGGAGCTCCACAGGCTGGGGGAAAAAGAGAATCTACTCTTGGAGGATGCACACAAGGTCTCACATGCACTGGAACCCAGCACAAAGCAGTACCTCTATAGGAACATGGCCTAGACCTACCTAGGGGTCTTGGAGGGCCCCATGGGGAGGCAAAGGTTGGCTGTAGCTCACTGTGGGGGCAAGGACACTGGTAGTGGAGGCCCCAGGGAATACTGATCAGTGAGAGCTGATATTGATCACCCAGAGGTCCCCATTTCAGCACGAAGACCCGGCCCCACCCAAAAACCTGCAGGTTCCAGTGCTGGAAAGCCTCAGGCCAAACAACCAGTAAGATAGTAACACAGCCCCACCCATCAGAAGACAGGCTGCCTAAAGTCATACTGAGCTCACAGCCACCTCAAATCACACCCCTTGATATGGCCCTGCCCACCAAGGGAGAAGACCCAGCCCCACCCACTAGAGGGCAGGCACCAGTCCCTCCCACTAGGAAGCGTACACAAGCCCCTGGACCAACCTCACCCACCATGGGACAGACACCAGAAGCAAGAGGAATTACAATCCTGCAGCCTGCAAAAAGGAGACCACAAACACAGAAAGTCAGACATAATGAGGTGACAGAGAAATGTGTTGCAGATGAAGGAACAAGGTAAAAACCCACAAGAACAACTAAATGAAGAGGAGATAGGCAATCTACCTGAAAAAGAATTCAGAGTAATCATGGTAAGGATGATTCAAAATCTTGGAAAAAGAATGGAGGCACAGACCGAGAAGATACAAGAAATATTTAACAAAGATATAGAAGATTTAAAGGATGAACAACACAATAATTGAAATGAAAAATACACTAGAAGGAATCAATAGCGGAATAACTGGGGCAGAGCAATGAATAAGTGAGGTGGAAGACAGAGTGGTGGAAATCACTGCTATAGAACAGAACAAAGAATGAAAGAAATGAGGACAATCTCAGACACCTCTGGGACATTAAACATACCAACATTTGCATTATAAGGGTCCCAGAGGAAGAAGAGAAAGAGAAAGGGCCTGAGAACATATCTGAAGAGATTATAGCCGAAAATGTTACTAACATGGGAAAGAAAACAGTCACCCAAGACCAGGAAGCTCAAAGAGTCCCATACAGGATAAACCCAAGGAGGAGGACACCAAGACACATATTAATCAAAATGACAAAAATTAAATACAAAGAAAAAATATTAAAAGCAACAGGGAAAGCAACAAATAATATACAAGGGAACCCCCATAAGGTAATCAGCTGATTTTTCAGAAGAAATTCTGCAGGCCAGAAGAGAGTGGCATGATATATATAAAGTGATGAAAGGAAAAACTCTACAACCAAGAATACTCTACCCAGCAAGGCTCTCATTCAGATTTGACAGAAATCAAAAGCTTTACAGGAAAGCAAAAGCTAAGAGAATTCAGCATCACCAACCAGCCTTACAACAAATGCTAAAGGAATTTCTCTAGGCAAAAAGAAAAAGAGGCCACAACTAGAAAAAAGAAAATCACATATGGGAAAGCTTACTGGTAAAGGTAAATGTAATAGTAGGAAATCATCTACACACAAATATAGTATCAAAACCAGCAACCATGAGAACAGGTGAATACAAATGCAGGAAATGGGAATTGCATTTGAAATTAAGAGACCAGCAACTTAAAACAACCTTGTACATATATAGACTGCTATATCAAAACTTCATGGAAAGTGCAAACCAAAAAACTACAATAGATACACACACAAAAAAAGAAAAAGCAACCCAAACACAACACTAGTCATCAAACTACAAGAGAAGAGAGCCAAAGAAGAAGGGAAGAAAGAAGACTGACAAAAACAAATCCAAAACAATTAAGCAAATGGCAATAGGAATATATATATATATATATATATATATATATATATATATCAATAATGACCTTAAATTTATGTGGATTAAATACTCCAACCAAAAGACATAGACTGGCTGAATGGATACAAAAACAACACCCATATATATGCTATCTACAAGAGACCCACTTCAGATCTAGGGACCCATACAGACTGAAAGTGAGGGGATAGAGAAAGATATTCCATGCAAATGGAAATCAAAAGCTGGACTAGCAATACTCATATCAGATAAAATAGACTTTAAAATAAAGATTGTTACAAGAGACAAGAAAGGACACTACACAATGATCAAGGGATCAATCCAAGAAGAAGACATAACAATTGTAAATATATATGTACCCAACATAGGAGCACCTCAATACATAAGGCAAATGCTAACAGCCATAAAAGGTGAAATCAACAGTAACACAATAATAGTGGGGGACTTTAACACCCCACTTACACCAATGGACAGATCATTGAGACAGAAAATCAATATGGAAATACAAGCCTTAAATGACACATTAGACCAGATGGAGTTAATTGATTTATAGGGCATTCCATCCAAAAGCAGCAGAATACACTTTCTTCTCAAGTGCACATGGAACATTCTCCAAGATAGAGCACATCTTGGGTCACAGATCAAGCCTTGGTAAATGTAAGAAAATTGAAATTGTATCAAGCATCTTTTCCGACCACAATGCTATGAGATTAGAAATCAATTACAGGAAAAAAACTGTAAAAAACACAAACACATGGAGGCTAAACAATATGTTACTAAACAATGAATGGATCACTGAAGAAATCAAAGAGGAAATTAAAAAATACCTAGAGACAAATGAAAACAAAAGCATGACAATCCAAAACGTATGCAGTTCTAAGAGGGAAGTTGATAGTAATACAATCTTACCTCAGGAAACAAGAAGAATCTCGAACAACCTAACCTTACACCTAAAGCAACTAGAGAAAGAAGAATAAACAAAACCCAAAGTTTGTAGAAGGAAAGAAACTATAAAGATCAGAAGAGAAATAAATGAAATAGAGATGAAGAAAACAATAGAAAAGATCAATGAAACTAAAAGTTGTTGTTTGAAAAGATAAACAAAACTGATAAATCTTTAGCTAGACTCATCAGGAAAAAAAAGGAGAGGGCTCAAATCAATAAAATTAAAGGTGAAAAAGGAGAAGTTACAACTGACACCACAGAAATACAAAGGATCATAAGACACTACTACAAGCAACTATATGCCAATAAAATGGACAACATACAAGAAACGGACAAAGTCTAGAAAGGTACAAACTTCCAAGACTGAACCAGGAAGAAATAGAAAATATGAACAGACCAATGACAAGTAATGAAATTGAAACTGTGATTAAAAAACTCCCAACAAACAAAAGTCCAGAAGGAGATGGCTTCACAGGCAAATTCTATCAAACATTTAGAGAAGAATTAACACCTATCCTTCTGAAAACGTTCCAAAAAATTGCAGAGGAAGGAACATTCCCAAGGTCAATGAAGCCACCAACACCCTGATACCAAAACCAGAAAAAGATACCACACACAAAAAAAGAAAATACAGGCCAATATCACTGAACACAGATGCAAAAATCCTCAACAAAATAGTAGAAAACTGAATCCAACAACACATTAAAAAGATCATACACTATGATCAAGTGGGATTTATCCCAGGGATGCAAGTATTCCTCAATATATGCAAATCAATCAATGTGATACACCACATTAACAAACTGAAGAATAAAAACCATATGATCATCTCAATAGATGCAGAAAAAGCTTTTGACAAAAGTCAATACTGATTTATGATAAAAACTCTCCAGAAAGTGGGCATAGAGGGAACATACCTCAACATAATAAAGGCCATACATGGCAAACCCACAGCTAACATCATTCTCAATGGTGAAAACTGAAAGCATTGCCTCTTAGATCAGGAACAAGATAAGGATGTCCTCTCTAGCTACTTTTATTCAACGTTGTTTTGGAAGTTCTAGCCATGGCAATCAGAGGAGAAAAAGAAATAAAAGGAATCCAAATTAGGAAAGAAGTAGTAAATCTATTACTGTCTGCAGATGACATGATATTATACATAGAAAATCCTAAAGATGCTACCAGAAAACTACTAGAACTCATCAATGAGTTTGGTAAAGTTGCAGGATACAAAATTAATACAAAGAAATTTCTGGCATTCCTATACAAACAACAAAAGATTGGAAAGAGAAATTAAGGAAACAATTCCATTTACCACTGTATCAAAAAGAATAAAATATTTAGGAATAAACCCACCTAAGGAGGCAAAAACCTGTACTCAGAAAACTATAAGATGCTGACGAAAGAAATCAAAGATGACACAAACAGATGGAAAGATATACCATGTTCTTGGATTGGAAGAATTAATGTTGTCAAAATGACTATACTACCCAAAGCAATCTACAGTTTCAGTGCAATCCCTATCCAAATTATCAATGGCATTTTTCATAGAATTAGAACAAAAAATTTTACAATTCATATGGAAACACAAAAGACCCCGAATAGCCAAAGCAATCTTGAGAAAGAAAAACGGAGCTAGAGGAATCAGGCGCCCTGAGTTCAGACTATACTACAAAGCTACAGTAATCAAAAGAATTTGGTAATGGCACAAAAACAGAAATATGGATCAATGGAACAGGATTAAAAAGTCCAGAGACAAACTCATACACCTATGGTCAACTAATCTATGACAAAGGAGGCAAGAATATACAGTGGAGAAAAGACAGTCCCTTCAATAAGTGGTGCTGGGAAAACTGGACAGGTACATGTAAAAGAATGAAATTAGAACACTCTCTAAGACCATACAGAAAAATAAATTCAAAATGGATTAACAACCTAAATGTACAGCCAGTTACTATAAAACTCTTACAGGAAAACATAGGCAGAACACTCTTTGACATAAATTTCATCAATATCCTTTTTGATCCACTTCCTAGAGTAAAGAAAATAAAAACAAAAATAAACAAATGGGACCTAATTAAATTTAAAAGCTTTTGCACAGCAAATGAAAACATAAAGTAAATGAAAAGACAAACCTCAGAATGGGAGAAAATATTTGCAAAATAAGTGATGAACAAGGGATTAATCTCCAAAATATACAAACAGCTCACGCAGCTCAATATCAAAAATACAAGCAACCCAATCAAAAAAATGGGTGGAAGTTCTAAATAGACATTTCTCCAGAGAAGACACACAGATGGCCAAAAAGCACATGAAAAGATGCTCAACATCACTAATTATTAGAGAAATGCAAATCAAAACTATGAGGTATCATCTCACACCTGTCAGAATGGCCATCATCAAAAAGTCTACAAACAATAAATGCTGGAGAGGGTGTGGAGAAAAGGGAACCCTCCTACACTGTTGTTGGGAATGTAAATTGGTACAACCATTATGGAGAACAGCATGGAGGTTACTTAAAAAAACTAAAGATAGAACTACCATATGATCCAGTTATTCCACTCCTGGGAATCCAGAGAATACCATAGTTCAAAAAGATACATGCACCCCAATGTTCACTGCAGCACTATTTACAATAGCCAAGAGATGGAAGCAACCTAAGTGTCCATCGACAGAGGAGTGGATAAAGATGATGTGGTACATATATACAATGGAATATTACTCAGCCATTAAAAAGAATGGAACAATGCCATTTGCAGCAACACAGTTGGACCTAGAGATTGTCATACTGAGTGAAGTAAGTCAGAGAAAGACAAATATCACATATCACTTATATGTGGAATCTAAAAAGAAAATGGTACAAATTAACTTATTTACAATATAGAAATAGAGTCACAGTTGTAGAAAACAACTTATGGTTACCATGGGGGAAGGTGGGAGGGATAAATTGGGACATTGGGATTGACATATACACATTACTATATATAAAATAGATATCTAGTAAGGACCTACTGTATAGCACAGGGAGCTCTACTCAATATTCTGTATTGACCTATATGAGAAAAGAATCTAAAAAAGAGTGGATGTATATATATGTATAACTGATTCACTTTGCTGCACATGAAACTAACACAATGTTGTAATCAACTATACTCCAATAAAAATTTTTTAAAAGATATATATTTAGAAGAAGGTACTGTTAAGTTGAAATAAATTTTCTAATTATATTATAATAAAAGATTGACTTAAGAAAAAGAAGTCAAATCAGAAGTTTAAAATTTCCTATAAAGAGCAAATGAAATCCAGATAGTTGTACAGATGACTTCTACCAAGTAGTAGACAAATTATTCCTATTTTATACAAACTTTCCCAGAAAATAGAAAAAGAGTTTTTACTACTTATTTTATTAGGCCAGTATAACTTTGAAACTAAGCCAAACGCACCACGAAAAAACAAAAATCATGGACCAATATCACTCATGATCATTGATAATTTCAAAGAAAATATGTGCAAAGCAACTAAGAAAGTTTATTAAAATATTAGTAAAGCATGACCAAGTTTTATTTATCCCAGAGATGAAATAATGGTTTAGAAAAGAAAATCTAGAAATATCATACACCACATTAATATATATTAAAGTGGAAAAGTCAGCTTGCTTGATCTCGAGCAAAACAAAAACAATTCTGAGTATTATTCAGCATCTATTAAAAAACAAACCAACCCCCAGGCAGAGAAAGAATTTCTTAACTTGAGAAAAGGTATTTATAAGCTATCTAATAATTTATAATTTCCGTTTTAACTTTTTAAACTTTATTACATTTCTTTAAATGTAATTGGTACATTTGGGATAAAACCTTATAATTTTCTAAATCATTTCTCTGTTCTTGAATGCCATTCATGAATAATTTTCTCCACTGATTAGAAATTTTATCTTTATTATGTATGAAGTCTCTTTATGAGTTGCATAACTTTGGGCACTCTCTAAATTTTTAAATTTTTTGTGTAATTTTTTTTATATGTTAGAAATATACTTCCAAAATTATTGTTCTTTTCATATATATTTTTAAATTTTCCTATAAACTTTAGAATTAATTTCCCAGTCCAACAAAATAAAACAACCTCTATTGCTATTAGGTTACAATAAATTTTTATACTAAATTGAAACTTGTATGATACTGAGTCTTCCTATCAAAGAATATTGCATGTTTTTTCATTCATTTATTTTTTATGTTCTTCAGAATCAATGTAAAATTTCTTTGTATACATCATGCCCATCTTTTGGGCCAAATTCTCTGATATTTTTCAGTCTATCTCCTGTTTTCTCTATGCACTCTACTTAGACTGGTAGAGAACATGTATATCTATTTTCTATACACAAATATATACTTAATGGAATAAACAGAAGGCCTGCACAAATCAATACTCTTCTCATTAAAACTATATAAATTCATCAATTCTTTTTACATTCACTTTTCCATTTTTTTTGAGTATCATTACAGATGGCTTTTCACAAAAACAACCTGTTGCAGTCAACGAGAATTTTTATTTTCCTTTTGATACTCGTGTTGTTATAATTGGCTAGTGCAGACCCCTTTAGACAGTGTTTTTGTGTTTTCAGCACTGCCTCAGGTATTTAAAAAGCATCCTTGTTTTCTAGCAACAGCATTTTCCAGGCCCATCTAGATTTTTTTCCTGCCCCAAAGAATAGGGGTGCCTCTAGTGAAAAGTACTATCAAAGATCAAAACCTAAGTGCTAGAGGAATAAAGCAGCTTGATTCACATGTGGCAGTATACATAGTTTATGATGACCATCTATAGTAGAGAAAAAGTTCTTACAAACTGATAACAAAGAAACAAACTGCCCAATAGGAAAACAAACAAAAGTTACAAAAAGACTTTTCAGAAGAGAGCAAATTCATATCACAAATACATGTATGAAAATAAGTGGAGCCTGACTTTGTACCCAATTTTCAGAGAAATCAAAGTCATACTGAGAACTTAGTTTCCATTCATTATATTGGCAAAAATTACCAAAAAAATAATACCTACTGCTGGTGGGGATTATAGAAGAAATTTTCAGATATTAAGGATAGAAATAGGCATTATTGCAGGCTCTTGTGGAAATCAATTTGGCAGTAGTTATTAAAATTAAAACTACATTATTCAACTAGAAATACTAAACTATGGGATCCTATCCTATAGAAATAAATGTATGAATACATAAACACATATGTAAGTTGACTTTTTTTTGGGGGGGTGGCATTATTCATAGAAATAAAACTTGGAAACCAGATAAAAGTTTATAAGTAGGAGCTTGCACAAATCATGGCGTCTTTTTACAAAATTATTTTCATGGTACAATTGTACAGCATTATTTTTATACAGCTATTAGTAAGGAAGAGTTATGTATATTAAAGGGTAATGAGAAGTGGGTGTGAAAAGTGAGATGACGTGGAGGGAAGGAAGCATCCAAACACTGTGGAAACAAACGGGGATTGTGTTTGAGAGACAAGAATTTCATAGTATTTGTGTAACTGAGCAGGATCCTATGAGGCCTTTCCAGAATGAACCCCCGTGCATGTCCTTTGCCTGCCTTTTGCCTGTAGAAAAAAACTTTAGTCAAAGAATAAATGTAATCAGAGAAGTGAAAAAATGCAGAAAGAAAGGAAAACAGTCAAGCAAGACAAAATAATAATATTTTAGCTGTTAAACAAAGTCAAGGACCTTTAGTTCTTCCTCAAGGACTATAGATAATGTTCTGAGCCATGTCCTTGGAGCTATTTCACAGATACTGAAACCCGCACTAGGTGGGAGAAGTTAACTGTATGCTGCCCACAGCACGTAGACCCCTCTGGTTGGAACCAGAAGGTTGATGATACTGACTCCCAATTACCTCACCACCAACCAGTCAGAAGAATGTCCACGAGCTGATCATGCCCTGCTCTTTGAACCATTAATATAAAGCTCCTCACTACCCCCTCCAGGTCGGGACACACAATTTTGAGGACATTAGCCCGCTCTGGCCCCCTTTGCCTGGCAAAGCAATAAAGCTATTTCTTTCTACTTCACCCAAAACTCCAAGATTTAATCTGGCACTGGTGTACAGAGGCTGTGTTTCGGTATCACTTGGGAGATGGAACAGGTCTTGGTTGGGTGTTTATTATAACACAGGAAACCAATCACCATAGTGACTGGGAAACTCATTCTAAATCCACATACCTAACTTGGAGAGAACTCTTAGAGCCCTATGTGGTTGGAACCTGGTTGGCTGCAGGCCTGGTCCCTACTTGTAGGTTCTGTGAGACCTTACAAGGGGTGAGGCTGGAGCAGAGATCAGGAAGCTAGAGAGCGTGTACACCAATTACTCAACAGCTCAAGCAACTCCTGTATCTGGGATTGACATTCTTATTCTCCCTAAAAGTAATCACAGGAAAATCATACAGTTTTGAAGATGAGACCAACTACTTCATTTTACTGAGGAAGCAACTGGAGTCCACAAGTTAAGTAATTTATTTATGTTCACCTCCTTAGTGGCAGATCCAGGAGTAAAGTTCTCATCTCCCTATACCTTGACTCTGTATTTACATTTCTCTGACCAATTCTTCAGCATTCTTTACATTTCCTTATTTTGAATCTCATTTGTTTCTCACTATTAATCATCTTCTCTTTTGCAGTAGCTATGATGGTTACAATTTATTGAGTAGCTATTATGTGCCAGATTCTTTGCATACATTGTCATTAAGTCTTGCAACAACACTCTAAATTTGGATAATACTATAACCATTTTAACAATGATGAAACAGCCATAGAAAGATAAATAATTTGCTCACAGCTAGGAAATGGTGCAGAGGGGATCTGAACTGAGTTCTCTCTGCTTTATCACACTGCCTTCACCCCCACCTCCACCAAGTCTAGCTGCTTGCTCCTTGGGGTGATATTGCCTCTCTCTTTTCCTTTAAAACAGTAGTTCTCAGCCTATGTGACTATGAGAAATATTTTCTCACGTCAAACATTTTGTCAGACCAATACCTGACAGTAGTTATATTTTAGTATTTGCAATGGCTTAGAAAACACAAAATGAAAATAAACTTCTATGAATTCAATAAAACAATATATCTTTTAAATTAATTTACATTTGATTAATCTTATAGCATCAACAGACATTTGAAAAGAGTAGTATATATGCAAGCACATTATCTCATCATTTGAAAATGCCTGGAATGCTTATGGATCTAAACATTCCTAACAATAGTTCAGGGTCTCCCCGAGGATCCACAATTCCAAGACTGGAAGACATTGCTCTGTAAGTTGTCAGCATCTGTTCTTTCTGCTCCCTTAAGTTATCAGCCTACAGTTTGCACAGGCTGGCTTTTATCTTATCTATAGTGATCTTTGACTTATTAATTAGTTCAGTTCCCAACTTCCTTTTGCATTCATTGCATGATCAATGGCCTGATAAGTTGTCTGTTCATATCAAAAAAACAAACAACCCAATCCAAAAATGGGCATAAGACCTAAACAGACATTTCTCCAAAGAAGATATACAGATTGCCATCAAACACATGAAAGGATGCTCAACATCACTAATCATTAGAAAAATGCAAATCAAAACTACAATGAGATATCATCTCACACCAGTCAGAATGGCCAGCAACAAAAAAGCTACAAACAATAAATGGTGGAGGAGGTGTGGAGAAAAGGGAACCCTCTTGCACTGTTAGTGGGAATATAAATTGATACAGCCACTGTGGAGAACAGTATGGAGGTTCCTTAAAAAACTAAAAATGGAACTACCATATGACCCAGCAATCCCACTACTGGGCATATACCCCAAGAAAACCATAATTCAAAAAGAGTCATGTACCACAATGTTCATTGCAGCACTATTTACAATAGCCAGGACATGGAAGCAACCTAGGTGTCCATAGACAGATGAATGGATAAAGATGTGGCGTATATATACAATGGAATATTACTCAGCCATAAAAAGAAACGGAATTGAGTTATTTGTAGTGAGGTGGATGGACCTAGAGTCTATCATACAGAGTGAAGTAAGTCAGGCAGAGAAAAACAAATACCACATGCTAACACATATACATGGAATCTAAAAAAAAAAGGTTCTGATGAACCTAGGGGCAGGACACGAATAAACACGCAGACATAGAAAATGGACTTGAGGACATGGGGAGGGGGAAGGGTAAGCTGGGACGAAGTGAGAGAGTATCATTGACATATATACACTGCCAAATGTAAAATAGCTAGTGGGAAGCAGCTGCATAGCACAGGGAGATCAGTTCGGCGCTTTGTGACCACCTAGAAGGGTGGGATAGGGAGGGTGGGAGGGAGATGCAAGAGGGAGGGGATATGGGGATATATGTATACATATAGCTGATTCACTTTGTTATACAGCAGAAACTAATACAACATTGTAAAGCAATTATACTCCAATAAAGATGTTAAAAAAATAAAAGATGATAAAACAAGGTGACATTGACCTAGCTTCTTGCTCATAAGCACTTCTTGGTCCTAGAGCAATCATTGAGCACAGAACCTCCTTTTTTCTCTACCTCTCAGGTTTGAGGCAACATTCAACCTTTCTTCCACCTACTCAACCTCTTGTCAATTCATTTCAGAAAAGTGTTATCTCTCTGTGTCACTAGCTCCTGACTTATTTACTTGGTCCATGCCATCTACCTACCTACCACCACCTTCCTGCCCAGCTCAATTCTAACATAATTGGGCCTTTTGATTGTATAATCTGTGATCTACATCAGTGTTTCTTCCTGGTGTAATTTGGGCTCGAGGCAGAGGCAGAGGCAGGAAGTGGTACGGAGTTCTGATTGAATGTTCGCTAAGCTTTGGTATGGAACCATGCTTCTTGTTTGTCTGATCTGTAATTCTAACTCAAGTAATGACTTCTAGGTTCTTGTTCAGTTCACCTTCTATAATTTTTAGACTTTCTCTGAGTCACAGAACATTCCCTTAGGGACCCCATGTCAGAACTCCTGAACCCAGGTACTACCATCTTCGCTACCTATACAATCACATGGCAGTGTGATCCAACTTAATGGTACCAGGATTCTGCTCTGGTCCCATTCTAATTTGGTTCCAAAAGTCAACCTGAGACAGGAAGGGGGCAGTTCACAACCTTTAAAAGAATGACATTGCTGTTGAGGACACGACATAAACTGCTTAGAACCAGCTAGGTTCAAGATGGCAGACGATTGATTTCCAGTAGATCTTGGGCCTCCTTATATGCTCATTGTAATACATTAGCATATGCTAAATGACAGACCCACAGGCCGACAGTTCTGAGGCCAACCATAAAGGGCCAAAAAGTGGGCAGGGACCCAACTCCTGGAAAGCTCTGCCCCTTCCCCAAAAGTTGGAATAATCCTCCCACTCATTAGCCTATGAAATTACCCACCCCTATAAACTAACCACGCCATATTTTGGGGTCTCTTGCCTTCTGAGATGGCCCATACTCTGTCTGTGGAGTGTCTCTCTCCCATGGCCTCTTGCCTTCTGAGATGGCCCACACTCTGTTTGTGGAGGTGTATCTCCCTGAATAAACCTTCTTTCACTTTACTGTGGCTTACTCTTGAATTCTTTCCTGTGCAAAGCCAAGAACCCACACTCAGCAGCTATCCCAGGGACCTTCCTGAGACCTGGGATGTGACCATCCTCTCACGCCCCACTTTCTTTCCTGCAACAAATCTATTTTACCTCCTCTCACTACCTGATATGTCCACACCCTTTACCAGCCTTGTTTTGCCTTTGCTGATCTTCTCCAGCTGCTGGATTTTAGGTTTGTAACATATATTCACTTGTCAGGAAAGTTGTGCTGTGTCATCTTTGACCTCCATTCTACTTGCCCAAACTATGAGTGAAGTTGGCCATGATCTTGGAAAATCATGCCCAGTATTTCAATATGAGGGGGCAACTCTATAAAGCAGCAATTTTCAACAGTGCGTAAGGGTAGGATTTTCCCTACACATAGTCTATGTGGGTCAATGGAAGTTGATGAATACTGAATTCTTAAGAAACTTGGGTCTAAGCTGGGGAACTGATCAAGATATAATCAGTAAATTCAGAGTGGGTCAAAAAAGAAATGAAGTCAAATATGAACAAGGAATAAATCCAGGTTGTTACATCCAAGGGGGCCAGATAAAATGAATGAAATTTAGATATAAATATGGAGCAATAGGAACTCTCAAACATTGCTGGTAGAAATGCAAAATGGCACAGCTAATTTGGAAGACAGTTTGGCAGTTTCTTGAAAAACTAAACATATTGTTACCATCCGATTCAGCAATCTCACTCCTCTATATTTACTCTGAGGAGCTGAACATTTATATCCACATAAAAACCTGCACGCAAATGTTTCCAGCAGCTTTATCAATAACTGCCAAAACTTGGAAGTACCATGATATCCTTCAGTAGGTGAATGTGTAAACTATTGTACATTAATTCAATGGAACATTATTCAGTGCTAAAAAAAAAAAAGTTATCAAGCCACCATGAGAAAACCTGGGGGAACTTTAAATGCATTTTACTATGTGAGAGCTCAAGCCAGTCTGAGAAGCGTACATACTGTATGATTCCAACTATATGACATCCTGGGAAAAACAAAACTATTGAGACAAAAAGATCAGTGTTTGCCAAGGGTGGGATGAGGAAGAGATGAATAGGCAGAGCACAGAGGATTTTTTAGGGCAGTGAAAATACTCTGTATGATATTACAATGATGGATATATTTTATTATACATTTTTCCAAACCCATAGAATGTATAACAATAAGAGTGAACCCTAAGGTAAACTATAGACTTTGGGTGATTATGATATGTTAATGCAGGTTCATCCTTAGTGAAAATTTACCATTCTGATGAGCAATATTGATAATAAGGAAGGCCACACATATGTGGGAGCTGTGGATATATGGCAAATCTCTGTACCTTCCTCTCCATTTTATTGTAGACCTAAAACTATTCTTTAAAAAACAGTCTTTTTAAAAAATTACATTGCATGGGCTCCTTTCCCAGAGGTTCTGGTATTAGTACTTTAAAAAATACTAATTCTCGGGCTCCTCATGGACTTCAAAACAAAGACACCTGGGTAATCCTAACACACAATCAGTGTTGAAAAACCTACATATATGGGTTTAAAAGCATAGTAAAAATGTGTTGATTTTGAAATAAAACTAAATCAAATTTTTAAAAATTGTTGTATAACTTACAGCAACAAAAGGAAATATATTTGTACAGATGAAAAGTGCTTCTTCTCTTACCATTTTCTCACAAATACCACTTCCAGAGCATCTTTATTTTATGTGCTGATTTCCTTTATTAGAATTTAATTTCTGTTCTGGTTCAGATCTGAAACCTGTATTTTTTTCAGTGACTTGTGCTTTCAGATTTAAGATGGATGTTTTATCTATTCACCTTGCAATGATTTTAAATATTTTGAATAATTTACTACCACTTCTAAGCTACTATTACAACTATTGAGTTATAATTTTAACTTACAAGTTATCAACTTCAAAACAACTGACTGCTTTAGGTGTTTTAGGGAAATTAAGCCAGCCTGCCACAGTTGCTCTAGAGTATCTTGCCCCTTTAACTCCCATTGATAATCTCTTTTGTAGGTGAAGAAGTGACAGAAGCATTAGTGAAGAATGATCTAACATCTGGTTGAATATTTGCTTAAAGAGTGTTAATTGATGGAGTTATCAATTCCAGCAAAGATTTCTAATATTTCATCAGAAAGATTTGTAGTTGATCCTAGTTAGAGTAACTTAGTCCTAGCTAATTTATTGATTGAATATGCAGATGATATGCAAATCTAAGTATTAGAGGAGACAGAACTGGCAATAATTTCTAATGTTTTGAATAAAATAATTAATATTTCAAAGCCTGATCAGTGGACTTAAAGCCTAAGAGTGATTAACATAAAAGTGCTATGTTTAGGTTTAATCAACTAAAAGCCTAAATACAGAATTTGACTCACTGGTAGTTATGATGTAAGAGGTGGTGACAAGCTACAACTAAGAAAAATAAAACAATATTCATGACATTGTATTTACAGACATAGGAGAGCTTTAGAAGAAAAAAATAAACAAATGAACTGAAATCTAGAGATGGAGAAGCTTGGTGAATTTAGCTCACAAGATATTTTCTTCCGTGGTGGCGTTTGCCATGCCTGGAGATGGACTGGGGATGTACTTGCCACAGAGAGAAGGATGCAATCGGGGGAAAGAGAAACCAGCAGGGCTTTTGATGGCCACATGAGCTAGTGTGAAAGACTGGAATCTAGAAGGATCTCAAACTCCTGGCATGTTTTTTCCATGGGATATTTGAGTGCTTGGGTAGTAAGGGGATCTTGTGGGGCTGGACTAGAAAGACAATAAAATCCCTCACAGTCTCATGGTGCTTTGAAGGAAAAGTTCCACTAGAGGGAGGGGTCTACAACATACAGATGACAATTATCCTCCTGGAGATACTTGAAACTAGAGGTGGAATGATTCTAATTAAAGCTAAAACCTTGGGCTCCCCTGGTGGCGCAGTGGTTGAGAATCTGCCTGCCAATGCAGGGGACACGGGTTCGAGCCCTGGTCTGGGAAGACCCCACATGCTGCGGAGCAACTAGGCCCGTGAGCCACAACTACTGAGCCTGCGCGTCTGGAGCCTGTGCTCCGCAACAAGAGAGGCCGCGATAGTGAGAGGCCTGCGCACCGCGATGAAGAGTGGCCTCCGCTTGCCGCAACTGGAGAAAGCCCTTGCACAGAAACAAAGACCCAACACAGCCATAAATAAATAAATAAATAAATAAATAAAATTAAAAAAAAAAAAAAGCTAAAACCTAGCTTTGACTAAACTCAATTTCTGATGGGATTGTTTTGATCAGCCTCTCAACTCATCTGCACAACATAGGATAGGGTAAACCATTTCTTGGAGAAAATTAGATCAATTTTAGACTGTTTATTTTACGTATGATGTCTAGTACATAATAAAAACTTAAAAGACTTGTAAAGAAGCAAGAAAATGTATCCAATAATTAGGGGAAAAAGTCATTGATAGAAGCAGATACACATATATGTTGAATTGGCAAAGACTATAAAATAACTACTTTAAATAGGTTAAAGAAATTGGAGAAAAGATTGACAAAAAGGATGAAAAGATAGAGGATTTTATTAAGTAATTGGAAACTATAAAAAAGAATGAATATTCTGGAACTAAAATATTCAAAATTTTAAATGAATTTTGCCATCATCTTGAACAAGGCAAAAGACATGATTATGGAACTCAGGGGCAGGTCAATAAAAAACCCAAACTGAAGCACAGAGAGAAAACAACTAAAAAGAACAATAACAAAGCATAAAGGACATAAGAGATACAGACAAATGGCTTAATATGTGTATAACTGCAGTATCAGAAAGAGATGAGAAAATGGGACAGAGCAATATTTGAAAAGATAATGGCTAAGAATTTTCCAAAATAGATAGAAGATATCAGTCCACAGATTCAAGAATCACAGTGAACAGAACACCAAACAAGATAAATACAAAGAAAACTGCTAAGCACAGGTAGTGGCAAGTGGGTGTGCAGTTCACATTTCATTGTCCAGGGCTGATCAAATGACCATACCTAACTGCAGGGGTGTGAAAAGAAAGGAAAGGAGAGCAAGATACTGGTGACAGCAGTGAACCTCAACATGTCTACACATGCCTATTTTACTAGTCTACACTTTTAATCTCCTTAAATTTCTCTGACCTATATAATTTACTTAATTTGTCTCTTTAGGAATCTTCTTCATAGTCATCTGAGTTTGATCTGTGCTTGAGAATGAAAGAAATATAAATTTGGTAAATTTCACAAATGGGGATTCCTACTGCCTTTACTTCCCCAGCACCTGTATTCTGCCACGTCACTGAAAGCATTTGGTTAGCCACTTCCAGAATCATTGGGCTCACCTTCTCCCCTTTCTGAATCTTCTTTGGTGCTGCTGTTTGGAAATAGTCAAGTAAAAATCTGTGCCACTCTTAATAGTTATATGTTCTTCCAATTATTTAATATATACATATATATGAATATATTTATTCAACAAATTTGTATTGAGCACCTACTAATTGTCATGCTCTGGTTTAGGTTCTAGGAATAAAACAGTTAATACAAAAAAATTTTTTTACCTGTGTAGAGCTTATGTTATTTTGGGGGGAGACAAAAAGCAAACAAAATATAAGTAAAATATATTTTATATTATTGTATAATAAGGCTGGAAAGGAAAATGGAGGGTTGCAGTTTAAAGATGGTGTTCACAGAGGCATCATTGAGAAGGTGACATCTGAAGAAAGTAGGGAGTAAATAAGGGCGCTTTCTGAGGGAAGAAACAAAGACCAACATTTGAGGAGTAAGTAGAAAAATCCCTGAGGTAAGTGTGTGTGTACTTGGTGTGCTCAAGGAAAAACAAATCAGCAAATGTGGCAGAAGAGAAATGAATAGTGTGTGTTGGGGGCAGAAGTGTTGGAGATGAGGTCAGAGAGGCAATTCAGGCCAGATGCCAAGGGGAGCCATCACTGGCTTTTTCCTCTGGTTTAGTTGGGAACCCACTGGGAGGTTTTAAACAGACAGGTGACATAATCTGACTTGAATGTTAACAAGCTCACTCTGACTTATGTGGAAAATAGATTGAAGGGGGACCAGAACAGAAGCAGACTCGCCAGTTAGGAAGCAATTGAAATAATAGATGAATGACGGTGTTGGTTTGGACCAACTATGAATGACAGAGGTAGTAAGACATTGTTGAATTCCTTCAACATTTGAAGGTTGTGCTGATAAATATGCTTACAGGTGGATGCAGAGGTACGAGACAAAGAAGGAATTATGTAACTCTAAGGTTTTTGGTCTGAAAAATTAGAATGATGGGAAGACTATGTTGGGCTTGAGAGAAGTGATTGGAAACTCAGTTTTGGCCTTGTTAACTTTGAGTTGCCTATTAGATACCCAAGGGGAAATGACTGAGAGGCAGTTGGATACAGGAGTTCATGGGTCAGGGCCTTCCAATGCTGATGGGAATTATTCACGTTGAAATAAAAGGTTGCTAACTAGTAACATAAAAACATATGAAAATATACAACACACTGGTAAAGGAAAACACATGTTCAAATTCAGAATACTCTAATACTGTAATATGGTGGCATATTAGCCATTTAACTCTAGTATAAAGATTAAAGGACAAAAGTATAAAAATAACTGTAGCTACAATAGTTTTTTAATGGATATGCAATATAAAAGGTAAATTGTGATATCAAAAACATAAAATGGTGGTGAGTAAAAGAGTAATTTTCATATGAGATTGAAGCTAAGTCATTAGCTTCAACATAAAATAGACCGTTGAATCTTTAAGATGTTTTATATATGCCTCATGGCAACCACAAAGCAAAAACCTACAGTATATACACAAAAGATAAAGAGAAGGGAATCAAAGCACATATAAAATCAAGTCACAAAGGGAGATGGCAAGAGGGGAAGAAAGGAACAAAGGAACTACAAAAAACAAAACAAAACAACACGTAAGACTGTAAGATAACATTAGTAAGTCCTTACATATCAATAATTATTTTAAATGTAAATAGATTAAATTCTCCAATCAAAAGGCATAGAGTGGCTGAATGGATAAAAAACAAGAGCCAACTATATGCTGCCTATGAGAGACTCACTTCAGCTTTAAGGGCACACAGGCTCAAAGTAAAGAGAAGGAAAAGGATACTGCATGCAAATGGAAACCAAAAGACAGCAAGAGTGGATATATTTATATCAAACACAGTAGACCTTTAAGTCAAAAACTGTAACAAGAGACAAAAAAGGTTATGTAATATAAAGGGGTTAATTCATCAAGAGGATATAACAATCATAAAAATATATGTACCCAGTATATTACCGAATACTTATAGACCTGAAGGGAGACAACAATACAATAATAGTTGGGGACTTCAATACACCACTTTCAATAACAGATGGATCATCCAGACAGAAAATCAATAAGGAAACATCCTTGAAATATACTTTAGATCAAATTAACCTAACAGACTTATACAGAACATTCCATCCAACAGCAGTAGAATACACATTCTTCTCAAGTGTACACGGAGCATTCTCCAGTATAGGTCATATAATAGGTCACAAAACGTCTTAGCAAATTTAAGAAGATTGAAATCATACCAAGTATATTTCTGACCACAATGACATGAAACTAAAAATCAATAACAAGAGGAAAACGGGGGAAATTCACACACACAAAAACACATTCCTAAACAACCATATGGAAAAAAAAGTCCTTGACATTAGTCTCAGCAAAGATTTTTTGGGTATGACACCAAAGCACAAGCAACAAAAGCAAAAATTAAACAAATAGGACTACACTGAACTAAAAAGTTCATACAGAAAAAAGAATCAACAAAGTGAAGAAGTAACTTGTGGAATGGGAGAAAATATTTGCAAATTATATATCTGATATGGGGTGATATCCAAAGTATATAAAGAAATCATACAACTCAATAGCAAAAAACCCCAAATAATCCAATTAAAAAATGGGCAGAGGAACTGAATAACATTTTTCCAAAGAAGACACACAAATAGCCAAAAGGTACTCAACATCACTAATTAAAACCACAATGAGATATCACCTCACAACTGTCGGAATGGCTATTATCAAAAGACAAGAGATAACAAGTGTTGGCCAGGATGTGGAGAAAATTGATCCCTTGTGCACTGTTGGAGGAAAGATAAACTGGTGCTGCCACTGTGGAAAACAGTATGGAGCTTCCTCAAAAGAATTAAAAATAGAACTACCACATGATCCAGCAGTCCAACTTCTGGGTATATATCCAAAGGAAATGAAATCAGTGTCTTGAAAAGACATCTGTACTCCTTTATTTATTTCAGCATTACTCGCAATAGCCAAGACATGAAAACAACTTACATGTCCATCGACAGAAGAACGGATAAAAAAATGTGGTGTGTATATAACAATAGAAAGCTATTCATCCAGAAGAAAGAAGGAAATCCTGCCATTTGCAACAACATAGATGGACCTTAAGAGCATCATGCCAAGCAAAAGAAGTCAGAGAAAGACAAATACTTTTTTTGTTGTTAAAATCACTCAGTTGTACAATATAGTGTTATCAACTATAGTCACCATATTTTACATTAGATCTTCAGATGTTATTAATCTTATAACTGAAAGTTTGTACCCTTTCACCAGCATCTCCCCATTTCCTCCAGCCCCTGGCAATCACTTTTCTACTCTCCATTTCTATGACTTTGATATGTTTTTTGCTTTTATTTTTTTAGATTCCACAAATAAGTGAGACCATGCAGTATTTTACTCATAGAATCAGAGAGTTAGAATGGTGGTTGCCAGGGGCTGGAGGGAAGGAGAAATGGGGAGATGTTGGTTGAAGGGTATAAACTTCTAGTTATAAGATAAATAAGTTCTGGGGAGCTTTTGTACAGCATGTTGATTATAGTTCCCAATACTCTATTATTTATTTAGTTGCTACAAGAGTAGATCTTAAATGTTCTCACCAAACAGGCGCACCCGTGCACACACATGTGCACACACACACACACACACAAATGGTACTTAGGTGAGGTGATGGAGATGTTAACTAAAATTATTGTGGTAATCATTTCACAGTACATACATGTATGAAATCATCACATGGTATACCTTGAACTTATACAATGTTACATTTCACTTATATCTCAATAAAGCTGGGGAAAAAAGAGAAACCAGCAAGGAGAAAAAGAATAAAGAAGGTGCTTCAAAGAGGAGGTAGGACTCCACCCTGGCATATGTTACTGATAATGCAGGTAAGATAAAGGCTGAGAATTGATCAGTAGGTTTAACCACTGGCTGTCATAAGAAGCAGAAACACTGTGGATGTGCTGCTTATGCATTGTACAAAGGTCTGTTCAAATAGGTAAGTGGTTGTGAAATACTCCCTGCATCTGCTACATCCACGTGGAGGGCACAGCTATTTATAATGCATCCATTCAGACGGCTGCCATTTTCTAATTTGCACAAGGCATAGTATTTACTAGCTGAGTCCCTGTTGACAAAGGCAATTTTGGGCCAATCCCTGTTTGGAATGTGTTCAAGAGAGAATGGGAGGGGAGAAGTTGGAGACAGTGAGTATGGACAATTCTTACCCGCAGGGTAGTCCATCAGCAGTAGAAGAAAAATAAATTGGGAACTAGAGGGGCAGGTGGAATCAAATAAATTTTATTATTATTTTTAAAATGGGACATTTACCAGTACATTTGAATGCTGATGGGAAAGATTCAGTACAGCAGGATGCTGTGTGCTTGCTTTATTCTAGACACTATATGTTATCTCATTTACTTCTTTCCATTGGAAAAGTTAAGAAGACGGGAATGGAAAGATTAAAAAACCACATCCAAAGCTACATACTTGTTTGTTTACTGCTGTTTTCCTCATGCCTAGAAAATGTCCAGCACATAGTAGGCAGTCAATTAATATTTGCTGAATATTAACCAGCAGTTGAAATTCACATCATTTAATTCCCAATCCTGAACCTTTAAAGGTTGGACTTTGGTACCTTTTTCATGCAGGTCTATGTACATGACGGCAGTTTATGTGCTTTTGTGGAGAGACAGAGGAAAGAAGACATTTATTCACAAGACTTATCTCCCTGCGGCCCGAGAGCATGCTTTCCCATTTCTGCATGTGGCTTAGGACAATGTTTGGCACAATTTAAATATTCAATATGATCAAGGATTTGTTTATCCAAAAGCCACTTGATTATGGGAGTTGGATTAACATTGATTCTCCTACAAAATAATTCATTCAATAAAGTTAAATTTAAAATCTGTTTTAAAGGCTGATGTTTTAGTGATTATAAAATAATGTATGCTCATTATAGAAAATACGGAAAATGCAGAAAAGTAGAAAGAAGGAAATCAGTTCACCTGTAATCCCAGTTATCAAGAGACAATTGCTCTTGATCAATTTGGTGCATTCTCTCCTGTCCAATAATTTTAAGTTCATGCTGTGGAACTCGTTGCAATAATAGTAACAACAACTCCATTGCTCGTGCACGTGCAAGGTACATTACCTCACTTAAACTTCACAACCAGCCTATGAAGAAGCAATTAGTTCTGTAACATTTTATAAATGAGAAAAATGAGGCTCAGAGAGACGGAGCCACCTTGTCAAGGCTGCCAGTGCAGCCATATTAATGCCCTTTAATTCCCCCCTCTGATTTCAAGTGCTATTAAATCTAATTCTCTCTCAGGTTGATAAGGGTCTGTTCTACTTTTAAGTGTCTGTCATGCACGTTTAACAATTAAACATTCTCCTTGAAATTCTTCATTGATTGAGGCCCCTTGAAGATTCCCGGCTGTCCTTTGATTCCTCTCTCTGATCTAAGCAGCCTGATTTGTAAACATGCAGTTGCTTCATGGCCTATTGTTCTCTTTAACAATTCTCAAGCTCCAGAAAAAAATGTTTCCTCGGATTGTTAATATACATATATTTTACTGGCACAGAACCTGATACAAAGTCTTGACACAGTGGAGATGCTGAATAACAATAACAATAATTGTTGAATCAGTAAGTTCTTCCACATCTGTATCCTAATCTTGTTGCTACATCTTGGGTTACTTACTCTCCTTCTGGGACTCAGCATAGGATGAGGTGAGACAGAGAATATGTGAGGACCTTCTGCTCTGTTTAATAACCTCTTTTACGATTTTATGGGGAAAAAGAAACAGCACTTTGAAGGCAGAAGGCTGAGGTAAAAGACTGTTGTTAGGCACGGTTTGGGCATTTGATGCATTGTGTAGATAATGACAATGGTCAGTTCTTAACAGCATCTGTGCTTCCCGCATCGGAGCGTTGTTAGGCTTATTTGCTGTAAGTGATCCCTGCTGTGTTAAAAGGGGAAATAAATATCCCAGTTTCATTTTCATATTATTTTTGCAAGGGAAAAGAGAATCATTTTTTGATATACCCAGCTTTTTAGCAGCCTGCCAAAGTTCCTATTACCATCATTTGTTACACTGGCTTCAGAAAACAAAACAAAAAAATTCCTATATTCAGTAAGTCTGTTCAGAACCTATTTTATTTTTAACATTCAGTCATGCCTCTTTGCTGATCTTCTGTACTGGCTGCTGTGCTGGCATTAGCTTTGCTATTTATGATTTCTGCATTTCTATTATGACTCTCACATGTTCTTTATTTCAGTGCAAAGATATATTTGACCTATCCTAAAAAAAAAAAAAAAAACCTGCTTTTTAAAATCCAGGTCCTTCTGCAGTTGTTTCTGTATGTGTCTTCCAAATCTTGGTGACCAAATCCAGAAATGGGAAGGGAGGTGGTTCTACCTCATTTCTATTCCATTGGAGTGGAGTTCATCATTCCTTCTCAAGTATCCAGGAAGGCAGTGATCAAGTCTGAGGAAATATCTAACTATTGTTCACCTTCATAAACCAGTGAAAGCTATTTGCATTTTGGGTGAGGATATTGGAGCACATCCCTGCCCATTTTGGATGTGCCTTCAGCTTCGATCATGTTTATGTTGGGAATACACACAGTCCTCTTTCTGGTTAAGGGTAAGGACCAGACTTCAAAGTCTATCTCTACACTGACTACCTTGGACTCCTCTTGTTAAGAGAAAAGAGGATGCATTCATGTTTTGATCCTGCTTTCATTCCACATGGAGCGTTTCCTTCCCCCCCCCCACCCCCCCCGACCACAGGCTCCAACGTTGCAGCTTTTGCCTTGGTCCTCTCTTTATCCACTGCATCCCTCTCATCTCAAGGCTAAATATGGGACATGTTAAGTTCCACTTTTTCCTGCTATTGCTTGCCAGCCCTGAGAAGTAATATATATTCTTATTCCACATGCTTTTATGTGCCCAGATATGTATTAGGCCAGTAATTCTCATCCAGAGTGATTTTTCCCCTGAGGGGATGTTGGCAATGCCTGGAAGCATTTTTGATTGTCATGACTGAGGTGGAGGGAGTGCTATTTAACAGCAAAGGATGCAACTAAACATCTGACAGTGCACAGGGTAGCCCGCAACAACAAGGAATTATCTGGTCTAAAATGTCGGTAGTACCAAGATTGAGATATCCTGTGTTGGGTCCTGAATATAAAAATTGTATAAATCACAAGACATTTCTTCATATAGAGTAAAAACGTTTTATAGGTGCTATAGTATAAGACAATACTGGTTAGGCACAGAGGACATAAAATGAGTTATAGTAGGATTGGAGTAGGGGAGAGATGTCAGGACATTATCATTGAACAGATAACGCTTTGCCTAAGACTTGAAAAATAATTGGGAAGTTTTCTTGGTGTGTAGGGATGTGGTGAAGAGTGCATTTTAGGCTGAAGAAGTGAATGAAGCAAAAGCAGGAGGGCGAATCGACATTTCAAATTTAGAGAATAACGTATGGCAGAGGCATGGCATGTGCAGCTATGACATATCCTGTATGCAGAGCCTCACACACCATCCCAAGTCACTGGTACTTTTTTCCCTAGAAAATATACTTAGCAGCAACGTGGGGAGAGGTGTCTGCGTTGAATATTTGGAGACTGGAGCCAAGAAGCCAGTTAGGAAACTATTCTAATAGTCTGGTAAGAAATGGTGGGGTGAGAGGGAACGTGGCTTGAACTGTCAAGCTAGTGAAAACCCGGGATGACCATCCAAGGGCATGGCGACTTTCTGTATAACCCTCCCTCCACAGACTATGTAGGAGACACACCTGGTTACCGCAGGTAAAATTAACTAGGTCATCTTCTCTTGAGTCAAAGAAATATTCGCTAGAAGGAGGCTGTAAAGCATGTAGTAAAGGCAGGGTTTGCTGTGAATCTGAAAGTTTATTGCTCTTTGCCCATCATTTTCTAGATGGACTTCCCAGTTTCAAGCAAAAGGGTTAAGTAAACGAAAGTGTGGTTCAACGGGGAAGTGAACACAGGCAAGGGGCAGATTTGGGGAAAGATAACATGTTCACTGAGATTCCTATGGGACATTTAGGAAGAGATACTTGCAGGAAGAGACTGTCACTGATATTAGATTTGGAAACCATCAGTTTGGAGGTAATAAATAAATGTAAGATCAGCAAGAAGACCGTATAGAGCAATTCAAGAAAAGGTTTTAATATAGAATACTGAAGAGCCCTGTTATTTAGAGGCCAGCAGAATCAGAATTTCCAGTAAAGAACATAGAGAAAGCTGGTAAATAAGAAGAAAAGAGTGGTGTCACGGAATTCAGCATAGATAAGCTTTTTAACCACTGTTTCCAGGGATGGGGATTTTGGCGAGGGTGGATTATTACACTTTAAAATACTCTTCTATTTGACTTGTTACATTGAGTATGTATCCTAAAAAATACTCTAATTTTAATTTTATTAGAGTGTAATTTACTAAAATGTACTCTTTTGGTGAACAGTTTGATATTCTTTAATGAAGATTTTCACCCATGGAATCTCATTCTAATCAAAATATAAAATATTCTGTCATCCTAAAAAATTCCCTTGTGAACCACTGCGATCACGGCTGCACTACCTGCTGCCTGAGTCTCCAGGCTGCCGGCTTGCCCTATGGGGTCCAGACTCGCAGCCTTCACAATCGTGTGAGCCAATTCTTTAAAATATGTCCCTCTATAAATAATATAAACATAATTGTGAGTCTGCTTGTCTTTTCATCTCTGTTATTAGTTATGTACACATTTAGGATTGTTGTATTTGATGAGTTAATACTTCCATTACTAAGAAATGCCCTTCCTAACTTTTACAACATTCCTTGTCCTGAATTCTAATTAGTTTGTTATTAATATAGCCACTCTTGCCTTTATATGGTGTTTGTACACCATATTTTTTATATTCCTTTATTTTTTATATTTGTCTCCTTATATTTTACAGGCAATTTTTAAACAGTATACAATTGGGTCTTTTTAAAAAAATCAAATCTGACAATCTTTTCCTTTTGATTAGGGTGTTCAGACCATTTTTATTTAATATGGTTATTGATAAGGCTAGATTTAAATCTGCCATTTTGTTCTCTGTTTTCTATTTATTCCGTCTGTTCTTTTTCTCTATTCTTGTTTAATTTCGGAATAATTGAGTCTTTTAAAATTTCACCCTATCTTCTTTGTTCGGGCTTATTACCTATAACAATATTTCTTGTTTTGTTATTCTAGTGATTGTTTTAGGATTCATCGTATGCATTTTTAATTTATCATGCCTTACCTTCAAGTGGCGTTATGCAATTTCACCTAAAAGATACTTACAATAGTGCATTTCCATTTCTCTCCTCCAAGCCTCTATGCTCCTGTTGTCATATATTTTACTTTTATACATATTATACATGCCACATTACTATTTTTGTCTAAATAGTCAATTATCTTTTAAAGATGTTTAAATAGTTAGAAGAAAATCTCCTATGTTTACCCATGTGCTGCTGTTTCCATTCTCTTCATTACTTTGTGTAGGTCCATATTTCTGTCTGGTGTCATATTACTTTTGCCTGAAGAAGGTTTTAAAGATTTCTTATAGTTCAAGTCCTCTCATAATACATTTTCTCAGGTTTCATATTTCTGAAAATTTTTTTATTTCCCTTACAGTTTGAAAGATATTTTTGCTGGGTATAGGATACTACGTTGGTGCTTATATTTTTATTATTATTTTAAAATTTCAGTGCTTTAAAGATGTTGCTCCACTTTCTTCTTTTTTCTTTTCTTTTTTTTAAACATCGTTATTGGAGTATAATTGCTTTACAATGGTGTGTTAGTTTCTGCTTTATAACAAAGTGAACCAGTTATACATATACATATATCCCCATATCTCCTCCCTCTTGCATCTCCCTCCCACCCTCCCTATTCCACCCCTCTAGGTGGTCACAAAGCACCGAGCTGATCTCCCTGTGCTATGCGGCTGCTTCGCACTAGCTATCTATTTTACATTTGGTAGTGTATATATGTCCATGCCACTCTCTCACTTCATCCCAGCTTACCCTTCCCCCTCCCTCCATTTTCTTCTTACTTCTATTGTTTCCAACAAGAAATCTGCTGCTGTCTATTCTATACTTTTCTCTTCATGTAATGTGTCTTTCTCCACTGCTGCAATTGTTAAGGTTTTCTCTTAAGTACTGGTCTTGAGCAACTTGATTATTGCATATCTTGGTGTAGTTTTCTTTATGTTTCTTCTGCTGAAGATTCATTGAGCTTGGATCTGTGGGTTTATAGTTTCCCTCAAATTTGGAAAAATAATCATCCATTATTTCTTTCAATATTTCTCTCTTTCCTTTCTGGGAATTCTAATCACACATATATTTGGTAACTAGAAGTTCTCCAACAGCCCATTGTTCATTTTAAATTTGTTGTCTGTGTTTTATTTTGAATTAGTTCTCTTGCTATGTGTTCAAGGTCATCAATCTTTCAATCTTCTCTTCTGCAATGTCTAAACTTCCACTAATCCCATCCAGTATAATTTTCATCTCAGATATTAAAGTTTGCACCTACAGAAGTTTTGTTTGAATCTTTTTTATAGCTTTCATATCTCTACTTAACTTTCTGAACATATGGAATGAAGTTATAAGAACATTTCAATGCCCTCTGCTAATTCTAACATATGTACCAGTTCTGTCCCTTTCTTTTGATGAATATTCTCTTCATTATTGTTCATACTTTCTTGCTTCTTCACATGTCTCATAGGTTTTGATTGGAAGGCAGTCACTGTGAATTTTACATATTGGCTGTTGAATGAGTGTGTCCAGTCTGGCTGGTATGAACAGGCACTTTTGTCAGCTCTCTCCCAGTGCCCTGCACTGTTTACTCTTTTTGGGTGGCTCTGTGAAGAGCCTCAGGTAGTCATCTCATACAAATGTATGGACAAGAACTCTTCTGAATAGCTAAGCATGGTAATGGTCAAATTGTTAAATTCCTTGGTCTTCTCCAGGGACTTTAGAAAACTTTTAAAATAATTTTGATATGCGGTGAATATAGATGTCTGGTGTGGTCAGGATAAAGCGCTCAAATGCCACTTCATGTGCCCCATATCACTTGCATTCACTAATTTATATTGGGATGGGAGATCTCATGAGATAAAATTAAAGAGTTGGACCTGACCACCAATGAGTTTCAAGGCTATACTGACATATCAAATGGACCACTGTAACTCTAATGGAGTCCTTTTCAGGAAAGGAAATAGGACCCCTGAGAGATTTCATGATAAAAGACAAGGACTGAAATAGTGAGCCAGATATAGTGGGCTGAAGGGAGAAAGAAGTACTGATTGTCATATAGCTAGGTGGCTGTCACCAGAACTCATCCGAATCCAGCCATACATGGGATAAGTGGGAGGCCAGGGTGGAGTGCGGAAGACCTGAATGTAGCTACGTGCATGCACAAATTGAAAAAGCTGAATTGATCTCAGACAACTTTGCTGGGTACACATTCTAAGGGAACATTAAAGAACAATCACAAGATTTCTCACTGTATCACCTATGCCCAGGTGAATGAGTGGAGAGCTACATAACAATGTACAATAGGCAGCTTGAGCAAGTAGCACTTTATTATGTCAAATGAACCCAAGGACTATAAGTTACTCAGCAAGGCTAGTAGCAATGCTGGTGGTGTCATTGGCTCGCCAGCTCCAACTATTACCGTGGTGGCAGTGGTGAGGAATAGTGCTGGAGGGACCAGTTGACAGTAGCAAAGGTGCTAAGGTTTTAGGAAATCAGTCACCTAAAAGCAGTAGCAAGATTAGATGTCTAGATATGACTGGCATGTCTGTGGGACTAACAGAACCTGGGCTGCAAAGCCATGGTTTTACTAGCTGTGACAGTGAGTGAAAGTTATTGATAGCTGCTATAAAGCTTTGCAGTTCTGTGTTCTAATTAAAGGGCTCACTCCCACCCCACCTCCACTCCCATCAGTTAAGCATAATGCAGAAAAAGCTTTCTCCTTCTCACTTCAAAAATCATTGAGAAGGATTTCTGATCTAGTTATGGCAGTGGCAGCAATTGAATTAGGAATAGAATTCCAGCTTTGAATGGCTTCTTAGTAAGATGGTGGTGCCTAGGCTACACGATCCTTACCGGGAAGCAGTTGCATGCTGTGACCATCATGACAGACTTATGGACATTTGTCAGCACTGTTGGAGATTCTCAGAAATATTGGTATAAGAGAATTCTATAAAATAGACTCCTACCTCCTTCAAGAGGTGGGGCCTTGGGGCTTTGATATTTGAGTGCAAACATGAATGACAATACATTTATATTCACTGTCTAGGGAAAGCTCCATACTTGAGCTATACGATTTAATATATAATTAGATAATTCAAGAAATTAGATAAATCTTGTTTGAGGCCTGTTGTGTCTAAAGCATCAAGATAGGCCCCATAAAGCACTGATCAGTTAATTATGCCCTCTGTCTGAAAAAAACTTATAATTTCATAGAAAGCACTAGATGAGTGTACAGTGTCCATGGTATAATGTCCAGTACAAAAGGAAATCAACTTATTTTTTCTGGATACTATGTGCAGCCATTTAGTTAAATCCTTAGAATTTGGTTTCAACAAGGCATGTGGCGTGAGAAATGCAAAGTCCCAAGGAAGAAGCAATTCAATCTCTCTATTTGATTCAGGAATACTTTTTTTTAAATTAATTTTTATTGGAGTATATTTGATTTACAATGTTGTGTGTGTTCCTGCTGTATAGCAAAGTGAATCAGCTATACATATCCATATATCCACTCTTTTTTAGATGATTTTCCCATATAGGTCATTACAGAGTATTGAGTAGAGTTCCCTGTGCTGTACAGTAGGTTCTTATATCACAATAAAGGAAAACTACAGGCCAATATCACTGATGAACATAGATGCAAAAATCCTCAACAAAATACTAGCAGACCAAATCCAACAACACATTAAAAGGATCATACACCATGATCAAGTGGGATTTATCCCAGGGATGCAAGGATTCTTCAATATACGTAAATCAATCAATGTGACACACCACATTAACAAACTGAAGAATAAAGACCGTATGATTATCTCAACAGATGCAGAAAAAAGCTTTTGACAAAATTCAACACCCATTTATGATAAAAACTCTCCAGAAAGTGCGTATAGAGGGAACCTACCTCAACATAATAAAGGCCATATACGACAAACCCAGAGGTAACATCATCATCAACAGTGAAAAGCTGAAAGCATTTCCTCTAAGATCAGGAAAGAGACAAGGATGTCCACTCTCACCACTATTATTCAACATAGTTTTGGAAGTCCTAGCCACAGCAATCAGAGAAGAAAAAGAAATAAAAGGAATACAAATTGGAAAAGAAGTAAAACTGTCACTGTTTGCAGATGACATGATACTATACATAGAAAATCCTAAAGATGCTACCAGAAAGCTACTAGAGCTCATCAATGAATTTGGCGAAGTTGCAGGATACAAAATTATTGCACAGAAATCTCTTGCATTTCTATACACTAACAATGAAAGTTCAGAACGAGAAATCAGGGATACTTTTGGGAGGAGTTGGGATCTGAGGCAGCACTTGAATGGTGGGTAGTATTCAATATCTTGAATAGCACACACCAGGGAATAAGAGCATTACAGGGAGAGGAAACCATGAAGGCATGAAGTAGAAAATGTGGGCATTTTGAAGGTTGATGGATTATTAGGTATATGTAGGGGAGTTGTTGAAGGCAAGGCTAGAAAGATAGGTTGAGGGACATAGGGAGGATTTCATTGACAATTAAAGGCAATGAAAAGTCTGAGTGTTTTGGGGGCAGAGAAATAATAGGTTTATCAGCCTCTGCATGATTTCCCTATTTCCACAAAACTGGACCTACTTAACTTCCTCCCTCAAAGCACAACCCTGCCCAGGTTCTCATACCAGACTAAATAAAAAGCAAGGAATATTACAACAGAATTAGCATCTCTACCCCTAAATCCAGTGGAACCTAGCCTTGGCCACCCTCTATGACCCCTGGAGATACCTATCATTCCCATTTTTATTTCTAATGGGAACCCGATTTTCCCTCTTGGAAACTCTGGTTCTGTCTATGCCTGAATCCTGACTGAGCCTGCCATGCCCTTGGAAAACTATGGACCCTATGATTTTCCCGATATCTGTGGTGTTCTCTCTTGCTTCTGGTGACCAGCCTCATGCCAGTTTCCATTTTTCTTCCTCTTTTTTCCATCTTATTTGCTAAAGAATCATTCACCTTTGGGTCAGATCCACAAAATGTAAAAATGATGAAAAATATTAATTTGGCAGCAATGTAGGGAATGGTCTTATTTAAAGCAAGTCAGTGGGAAGGCAATAAGGGCCTGAACTACAGCAGTATGCAGGGGAAGAAAAAGAAAAGGAAGAACTGGTAGAGAGAGTGGGACAAAGAAAGCATTTACACTGCTGAATTAATAAAAAGAAATGAGATTTGTGGAGTGAGGGCAATTCGGGACTTGGTAACAAGGTGCAGGGAAAGATGGGAGAGAAATCCCAAGGACCTGGGTGAAGTTCCACACCCGGGTGACTAGGAGAGGAGTGATGTGAGCAGTCAGGGCACAGTTCCACTCAGTGGGAAATGCCCAGCTCAGAAAAAAATGAATTTGAGAGCCACGTAATGGGACTTGGATTGACCTACTCTCTATTTGAATAAAGTGAGAAAGTGGAGAGTTTGGAATGGGACATGTTGAGCTTAATGGTAAAATTGTTTAAAAAAAAAAAAAAAGCCTGAAGGAATATTTGAGGAAGATATGTAGCGTGTATATTGATTTGGGGAATCTCATATCTTGGTGTGATAGTGAAAGTCATTGTGGTATGAGAAGAGGTGAACAGAAAGAAAATAAAGCCTCTGAAGGCAAAAATCGAAAAAAAAAAAAAAAAAGCACATATATGTTTTTCGTTATGTATGTGATAGAAGGAACAGTCCTAGTGCCTGGAATCAGTGGCCGTGGTGAGGATGGCTAGGTGAGAATAGCAGGAGGGGAGCATTCTAAGTAAACATGTAATCTAAGTAAAAGCAGTATGTTTGCTAAGCAAATGAAGGTTCTTTGTAAGTTTCTTATATGTCTCTGCCATCCTCCACCAGAATAACACTTCTAAGTCTTATATAGAAATTCCACCGCTGGCTGGCTTCCCAGGTCCCCAGAGTCTATGATTATGTTAAACAACATAAAATGCCATTTTAGTGGACCAAAAATGGTTGAACATTTGAAATTTTATATGGTTCCACCTAAGAGGGCAGTGAGTTCCCAGTGGAGATAAGCACAGCAAGTAAACGTTGCCTGTTTTCAACTCCCAACCAGCTCTTCTATCCTGACAAATGGGCTGAACTACCTGTGAAATCTAAGAATTTCTTTTCCTTGAGAGGCGAAGCACTGCCTTAGGCTCAAGTAGGTTTCTGTCTGGTTCCATTCATTGCTGCCTTCCTGTGTGTCTTGACCCCATGCTTCTTGTCTTGAGCTCTCAGGTGATCAGGGTCCTAGTGGTATGTGTGGAGAATGGTGGGGTTCTCACAGATTAAGTCTCATGGAGACCCAGCATCATACCAGCTGGGCCATCTCTGGGCAAGTTGTTGCTTAGAAGTAAAGAGAAATTCTCTCCAGAAATAATAGAGAGGACTCCAGCTTGACAGTTGGTGCATGGGATGGCTGAGCGGTCCGCTGTGTTGATCTAGTTCCCAGACAACTTCTGGATGCCCAAATAGTGTCTGTCAGAAAGATACAAATGCTCCCTACTGGTCATGCTTGTACTTGATCCTTTCTTTTTTGCCTTCTCCATAATATCTCACCATTCCTTTTGCAACAGATCTTGTTGAGCCTTTATAACGAAAGTTAATCAAAGAATAAATTTTGTTCTCCTTGAAGGCAAGAAACACTTAATTTTAAGCAAACTTCTGCAACAAAGGAAGTAAAAAAAAGTTTAATTTCTGTATTAAAACAACCTTGAGGGCTTCCCTGGTGCCGCAGTGGTTAAGAATCCCCTGCCAATGCAGGGGACACAGGTTCGAGCCCTGGTCCAGGAAGATCCCACATGCCGTGGAGCAACTAAGCCCGTGTGCCACAACTACTGAGCCTGCACTCTAGAGCCCGTAAGCCACAACTACTGAAGCCCGCGCGCCTAGAGCCTGTGCTCCGCAACAAGAGAAGCCACCGCAATGAGAAGCCTGCGCACCACAACGAAGAGTAGCCCCCCTTTGCCGCAACTAGAGAAAGCCCGTGTGCAGCAATGAAGACTGAACGCAGCCATAAATAAATAAATAATTTTAAAAAACCAAAAACAACCTTGAACGTTCACAACCTGCCACAACAGGTTGTCCTAAAAATGGTTAATGTCAATAACTTCTCTTCACACTCTGTGGACAAGGGTACTTTTTGAGACAGGTTCTCTTGTACAAATAAGAGCTGCATAGCTAGAAAAGTTTTCTATAAGGGTTTACTAAATGAGTAAGGAATACAAGGACAATGAAATCTTCCTTGTGGTAAACTGTGTTTATCATGTTAAGTTTGGAAAGATTCTGATCTGCTCATTGAAGGGCTTTGTCATTCTTGCCTCTTTTGTCTGACTGGCCACTAGATGATGTCTTCTGGAAATTTTCAAAATTACAGTACTTAAAAAAATTGCTGGGCACTTGTACAGCAAAAGTGACAAAACACAAGGCCACTGTGTAAGCACTGATTCTCTGAGGAAATGCACAGGCCTGAGGTTTTGGGCTTCAAGGGCTGAGAGGCAAATTGTTGCCATCCATCGCCCTAAATTTAAACACGTCTACCATGATGTGTTTCCTTAAAGGAAAGAAAGTGTGGCATTTTATTTCTAGCTGGTTGTCTGAAAGAAAAGGCAGGATTTTTAATGGAAGGAGATAATGTCTGCTTTATGTATTATGAAGAATGGAGATTTAAGCAGTTTAGCTACACTGCTTGCTGTCTGGGGGCAAAGGAGAAGAGATAGCTGAAGTGCTGTGCAATAGAAGGGTGGTCCCCATCTCTTGCCATTCTCCCTCTGACTCATTTGTTCCTCTAAAACACACACATACGTGTCACCAGGACACTTGTGCGGTTCTCTCAGCCAGGCAGTAGATTTTAGTGCCTTTTGTGTGAAGTCAGATATGCAGTGCTCATTGTTATTAGCTAAAGCAATTGACTCTGATCCACTGGAGCAAACCAGAGGGTAATTGGCTGACTTCAGAGCCGCTGGTCGCTGGGCTCAGGCAGTGGCGTGGCGCTGCGTTTTCCCTCCACCTTTTTGTGACTTATTGTCAGTGTGGTCACAGCCTGAGGCCTCCCCAGATATTTTCTGTGTGACTGAAAGTTTCAGTCCTTTTTCTTAGTAATGCTTCGGGTTTCCTTTTGGTCCTTAAATATTTCATCTTCTCGGAGGAAGGAAGGGGAAAAGGGAGTTGGGCTTTAGTCAGGGAAGACAGCATTGAGAATGGGATTTTACCCCATCTGGAACTCGAAACTCTGCACCAAGCCTAGTGCAGTTACTGAAACACCAGTCAAGTTTTGTAGCCGAAACAGGCCATAGAAATCCAATAAAATATATTGAGGTCATCACAGGGACAATTTTATGAAATAGATGTTTTGGAAGGAGGGGATATCTGTGATCAAGCGACTCTCCATCTCCCAGTCAAAATATTTGTTTTCTGAAGAAGCAAAGTGGCTTTTCCCCCCCTAATATTCCCATATACTCATAGATGGCTGAATTGCAAATACCCTGCCATTATCCTTGAGTTTACAAATGGACCTTTCTGAAGGTCAACTAAATAATCCTTTTGAAGCTAAAGAAACTAGCAAACTGTAGAATCGTTTGCTGTAAAAGGTAGCGTCAGCCAAATTAAATGAAGCTGCATAAAGGGGGGATGACCCCATACGAGGGGAGATATATTAGATTCATTCAGCTTGTGCCATTGCCATGAAGCAACAGCAATCTGGCAGCGTCTCAGATGACGCTCTGCTTTGGCACACGTTCCTCTGGAACCTCTAGATGTGCCCTCTCCTCTATATGGATTTTAGTAATTATTTTCAGAGCTATATTTTAATCTTAAAATGAAACAGGCATTTTAGGATATTCATATACTCTTAAGAATTGGAGTGGCTTCTCTCTCATCTTAAAATTTTATCTTCTAAACAGAAGAGTTGGGGGGAGGGGGAGGGGCTTGTATGTGTGTATGCATGTGTTGGGATGAGAAAGGTAATAACTTGGAAGACAGTCCCTTTCTGTTTTCCTAGATTCTGACAGCGACTGGTTATTCATCCCTACTTGGTGTGGTTCCTGAGAAAGACTTTGAAAACAGAAAAAAGTGTTCTAGAAAGTACTATAGAAAATTTCTAGTCCATATTAAGTTGAGCAAACCAAGGAAACCAAAGAAGTTAGGAGTCTTGCCTGGTGTCTTGCCTCTTGTTCATAACAGAGTCACTACAAGAACAGCAGTCTGTTTTCTCCCAGGACGATGATTTTTTTTTTTTTAAACTACAGTAGCCTACCTAGATAAAGGTAAGGAAAATGAGAGTTGGCTCCGCTACTACGAATGAAATGATTTCAGGCAAAACAAGTAACTTCTCTGAGCTTGCATTTCCATCTGTAAGATGGAAATCATAAATGACAATCTTAGTGATCTCTTGCCACCACTGTGACGATCAACAGACATGGTGTGAGAGAAAGCTTTTTTGAAGAATTTAAAATGCTGTACGGATATTAGAATCCCTTGCTTCAATTAAACCTTTTTGTACCTTGTATTTGGGGGGTAGGCTGGTGACTGCGTTTGAGCTTTTGAAACAGAATCCTTGATAACACGGGTAAGAAGCATCAGTGCTGAATGTTTGTCTGAGGTAGTATTTCCGGGTGTGTGTGTGCATGTATATATAGGGATGAAAGTCTCAATCCAGCCCTGCTATAACACAAAGATGGGCATTTAGAGTGAGATGTATCACTGAAGTGAAAAACTTACTTAAAAACATAGGGTGAGGGAAAACGCAGGTCTCTGTTCTTTCCTGGCTAAGTGGGCTGAGTGTCTCTTGGCCTGTGGGTTTCCTTGGAGCCATGTCTCTTAATGGCCACTAGTACAGCAGAAGCCCGCTATGAGAGCAGACACTGGTGTGTTCCAGATGTGTAATGCTAGACAGAAGCACCAGAGGGCAAGTTTTAAGAGCTAGAGAAAGGGGTGTAGTAAAAAAGAGATTTGAAAATCTTTTAATCTACTCAGTTTCATCTCAAGCATTCCAAAAGGCAGGGTTCTCTACCTGCATATAGAGTCAAAATCCTGGAATAGAGACCAAATCCCAACTCTAAGTCAATATGAAGACACCCAGTACAAACAAACGCTCAAGCAGTGTTCACAGTGACTAAAAGAACAAAGGAAAAAGAGAGGGAGATTAGGGCATTTTGCGAGCAAACAGCTTTTATACCTTTCGCAGCAACTATCTCATATGAAGATCTTGGGATATATGCTATTTGTTTATATTGAAATAAGCAGCAGGGCATTTCATCTACGAAATGCTTTGGTGATGAATTATAAACAGGGCAGGAATGGGAAGGCCAGTGAAAGTCTTTTGTTGCCATCAGATGATATATAAAATATGTCCAGACATCAATTCTCTTGGAAAGTCTCCAATTTGGAAGATTATTTACTGGGGAGAGATGAATTCTATTAGAAACAAATAGAGTCGGGAAAACCATAGACTGGGAATGAAAACTATTAAATCAAATGGAGTCAGGAAAACAGTATTACAATGTTTTTCCTCCTAAATTTAAACTATGCTGTCTGAATATGAGCAGAAAACAGAAAAGATGGTATGCAGAAAGCAGGCATTCGCCCTACCATCCTGGTGCATTCGTTGTAAGAAAGAACCGGCTACAAGCCATAAGATCTAATTACCCAGAATTGCCTTTCCTGCCCCAGAGCAATCATTTTGATGACAGGCTTCTCTGCACTGTAAAACAAGATGGGGAACCTGTGCTGTATAAACTGCCTTGCGCTTCCTTCCCTTCGTCTGCTATCAGCCTCCCCATCTCATTTATTTTCCACACATTAATGGTAGCAGTCACCTTGAGCCGGTGATGCAGAGTAATTTTCACAGAAACCTTGATCAGAAACCATAAATCAGCCTGATGTGCTTTTATGGTCTAATAACGTTCCGGTTGCTCCTACAAGCCTGTATGTAAAACTGCACTGCAGTAAGTCCTTCGGATGTTTTTTTTTTTTCCCTTTTCGTACAGTGCATGCGCCTGTGCTCTCCAGGGCTCTCCCCAACCCCGATCCCACCCCGCCACCCTCTTCTCTTCTCACTCTCTACCTCTCTAGGTATAGTATTTACAGACACACATGTGCATGGGCACTTCAGTCACGTGGAGATAGTTCATTTCTAACGAAACCACATTTAAATGGCATTATATATACTCCTCATGGTGGCAAGGGAGGCAAATGCTTTCAGGAGCCTAAGATGATGCATTCATTGGGTTCTCATTGCTGCATCTTAGCAAATGAACTGCCTCTGACCCCAAAATAAAATGGCATGACTATTTTGGGACCATTCGGTCTTTTAAATGATTCAATTATTTTTTTTCTTATTAGGACACTGAAGGCTGCCCCCCTTCCTCAGGGCTACACTGTGGCTCGGTTGGCTTGAAGCTGAGTTGTATCTGACTCTTGGCACTATGGCCCACGGTCTGCAGTACCACTGACCACCTTGTGCCCCTACTACTCCCTAGGAGGCTGAATTAATACGGAGCAATGGGATTAGAGGAGAGGCAGGGTCAGTGCGTTTGCGGTAGGGGGTGTGGAGGGCTGGGTGAATGTGGCAGGGAAGCAGTGAAAGGGGAGTTGGGTTGGCAGCTCAGGGGGCTCTGCTGAGCGACGGGGTGCTGGGCGTGTCACCAGAAGCTGACAGTGATGCTGCAGCTGGCAAAGAAGCTCCGGTGTCTCATTGGACTGGTGTGGGATTAGAGGTAGAATTAGCAATGCATCTGAGTTAACCATTGTGGGGTGACCTCACCCCAGCCTGCCTCGATAATCTAATCGGATCTGTGCACTTCTGCTCAGAGCTAACAGCAAAACGAAACCACCTCAGGCCCAATCCACACATCCCTCACCTATCTGAGAGCCTGCCAGCCAGACATCCCCTGGGTGTGTGTGCCTGTCTGGAGCATGCAGCAATTTCTGGTTTAAAATGTTTCAAAAATACAGCCTCTCATAGCTGTGTTTTCCTCAGAATGGAAATATCTGCAACAAGCCAGTGTCACTCCTGCATTGCCACTTGGTGAATTAGTACAAGAAATTAACAGAGACTGTTTGACTCAGTCTGAGAGAATGTTTAGCCTTGCTTCGGAAGTGAGGAAAGCTGGCAATGATCCTCTGATTTTTCACTGCTAATGCACTGAGTGATAATGACTCCCCAGTAGACCTACATAAATTCCAACCTTCTTAACTGGTGCTTCATGAATATACTAAGGGGAAAAAGGTACCCTGGGGCATTAATCAAATTTGCCAGGGTACTACTCCTTGCTGGTTAAAAGACACATCTGAAATTATTTATACATATATCTATTTTTATATGCCTACTAACATTGCTCATGTGTGCACTCATGCGCACATCTGGCGTAACAACAGGGCAAGCCTTTGCAAGGATGCTCCAAATGTCAGTGGAGGGGTAACTGCAGAACATGGATCTCGTCTTCATCTGTAGGGCTCTTTGTTTTCAACTGTAAATCATGATATCTAATTCCCTCACTTCACACATAATGGTGATCAGGTTAGGCAGTGGCCACAGCATTTGTTAAAATTTATTTCCTGTAGTCTTAAAAATGTGGTGTTTTTTTTTTTTTTAACCACCAATATTTCAGGAAGCTGCAACCAGTCCTGCACCCCAAATCTTCAGTAAAAGCTCAGTATTGAATTTTCAGAAATTGACAGGCAATTTCTCCTTTTGCAATGGCCTGAGCTTTTCAGGATTGCAGTAGCAAAGGCTAAATGTGAAAAAGAAATGGGGGTGAGCAAAAGCGCTTTCTCTCCACAGCGTCCACTGCCCTTCGATTTAGAGTCCAGCATTTGTTGTCTGTTTAGGAGCTATTTCTAAACCCTCCTAGCTGGAGGCAATGTACACCAGACCAGTGGGGTGGGAGGAATAAAGGAGAAATGCAGTAAAGAACAAATTCTTTTCAGATTAGCTGATTGGCAGTTGTGAATAATGCAGCTCCAGCACTAAAGCAAGAAAGAGCAGCTTCAACCTTGGCACTCATTATTTTGCTGTAAGCCTTTTTTTGCTAGGAACATTTTTCTCTTTCAAGTCTTAAACTATGTTAACTCCTTATGATCTAGCCATTTGTCCAAAAGGGTGAACTATAAAGACCCTCTGTTGAAACCTCTATGTTGTGGATGTGAAATGATAGCAAGAAACAATGGCATTCTCAAACACTCCTCCCACCTGCACTGAAATTGTGACAGAAAAAAATTTACCCTCTGGGTTAAATACTATTCATTCTGCATCAGACCTGAAAGGCATTTTGAAAACAAAAATTAAAGATATTGGGTACATATGTGGTTTATACGTATGGCTCCATAAAGAACTCAGATCAATTAAAATGGGAAGAGGATATATGAAATGGTCATTTAATGATTCTAAAGATATTTTCATTCTTGGCAGTCATGAGGATACAGTCCACCAGATTGATTTTTAAATCCTTTGACCTAGTTCTGAAAGTAACTTATCAGACCAATTATAGGCTGGATTTATTTCAAATTGATATAAAATAAACACAACATAAATTAGTCTTTTTGCTTAATTATTTCTATGATTTAACAATAATACATTTGTGTTCAATTATGACATTTATTGAGAAGGAATTTTTCTACAAAATCATTTGTCTTTCCACGTATTTCCATTGATTGTTTTATTAAAATATTTCTGTCCAAATTGTTTATTTTTATCCTTAGGTCCGATGATTACATTATAATTTTAAAATGTTATTTTTCTTATTATAAAATCAATAAATGTTTTAATAAAATACTAAATGGCTAAATATATAAGTTGTCTAAAAGAAAATTTGCTCTCTCAGACCCTTCAATTGTTAAAAATAAGGGATTACCTAGTTTCAACACTGTTAGTGGCAGTATTTGTGGAAACCTTCCATTGTTCTTTTTTTTTTTTTGCATCCTAAATTGTGAACCTTTATGAATAGGAATCCTATCTCAGTTATCTTCACACTCACCTCAACCTTGTTTAGAACCTGACTCACATTTGGCATTCAATATGCATATTTTGAATAAATACATACATAAATAATAGTATAGGTAGTTAATGGCTGGGATAATATACAATGTATTTTTAAAGTATGCTAGTTTTCTTAATTATACAATACAATAAAATAACACATTTCTAGATATCTCACACAAAAAGCAATTTGGGAAAAAATATTAAACTTTTCTAAAACTATTTGCATACACTGTTGTGATATTGTTATTTATAATTAGAAATATATATATATATATTTGGTCCTTGTCGCATTTCTGGCACAGAACTCCCCAAACCCTTGGAATTTTCTAAGTGTTGAGAGTGATTAAAGTATCTTTTGTTATATTAATGAACTGGCTTTTGGAAAGCACCTACTTTCCAAAGTAGTTGGGGGCTGGTTGCCAATGGGGTCAACCATGTGATTTGAGGGTTGGAACTTTCAGTCCCACCCTCTGACCTCTGGGGAGGGGAGAGGGGTTGGAGGTTGAGCCAACTGCCAATGGCCAATGATTTAATCAACCCTGCCTATGAAATGAAGCATCCATAACAACCCAAGTGGACAGTGTTCAGAGAGCTTCTGGGTTGATGAACACAAGAAGACATGGGGAGAATGGCACGCTCCGAGAGGGCATGGAAGCTCCCTGCCTTTTCCCCATGGCTTGCCCTATGCATCGCTTCCATCTGACTGTTCTTGAGTCATATCCTTTTATAATAAATTGGTGATCTAGTAAGTAAAATGTTCCTGAGTTCTAGCTGCTCTAGCAAATTAATCTAATCTGAGGAGGGGGTCATGGGAACCTCTGATTTACAGCCAGTTGGTCAGAAACACAGGTAAAACCTGGGCTTTCAACTGCCATCTGAAGGAGGTCTTGCGGGGGAGGAGGGTGGCAGTCTTGTAGAACTGAGCCCTCAACCTGTGGAATCTGATGCTAATTCCAGGTAGATAATGTCAGAATTTGAGTTGAATTCTCAGACACCCTGCTGGTGTCCAAGAATTGCTTATGGTGTGGGGAAGCCCCCCAACACACACACATTGGAATTGGATCCAAGAACCTAATTTACTTCGACCAGGCTCCTGTCTGGTATGGTTGCTAAGGAGTTTAAAAGCTCTGGCTTCTGTGGGCTAATATGCAAATATCAGAGAAGGCTCTGTACTTATTTTTAGCTTGTAGCTGATGTTTTAGTATATTTTAGAAGGCTCAATAGTCTGTCAGAAAATAATTATTGAGCACTTGGTATATCATGTAAATGTCCCAATTTATGAAGAATGCAAGACACAGGAGACAATTGACTCAAAGTCTTTCCTCCTAAAGAGACCCATCTGGGGCTCTAACCACCAGTTGGTATCATACAGATGCTTCCATAGAAAATCTAGGAAGAAGTATTTGTTTCTCGAGGTTCAATGGTGGCACAGCCTCCGGGACTCCAGCTTTGATAGAGTCCTATCAATCTTCCGCTCCAATCTCCTGGCCAAACTACCAATTCAAACACTAAGCCTTTCCCCACATTCCTCTCTATACATTGATGGTTCTAGTTTTTTTTTTCCCCCACATGCAAGATTATGCTCCTATCTATTCTTGATGACATTCTACCCATCCTTGCAGGTCCACTTATAATAATATCTTCCTAAGAAAGCCATTCCTGCCCCCTCAGCCAAATATGCTCCATCTCTCTGTCTGAGCGCTAAAGACTTCTCATTATACATTTAACAGCTCATGCGTGTGGGACTCTGGTGCAGTCATGGTAGACGTTTGTTCTCTTTGGTGTTGACTGTCAATGTTGTCAACATTTGCCTATAATTTGCCTATAATTACACAGACAGGAAAGTGAAGAATGACTCATAATATTCTTATGTCTACTGATAGGTATGTTCTAACTCTGCCCCCCAAACCAAAACTTTTGTCTTTATTAGTTAGTGTACATTCATTTTATTTTTCCCTTTAGACTTTTCTAAAGACACTAGTTTCTTTATTTTTGTTTTTTTCCTGGAGCATGTATCACAGAGTTTTGTACATGACCGGGGTTCTATCAAGATTTGAGTTTAAATAAATCAGATATAGTCTTTGTAGAGGGCATCAAAGAGGTAGGACAAAGAAGAAATCAGTTCTTCAATTACAAATTACTTACCAAGGACCTACTATGGTGATTAGGTGGTTAAAGGTACAGGAATACATAGAATATAGTAAGTGCTTGAAGGGAAGAGGCTATCTAATAGAAGGAAGCAGGCTGATAATTCTAGGCAACTACAATTTAATGCAAATATTAAGATGCTGGGGACAAACACAGTCTTTTATCGGAACTCACAGAGGCACATCTTTTGGAAGGGTTTTTAATTTATTCCCCTCTTCTTTTCAAAACTTCTAAGGGTGCTTCAGGCTCGTGAGAAACAGAGTGGAAGAGAATTATGAAAAAATTACTTAAAAAAATAGTAAGGGAAATAAAAGAAGGATGAGTGGGCAAAAACAACCCTGGAGAGACCTGCACACATTAGGTGTGTACACGAGGGAGTGAATGAACCCAAGTGCCAAAAGGCAAGCCTCTAAATGAGAGATTGTGTGGAAGGCACCCTAGGAGAAGGTTCTTCTCTCAGAACGCAGCAAGAACAGCTGAGCAGAGCAGCTACTACACTGATTTTGCATCCCTGGTGTCAATATTTTCATTAGCTGCCAATAACAACTAGGAGTTGTGCATCTATTCCCCAAGAAGAGTTGATATGAAATTAAACAGCACTGTTACCTTCCAAATGCTTTCGAATTCTACCTGAAAAAAAAAAAAAAAGTTCCCTTCATTGCTTTGATGATTATCATCTTTTATGTGTGGTGTTTTGTTTAGGTTAATTTCCGAACAGCCACAGCAAATTCAGGCCCGTGCCCCATGCCTTGCTCATAGTGTCACTTAAGAAATACTTGTTGAAGGGCTTCCCTGGTGGCGCAGTGGTTGAGAATCTGCCTGCCAATGCAGGGGACACGGGTTCGAGCCCTGGTCTGGGAAGATCCCACATGCCGCGGAGCAACTGGGTCCGTGAGCCACAACTACTGAGCCTGTGCGTCTGGAGCCTGTGCTCCGCAACAAGAGAGGCCGCGATAGTGAGAGGCCCGCACACCGTGATGAAGAGTGGCCCCCGCTCGCCGCAACTGGAGAGAGCCCTCACACAGAAACGAAGACCCAACACAGCCATAAATAAATAAATAAATAAATAATAAAAATACAGGAATTCCTTAAAAAAAAAAAATACTTGTTGAAAAAAATAAATGAATGTAAAGGTGAGACATGCCAGCCTATTTAAAGGGGTGACCCATATATTTTCCAACTCAGGACAGTTCAGGTTGTAGGATAAAGGAATTCAGTGTTCTTTAGAATTCACCTAGCAGTCATTATGATCCCAGGTGAGTGGGCATATGGACATTTCTCAGGATGAATCAGGACACATTTTAATAGTTAGTTCTGGCAGTTCACAGTGGAATGGATTTATTTCAAGAGGCTCAAGAAAACCTCATTTTGAAGGCTCTAATAAAAAGTAAGGATGATAAAGAACACTGTTTTTCATGATAAGGAAAATTCTGCCTTTCAAGAGAGACATCATAATTTCTTCTAATTATAAGAAAAATGTTGCTGCCTTGAGTGCTCTTATTCATGTGTACAGCCAAAGGGATTTTCTGCATAAAAGAATAATTAGGTTCTATCCCTTCATACTAAAAAAAAAAAAAAAAAATCAGCTATTTTTCTTTTCTTTTAGACCTTTTCCCCCTCATATTCTTTGACCTCTACTCTGCTGAATCTTTTATATGTCATGGAAGGAAGATTTAGAGGGGCTTTGATTTCTCCAGTGCCTTTGGTGGCTGGCAGTGTTTGCTGTGCTGAATTTGGAAGTGCCTGATTTGGGAGTTCTGTTCATGTTGGGCTGTAAACTGATCAGATTTCATTTTATGTGTGAAGATCATCTTCCGTCCGTGGATTTAAACATTTTATTTGCCTGAAATACATAGTACATAATGCACTGTGGGCATTTATTTAGGAAAGCTCTTAAGCAACTTCGTTTTAGAGACAAAGGACATTCTGGGAAGCTTTACCCTTTAACCATATGAACAGTTACAGAGAAGCTGGGGTCACCCCACAGTTCTGAGATGGTGACTGCAATCACATCTGGAATTGCTGCATTATAAAGGAAGGTGTATAAGGAAGACAGCTGAGCACAAGTAGGACTTTTCATTGACCTGATTTGTGTGGTCCATAATTCTCAATTGCGCAGATAACTGCTGTGAGAGGAAAGATGCGCAGCTGTAATGGAATTAATTCAACCCAAAATGTCAGCAAAGTAGAAAGAAGGACTGCTCAAATTCATAGTGAATGATAATGTAGTTTGAACCTTCTGAGAGATTAGAATTTGTTAGACTTCAAAATGGAATATGATCTTTGGCTTTAAAATAGGAAAATCAATGATAAATATAGACAGAAAAAGGAGTCTCAGGGATTAGATTTTTCTAAGAAAGTTTAGTGGCTTTTTGAAATAATGATGATAATAGCCACCATTTCCTGACTGCTAAATCTGGGACAGACCTGGTTTTAGGATTTTAAGACCATTATCTGTACTCCATACTGCAGCCCTGGACAGTGGAGAAACTAAGAGGTAAACAACTGATTGGCCAAGATCACATGGTCAAAAACTGGTGGTCAGACTTCACTTCTAAGTGGTTTTATATCAACATGCTATCCAACCTGGCACTGAAAACAACCAGGATTGGTTTTTTTTTCCTTATAGAGAGTTTTATCACATGAGCTAGACGCTACCAAAGAGATAAGCAGTAACAATTTGGGTTAAGGGCTCTTTGAAATAATAACTGCCTAAGATCAGCAATTGATCGGGTCACATCTAGTTCAGTCATGAAGATGACCTCTGCGTCTGCTTGAAGAGGGGTGACTTCCAATCAATTGTTGAGGAGGGGAGAGCCTTCCTTTCCCAGTTGCTCTTTAAAATCTTTCATTCTTCCATTTCACTAACTTTTTTTCTTATTAATTGTTATCTGTAGAGTTTCAGGGGCTATTCCTAGCATATCAGGAGAGGGAAATGAAATCATTTTGTCCACAAGAAGCACAACACCCGCTTAGGCGGGAAGGTAATAGCCTTAATACGCCTGTGTGCTGTGCTTAGCGAGGCAGCACAGCATGGCCCTTGATTGAGAGCAGGGACTTGAGAGCCAGACCAGCCTAGGCTGCCAGTTATATGCATGTATGACTTTGGAAAGTTATTTAGTCCTTGTGCCTCAGTTTCTTCACCTGTAAAATGGGGATGATGATAAAAAACAGGGCCTATGTCATAAGCTTGTTGGGAGGATTAAATGAGTTCATATATGTAAAGTGATGAGAACATCGAAGGCATGTAGCACAATGTCAGAGTAAGTAGGATATAAATATGGGTGGAGTATTTCAGGTACATTCTCTTCATTGAATCCTTACCATATCCCTGTTGGAAGGTTATGTTATATTTATTTTACGGATTAGTAAATGAGTTTAATAGAGATTAACTAATTGGTCCATAGTCACTCAACTTGTAAGCATTCAAACCTCAGTAAGTCAAGGTCCTAAGCCAAACTGGGATGTGAACCCAGACTGTGTGATGTGTGTGGTTTTATTCTTTATATTCCTGGTTGAGGAGAATTTTGCCTTTATGGTTTTAATATATCCAATATCAGTATACTCATATATATGATATACATATATGATATTGTATACTGACCCTATGGCAGGCAAGAGTGCCAGCTTTACCAAATGTCACAAAATCCTTGTCCTATTATCCACACCTTTCATAGTGGGGTGATGAAGTACATGGCCCCTGGCCCCAGACTCTGCCTGGATTCGAATCCTTGCTCTTCTACTTACTCTCTGTATACTGTGGGAAAGTCATTAAATTTCCTCATGCCTTAGTTTCTTTATGTTAAAATAGAGATAGTACCAATAATCTTTGTCAGAGAATGTGATCATTAAATGAGTTTATCTATTTAAAGCACTTGAACCTGACACACAGTAAATGATACATAATGTGTATTATTATTATCATTATTACTACTGTTATTTTTCTTCAATGGTCTCAGGTTAGGAGTTTTAAGAAGCCTTGGTTGACTATGCTAAGACCTCTAAATGACAACAACAGGAACATGAGAGAATTAAACAATGTTCCATGGCTGATAATTTGAAAGATTATAAAAGAAGGAAGGAGACTTAATCCTGATAATGTTAGGATTAACAGTTTGTTCATAGGATTACTTTATGGTTAAGAATGGCCATTCATTTTCTTTTAAGAGTCTTTTAAGGGTCTCTTCCCTCTCCCAGAATTGAACTGAATACCAAACAATTGAGTTGAATCAATATATTTTCAGGGAATTTTTCTGGATTTTTATCAAGTATATTTAAGGGGAATTTCAGAGTCTCTACAGCTAATCAAAGAGGTTGTTATGAGTTGGGAGATGAGGGAGAGAAGGGATAATAATGTATCTAAGTGGAAGGTATATATCCTATCCTTGAAGTTTCCTAGTAACGGTAAAGATTGTCTTCTGGGCTTGGCTACCTATCCACTCTAGATGTGTGAAACTAAATATTCCACGCTCTTTCTCTTCACCGCTTTCTCCTGCCCAGCAGTATTGCCTTTTTTCTCCCTCTAGCTTTTTGTATAGCCTAACACCCTCTTTCTCTTATATGAGTCAGAAAATTAGAATATATTCTTAATTTTTTCTTCCCCTTCACTTGCCATGTCCCCTCAGTGATCTCAAAGTCTTCTCCTTTAATTAAGCTCTACTCTGTACAGTCTCTCCTTTTGCACCATCATTACTTTAGATTAGGGCCTTGTTAGGTCTCACCTGAGTCACTGCAATAATCCCCCTTCCCCTTCTACTCTCCTGCCCCCAGTGTTGCTCTACTCCAAAGGATGTACAAAGTAAATTTTCTTCTCATCACATGGCAACTAGTACTTAATATATTTCCACGGCAAGATTTCCATCCATGGCTCAATCTCTGGTCTTCCTCTTGCTTCTTCCTCCCCCACTCCCACAGTTCTCCATCCCTGAACAAATGCAGACCAATTGTATTAAAATCCTGGTGATTTCTCAAATGGGTCAATCTTTGCCTTTGTCATTGCTGCTCCTTCTGCCTGGAATACCCTCAAGAACCTCCACTTCTACTCATAAATGGTCACCTGACAAACTTCTCCTAATCATCCGCCAAGACCCCACATGCTATCACTTCCTCTAAGAAGATATCCCTGATCCCCTCAGCCTCCACCAGGTACATCTACTAAATCTTCAAACCTTATCAGGCCATATAGTAATTATTTGACCATCTTTCTTTCTAAGTTGCAAACCTCTGAAACTCAGGTATTAGATATTTCCTCTTTGTTTCTTAGGACCGAGCACAGTGGGCTTTCACTGAATAAGTGCTCAATAAATGTTTGTAGACTAATTAAGATCCATAGCAATAAAAAATTTAGTCTTGAGTCTCTTTGCAAGTGAGACTTTTGTAGGTAATTCAAATAATTAAACAGCAATAAATTAATAGTTTCTGGTCAAAAGTTTGGAAGGTCTAAACTGTTCATATACCAATATCCAAAATAAAAGTTTGTTAGTATCTCCTATGAGTGAAGCATAGTGCTTAATATTTTATATTTTTAAAGAACTTTCTAGCTTTCAAAGTGCTGTAACATGCATTATCTTTGAGGTTCATGACAACTGTGAAGTAAGTAACACAGGTATTATCCTCATTTTACAAATGAGAAAACCGAAGCTCAGAAAGAGAACTGCCATACATAAAATCACTCACACAGAAGTAAGGTAATTTGAAACCCATTTTAGGACTCTAAAAATATAAACATTTAAGCCTTTACTACACACATTTGTCATTTCCACTGTATCATACTGCTTTCACGTTACCTACAATCAAGCTGGGGAAAATCAGAAAGAAGTAAAGTGTATTAATTTACAGAGAAGTGCCAGGGACTATGTGTATATTTTAATTCAGCCCTCAAAATAGCCCTGGCAGATAGGAATTATTAATCCATTTTACAGATATAGAAAATGAAGTCAGAAAGGATAACTTGCTAAAGGTTGCAAAGTTATTAAGTAGTAAAGCCAGATTTTAAACTGAGATTTGTCTAACTCCAAAATTCAAATATGCTTAATCCAACAAGGGGGTGGCCAGCGGGCCAAGGAAGCATGAGAGTCTCGAGTTTAATCTGGAAGGGTATTCATAGCCAATGAGTCTGATCTGGTTCGTGGAAGGGACCCAACCCTAGGAGTTTTTTTGGAAAGAACTTGAAGGTAGCTTCACCCCAGGAGAAAATGACTGGACTATAGCAGGACTCCAGTCATGAGCTGGTGATAAAGGAAGAGTGCCCAGTCTTCTCTAAAAAGGGGCTTGTTAAGTAAGGGCTTACTGATTTTCTGGGCACCAACAAAGTGACCTTAGGGTTTAGAGCAGGGCAACCATCCAAGCAGGGAACCGGAATGGGAAGCAGGAAGTAGGACAGGAGACAAATCACACATCAAAGGCACATAGGGAAGGGGAGTGGAGGGAGATGCAGGGAGATGCAGCTCATCTTCCTGAGATAGCCTTCTCTTTCTCTGCACATCCTTGAAGTTTTCTTCTATTTTTATTCTCAATCCTTATGACTTCATTTACCATCTCTGTGTTGATGAGGCCCAAATGTCATAGTTCAGACCCCTCTGAGCTCAGACTCCTGGCACCACTGCATGATAGACAGCTCCACTTGGATGTCTGCAGACACTTCACGCTACATGTACACAAAGTTGAACTTACCATATACTGCCTTCATAAAACCTACTTTTCATGTTATCTCCATTTCAGTAAAATGTAGCACCATTTATCCATTGGCCCAGGCAAGAAACTGGAGTGTTATTCTTTACTTATACATCTCATTAATTTTTCCTCGCCCTTATCCGATCAATCCCTTAATCTTACAATTCTCTCTCTTTAATAGCTCCTGAAACTGTCCCGACCTTTCTGTTACTCCCAGGGCTCAGGCTTTTGATACCTGATGATTGCTTTCAGCCTTGCTCATCACCCCACTGTGTTCCACAGTGAACTTGGAGTTATTTCTAATGTGCCCATCTGGTCATGTCCTTCCTGTGCTTTAAAACTTCCATGTCTTCCCTGTTGCTCTAAGGATGAAGTCTGACCTCTTTAGTGTGGTGTATAAGGGCTTTTCTGACTTGGCGTCTGCCAACCTTCTCACCTCACAGCTTACTCCCCTCCCACAGAGTTTAGCCATATCCTCGATGCTCCAGGGAAGCATTTTAAAGTCCCTGAGGAGTGAGTGAGCAAGGGAACCTCTTACTTGTTCTCACTCACCCCGCGGCAGCAGGGGCCCCAATAAAGCCTTGCCTGAATTTCTTGTCTGGCCTCTAGTTAATTTCTATTGATCAGGGAAGGCTGAGAGCCCTGGTCGGTATCAGATTTATGACGCCCAACGTGGGGCAGTTGTCCCCTTCCGGGGAGAGGATCCGGGCACCCACGGGACCACTGAACGCAGCTTCCCCGTGGGTGACAAGCGGCCACCTGAGCCTCTTGTTTCAGCGTCACTGCGTTTGGCAAGTCTGCCTTCCTGGTCCTTGGGGGCCTCAGTACCCTCATTCAGGCAACGCTTTCCTCTCCCCCTTGTCCTTTTCCCTCTCCTGCTATCTCTCTACTTCTCCTTTCTCTGTCCTCTCCTCCTTCCGTCCTATCCTTCCGAGAGAGGGGACGTCGGGCAGCTACAGCATCACTCCTGTCAGCTTGTGAGACCTGCTCCCTCTGGCAGGCAACGGCTCACCTTGACAGGTGACAGGCAGAGGTGGGAGAGGCTCGCCTCACACCGCGCCGACCCTGGTCCAGCAGCCTCTCCCTGATGGGAGATTTATGAGAGTGATAAAAGTTTAAACCTCATATACTGTAGTAACTGAAAGTCTTATCCTTGCAGTATTCTCACCTTTATTTTCCTGCTGTCTCTTTCTCTTTTTCAGTCTTTTCTGTCCCTCCGAACTTTACCTCTCCCTTGACCCTTATACCTGCGCTCCTGTCCCCTTTATCCTGAAAGCTTCTTGTTTGTGTCTTTAAGTTTTTGTCATTGGTATCTTTGTTTTATGTAGTTTTGTCTGTCCAACTGCTCCTGCAAGCCTCTGCCAAAATTGGGGGCATGGTGGAGCATTTAAACCTGGAAATACAAGTTCAGCCTACAGTGCCTGAGACTCCAGCCTTGGCTTACTTGGTGGGATTTTAGAGAACAAAAAGAAAAGAAAGGAGCTTGCATTTTTCTCTCTTCCGCCTTTGCAATGTAACTATTCTTTCTGCCTGAGCTCCAGGGGCTTGCATTTTCCCCCCTCTGCTTTTGCCATGTAACTGTTCTACCTGGGCTCAAGGAGCTTGCATCTTTCTCCTCTGCCTTTGCATTGTAAGTATTCTGCCTGGGCCCTCAGAGAACTACCTGATTCATCTGTAGCCCCCAGACTGAGGAAGAAAAAAAAAGGGCCATTTTAAATTCAAGCAGGAAAACTATGAGATCTCTGGTTTTGTAGAAATTGGCTTGTCTGGCTTAAGCTTGTGGGTTTAATTAATACAGACCAGTCTTCACGGTCATCAACATTAAGTATAATACTTTTATTGTACCTAGGGTTACTGAAAGTCAATTAGCGCATATTGTTTCTGTTATGAAATTTGTCGACAGGGAATATAACCTGATATGATTGAATTTTAAGTAGATGTAACTGGGATAAGAACTTTTTGGTAAACTCTACAGGAATAATTATGTTTTGGAAACATCCATCTAAAACAGTCTCTCCAAATCTTGGTAAATCGAAACTAAGTTAAATGATAGGAATTCATTGTGTATACAGGCCATTTCAAGTAAGATGAAATATTGGAATATTAATTGTTAAACAGGTCTCAATTTATCTACTTTTGTCTTCTTGTGAGAGGTTAACTAAAGCTGTTTGGTGCCACCTTGAGATGTTCTCTACCAATCTATAGCATACTAATGAAAAAGACAGTTCATGGTTGCTTAAGGAAAGTAGGACGCGTGTTTTCAGAAAAGAAGGTATGAGGAATGGAAATATATTTTTGTTAAAGGAAAAAAGGTGTTTTTGTCCCAACGCTGGCTATTTCTAATGGAAAGAATAAGGGGCAAAGTATGGTTACAGAAAGTTGTAGAAGGTTTGCAGAAGAGGAACATTGAGAAAAGAATTTTGTATGTGGTCAAGGTTTTCTAAGTTTGGATTAAATTTAATTAGGTAAATGGATTTTATTAACAGTAGGCTGATGCAAGACTGGATTTGGTCTCTCTCTCTCATAAGAGAACAGAATCTTCCTGGAATGCTGCTTTTAATATCAGATTGTGTGAGTTTCTGTGTCTTTAAGTGATCTGTATTTATTCTTGAAAATTTTTTTCACCTTAGCTCAAGGAATAATTGTTTCACAGCGACTTCTGATTCTATCTGACCAGGTGTTTTAAAACTTTGAAATTTTTGACAGACTTCCCAAATATCAAATTCTAATGAGAGTTCTTTTGACCTCCAACTAACTTTGGGATGCTTCAAAGGGCCCCTGGAGCAGGCCAAAGAGAGATCCTAAACTAATTGGGTTCATTTGGTATGTTAAATTACATGGGAAACATTGTCCAAATTCGCTGTTGCCAGTGTCAGATGGAATCATCAGCCTCTCCCCAATTTTACTGTAGCCACCAAACAGATAGGGGAAAGGGTTTTGGGTTCTTCTGCTGTCTAGTCTTGCCCCTTACTCTATGTCCAAAACAATCCCCTGTGGGAATACTCCTACCTCTAGGCCCTCAGGTCCTGACCCCCGTGGCATTTTCCATTGCGCCCAACTCTAATTCCTCCAGGAGTTCCTTTTTGCACCTCTAGGTCCCCCTTCACTCCAGGCCTTGGCAGCCCATACCTTATTACAGACTACCTCTTGGGCTGGCCACTTCCAAGCAGCCCACATCCTAGGCTTTATAGATGCTCAGTCTTAAGTAATACACCCCAACAAATTATTACAGGACATCGTTATAGGACATAAACTTTATAGACAACAGATCCCCCTCAAGGAGAGTCCTGGCAATGCACCGGCACTGGTTCAAATGTCCCCTACTGGGGACTCCTCACGCGAGGGACTGACGTCCAGAGACGTCTGGTTAGGTGATGGGAGAGTAGAGGACGCTCAAAGTCCCATTAGGTAAGAAGGGAATTCGGAGGACACGCCAATCCCCTCCTGACAAAAGCCTCCTAGTAAATGTCTCTGGGATGCCGGACTTCATTTTCTAGGAGTGTTCTTGGTTGCAGGTTACTCAACATGGGAGGACCTTCTAAGCCAGAAGAAACACCTCTGGAATGTATCCTTAAAAATTGGAAATTTTAAAAAATAGATGGGCTAAAAAGGGAAAAAACTTAAGCTCTACTGTAACACTGCCTGGCCTTTATGTAAGTTGGGGGGTGGAGAAAAATGGCCTGAAAATGGGTCTCTAAATTACAATGCCATCTTGCAATTGGATCTTTACTGTCACAAGATGGGAAAATGGACTGAGGTTCCCTGTGTTCAAGCCTTCATGATCCTTTACCAAAACCCCACTCTAAGCGGCTCCTGTATCAACAGAAAACAATCCTGACATTTTAGATGATCCCCTTTTAACCTTCCCCAACTTTCAGGGGGTGAAACCAACTTTCCCCTGCTTCTCCAGAGGCACCTGCTTCTCCAGAGCCACCTACCTCCCTGGAAGCACCTACTTCTCCAGATCCCTCTGACCAATCCCTCACTCCGCCTCCCTATGTCTCTTTTTACCCTCCATTGCCCCAGGAGGGAGAGACCAGTCCTTCCGGGGTAACTTGTAAGGGAACTTCCTATCACCCAGGATCAGGAGAAGTATGTCCTCTTAGGGAAGTGGCAAATGGGGAAGGGACAATCAGAGTACATGTGCCCTTCTCTTTAACTGATTAAGCCCAATGCAGACAGAGACTGGGCCTGTTTTCTGAAGACCCTAGTAAGTGTGCTGAAGGGTTTCAGGCCCTAACTCTGGCCTTTGATTTGAATTGGAAGGATGTCCAAATAGTCCTATCTACTTGCTGTATCCCCGAGGAAAAACAGAAAATTTAAGCAGCAGCCCAGGGGCATGCTGACCAGGCTTGCCAGGGACCAACCCGAACATTTTGTTATGGGTGGAGACAGTCCCAAATCAGGAGCCCTGTTGGAATTATAATTTCTGGGTGGGAACAGAAGCCAGGAAACACATGATCCAATGTGTATTAGAAGGGATGAGAAAGTATATCAGAAAGCTAGTTAACTATGAAAAGGTTAAAGGAGTGACCCAAGAGGAATAAGAAAATCCAGCCCTCTTTCAGGGACAGCTTGTGGAGGCTTTTAGAAAATTTATTAACACTGATTCATCCACTCCCGAGGGTCAATCCCTGCTGGGACAACATTTTATCAGCCAGTCTGCCCCGATATTAGGCAGAAACTCCAAAAGTTAACAATTAGGCTCACGAAACCCTGTTGCCCCAACTCCTAGAGATGGCTTTTGGGGTATTTAATAATCGAGATCAAGCTGAGGAGGAAGAGAGAACTGGACATGAAAACAAGCAGGCCAAGGCTCAAGCTAAAATGATGGTCATAGCTGTCAGCCATGCCTTGCAACCTCAGGACAACCCAAGGGGGCCAAGGAAGTTTAACCATCCACCTGGAGGTAAAACCAGCAAGGGCGAATGCTTCAAATGTAAGTCAACAGGCCACTGGGCCCAAAAGTGCCAAAAAGAACCCCCTGGTCCATGCCCAGTCTGCAAACGAACAGGTCATTGGAAGTGGGACTGTCCCCAGTCCCAAAGGGGAAGGGGGGCTCCCGCTCCCAAGATGGCCATGCTGGATGAATGAAGTGGCCCAGGGATTCTGGCAGCTCCCCCCAATGAGATTTCTAACTGTATCGAGGAGCCCCAACTGGTCCTTGACAGGGCAGGTAAGAAAATCAATTTTTTAATTGATATGGGAGCCACTTACTCTGTCCTGATCTCTCACACTGAGCCTCTTTCCTCCAAAAGCTATACAGTGACTTGTGTCGACAGAAGGATTCGCACCTGTTTCTTCACTGGACCTCCCACTTGTCAATTCGAACAGCGTTTGATCTCACATACCTTTTTAGTTGTGCCTGAGTATCCTGCCCCACTACAGGAGAGAGACATTCTGGGCATCCTTGGAGCCACATATTACTATTAGGAGGTCCCAAGCAGCCCCTTTTCTTGACTATGACTAAGACAAATCAGCTGAAAGAACAGGGGCCTATTCCCAACCATATTCTACACACACAGTAAACCCTGCAATTTGGAACAAAGGAATCCCTGGGAAGGCTATAAATGCCCTACCTGTAAAAATTAGCCTTAAGCCAGAAGTCGCTTATCCTAACAAGAAACAGTACCCCATAAAGCTGGAAGCAAAAAAAGGTTTGCAACCCCTCATAGATAAATTCTTAAAACATGGCCTCTTAGTGCCCTGCCAGTCTGCATGCAGTACCCCTATTCTGCCAGTTGTTAAGCCAGTTGGGAGATATCAAATGGTATAAGACCTTAGAGAAGTAAATGATGCAATGGTCCCTATACATACCCTTGTGGCCTATCCTTATAATATATTAGTCCAGATTCCTGGAGATGCCAAATGGTTTACTGTTCTTGACCTCAAGGAGGCCTTCTTTTGCATCCCAGTTCATCCCTCATCTCAGTATCTATTTGCCTTGGAGTGGACTAACGCCCACACAGGCCAAATGCAACAATATACCTGGAGAGTACTGCCTCAGAGGTTTCGGAACAGCCCACACTTGTTCTCCCAGGCCCTGGAAAAGAACTAAGGAAAATACACCTAAAAGAAGGGGCCATTCTACAGTATGTAGATGATATATTAATATGTACCCCACCATGGAGGCCTCAGATCAAAATACCATTGAAGCCTTAATTTCCTTGGGACCTCCCAAGGATCTCCCAGAAAAAAAACCCAAATCTCAAAGCAACAAGTTAAATATATGGGATATATTATAAACCCTGACAGACAGTTATCTGCAGATAGAAAAAAGCTATATTAGGCCCCAAAGACAAACAAAACAAAACAAAACAAAAAAACCTTTGTAGTTTCTGAGGCGTGGCAGGATTTTGCAGAATTTGGATGCCAGGATTCAGACTAATGGCTAAGCCTCTATATGAAGCCACTAAAGTCTCAGATACAGAACTATTACTTTGGACTGGGGAACAGGAAAAGGCTTTTCATAATATCAAACAGGGCCTCACCAGAGCTCCTGTGCTGGGTCTCCCCGATTTAAAAGAACCATTTATCTTGCACGTAGCTGAAAAACAGGGGACAGCTCTGGGGGGTCTTTGTGCAAAAGCTATAAGTTCCTCAGGCTATTTTTCCAAACAAACTTTGTGGCCTGAGGTTGGCCTGGCTACCTCCGGGCTGTAGCTGCCCCTGCTTTATTAGTGGAAGAAGCGAACAAACTCACCTTTGGACAGCCACTGGAAATCCAGACCCCTCATCAAGTATAAGGGATTCTGGAAATTAAAGGTCACCATTGGCTAACTGGAGACCACCAGGCTTTACTCTTTGACTCCCCAGAACTAACCCTCAAAGCTTCCCACACCCTCAACCCAACTATACTAATGCCCATGGAAAGCCCAGAACTAACACATTCCTGCCTTGAAACCCTTGACCAGGTTTATGCCTGTAGGCCTGATCTAAAAGACCAGGCCATAGAAAACCTTGAGGAAGAATGGTTTACTGATGACAGTAGTTTCATTAAAGATGGAGACAGGAGGGCAGGGTATGCTATTGTGAGCTCTTATATAGTGTTATAGAAGCAAAACCTTTGCCACCTAACTAATAGCCCTACCTGAAACCTTAACCTTAGGGGAAGTAAATTATACATATATATATACAGACTCAAAATATGCATTCCTTGTTTTACATGCCCATGCAGCTATCTGGAAAGAAAGAGGACTTTTAAATGCAAAAAATTCCCCTGTAAAATATGGGGCTGAGATTTTACATCTCATAGAAGCGGCTCAAAAACCAAAACTAGTAGCAGTCATTCAGTGCCGCGGGCACCAAAAGGAAAATTCTCAAATTACCCAAGGGAACAACAGGGCAGATTGGGAGGCAAAGAAAGCAGCCTTCATGCCCATACCAGCTAGAAACCAACATCGAGAAAATTCGAAAAGCCACTTGCCTTCAGCAGATAATTAACCACCATTCCTCGCTATTCAATATGGGCGGGGAAATTGAAAACTGGTTCTCTAGTTTGCTCTCTTGGATCCCACAAAGTATAAAAAAATTTCTGGCAGGAGGTTTTCATGTTCTTATAACCCTTTTCTTTTCAGTCATACTGATTTATGCCATATTTTGTCTAGTGCTCCGTTGTCTTCCCTACCATCGTAAACCTGTGACTCAGACTTTTTGGTCCAAGAAGGAGACCTGGGACCAACAGGTCCAGACCTTCCATTCTAAAAATAGAGAAACACATTAAACTTTAACCCTGAGATTAACAAAAATATATACCCAAGGAGAATGGTTTCTTGGCAAGAGAGACATCACCTCCTTTGTCTGGTCAACAGTTAAGGAAGCCCAAAGTTAACCTCGTTCCTTCCCTTTCTAGGCCCTTTAATGGTTATTGCTATTCTTCTCCTTTCTACCCCTTGTTTGTTTAACCTTCTGGTTAAGTTTGGTCAAGCTTCAAGAGTTTGAAGTAAGGCTCATGATGGCTCAAGGAATTCAGCCCATTCCAGTGGAGAGTGGCCCAGGTCCCTACAGGTCCTTAGAACAGTCAGCAAGGGACTTCTACACCTCTGGGGTAGGCTAGGGTCTATGGCCCCTGTCCAGCAGGAAGAAGTTTCAGAAGAAGACAACTTCGGCCCCTTACCCCTTAAGAATAAGGGTGTAGAGTCTTTGTGGGGGGAATGAGACAGGCTGGGACCTGGGGCCCTTTGCTGAAGTGCTACAGTGCTTGCACCTGGACACACCTCTCCTCGAGCAACAAAACACAAAGAAACTGTATGGGACTAAAAATAACTGTGTGCATGCAGCAGTGGGGCAAATTCTGGACCCAAAAGATACAAAGAGACCAAAAAACCCAACTGCCACTTTTGAAGAGCCCAGAGCAAACACAGGGTGTTGGGAGCAAAAGCAGGGTCCTGAGCACGCTCCCTGCACACAACACCACCTAAGGGGTGGGCAAAACACCTAAGCCATGCCTCCGCCTGACCCCTGGACACACCCCTACTCTCACCCCATATAAGGAACAAGCTTCCCCTCCCCCCCCAAGGGAGTGAGCAAGGGAACCTGTTGCTTGTTCTCACTGCCCCCCACAGCATCAGGGGCCCCAATAAAGCCTTGCCTGAATTTCTTGTCTGGCCTCTAGTCAATTTCTATCGATTGGGGAAGGCCAAGAACCCTAGTCGGTATCAGGAATAGCCAAATGAAGAGACACATAGAACAAAGTTTAGGGAAGTGGGGTGAACAGCTTGCATACCCTATCCAGGTGTGTCACCATCCCAGCACATCAGTGTGTTCACCAACCAGGAAGTTCCACTGAGCCTAAGTGTCAGGAGTTTTTCTTAGGGTTTCATTAAATAGGTACAATTGATTAAATCATTGGCCACATGATTGAACTCAATCTCCAGTCCCCCTCTCCTTTCCCAGAGGCTGGGCTGGCCCAAAGTTCCAGAGATTTTATCTATATGATACAGATTTTGAAATCATTGAGAATTGATGTATGGGCTTGTCCATGTTTAAATTTTGTGAATATTCCATGTGTGTTGGAGAAGATTGTCAGATCTCCAGATTGGCACAGTGTCCTACACATGACAATTAAATAAAGACTTCTAATAACAAACAAAAAAAAAAAACATAAAGTCCCTGAAAGTCTTCCCTGACCCCTCCCCCCACAACGGGGTTGGGTATCCTTCGTATTCCTATGGCATCCTTTGTCACATTTACCTAACATAGCACCTGCCATGTTTTATTAAAACTGTTTAAATTTTATCTACTCAGTAAACTGTAAATTCTTTAAAAGAAGAATGATATGTTTTTCACAGTTGTTTCCCCAGAACCTCTTAAGGCAATTGGCACATAAAGGTGATCAACCAACGTAAGTTGAATAAATGAAATGAGTCCCAGGGGGATCATCCTAGCTGGAGATCATAGGCCAATTCCAAAGTCACTGTTGGTAGGAGGATAATGAGTCTAATGACAGACATGGGTCTCCCTGGCTCTGGACCTTATACTAAATCTGTAACTAGAAGATATTCAATACCAGCACTGGCCAAAGATGTACAGGCAGGCACAGCTGGTTTTAGACTAAAAGCTAGTATCTCTGACCTAACTTCAGACTTTTATTCCTTTGTGTTCATCCATAGAAAAAAATAACACAGAGCCTTGCCCCTTCTTGGGGTCCTGGTCTGTACAGAATCTTACAAGCTTGCTCGGACTACCTTCCCTTGGCTGTCTCACCCTTTGTAATGAAAAATTTCATAGGCTGAAATAAAGGAAGACATGGTGCTAGCAGATAAAATTATATAAATTTATGGATCTCATAGGATTTATTTTACTTGAATAACTTTCATTATTCTCTTTAGATTGATTCTTGAATAATAAAGTAGGCTCACTTAAAAATAACAGATTGATATTTCTAGTTTTTTAGTGGACCATGTATCCAAAAACTTGCTTTGGTATGTATAAAAGCATCACGGAGAAAATCCATCCATTGGCACTGGGTAGCTTCTGAGTTTCCTTTTCTGCCACATAATCCCTTGGCTGTTCCTTTGATCAGCAGTGCAAATCCTAATTAAAATTTCATCTGATAATTTGATTTCACGATAAAGATCTATTCTCAGTCAGGAGCTTTGCCTCCTTAAATTCCCGAGGTTAATGAAAATCACTAATCCAATGGATAAACAGGCAATGGGAAAGTCAAATCATAACTTTCATGTTTTCAAAAATACTGTGACTTAAGGGTTTTTGGAGGCTCTTACAAGGAAGAGAGATTGAGATGCAAATTTCACTGAGAGGGAAGAGAAAACTTCCTAAGTGGGAAAGGAAATTATGTAAATGACACTGTTGTTTTAAAAGTACAGTGCTTTCTAGTGCCACAAATCTCACAGGTGTTGAGGTAGGAAAGGACAAGAAGGTGAAGTTGAACCTTGCAGAAAAAAACTTTGCAATGGATTCTGAAAATGAACACTAAATTCTTGCTTCACATCTACTTGTCATGTGGTCCCTGAGTTTCTGGGCAGGCCCCTCAACTCTGAGTCTAATCAATGTCAAGTTCATCAAAAAAAGGTCACTTTCTTTCATCAAGAAAGCAACAATGAACAAACTTGGGAAGTAAATTGATGGATTTTTCTTTTCAGAATCCTATTAGTTCTGGGAAAATTCCAAAAGACTTTTACAACATTCCCCAAATGGCCTGAGCTAATAGCAGAGTTCAACATATTAACATTCAGCAGGATGAATCCATATTTATTCCATGAAATTTAATTATATACCAGAAGAAAAAAAGAACCAAGAGGGACATAGAAGAGATAATACCAATGCGCGGAGAAAATAGGGAAAGGAGAACAGTTGCATATATAGCTGAGAGATGGCAAGAAAGAGAATAAGACAGAAGCAAGATTTAAATATGCCCATGACCACTTATTCTGAATACTGCTATGAAATACTGGAAATCACCTCCTGAATTTAAGGAGAATCTGTTCTATGTTTGCTTTATATCATCTAATTATAACAAACCATCTGTGAAGAAAAACAGACATACAACACACATGCACAAACATACCCTCAACGTCCACATAAAAAGTAAATTAAGTCTGTGTTTATACGCTTTACGCAGAAGGTCATTGGTTCTCATTTTTCTAATCCTCTCTTGTAATAAGAATGTCCATAGATGGTTCCAAATCATTTATGGGAAAACGTTTTGTTTTTTGAGCAGGGTGGCTGGGAAATAGGATAAAAAGTACAATTTCAATTTAGAATTATAGAAAGATCAGTAATGATGGCAAAGCCCCTGCCTACTGCCAGCCCTCAGGTATGCTTTGTGAAAGAAGCTCGTGGCTCCGGGCTATTTTGAAGTGAATGTAAATCATCAGTCATTGAAAAATCTAATACTAATTGAGTCTCTTGTCAAAATGTAGAGTTAAGAATCTTACTGCTTTCTTATTTAAAAACAGTGGCTGTGACAAAGTGGGAGAGTGGCATGGACATATGTACACTACCAAACGTGAAGTGGATAGCTGGTGGGAAGCAGCCGCGCAGCACAGGGAGATCAGCTCTGTGCTTTGTGACCACCTAGAGGGGTGGGATGGGGAGGGTGGGAGGGAGGGAGATGCAAGAGGGAAGAGATATGGGGACATGTGTATATGTATAACTCATTCACTTTGTTATAAAGTAGAAACTAACACACCATTGTAGAGCAATTGTGCTCCAATGAAGATGTTAAAAAAAAAAAAAAAAATTTAAGGGTAAGCTGGGACAAAGAGAGTGGCATGGACATATATACACTACCAAATGTAAAATAGATAGCTAGTGGGAAGCAGCCGCATAGCACAGGGAGATCAGCTCGGTGCTTTGTGTCCACCTAGAGGGGTGGGATAGGGAGGGTGGGAGGGAGGGAGATGCAAGAGGGAAGACATATGGGGACATATGTATATGTATAACTGATTCACTTTGTTATAAAGCAGAAACTAACACACCACTGTAAAGCAATTCTACTCCAATAAAGATATTAAAAAAAATTAGTTGTATGTTCATACAATGGTATACTTAGCAATAAAAAAATATAAAACTGATATATGAGGTAACATGAATAAAGTCAGAAAACATAATGCTGAATAAAGAAGACCTTCACAAGAAAAAATAATAATAATAAAAACAGTGGCTCTCTCCTAGCAAGGTAAAGGAGGAAGAATATCAGGAGTGTAAGACACGACCCAATAATGAAAAGGAATTTATTCTCATCGTTATCCTTCTTCAAGCGGAAAAATAGGCATCAATATGACCTTGAACCTGAAAACAAGGGGTGTGTGTGTGTGTGGTGTGTTTGGAGGGGACAGGGGAGGATGTATCCATACACACCTTTTTGAGCCAACCACTTAGGGTTCTGTCTTTCATGGAAAGAAAGCCACAACAATTTTCATTCACATAACACATCCAGAAGTTTAACTCTCTCTTTTAAAAAGGTGGTTGTATTTGTCTTTCTTTCTCTATCAGACACAGTCCAGGGCCCATCTAAACCTAAATGACTTAAATCACGTACAGTGGACTCTAAACAGAGTACATCTAAATGCGAAGTGGTTACAGGAATAGAACAATTGGGTTGTATAACAGATTCTTCATTTCAATCCAGAAGTAAACAACTCCTGTGTAAACATCAGCTCTGTGAGAACCATCTCCCCTACCCCCCATAAAAACTGCTTACATTTTAGATGCAAGAATATTTGCATATTGAAGAACTTTTATAAAGTCCAAATTACCGATAAAATTACCTGTGTATGGGTATCAGAATAAAGTGAAATAATGGATATTTACTGAGATTTTTCTATAGACAAAGCACACTGCTGGGGCGGATGAGAAGGCACAGTGCAGTGTCGGCAACGTCAGTCCTCTAATGAGACAAGTGCCTGTTCTCAGGCCAACACTGTTCCCAGTTACTGCAATAACTATACAGATAAAAGGGAAAAATACAGCAGATAGCGAGCGCACTTGTATGAAGTATACACACATACATACATACAGGCTACATAACTGAGAGGCTACAGAGTAGAGTGTCTGAGGGCACAGCCTTGAGCCAACTGCATTTGAATCAGCTCTACAGCTTCGTAGCTATGTGATCTTTGGCAAGTTATTTAACCTTTAAGCATCTCATCTATAAATCAGAAACAATAATAATATCTAGGACACAAGAGTGTTATGATGCATAAATGAGTTAATCCATGTGAAGGGTTTATCTCAGTGCCTGGCATATGTCAGCACTGATACTATTATTATAAACCTGCAGCAGATACCAGACACATATACATAGATGGTATACATACATACCATACACAAAAGCATTTAGGACAGTATACCTGTTTTCCAGAGGTTAAATCTAGTTAGAAAAGAGATGCTATAAGGAAGTAGGCATTAAAGCAGGGAAATCTAAATTTAAAAATGAAAAATACCAAGAGTTAAAGATGGTGGACTGAACTCTTGCATTTATTTCTGTACTCTCCCAAAAACCCATTAAAAGGAGTGTAAAGTACTTCTAAAAAATAATAATCAACAAGGACGAAAAGAAATGGAAGAAGAGACAAGGTATCTGTGTAAGTAGAAACCAACAAGAGCGAGCCAGTGAATGCTGCAGAACTCCAGAAAAATTCCGAAGTTGAGAACACTAGGGAGGAGAGAACGGCTAAAAGTATGTATAAAGAACAACAGGATCCCCCCTTTCTCTTCTCCAATACTTGCAAACAGGTGACTAGCCCTTTCCCCTTTTCTCCCCTAGGACACACACACACACATACACACACACACACACTCAAAAGGCAAAATGGAACCAGAAAAAGCCGGAAAAATAGAACCAGAGAAGCCGTGGACTTCGCACATCAAACATACTGCAGGGCAGGTGAAATGAGGACTGAAAACAGGGATCAGATCAGTCTGCCCATTGAATCATGAGCTTCCTAGCTCCCTACACACAATCTTACCCTCATCACCCACAATCCTGCTCCCAGGCTTATACCCACAGGTGAAAAGTTATAGGATCCCTCATTCATGAAATGAAATTGAAGATAATGCTGTTAAGAAGTCCTCCAATGAAATGGTCAAGTTCAGTTGGGAGAAAGCTCTAGGGACCAGCACAGAGCTTCCCATTAGCTTTTGAGTACCTCACTTTCAAATATAAATAGGGAGCTAGGTTTCACCAGTTAGCTGAAGAATACCTCTACCAGGTATGAGACAACCATACTAAAGAAACTTGGGTAAAACAGCCAATGCAAGGTGTAGGAAAAACTTTAGAGAAAGTATAAATAGTCTCAGAGTGATAAGTAAAGATATTTCACTTATGAAACAGTAACGGGAAACTGGGTACATGGAAGACAAAACAAAAAGCCAAACACAAAACAAGGCAATTATGGAATTAGAATCTGAGGATTAGTAATGAATGTATTCAGCTGGCACTTCCTCCTGGGATACCAAAATCACTGTCAACAAAATGCACACCCTTTCCTTCTCCCTAACCCCCATGCATAGAGCCAAAAAAAGTGAGGATGCAGGGATCTAAATCACGACATCTGCCCTAAAGATTCTGGAGGGCTAAAAATACTTTTACATGTACCTCCAAACAAAGGGCTTACATCCTAAGGCAGGGGTAGAAATACATTTTAAGTAACGAGAATATGAGTAGAACTCCTTTCTTTGCAAAGGACGGAACCCAACTCTTTAAGCTAAGAGTAATATTTTAGGGATAAAGCAAGGAGATATTGCTGGTGTGAACCTGGCAGCGCCCATTAGCCCATGTTCATAGCTGTTCCTAGAAGATGGGTAGCAGACAATGTTAGGTGTTTATTTCAATGACAAAACAGGAAGGAATACTTTTCTGTTTAAAACAAGACCATAGTTGTGTCAACATGAGAGCTACCACATCATAGTATGTGATTCAGGAGTCATTAAAAAATAATAATTAAAACTGCTATACTCGTCATTGCTTAATTACTTTATACTTGTTGGGGGAAAACTTGACATCAATTAAAATGATTTTTTTTTCATATAAACTTGTAAAAGAAATATTGCCCTGAAGAAGACGACTTTATTCACGACTGTTGCAACAGGAGAGAGAGATTAATGCTACAGGGGAGACAGACTGAACTCAACTCCACTGACAAAAGGCGGAAGGAGTTTTTAAGTGCGAGGGTGAGTTAGTGCAAAAGTACTGGAGGAAGCTGGCAGGGAGGTTGGTCAAAGTGTTTGCTAACTGGCACTTATTGAAGTTAGGTTCCTACCCGCCCACAGAGACTGGGAGGGGACACTATCTTTCTTGACTACATTTCAAAGGGATGGCTCCCAGGTCCTTGAGAAAGACATTTCTGGACTGTAAAACTGGCAAGAGGCTGGGACAAGATTTACATCTCAAAGAGGCAGAAAAAGAATTCACAATTAAAGTTTTCTAAAGTAAATGCTGGAAGAAAAGGGAGGTAGAGCCTAAAGTCAGGAAGAACCTATCTGAAATTTAGTTGAACTGAGGAGAACATCAAGGCTGTCTTGGTCAATCTTAAGTATGAAAACGTAATAATTCCCTTTTTTATAAATAAATTAGAAAGAGCATGGCATTTGGAATGAAAAAGACAAGGAGTTCAAATTCCTGATCTTTATCTTACCAGTTGTGTGAATCCCCATTCAGGTATAGTGAAAACAAATATGGTAAATTAAATTAGATAATGTATGTAGAGTGTTTAGCTCAGATCCAGACACAGAGCAAGAATTCCTAAATGTTAGATCTTGTTATTATTAAAATGAGACTGAATTTAGATCCAGCAAAAGCTTCTGGTGTCTCCTGATATGATGCACTGAAAAGAACACAATTTCACCTCTCTGATATTTCTGCCAAAAATGCATAACCTGAATCTAATCATGAGAAAACATCAAACAAACCCAAATTAAGAGACATTTTCCAAAATAGCTGACCTGTACTCTTAAAAATTATCCACATCATTAAAGAAAGAATGAGGAACTGTTTCAGATTAAAGGAGCCTAAAGAGATATGATAGATAGCAAATGATCTGAGCCTATGATCTGAGATTTTCTTTTAGTGAAAAGGACATTATTGTGACAATTGGCAAAATCTGAAACAGACCTGTAGATTAACTAAAAGCATTTTACAAATGTTAATTTTCTGATCTGGATAAATTTTATGGTGATTATATAAGAGAATAAGCTTGTTTTTAGGAAATATACACTGAGTATATAGGGGTAAAGAAACATCAGGTCTGCAATATGCTCTCAAAAGGTGCAGAAAGAAATAATATGTATATGGAGAGAGAGAGAAAGGAAGAGAAATATAGAGAATGAATGTGGTAAAATGTTAACATCTGGGGACTCCAGATAAAGAATATACAAGAATTCTTTATTCTATTTGTGGCAGCAGAATAATGCTCCCTCCTCCCCAAAAATGTCCACGTCTTAACCCGGACATGTGGTTATGTTAACTAAAATGGCAAAAGGGACACTGTAGATGTGAATAAGTTAAGGATCTTGAGATACGAAGATTATCCTGAACTCTCCAGGTAGGCCCAATATAATCACACACATCTTTAGAAGTGAAAGAGGGATGTCAGAGGACAGTGAGAGTTAGAGAGACATTTGAAGATGTTACACTGCAGGCTTTGAAGATGTAGGAGGGGGCCATGAGGCAAGTAATGCAGGTGGCTTCTAGAATGTGGAAAAGGCAAGAAAACAGAATCTCCTTTAGGTCTTCCGGAAGGAATGCAGCCCTGCTGACACCTTGGGTTTTACCCTGAGACTAAATTTGTGTTTTTTTGTTACAACAACAGTCGGAAAAAAATACACTATTCTTACAACTTTTCTATCAGTCTGAAATTATTTCAAAATAAGTTTTTAAAAAGCTTGTGGTAAATATTTCTTAAAAAGAAAGCATAATCTTTTAGCTGATTTGGTCTAAATATTCAGAGGTGGAATCTGAGTTAAAAATCATGGAATAGCCATAAAATCTAAAAAGTAATTACACCAGAATCTCAGTAGGCTAGTCAATAAAAGTCTACATTGAAATGTAGCACTGAGCATGTTTCACAACTATTTTCTTTTTAACATTTTTATTGGAGTATAATTGCTTTACAATGGTGTGTTAGTTTCTGCTTTATAACAAAGTGAATCAGTTATACATATATATATATATCCCCATATCTCTTCCCTCTTGCATCTCCCTCCCTCCCACCCTCCCTATCCCACCCCTCTAGGTGGTCACAAAGCACTGAGCTGATCTCCCTGTGCTATGCGGCTGCTTCCCACTAGCTATCTATTTTACATTTGGTAGTGTATATATGTCCATGCCACTCTCTCACTTTGTCCCAGATTACCCTTCCCCCTCCCCGTGCCCTCAAGTCCATTCTCTAGTAGGTCTGTGACTTTATTCCTGTCTTGCCCCTAGGTTCTTCATGACCATTTTTTTTTTTTTTTAGATTCCATATATATGTGTTAGCATATGGTTTTTGTTTTTCTCTTTCTGACTTACTTCACTCTGTATGACAGACTCTAGGTCCATCCATCTCACCACAAATAACTCAATTTCATTCCTTTTCATGGCTGAGTAATATTCCATTGTATATATGTGCCACATCTTCTTTAACCATTCATCTGTCAATGGACACTTAGGTTGCTTCCATGTCCTGGCTATTGTAAATAGTGCTGCAATGAACACTGTGGTACATGACTCTTTTTGAATTATGGTTTTTCTCAGGGTATATGCCCAGTAGTGGGATTGCTGAGTCATATGGTAGTTCTATTTTTAGTTTTTTAATGAACCTCCATACTGTTCTCCACAGTGGCTGTATCAATTTACATTCCCACCAACAGTGCAAGAGGGTTCCCTTTTCTCCACACCCTCTCCAGCATTTATTGTTTGTAGATTTTTGATGATGGCCATTCTGACCGGTGTGAGATGATATCACATTGTAGTTTTGATTTTCATTTCTCTAATGATTAATGATGTTGAGCATCCTTTCATGTGTTTGTTGGCAATCTGTATATCTTCTTTGGAGAGATGTCTATTTAGGTCTTCTGCCCATTTTTGGATTGGGTTGTTTGTTTTTTTGATATTGAGCTGCATGAGCTGCTTGTAAAGTTTGGAGATTAATCCTTTGTCAGTTGCTTCATTTGCAAATATTTTCTCCCATTCTGAGGGTTGTCTTTTCGTCTTGTTTATGGTTTCCTTTGCTGTGCAAAAGCTTTGAAGTTTCATTGGGTCCCATTTGTTTATTTTTGTTTTTATTTCCATTTCTCCAGGACGTGGGTCAAAAAGGATCTTGCTGTAATTTATGTCATAGAGTGTTCTTCCTATGTTTTCCTCTAAGAGTTTGCTAGTGTCTGGCCTTACATTTAGGTCTTTAATCCATTTTGAGTTTATTTTTGTGTATGGTGTTAGGGAGTGTTCTAATTTCATTCTTTTACATGTAGCTGTCCAGTTTTCCCAGCACCACTTATTGAAGAGGCTGTCTTTTCTACATTGTATATTCTTTCCTCCTTTATCAAAGATAAGGTGACCATATGTGCGTGGGTTTATCTCTGGGCTTTCTTTCCTGTTCCATTGATCTATATTTCTGTTTTTTCACAACTATTTTTAAATTTATTTTAATATAAACCAGCATGCCTAAGATTGTGGACAATGAATATTGCCATTCTAATTAGCATATTAGACATATTTATAACTATCTCATTACATGTTTTCTATTCTTTCAAAAGATAAATCATTTGGGATAAAGTTCCATTTCACTATTACCAAATTTCTCCTCCCTCTTCTCCCAACCAAACCTATTATTTTTTTTTTTAAATCAAAGCTGTTCTTTTCAGCACCAATTAAAACTAAGAGCAATCTCTTACCCTCTATTTTCAACCAAACAGGAGAGATGAGATACTCAAAACTGCACAGATGAATACTAAAGAGAAAAACAGACACAAGGGTAAAATAATTGTTTCAATGTGTTAAAAAGGTATAATGACTCAGAAGAGTAAATTCTCGATATTAATTGGGCTGGGTTTTTAAAAAACGTTAGCTTTGACCTGTCACTTGAAACAGATGAAGAGTGTGGTTTAGCATCTAATAAGATGGTAAACTGGTGAAATGTATATAGGCCTGGAAAAAGGCTGAGAGGTGGCTGAAAGAATTATGTTTAGAAGATAAGGTTAGCTGATTCCAGGGTTTTACAGGCGCTTATCCAAAGATGAAAGCAAATATGGGGTGGGATTAATGCCAAAAGAGACTTAGAGGTTAGAAGTCAGGACTGATCTAGAGGTCAATGGGAATTTAAATCCTAGAGATTATTTCAGCTTCTGAAATCATATTGAAGTATTGACTGCATTGGGCGATTTCGTTTGTAGTAAAAGTCTAAATGGTTTAGCTGTCATTTTGCTGTTCCTTCCCAGAGCCACAGCTAATTACCTATTAATTACAGGGGACTGAAATGAAAGTATTTACCAAATTGCTTTGTGCAGAGTAGCAGGCAAGAGAAACAGGCTACCTCCTCCTTAGTGTGCACTTCAACTCTATCATGTCAAGCCTGGACAGGTTCTCAACAGTGCCAGCGACCTCTGAAAATAACCTTGGCCCCAAAAAGCAGATGTGAGCTGGAACATTTCAGCTTTCTATGGGGATGTTTGAGTCTTTGTTGGTTTAGGCTGGACCCTTGATATTATTTAACATGGTTTATTGTACATAATTAGATTCTAATATCTGGAGAGAGAGACATTTATTTTCAGCACCGAATTGGTAATTTGAGAGAGGGTAGTTTTAAATCCAGCGTTGAGTGTTATTCATGCTGTATACCAACATACTTTAGAGGTAATTGTTTCTACTGCTTTTTAGGACACAGCTTGATGAATAAAATAAATTTGGAAAAGGAGAGACACAAAATGCAGAAATATAGACCATTAAAAAGCTTATAAACCCACAACAAATACTTTAATTACATTGGATGAATGTAAATCATGAATGCCCAGCAGCTGGATGCTATGAAAATGTAAATGCAAACTAATCAGTGGAAGTCGAATAAAGCTGGAAGCGGTATAAATCAAAATATCCATTGGGGAAAGCAGAGGGGCTGCCATCAGGCATTTTTATATAACCACGTACTGGACATTCCGGCACATATAGACACACACATATAAGATAATAGCAAGATTTTGGATAGAGCATCAACTTTAAAATGGCTCTGTGGATTCCTTATTTCCATAATGAGCTTACTCAAAATGTGTGCCTGATTTAATTTTTATGAAGCCACTAAGCCACCCTAGCTATTTTAATGATTTGGCTGGACTTGAAATTTAAAAATTGACTTTTCCTGGTGGTACCCTGAAATGTGCGAAGTGAACAAAGGGAGGAAGGGGCAGAGTTTGGGGATATTCTTTATCTCATTAGCACACCTTCAGTAAATGCTAGTCATAAGGGGAATCTAAGTAAATATGAAGGTTAACAAAATTCTTGTTATCCCCTCCTGTGTCATTTTAACCTTCAATACAACTTCCAGTTCTTCAAAACCCAAATGAGATCTTTACTATGAGCCCCTCTCTCCAAAACCTTGCCTCTCCTCCGCTTTTTGGGTTTAAACCTTCACCTTTCCATCAGCACAGAAATCTATTTCCTTCTTTTCCTGGTGCAACCGAAGCAGATCTTTCCTCCTAGCAGTCCCTAAGCCCTGGCCGAAAGATATAATGAATGAGAATAAAAACAAACAGCAAAACCTGTTAGATTTCTGCCTTACAACATTCAGTGCAACAGAAATCTTTCCCTCTGCATTTATGCAGTATTTACACTGTCCAGTGATTCACAAACCTGGCTGGACATTAGGGTCACCTGGGAAACTTTGAAAACAACAGATGTTTGGACGCCTTCCATTAGAGATTTTGTTATCAATTGGTCTGTTGTAGGGCTTAGGAATCAGACATATATTTTTTAAAACTCCCTATGTGATTCTAATGTGCCTGGGAGTTGAGAAAACTACTTTGGTTGCTGCGTCTTACAGCCATGTTTATGAAAAGTATCTGTTTGCAGCGCATTCCAGAGAAGAGAAACTTCATCTTCCTCTGATTTCCTATTCCCAGGAAAGACATCTCTCTCTGCCCAAGACCCAATCCTATATCTTTGCTTGTGATTCTGGCAAACAGGCTTGGTCCCCTACTCCTAAAATGACTGCCTTTTTTTTTCTTTTTTCCTTTTTTGCTAAGCACATCAGTAGCCCAGTATCTAGAGACGCAACCATAGATGCTTTGATATCTAACTATTACAAGTTATACCTACTAAGTACATTTCAGTACCTGCAGACACCTATTACCGCAATGGTTTTAGGGGTCTTGCTTCCCCTAAGCCACTTAGGTCATAAATGCTGGTAATGATGTAAGATTTGAGGATGCCTTTCATCTCTCCTCCCTTCTAGAGCTCTGACCTTTAGGGTTTCAAAATTTTTATTAATAAGCAGGTGAATGCCTCGTAACTCCCTGTGCTTTTGTTACATTTTGCTGGACCAAGAAGCTTAATCCTAAGGTTATTATGAGTCCTTGCCCTTATTATTTTGAATCTAAGTGTCCATTTAATATTGGAATATGCAATAATATGGACCACAGATCTCCAGAAGGCAACCCCTGGGCCCTGTCTGGGCATGCAGACTCAGGAGGACGGGCTGCGGCCGTAGGTACCTGGGCATAGGCGGTAAAAGAGCAGGCAGGCACTCCTACTGGCCTTTAAAGTGGGGACCATGAGCCCTGGTGAAATATGGTTCAGAGAACACTCTGGATTGTGACCAGCCAGACTAGTTTCTCCTACTGTGGGAAGGAGGCTGTAAGGGCTAGACTGTTAGCAGAAGTTTCTTCCTGTGTGGGCCAAGATGAAAAAGTAGAGCAACAAGGAAACTTCTGTCTTATATAGTGGACAGTCAGGATTTTGAAACATGATGAAACACTTGACTCACTTGAACATGTAATATGTATTTCGCTCAAAGAGCATAGAGGAGTTGATAAAGCAGGGAAAAGAATCCCCTGAGCCCAAGATACAAGACTTAAAAGTTGTCATAAATTAGTGTTGAAAGAGAACTTAATGTCACCTATTTAAGTGATATTTCAATCTGATCTACTGAGCTCTAGAGATTCCAAGAAACTCATTCCGGGACCACTGCAGGAAGGACCACTGCAGAGAAGGAATGGATGGGGTTCTAGGCGCCGTAGCCCTCTGTTTTCATTAGAGTTGTTCCAACTTTAACTTCAACAAGATCTCATCTAAACAGGGACATTTCTTTTAAAGGGAATTTGGAAGACCTCCACTGAAGAATGCCAGGCTAACTACCAAGGACATTAGAAAATGAATTACTATATCAGGAGCAATAGAAGACATTGAGGGGCTCAGCAGTGCATGCCAAACATTGTTCAGTATTAGAATACTGCAATATTACTCTGCTTCAGTGAGGAGAGCACCACTTGTCCACTTCAGTCAGGGAACAGTAAAGAGGCAAGAGAGAAGTTCTCCTGATTTGCCAGATCCCCATTACCTTCTGACTGAGGGATCAAGGGGGACTTTTACCTAGATTAAATCATGGTAGCGTTTGATTTAGAGCTCTGTTAATAGGAAGAAATCTTAGCCAACAAAGCTCTCTCCATCCAGAAACACTTTCCTTTGGTTTACAGGAATTATACCATCTTGGCTCTTATTCTTTCTTGCTACATTAGGATGAGCCATGGCATGTATTTAGGATATGAGATTTCTAAGTGATGCTTAAGAGGCATTGCCTATACCAGGGATCAGCAAACTTTTTCTGTAAAAGGTCAAATAGTAAGCATTTCAGCTTTGCAGGCCAGACAGTCTCTACAGCAACGACTCAGTTCTACAGCAGTAGAGAGATGTGGAAGAGAGTGGGCATGGCAGAATTTGGCCCTGGGCCTGTTGTTTGCTGACCTCTGATGTAGACAAGAGGGCTGTTTTGTTCATTAAACTTTTCCCTTTTATGATCTAATAATTATACTGCTGGCACCAATATTTTATAGAAGGACATTCTTCATAAATCCATAGATTTCTGACTTACCATACCATCAGCAAACCTAGACATGCCAGGTACATGCTGCTTACCATATACCCAAAATAAAGATTTTCCATTAGTAAATACAATCAGAAAACCTAATTAGCATGCTTGCAAAAAACTTGACCCTATCACTTCTTTCTTTTCCCTCCTGCACCCCTCCTTCCTTTTTTCTCCCTTCCCAATTTGTCCCTAGGGTAAGAAGGATGAATTACAGACCAGTCACTAACATTTTCCTTCCTATACTGCTATGACGTGAGCTCTGTGAGGTTAGGCATTTTTACTGATGTGGTGTTAGCTAAGACTTGTGGGTAGGAAATGCAAACTCATACCTGGAATATGTGTCAGTTCCATTCAATACGTATCACTGCCTCTTCCAGAGTAAAAGGGGTATAATATAACTAACTTTCTAACAAGTGGCTGGTTGGCCTCCTCAATGGATGGTGCCATATTGGGATATCACTGTCAGATTCTGTTGTTGGCATGTTGGACATTTGGCAGGTGCAATAGCTAAGTCATCCTTGGTGAGTCGGAGCCCATGCTGGCTGGCCCGTGGTAACTCCATTCGTGCATCCAATTTGTTAGCACTGGAGTGGCTAATAGAGTCTGGCTGACATCAACTGGTCAAGCCATTCTTTTGACTCCTTGGCTGTGTAGTGCCTCTTCCATGCTTCCATGGTGGTATTAAATTCTACACAATGGAAGAGTGCTTCACTGTTGATGAACTCTCTTTTACCCAATTTTATATTCTGCCCTTCTTGATACAGCAATCTCAGGATTCAATCCCATTATATGCTTCCTTACCTTGTGTTGATACATGTTGCTTAGGTCCTGAAACTTCTACAGATTATAGTCCCTTTCTTACCTTAGCCAGCCTAATGCTCCCCTGGCTAAGTATTGTTGGGACTTAACTCTAGTTATTGGTTTGGTGGCAAGGAGATGTGGTTGAGATAGATCCTGGGTTGGGGGTGTGTGTACATGTTTTCATTAAAGACGGATGTCTCTGCATCATTTTCAAGGAAAAGAAGGAGAATGCTAGCCCTTAGGGGGAAGGAGTGGGCCACCGCACAGCCTCAAAGTGTTCAGGGGGATTGGGATTAAAGATTTAAGTGCATTGATTAGATATTCCTATCCCAAGTCTCAAGGTCCCACTGCTTCCCAACCAGTGCCTTAATACCTGCATAGCAGACTTGCAATGGCTGGGAATTCAACTTTCCCTGAAGCACCACTATCTTTGTGACTGATCCTAACCTGATCCAAAGATTATCTGCCTTTAAGCTACAAGAGATATGAGTTCCTTTATCAACTGCCAAGGAGACCCTCTGATTTTAACACTTTATCTTAGATTGGTGATTAATCACTCCCAAGTTTTATTTTCTCCAATGAATAAATGGCACCAGCAACACCTACCCAATTCCATTGTCCTTATGATTACTTAATCTCTCACATACTTGACACGTTGCATTTCTAGTGCATTCCGTTCCACAACTATACAATTTGAGTTTACCATTGGGGAAAGCCTTAACAATTGATTCAGTACAGGAGGTCAGAGATGATCAGACTAACTACCATCAGACTTGCCAGTGGACTGGTAGGTAATCTAGTTTGCAAATTCTGTTTCCTTGGTCTACTCTTGGCATCAACTATCTTCATGTCTTCAGTCAGGTTTCCCAGCAAACAAACTGTGAGATGAAGAGTTACATGCAGAGAGTTTGGGTGTGCTTTTGGCAACACCTGTAAGGCCATGAAGGAATCAGGATTGGGAGACATTGAACTGCAATGGAATTATAACAAATCCTTGGTTCATCCCATGGGGGAAGTAAGGCACTGGGATGGCTATTCGTAGTTGTCCCAGATCGTAAAAAGAGGGCCAAGGTCTTTGTATCTCTGCACCAACCAGTAGTCAATGGATGGGAGTTGCCCCTGGGAAGGGAATGTAACCTTAGGTAAGGCAGCTAGCTCCCTTTGACTGAGGAAAATTCCTGGTTGGAAGAGATTCAGCTGTGAGTCATCAACAGGCAACATCCTAGCTACTGGAAGGAATGAGTTCCTTGATTCTGAATGTGGATCAGAGATGTGAAGCACAGCATTTAATTAAGCAGTAATAGTGAAAATGAAAAGGAGAGGGTATATTTGAGATTTATTTAGGGAGTAGAAACAACAGGTCTCAGACACTGGGTTTGAGGAATCAGGGAGAGGAAAGATGGAGTGGCACAAGATTTAACTTGGATGGCCAGGAGAAGAGAGATACCATTCATGAAAAAGCAAATGGTAGGATTAGTCGGGTTTTGGGGGAAAGACAGTAGTTAAATTTTGGACATTCTTGGTGACCTGTGGAGAATTTAATGGGGATTATACAGTATTTGGAAATAAGGATCTGACAATTATGAAAGATTATAACTGGAAAATTTTAGCTATCAATTTACTACAGAACATAGTTTCTAAAAGATATACAGAAAATATATATAACAGAGAAGAAATAAAGGCCAAAAGTGGAATCTGAAACATTTAAAATGCAGATAAAGACAGACAGTAAAATTGTTCTAACCAAGGCCATGAACATGCTCCCATTGACAAATCTAACACACTTTGAAGTTCTTGGCTGGCCAAACTGGTGTATCACACTTGCTACATCTGGATGGATCCAGAGCTCTCCATAAAAGAGAAGCAGGTGCTGCGTATTGGAGTGTGTGGCCAGTTGATTTTTATCATAGGCACAGTTAAATTATATAAATTTGTTCTTTCTCTTCTTTTTTCCTTCCCTTTCCTTCATGAGCAATTAATTCCTAAAGGCATTAAAGTGGGGCAAAGCACATTGGGCTTCCTTGCCTGGGGCAGGGAGCAGTTGTGAGGGACCCGAGTGCAGTACTGGAATTTGATCAAGGTGAGGAGGATGTCGTCCTAGGAAGGCAGTGCAGTGTAGGGTGTCAGAGCCCAAGCAGGGTGACATGGGGGAAAATTTGCTAGGGTGGTGAGTTGTCATGGGGAGGTAGAACCCAAGCAGGAGGAGAAGAGCGCTCATGGCTGGGGTTGGGTCTTACATGGAGTATTAGAGACCAAACAGGGTGAAGAGGGTGCACTTCTCCATGGAAAACAGTTTTATTAATTATCAGATATCCAATAATATATTTGTATATGTGCATGCATTAATCATATTTCTCTTTCATGTCACATTTGCTACTACAGATAATTGTCATACTTGAAACATTTTCTCTGCTAGGCTTCTAGGACAGCTTTCCTCCTAAATTATTTTCCTATTTCCTTCATATTCCCTGCAGATTTCCATTCTACCTACTCTTGTTTACATGATGGTTTCATTCTCAGCCTTCTATTTTTCTCATTCTATCTACCCTGACTGTGTGACCTTATCAACTGCCATGGATATATTTACCACCAATGATTTACAAGACCTATATAAACTAATTAACACTTCCCTGCAACGGTTTGGAACTAAGGGCTATTTAAAATCAATACAAAAACTCACAGAACCTTTCCTTCTTGATTTCCAAACCTAGGTATCCCAAACAACTATTTCAAGCATCTAGTTGAGAGAATGCTTCCAGGATTCTCCAACTCATCATTGTCACCTCCAAACTGATATTTCTTTATCTTTGCCCTTTTATTCTGTTAGATGGCACAAATCCTTTTCCAACTCTCAAAGCCAGAAGCCATGAAAATAATAACTATGCCCTCTCCCTTTCTCTAACACTTAGTGACTCATCAAGTCCTGTGGATTCTACTTTGTATATCTTTCTTGAACCTTTCTGTCTCTATTTCTCTTTCCCATTCCTATTGTTATACCTCAATGCAGACTCTTTTCCTTTCTTAATAAGATTATTGAAAATGATGTCTTGCTCTCGAGTCTTGTTTCCTCCAATTCGTTCTCCATACTACTTCTTGTGATCTTTTTAACTAAAACTATCATCATGCCATTCCCCTGCTTAAAATTCTTGAAAGGTTCAAAACATCCAAATTCCCTGGCATTGCCTGCATGATTCTTTATCATTTCGCCCCTGATGCTTTTACACTTAGCTCCAATAACAATAACATTCTCCATATTTGGATTTGAATGTGATGACGTGAAACAGGTTTTTATTGAGGTACATCTGCATTTTGCCAGGAGTTTTTGAAGATAATTGTCCTCATTTGTGTGCAAGAAAATTTTCCCTTGAAACAAATGTGAAAAGTGCACAGAACATGTATATCCTACTGTCAATGAGTTCCTGAAATAATCAGAATTGTATTCTAGGAACAGGAGATGAAACATAGCGCAATGACTGCAAACCTACCAATCTCTTGAAATTTAATTTTGTGAACTTGATTCTATAAATAAGAAAGCAAAAACCTTTCAAATCATTTTTATAAAAGAAAATAGACAGTTACTTACTTCTGCAGTAAAAAAAAATACACAGTGGGGAGGAGTAGGAACATATGATTTAGGCATCTCCCTGGTCCTCTTTATGGCCTAGATGAATTTTGAAATCTAAAATATCTTCTTTTGAATATTACCTCCTCCTCTGGGATGTGTTCTGCCTCTTAAGTTTATGAAATAGCTTAAAGTAAAAATAAATAAGTGAGCCAGTCACATGTCCTATAGGCAAGGCAGGCAGACAATAAATTGGAAGTAACCGTTTTACATTATTAAAATTTCATTAAAATTCTTGGCCATTAGGTGACATCAGCAATATTCCAGTAAAAAGTATTAGGAAAATAAATTCATCTCTGAGTCTTTCAGTTTATTTTCACAGGCCTATACCTAATGTTTCTCAATGGATTGCTACCTAACTACTTCTGCTTATCCAAATATAGTAGGGCACAGGAAAGTAGAATTTGAGGATGTAACCGTACTCCCCATCAGTTTCTGGGCACATTTTTACCATCTTTGAATCCATTTTTATAAAATTATATTTATTTTCTTAAATGGTGAGATATTAACAGACATTGAAAGCTTCTTGCTAATTATGACTACAGGTTCATTTCACTATGTCGTCTACAGAACATATACCATTGCTTTGAGCATAGTAGATGTTCAGTAAATAATAAATACTTGTGGTTTCAAGTTTAATTATATTTCATGTTGTTCTGTAGGAGAGGTCTGACATTTGGAGATTTAGCTGTGCAAAGCTAATTCTTCTATCAGTGCATTTCTATTATTATCTCTGTGGATGCATAAAAATATAACAGCATATTCGGTATTTTTACAAGTCTTCTTTAAAACTAACATTAGAATTTACTGACTGTATTGCCAAAAAACTCTCTCTCTCTCTCTCAAAAAAAAACAATATTTTTACTTTATTGATAACTTGACAAGCTGCATGAAATCAAAGAAATAGACCTAAGCAATGGGATTTGAAGGAGCCCACTCAAAGAAAATTTCTATTCAACTGAGCATCCAGATTACCTAAGCAAGGATACTGAAATAGTGCATACACTTACATAACAAGCCACAGATGATGATAATTGAGGACCAGTGGTTCAGGAGAATGTGTCTGACCATTCTGTGCCCATAGATGCATCCAAGGTGCTGATTATCAGGCTTCATGAAAGACAGCCATTCTCATTGTATCTTTTTTTTTTTTTAAAGCTTAATTATGCTCCTTCAACTTGCATTTTCACTGTATTTGACTAGACAATGACAATCTAAGCACATTTCCACAGAATGTGCAATTTCCATAGGAATGGAAAGCACACTTGTAAATTTAAAGTTCAGCTTCTTGCTGATCATTTGATACTTTATTTCCCACATGGACTTAAAGGGCCCCACTTGCTGATGGAGCTGGGAATGAGTATACCAAGACCAAAATTCCCCTCTTATCATTATAAGAAAGTGCCCAGTTACTGGGAAAAATACTCTTAAAACTTTTACATCTTTTTGTTCTTTTATTTAAATGACCTCTATGAAAGTGAGTTTTTTGTCTTAAGTTTTATGATCTGTAGTTTGAAGGATTGTGTGTAATTATTTAAGACTAAATTAGAACATGCCAGGATTTTAAAAAGAACATAGCTTATTAGAGTCATTTGTTTAAAATCATATTTTAGAGAACTTATAGATTAACACTGGATTCTCTAGAATGGTTGTCTAAGAGAAAATGAGATCTAAGCTTCCAGGGTTTTTTTGTAAATTATTTTGCCTATAAACACAGCCATTCTTTTCTACCATGACATCGCCACCCGCTGTTCTCCCGTCCTCTCCTTACTAGAACATTCTGGTTTAAGATTTAAAAAGAAAATCTCTTAGCACAAGAAATGTGTATTTTACCCTAATAAAGTAAATCTAAGGTAGTAATTGTCATTGCCTATAACGTGAAACCTGAAATACAGTTATTTTAGACAGAAAGAATACTGTAACTTTCCGCATAAGACAGATTACTTAATTGAAATGTCCAAAGGTCCTTGTTTTCATCTATGGGGCAACTCTGTAACATAGCTCTAAGAAGAACATTCAGTTATTCAAAAAGTATTTACTAAGCATGCATTCTATACCAGGTACCATTTGTAGAAGTGGATAGGACAGACATGGAGCTCACGTGTAACTGAGGGTGGTGACTGGGAGGAAAGAAATGATACACGTGACCCTTGCAGATTGAGACATATCATAAAAAGGAAAGATCAATAGGATGATGTGTTAGAGGATGTTCCAGGTCTGTATTGATGCACAAAAAAAACAACCCACACTGAGTGGGTTACAACAATAACCTTTTATTTTGCTGACCAATTGCAGTTTGGTCAGGGCTTAGTTGGGACAGCTCATTCCTACTCTAAATGATAGCAGCTGTGGTGACTTTGCTCACATGGATTGCAATTTAGTACTGGCTGTTGGCTGTTCTCTAAGTGGGCCTCTTCATAGTCCTGCTTTGGCTTCCTCACAGAATGGCAGCTGGGATCTATGAGCACATCCCAAGAGACAGGAAGAAGTAGCTGCCGGTTCTGATAGACTGAGCTGGACACCTAGAAAAGCATCATTTATGCTGTGTAACATTGGTTAAGCAGTCATGAGTCTGCTCAGACCCACTTCTTCATGGAAGGAATGGCAAATAATTTAACACTCTTTCATTTACCTCAGAGGGTAAATGGAGGGAATGGTCAGAAGAGAACTCTTTGAGGGGTTGACATTTAGGTTGAGACCTGAGGCGTGAAAAGGAGCCTGAGGAAAAGGTTCATTTAACATTCATTCACCTATAGTTATCGAATAACTCTCATGCACAAGGTACTTTTAAAGACACCAGATACATAAGCATAAATAAGGTATTTGTCTCTGAATGGTTATATTCAAATGACATAGTAAAATATGTGAAAGAATAATGACAAGGCAATGTGGTAAGTGCTCCAAAGCATGAGTATCTATGTTTTGTGGGATTGTTAAACTTCATGGAGAATTCAGAGATGCCTTCTCAAAGGAGGCAAAGTCTTAGCTGTGTTTTGAAAGGCAAATCTCTCACATAGATAAGGAAGAGAGAAAGTGAGGAAAACAGAAGCAAGGAATGAGTATTTGCAGATATGAGGAGGCACACGGGAAAACAACAACCCAGCTGCAAGTAAGCTGAAATGGCTTGGTTGGAAGCTCATTTGTGAAGACTGGCGGAAGCTGAGTCTAAAAATGGAGGCTGTGTCTGAACCACGAAGGATCTTCAACATGCAGAGTTCAGAGATGTGTCTGCTAAAGAGTTAGGGGTTTATCCTGCAGGTAACGCAAAGCCACATGATGTTCTAGTTATGTCCCTGGAGTCAGTATATAGCTAATAGAATTACACCAAGTATGTAATGTGTCTGTCTTTTTTTAAATGTTGAATGCTCAGCTGAGACCACAACTCCTGGAACTGAAATGATTGAGCTAAAATTCTGGTACCATGGGCTTCCCTGGTGGCGCAGTGGTTGAGAATCTGCCTGCCAATGCAGGGGACACGGGTTCGAGCCCTGGTCTGGGAAGATCCCACATGCCGCGGAGCAACTAAGCCCGTGAGCCACAACTACTGAGCCTGCATGTCCGGAGCCTGTGCTCCGCAACAAGAGAGGCCGCGATAGTGACAGGCCCGCGCACTGCGATGAAGAGTGGCCCCCGCTCGCCGCAACTAGAGAAAGCCCTCGCACAGAAACGAAGACCCAACACAGCCAAAAATAAAAATAAATAAATAAATAAATAAAAGGCTCAAAGCAATGAAGGTCTAAAAAAGAAAAAAAAAAATTCTGGTACCATGACTTTCTCAGTGTGACCTTGGGTAAGTTACTCAAGCTCTCTGTGTCTCAATTTTCTCCTCTGTAAGATAGGTAGAATAATAGTTCCACTTCTCACTGATTTGTTGTGAGAATTTAAGGAAATTATTTCATGTAAAGCATTTCGAGAAAACAGTACTTGGCATGTAGTAAGCACTCAGTGCTTTTAGTAGTATTATACAGTCCTAGAGTCTGTGAGACCATGCCATGCCCATCTCCTGAGGCCTCCTCTGAGTTAAGGCACAGCCTGCTGGAGTGCCCACACTGCTGAAATGGTCACCCCATGCTCCTGGAATTAAAATTTGCCATTGTAAAGAGTCAATTATAAATACAAGTGAGAACATTTATCTATCTCTACCACATTTAACATAAACAAAGATAGTGTTCTGCCCATTAGAAAACCTTCTGGGATGAATTATGTTCTTCCAAACACTAAGTCAATTTAAGCACAGTTGGTAAAACAGACAAAGCAACCAAAAAAAAAAAAGTCTTTTTCCCCCCTCATCCTGCCCTCTGAATATTTCTCCCTGAACATAAGTCATATCCTACCCTTACCTTCCTTCCTCCTCTGCCCCCTCCCCAGACTCCTTCACTTCCTCCCTCCTACGTAAGCATTTCCCTTTCTTAAATCTAAAGAAAATCTATTAATACCTTCAATTTAAAAAAAATGCCTACTAGCCTTATAGTTTCTGATTGACAGCAACTATTTTCATTTGAAGCTAAACTGCTCTCTTTCAGTTGCCAAGTGGCGCTTGGAATAAGAAATCTTTCTTATGAAAGAAAATGACCAACTTTAAAGAAAAAAAAAAGAAGACATTCAAAATCCATTTCAACCCAAACATTTCAAGCAAATGCTGATCAGTAGGCTGAACTCCTGGCTAGCTCGCTGGTCATTGTTGGTGACCGGAAAGGGCTAGAAAAGAATGCATGATTTCTGCATTCCAACACCTTCCAGGGCACTTCTGTACTCAGGTGGGCAGCACATGAGCCAGAGGTGATGGTGTGCGTCAAGCTGATGGATCAGAGCCGCTCTTTTGAGGGCAGTGGCTTTTTGTCGCTGTCCTGTGCGCTGGTGTGCATGTACGCAGGCACGTGGCTTCTCATCTCCGAGAGCCTGATGCTTCCCGACCCTTGTGGCAGCTGATTAGGGTGGTTAGCTGGTAGCGGCTGCTTTGTGGAATGTACAATGTGTAACAGCCAGCAGGAGACAGACAGTGTTGGGAGAGGAAAAAGGCATCCAAAGCCAGTGCCATTAATATGGAGCTTCAAAACAGCCATTTCTACCTCACTTTCTGAAATTAGAGGCTCTGTATGGTGTTATTATTGTTATTTAACATTTATCGAATGCCAACTGTGAAGCAGGCTCAGAATGGAATATTAAGAAGCTACAATCTCTACCCAGTGGGCCGGCAATTTAAATAAGACAAACAACACAATAAGCAGTGGGAGGAGGGGACTGGCTCCCACCTGCAGAAGATAGGGGTACCGATTCCTCTCTTCTCCATGAGCCCTTGGATTTTTCAGACTATTCTCCTTCCAGCCTCCATCAGCCACCTTTGTGGTGTGTGCACACACCACAACATCACTCCCTGTACATCAGCCATAATGAACAAGTGCTCCGGAGGAAAGTGAAACTATTCAATGCTGCCGGGTCTGGAAGTGCTGACTTCGGCTTTCCAGGGAACACATTCTGTATTGATAAATGTCAGGACCCGAGGAACAAATTTAATTCCAGGCAAGTCCAATTCGACTTCCCCACAGAATGGCACAACACCCAACCTCACCGAAGAGTGTGTGGATGGAGTCTCATCATAAAAGTGTGGGTGTTTAGTCATCTTGAAAAGATCAAAGGTCATCTACTCCTTGCTCATCATTAGCCACTTTGGGAATTTTTATTGTTGTTTGTTTTCAGTTGACTCTCCCTTCATGTTTGATTTATCTGCTTGAATTCGAGATATATGTTTAAGCAGAAATGGCACATTTATTTAATGCAAAGCAAACTGACTCCTCGTATTTATTATTTAGATCAATAAATGGACATCTTATGCACTCTTTGCCAAAGGGCATAAGTACAGATTTTAAAACACCAGAGTCAGCAGCATTCCAAAAATCCTATTTTGAAAGCAATTTCCTCAAAATAGCCCCTTCCCAAGGATCACCAGGTTGACAAGTTATGCCCTGGGCTTTGCAAGTCACTTGACTAAGGTTCCACCCGCCAAAATTAAAAGGGAATTTCGTAAACAAGTGAAAGTGTAAGATATAAAGGAAGGGTGGTTGTTTGAAAATGAATATTTAATTCTTTAATTGTGGGAACTAGGTTATATTACGTCTTGAAATACAGCTTTCCAAACTGTTCTGCAGAACTAAGTGACTTCCTGAAGCTGGTCTGTAGACCCCTGATGGTGGTGGTGATGGTCAGAACCTGTGAGTTGCGTTGAACAAGCTTTAGGAAACGTCTACTATATCCAATTAGAGACTTCTTCTGAGCCATGAAAAACTAACATAGGAAAGCACTGTGTCTGAAATAAACAAAAAGGTAACCAACGCTTCACAGAAAGGGAACAGAAAGTGGCAGGGACTCTCTACAGAGGATTCTCATGGGAAAGCTGAATTATGGTCATGGGTTTTCCTTTACTACCTCAGGAATAGAAGTCACACCTAGGAGTTATAAGCAATGGCTTTGTAGGTGACCCACTCCATCCCTTATATTTTCAGTTCCATGCCCCTCATTTTCTTGGCCATACCATGGCTCATTTCTTCTGACTTGAAATAGAATTCCACAGAGCCAGACCTGCTTCATCCTTGAAACCATTAACTCCCATTTCTCTCCTTTCAGCTTATTAACCCTTTACTTCTTAACGGGATTCACCCCTCAGCCTCGTCAAGGCCTCCATTTCCTCGACTCTTGTTTGTTCTCCCAAACTACTTACCTGCAAAGCTACTCATTCTCTGTGGATTTTTCTCCCACTACATTTAAACACACTTAAGCTTCTCTCATCGCATAAAAAACAAACAACAAAATTCCTCTGTTAATCTTATGCCCCTCCACAGGTGTATCTACACTTGTCCCTCTTCCCAACCTGGTGCCTTGAAAGAATCATCTACATGCAAGGTCTCTGCATTTTCACCTCTTTAACCCACTGTCATTGCTCCACTGGAATTGTTCTGGCCAAAGCCACTGATACCCTTTTAGTGACTAATCTAAAAGATATTCATCTAAAAGGTTTTTGCCTTCCACTGATGGTTCTGCTGGTACATTTTTTTTTAATTTAATTTTTATTTTATATTGGAGTGTAGCTGATTTACAACGTGTGTTAGTTTCAGGTATACAGCAAAGTGATTCAGCTATACATATACATATATTCATTCTTTTACAGATTCTTTTCCCATATAGGCTATTACAGAATACTGAGTTTCCTGAGCTAAAAAGTAGGTCCTTGATTATCTCTTTTATATGTAGTACTGTGTATATGTTAATCCCAAACTCCTACTCTACTGGCGCATTTATCAAACTCTTCACCATCCTTGGAGGTGGTTAGCAGCCCCTAATAAAAGGAGATCTGGCTAGACATACTGGGGCCACTGGAAGTTTCTCCCCTTTACAGATAGCCTTCCCTAAGTAGGTCAAGAATGAGCCAGCCCAGGTTTCAGATCAACGCTGCCCCAATGCTGTGCTGTGTCTGCGCAGGCCCCAGCCTGCCTTTAACCCCCTTAGCATTTAATACACTTTCATCCTCTCAAGACTCTCTCCTCCCTTAACTTCCACTGACATATTTTAGCTTTGGTTTTCTTCATTCTTTCCTGGTTGCATCTCATTATGAGAATAACTTCTGAAAGTAATGTATAAAGAAAAACTTGCATATAGTAAAATAAATTACCCTTGATAATTATTGAAATTGCCAGTGAAATGTAAATGTGTCAAGATGTTCACACTGCAAGAGTCATGTAGGAAATTGAAACCTACTGAGAGAATAACGTATTCACGCTTCTCAGCTCATGCTCAGTTAAGGCTAAGTTTATTTAGTGACAACACCCACATTATTTACATAATTTCCCTCTTCCTTTTATTTTGCCTATGTACAGAGTGAAATTTTTATATTTCTAACACTCAAAACAATCTCAAACTTACAGAGAAGTTACAATTACAGTATAAAGAACATTTTTCCTCAGTGATTGGAGAGTAGGTTGCCCACATGATCATGATAAACAGCCCTCATCATCCTAATATTTTAGTGTGTTTTCAACAAACCAAGGCATTCTCCTATATAACCATAACATGACCATCAATATCAGGAAATTGTGGTAGCATCATACTTTAATTTCTGAGTGTATCTCGGTTTCCCCATATGGTCAATTATATAAAACTCCTGGCTGAAACCTCAAGTACAGCAGGATACAGAAACCTACTGACCAGTCAGTAATAATCATCAGAATTCATCACAGCTGGAGTAACAAACAAGACTTAGGCAAAGGACAAAAACTGATTCCACATGCATGAACTAGTGGAAAAGAAATTGGTCTAAATATTTTTTTCTTAATTGTCCACATGATTCTAGGCACTGGTATTCCATATATTGGCCTTTTTTGTTTGTTTGTTTGTTTGTTTTTAGTCCTCTATAAGCACTATAGAAGCTTTAATTGAGTTTTGGTATTTTGAGCCATTTTCTAAGACAAATTTTAAATTCTCATTCATCTTTCCATCAATTATGCCTGCTTTGCTTGTTTGGCTAATAATTCTACATCTAAAAATTCTGTCTTTAAATTGAGTGCTTTAAATTAGCAGTTCTCAACCGAGCTTAATCTTGCTCCCAAGGATTCCCAAACATTTGGGAATGTCCGAAGACATTTTTGGTTGTGTCAACTGGGAGATGGGCTGCTCCTTGCTTCTAGTGCGTAGATACAAGAGATACTGCTAAATATCCTCCAATGCCCAGGACAGTCCTCCACAACAAAGAATTATTCAGCCTACAATGTGGAGTGCTGAGGTTGAGAAACCTTGCTCTAAAGCAAAGCATTTCAAACTGAAGATCTTTCAACCCCACTCCAACATGTTGATAACTTAAATGCTTCTACAGCACATTTTCAAATGAATTTTACTGCTTTCTGAATTACTGTTATTTTAAAAATTTTGTTTAGAGTTCAGGTTCCATATGGCTTATGTGGCCACACCTGAGAACTCACAGGCGGGGCCCATGTGGGAGGGTAGTCAGTTCCAATAAGACTTGGTAAGACTTACATCTATTTTTGGTCTAGGTGAAAAAATAGTTTAGATATTCAAATCGAGGGTGAGGCCAATCCTCAAAAGTAAACTGTGCTTCTATTGGGGAAATTTCTAAATTTGTACATGCAAAGCAGGTGAAAGAATGGAACGGGTTAGGTGGTGAGACACTGCCACTCATAAAGTCTATCAAACTGTTGTGTTTCTGAAAAGACAAAGACCCCAAACACCAAGAACAAACATTTCCCCACAATGGTTACCATTAGCAACTACATCCTGTTGCTAGGCAAGTTCAGGTCAGCTCTGGGAGTGAATGAGCAGCCTCCAGTCACGGAGGCATGGCAATGAATGATGCACAGCTCCCCGTGACCTGTGGAGCGTACTTCAGCAGTCACGGGTTCGTTACTGCATAGGTGAGGGGAAGAGGTTTGTTAGAGGTCCTCACTTGATTACCCTCACCCATGCTTTCAAATATGAGCTGGCTTGAAGGACATCAAAAGTTGTTTTTACACAAAGTCTTTTGTTGGATGAAGCTAAATCTGAGTGCTAAATTTAAAGCTGTAATGAGAAACCATTTTTCATTTATCAAATAGCTAAGATGTATTTTAAAAAACATGGAAAAGCTTGAGAAGTCAGCATGGAAAAGAGTAAGACACTTCAACCATAGTATTATAGTTCCTAAGGCAAACTGTGATTTAGACAATCAATAATAGTTTAACTGGGGAAAATAATATTTTAGTAGCAGGGGCCAAGCTAAGAGTAAGCCTGTGTATAATACTGTCTATCTTCATGTTACTAATGGGGATGCTACTTTGAAATAATGTGGTAGGCTGGGCCAGACCAAAGGGCCAACATAACTGACTGACTTTCACTATCCACTTCCCCCATAATACCTAGGCTTTAGCAAAGCAGAGTTTAAAAAGTCCCAGGATATACCATATGCTATCATACCTCCATGGTTTTGTACATATTGTGCCTTCTCTTATTTGGTTGGCAAACTCCATTTATTCTTTATAGTGCACTTTAGATCATTTAATAAGATAATTCCAAAGAACCATGGTCACTTCCACCATGAAGTCCTCCCTGATTATCCTAGGTAGTCATTCCTTCTTTTATGTTCCAATATAGTTCCCTCTAGTGTAACTACAATGATGATGTCTGTCTCTGAATTTTCTGAAAAAAGTTCTAATTTTAAATATTTTGACCCCAGGAGTTATGGTTTTTGGCTTTACTATATTGGTCAACATGTGGTCTCCTTTGCATAATGGGGTCCCTCTGGAATATGGGCTGTACCCCTCCACCTTTGTATCGTCAGTGCCTCAAATATATCTGGATACAGAGCTCTGGCTTAATATGTTTGTTGGATATATTAGTGAATAGGCAAATGTATAATTATTTATAGCACCTTTCAAAGTCTCTGTGATATTTATCCTTCCAAAATGTTTCACATACTATATTTATGTACTACTTGAGATGAGAACTAAGGGTTGGAGAGATTAACCTAGCTATTTCTTATAGCACTGATGCCTGTGTTCATCAATGTCCTGGATGCTCTATGTGGGGTAAATACTAGGCAAATACATGAAAAAAGTAAAGTTTGTTTTCAATGCCCCTCCAGTTATCTGTGTCCTTTTGCTATCTTACCATTTTCTGGCACTCAAATAGCTAAAAATCTTATATTTTTCTCCTTGAATTTCAGGTATGTAGAATTAGATTAATCATAAGTTTATGACATACCTCATCATCGACCCATGTATGCTAAGTTTTCAGTTATTTAGCTACAATAATTATTTTTAATAATGTAATAAGCATCCATGAACCCACCACACAAAACAAAGGTAGGACCTGACAATAACCTACATGTTACCATATATTCCTCCAATCCTGTTCTCTTGCCTCCCCACCACCACCTGAAAAACTGTCATCCTGAATCTTATCTTTGTCATTTCCCTGTTTCCTTTTATGTAGTGCTTTATTTCATGGCATTTACTTGTATTCCTAGAAACAGAATTTTATTTTAGTTGTTTTTATCTTCCTATAAAGGATATCATGCTTTATTGCAATAGGTCATTCTTTTTGGTCCTATTGATATGCATTTGTGTTTTTTACAGGTTCTTGCTATTGTAAACAGTGCTGCTTTGAACATTCTTGTGCATCTCTCCTATGGTGCATGGGCAAGGCATTATCTGCATACCTAGGTTCAAAGGTACATGAATGTTCAGCTTTGAGATAGAACATCCTTCTATTTTCCAGAGTGGTTTTACCAATTTACAAGTCATTGATCAATGTATAAGAGATTGTGTGCATCCATAATTTCCCTGACATGGAATTATGAAACTTATAAATGTTTCCTGATCAAATAGGTTCAAAATGGAATTTTATTATCTTGAATAGAAATGGGGATAGTGGACTTCTTTGCCTCATTCCTGATTATAAGGGCAATAACATCTGACATTTCTTCATTTAAGATGGTGTTTGAAGAGTATCTGTTTAAAAAGATAAGACCTCTATCAGGTTAAAGGAATTTCCTCTTATTTACTAAGAGGTCCTTTTTTTTTTTTATCTTGAATAAGTATTTAATTATATAAAATGCCTGTCCTGTATCTATAAGATGTTCATTTTTTTTCTAATATTAAACCAGCCTTGCATATCTTGGATATACGTCACTTGGTTGAGGTATAGTAACTTTATTGTTTGATTTATCAGCTAAAATTTTATGCTTAGATTTTTTAAATGTAAGTTTTAAAAATATTGGAATATGATTGTTGATAACACTCTATAATATCTACTTTATCTGTAATTATGGCAGTTAGCTTCTCAATTTGGAGTATTTATGACTATACCATTTCCCTTGAAATATCTTTTATTGGCTTCCACAAATTAACACATGGAATATATTAAATTGTTGTGTTTTTGTTTCTATTTATTGTTTTCATATTAACTTTAAACTTAATTGTTAAGACTACATAGATCTATTAGATCTCTTTCTTACACACACATCATATATGTATGATATGTATGTATGTATCAATATGTATCATATATATGATGTATTTTGCTCAGAACCTTCTATATGTCAATTAGATCAAGTTTTAAAATGTGATGTTCAGATCTTCTATATTCTTAGTGTTTTTATGTCTGCTCAGTCTATCAATAATCAAAAGAAGTATGTTGCTATCACTATGATAGTATTTATAAACACTCTCTGCAAACTTATCCATTTTTTAAAAAATATTTAAGGTTATTTTATTGGCCATAAAGATGTTGAAAATTGCTGTATCTTTTTGGTAAATTGATTTTTTACCATGATGCCATGCCCCTTTTAAGCATAAATTTTGTTGTTGTTGTTCTAAACTTATTTTATCTGATATTAGGTTGCAGCAGTTTCTTTAGGTTAACATTTGACTGATACATTATTTTCTATCCTTTTCTTCATTTTTGTGTCTTTACGTTTTACATATGCTTCATCTGCACAGCTGTATCAGGTAAGTTTAATTCATGGATATTTATTGTAGTTATGTTAATATATTGTAGTTATGTTATATATTGTAGTTATAAAAACATTTAACCAGCCTTTTGGGTGTGGATGCCTGAGTTGGCCAATCCCCACTCGTTTCTCTCAGCTCCTTATACTCTGCCCTGATCTTACTTTTGAGGGTAGAGGTCATCAAGCACTTCTCTGTCCTAAGATAAGGAGGAAGAAGAAGCAAGGGATGAACTCCAACAATTCTCTTCTTAGTATCCCCCCCAGAGCTTCGCCTTGCTGCCTCTTGCCTCAGGTCAAAGCCGCATCCCTCCAACACCAGCTCAAAACAGTCCCTTCACCCATGGGTTTCTCACAGTTGTTTATGTGTGTTCCTCGACTTAGTCTTGAAGGAGGGAGGCAGTCATTCTGCTGCTTCACCATCATGGCATCTTATTAAAAAATATGTCAGTCTCACTAGCAGTCAAAGAAATTGACTTTAAAAAAATAGCAGAGCACCACTTTCATCTACCACCTTGGCAAGCATTATTTTAAAATAAAAATTCCCCAATTTAACAAAGATTTGACTAAATGGGTATTTTCACACACTGCTGATGAGTTCTAAGGAGATGCCACCTATTTTGTAATATGTATTAAAGATCTTGGAGTGCATAAATTCTTCCACACAGCAACTCCACATTTATATTTAACTACAAAATAACCATTGCTACTTTATGATAATTAAAAATCGAAAGTTTTGATATTGGGGAGTTTTTACCTACTTGTGGTATGTCCAGAAAGTGGAATATTCTATAGCCATTTAAAAGAATTTTTAAAGACCAAATATGAAGTATAAAATAGAGTACATTATTAAAATATTAAGTGTTTATATCTGATTGATGGAATTATGAATGATTTAAGTTTTCCTCTTTGTACTTACTTGAGTTTTCTAAATATTCTTTCGTGAATATATATTATTACATTGTTCTAACAAATTACTTCCTGTACATCACTTATCCTTAAAGCCCCCCTACCCACAGATGACAGAACTAATGTAATCAACTACTTGAGGTAAAAGACTAGTGGATTAGCCCTCCAGTATCTTTTGCATTTTAACTGGTAACTTTGTCCTGCAAAAGAAGAAACTCTGAAAACTGTAGACATACCAGGTGCTTTCAGGATATAGAATAAGCCTCACATCTCTGAATCATTTCATATGTCATACATCATCTTTTCTATTCTGGAGAGATAAAATATTCTCTCTTTCTCCCTCTATCTCAATCTCTCTCTCTCTCTCAAAATATGTGTATATACACACAAACATATGCATACATCATGCATGTATACACACACACACACACACACACACACACACACACACACACACACATACACACACAATGGGAATTGGGGAAAGGAGAAGAAGGGCAGTATACCCTGGGACCCACTGGCTGTAAACCAGGCACCAGAGGGTGTCAGAAAACAAGTATTGCTCAGATAAACATTGAAGCACATATCCTATATGATTCCTATCATGACGGTCTTAATTTAAACGCACCTACCCAGGAACCAGGTATTCAGTCATCAGCGCTCTTTTGGAGCAGAGGTTCTTAAACAGGATTCTTTGGACCCCTTTCATAGGTCCATGGGGCATCAGAATGTTCACAAACTACTGAAGTGATAGGCTAACTAATGACTTTGGGCTATAACATTGTTTTATCTTCTACCTTAAATTTATTAATCTACTTCACTAGGAATGTCATTTTTAAAAAAAGGTAATTTGGTACAATCTGGAAAGAAAGCATGAATTTAGAGTAACTAATCCAGTTACTGAGTTGCTATGCTTATGGTATATCTACTACAGAGAGCTGCAATGTATTTTGTTTCCTTTCATAGAAATAGCTGAATCTAGAGAAGCAATAAAATCATTAAAAGAGAGAGAGAGATTGAGATAGAGGGAGAAAGAGATGCAAAGAGGTGATCCATCCAGGATCCTTTTTCCCCACCCTTACTCAGGCCAGGATCATTTAAGATGGGACAGTTGCAGTGAATGCTTTAGGGCTTCCCTGAGGCTAGTCTTGGTACCCTACACTTTATCCTTTACAAGCCAGCCAGGTTTATCCTTTGCAGATGCAACTCTGATCCCATCGCTCCTCAGTTTAAAATTATTTAATGACCACCCACCCATTGCCTTAGGATAAATACAACTTGCTAATTTGTCTTACAAAACTTGGCCTCCAATATCTAACTTCTGCCTGAATTACCACTGTCAATTTACCCCATTCTGCCCATACCAGACTTCCTATTTAGCTGCCGAAGTACACTTTACTCTCTTGTGTCTTGATCCTTTTCTGACTGGTGATGGCTCATATGAGAAGAGCTATAATTAAGGTCTGTATCAGCTATGAGAGTACAGAGTCTGTGCATGCAGAAGCTGAGAAAAGAACTGGAAAACAGGTAACACTTGAGAGGCTCTTAAAGATCCTGTAGAAACACTGTACCTAATTCAAAGCCAACACTTATGTAAAGATTCACAGACTGGAAATTAAATACCATGTATTTCAGACTCCTTTTTATATAACATAAGGAATTAGTGTCTGTGTTATTATGAATACTTTCATCCAGTCAACATGTATTTAACGAATATTTATCAAGTGCTGCTAAAATGTCAGATGCTCTTGTCGGTCCTGGAGATGTAATGAAATATTGAACAAGAAGTAGTCCCTGACTTCACATATCTAACATCCTAGAGACAAACAGTAAACAGATACATAGCGTAAGTCAAGTAGTAGATTGTTAAGAAGAGAAAAACAGAATAACAGAAGTACATGTGTGCGAAGAGTTGCTGTTTTATATAGGATGTCAGGAAAGGCGCCTCTCAGAGGTCACATTTGAAGGAGACCTGAATGAAGAGAAGGATGGAGCCCTGAAGCTCTCTGGGAGGAATGTTCAAGGCCAAGGAGTGTCAGTTACTCTGAGCCTGAACATACTCGACTGGCTGAAGAGGGCCATGCAGGCCTTTGGTAAGGAAGGACTTTAGATTTTATTCTAATAATGAAGGAAAGCCAGTGGAACATTTTAAGAAGTAGTGTATCTTGAACTGACTACTCATCCATGAATAGTTTATGCATGGCAGACCTGGGGGGAGAAGTAGGATGAGTTTATGTCCAGGTTTTCCAGGGACAGTCTCAGTTTATATGCATGGTCCTGACATAATTAGTAGCAGCACCCCCTTCACTCTCAGTGGTGTCCTGCTGTGGGCTATAAATTACATGGCCCCCTGGCTAGCACCCAAGTCTCCCCTTTTCACGACTAGTGACTTTTCTACTACACTGTGCAGTGTGTATTAATCTATTTGTGACCAAAATTTCAATCTATTCTTCTTTTTTTCAATAAGGGAATTTCTACATATACAATGTGAAAGTAGGAAGATAAGCTATAATTTATAGAGAAATGTAAAAGTATGAAAATAAGATCTACTTTATAGAGAACAGAACTTATGACTCACTTAGATGGAATATATCTATTCTGTACAGTGAGGGATACTGTGTGCCGTTTGACTCCACATACCTATTGGTCAGACACGACCTGCCATCATACCTTCAATGGAGGCTTTGGCCAGCTGGAACCAGTCTTAAAAAGATCATGGTTACCATCTGCAGAAAGAGAATTAACTGTTATGTTTCTGAATGCAGGGATCACATCCAATGCCTTGTTTTTCCCCCAGAGCCAGGCACATTGCTAGGCACATAACAGATCCTAACTCAGTATTTTTCAACAAATCTTTAAAAAACTTGAATAATATCAGACCCTGAAATTTAAAGATACAAAGTAGGGTTTCACTACTAATTTTATTAGGCTGACACAGTATAATAATAGAGGGATAATATGTAACATAAAATATTTTACTGCATTCTGTCATTTTAGTGAAATGTGACTTATATTACATTGTTTTTATACCTGGTATTTCTGTCCTTAAATGTGACTAATCTTTCAATGAATAATTAATAAGTTAATGAACCACATTTCTTAGACATAAAGCTAATTGATACAGTTATAAAATTACTCAGGTGACATTTTGTTATGTGAAATTATTATAACACTGTGATTTCTCTCCTTATTGTTACGTGTATGTGTCCACATTCAACGGTTGGTCATGTTAAGTGGAACAGTAATATACGGAAACATCTGAATGGTAGTTTATGCTATATGTGGTCAAAATTTAGTCAAATGTTCAACATTACAGTCATGGGTTTTTACAGATAGTCTTCAAAATGAAGTTATGTTTCCTTATGTTGGCAATCCCTGTCTGTTGTTAGACTGTAAACTTTCATCTAAGTTAGAAGGAAAAGGAGCTCATCAGATAAAGTGCTTAAGGTACTAGAGAACCAGTGACAACTTAACATACCACTGTAGTTTTCTTTCCCCACTACTTTTTCTTAATTAATGTCACTGACACTTGTTCAGAATGAAACATGTCTCTTTGCAAAGACTCTTGAGATGAATAGAAAATCAACAACAACGAGACGACCCTGGGCTAATTTATCCTTTGTAACATCCCCAACTTAGGCTACTTATCCGTAACGTTGGATTTAGAAAATTTTCTGGAATGACTTTTGATAAAACAAAGACCTTTTTTTTCCTCATATTCTAAAGTCCACTACTCAGGTTATTTGCAGTGGTCATTCTGGCAACCCCTCCAACAGACACACTTTCACACACAAAAGTACTTATCAACATTCAGGGCTGGTTGTTTAGTGGATACAGTACAACGTGTTTTTCTGATCTTCTAAATGTAGTAAATTTGTTTTGAGAAAATGGATGGAACCATTGGTGTCCATAGTGGACGCTCTGGTGCTGCTTCAGGGTATGGTAGGAAGAGCCCTGACCTGCAGGCTGAAGTCAGAAACCTGGGGTTCCAGCTTGACTCTCCACCCTGGCTGGCTGTGGGACTTTGAACGAGTCATCTGGGTTCTCAAATTGGGTCAGTTCCCTCATTTCTAAAATAAGAAGGATTGCAATGGGTGATCTGTAAGGCCTTTCCTAGCTCTGAAAAATTTTAATTCTCTATTTAGTTTAGAAATAGAGGCCTTTCTTGTGGCTTTCTTATGACCTGGTGCTTTAAACCCTTTTGCCTTGCAGCTGATTCTCTATAAACTTAAACATTCATTCTCACGTACACCATGTTTTATTAGAAATGAGTGTCAGGATATGTGGAGAATCCTATATTTAACATTTCAGAATTGGATACAAGTTTGATATAAATAGCAAGTTGTTATCTGAGTAGGTTACAATGGATTTACTATCAAGCAAATTAAGTCACTGGGGACAGATGTGTTTTTAGAATCGTTTGAGACGATCAACCTGTGAGGAGAAAATTTTTGGTAGCTGCCAAGCTGTCCTGTATAGTTCAGATATGTCACCCAAGCACTTCCTTTTCGGTGGCCAATAGAGAGTGATAGCAGGAAACAAATGATCAGAGAGGGGCAGGTGTGTGCTATTCTAAATTGTATACTACAGGCTTTTTTGGAAATTGTGAAGCATTTGGAATAATGAGCAGAAAAGTTAAACAGGAAGCAACATGATGGATAACAAAAGGTGCAGGAAGGAGACGAAGGAGAGGGAAATAATTGAAAATCATACAGTGTGGTCAGTGAAGTATCTGACTTTTATGCTAAGAGAAAATGGAAGCAAATTGTAGGAGAGGCCTGACCAAGGTCATGAGCAAGAAAGATCATCTGAATGCATTAGAATGGAAGGAAAACAGTGGGATTGGAGAAGGCCCATAATGAAAATGTGGTAACTGGGCAGATGTAAGAGGGATGAAGAATACGTATGTTGAACAGTCAATGGAAAAAACAGGTACTTTTTTCAAAATGCTTCCCCAGTGAGACTGACAAAATTGGCGCTTCATATCAATGTTGCAGTAACCGAATTTTCAATGAATGGTTAATTTTTTTCTCCCTTGGAGAAAAGTGTTATTTCAATAAAAAATGCTTTATAAGATGTTTTTCTGTTATATTAAGGATCTAAACATGAAAAAAATTTTTAAAATATTGGAATTATAGGAAAATATTATGACCTTAGGAAGAGAAATAGTTTCTTAAAACACAAGACTGATACATTTTCCTTCATAACAATTTAAACTCATCTACATAAAAATACAATGTCAAACACAAGAAGACAAGAAAAAGAATTATTTGGAACATGTATAATAGACAATTACTATCCAGAATATATATATTTCCTAAAAATCAATGAGATAAAGACTAAAATTTTTTAAAGGTTCATATAAAATTAAGAGAAGATAGGAACAAAAGATTTTTTTAAAGTGCTTTTCCAGTGAGATCTGGGTAATTATTACTAATGACAATACGCAGGTCTTTAGATAAAGGACATGGCAGTCTTTGCCCAATGAGAACCTTGTTTGTTCATTGACCCAGAAAATAAGATTCTATCACTAATCAGGGCCATTTGTGTTTAGCGGAAATGGAGTTAGCAAACTTACTCTGTAAGGGCCAGATAGTAAATATTTTAGGCTTGACACTTAACTGCATTCGTTTCCTAGTGCTGCTATAATAAATTACCACAAACGTAGTGGCTGAAAACAACACAAATTTGTATTTCACGGTTCTGGAAGTCAGAAGTCCTGTAATCAAAGTGTTGGCAAGGCTGTGCTCCTTTTAGAGGCTTTAGGGGGGAATATGTTTCCTTACATTTTCCAGCTCCAAGACCACCTACATTCCATAGGTTATGGCCCCTCCTTCCCTCTAAAGCCAGCAGCATAGCATCTTTAAACCTCTCCTTTCCTGACCCTGATATTGGGCTCACCCAGATAATCCAGGATGATTTTTCCACCTCAAATCCTTAATTTAATCACATCTGCAAAGTCCCTTTTGCCATGTAAATGAACATTCATAAATTCCTAGAATTAGGACAAGGATATCTTTGGAGGCCATTATTCTATCTACCATATGGGTCCTTTGGTCTCTTGTTGCAACTACTCAACTCTGACATTGCAGAGGAAAAACAGCCACAGACAACACATAAATCGGTAGGTGTGCCTGGGTCCTTATAAATATGCATTTACAAAAACAGACCATGAGCCAGAATTCAGAATTGTCCTGTGTACTCTCATTTGACAGCCCCTAGGGTAGATTTTTTTAAAAGCAGGAACAAATTTAATATAGAAAATTAGAGGCTTACACAAGCATTCGAAGAGCTAAAAGGAAGAAAGAAAACAGAGGGCTCTGCAGGCTTTCAGAGTATCCAGAAAGGCAGAAGTCCCAAGGAAACAGATGATCCTGTCTGTCTACAGCGTTGGCTTGGCTTGTATTCAGGCGGAAGCCTGGAAGCCCTGCACACTCAGTCTTCACTCACACCTGCCCTCAGTTATACTGAGTTTGGGGAATGTAATTTCCTGGGTTTTAGCTCCTTCATGAGAGAGCTTAGAAGGGTGTGGGTGGTACTCAGCACCATCAGATAATACCAGACAAAGATGGTGAGCTCTGATTTAAAAAAATAATAATTTGAAATGAGCATAGAGAAATGCCATGAAATGGCAGATACACCAGAGAAATACTTGTTGGAAAATGAATGGGATTCTTTCGGCCAGACTATATTTCCCAGTTCCACAGTTTGGCTGATAATACATTGTAAGCATGTGAATGTGTCTGTTTTTGTTTTCACCAACTGGACATAAAGAGTCTGCTCTAACAGCTTTGAGACCAGCCATAGCTGGACCTCAATCCTGTCTCTGCCTCTTTCCATCTACATGACCTTGGTCACTGCCTTGGTGTTGGGTTCCTCATCAGTACAATATTTGTGACAGTATCTGTCATATGATTTGGATAGGAAGAGAATGAGATAATATATGTAAAGTGCCAGTATAAAGTTGATGCTAAATAAATAACTTATTATTCACTCTTCCTTATTAACTCATGAGACTGAATATCTTAGAGAATTTTAAATAAAAGATGGGTTCTCCATTAAATGTTCTTACTGGCAAAAAAATCCCAATTTGTCCAAGAACAGCTCTGACCCCAACTGTATCAATCAAGCAAATGCATCATATCTATGACTGCGGCAGGTGATAATGTAAGGAGCACCATTCGCCACCTAGCCCTGTATCTCTGACTAAGATACATCAGTGTTCTCAGAAGTTCTGGTGGAAGAAGTTTCCACCTTTTTTTTTTTTCCCTTTTTCCTTCACTGACTCCCCTTTCCCCTACCTGTTCTTACCCCACCCCATAGAGGAAACCACCTCTCCTCAGGTACAGTGGCTCACCTATCTCTTCCGATATCCAGTTGATAAACCAAATCAGGTTGACTAAGTGGACCTGGCCATCCTTGTAGAAGAAGGAGATCTCATTTTGGACTCAAGTCCCTGACGCATTGTCCAATCAAGCTTTACCATCAATCTAGCTGAAGTCTGATCCACATTTGATTCAGTTTTCTTGTATAGAAACTGTGATGAAAACTTGTACTAAGTGGGAGAGGTAAGTGGTATGATTTATACACCAAACCCTACCTTGTACCTTAAACAATTGGCTTGGGACATTTTCTTTCTATTTTTATCTTTGGTAATAATGACTTTCATTTAAAAGTTTATTAACATAAAAAAGCATGCTTTATTTTCTGCTTATTATTCAAAGGTATATAAAAACTTCACCAAAAAGTATTGTTTGCTTACATGCTGTGCTACACTAGTTTCTCCTTTAAGAAGGTGTGTGCCTTTATAATGTAACAATTTGGTGACTAATTTTAGTAGAGAGTTGCAACGGCTTATGAGACAGAAAGGAGAGCTAGCATGCAAGAATATGCATTTACGCATTTTACTTTTCTGGTACATTACACATTTTGTGTCAAATGAAGTTTCTACTTTTATTATTTTCCTTATAGGTGAGAAAAACTAAAGATGCATAATTTGCCCAAGGGTCATACAATTGATTGTAATAGTGTGCTAAGAACTAGCCAGAGACAGAAACTGAAGAAATACTCAGCTTTGCTGTTTATGGCTCTGATTCTACATCCAGCTCTTTATCACGATTTTTGGGCTGGGCTCAGAGAAGTCCCTCACATACCCATGTCCAGGAGCTCCTGACAGCCTCATGCACAAAGGAGCCCCACAGTGAGGTGGAAATCAGCAGTACAGCTAAGCTGAGAAACCCTCCACTGCCAATCATCCTAGAGGCAAGAGCAAGTGAAGAATATGCTGTCAGCTCCTGGCATTTCCCCTTGTAGAGGAAACTGAGTGCTGGCTAATAGAGGCCAGAGGTCTGAGTAGCCTTGGGATGAATTCAGGGCGTTGATCATTGAGCAGCAGAAAGGAGAGGACCTAGCCTAAGGGAGGCTAGTAATCCTCTCCTATGAAGCAGAAAATCAGCTGGAACAACCCACTCATAAGTAATAAACTGGCATTAATAACTTAGCCCTTAACTTAGCTGACTCTGAACTACCATGTACGTTCTGTTAAGCGAACAGAAAGATAAGCTTATCTATGGGCTTATCTACAAGCATTGATATATGCTGCTTATAGGAGGATATTTACAAGATCTACCTTTTCTCATTTATTTGCCTTTAATATGTGGCTAATAATCAGTAAGAAACACCACAAAAGTGTTGAGAAAAATTAAAATTTATGTTGCTGGGCCTTTATAAAATCTAACTTTTGCTCCCAAACGCTGAGTTGAAGATATGGTAGCAGGAATTCTTCCCCCAAGCTGTTAATGACTTAAACTTGAGGCAGCATATTTCAACCAGTTAGACTGCCAAATTAGGCATCAGCAAGTATGAATTCCAGAATCCTAAAGCTGGAACTATCATTAGCTTTCTGTAAATTAATTTCAGAGTGTCAAGTTCTTCATGAGAAATATAGAAAGAACCTACCTGCTTTATAAAGTCACTGGTTGTTGAAAAGGCCAAATTATAAAGCAACTGCAAGAACATTTAGAGAATCTCAAATGTGTTAGAAAAAGGTAGGTTTCATCATCATAGAAATCTACATTAAACTGACTTGCACACAGCATTGGGCTAGGTTGGTAATGCTCAGGTAATGAAATCCACAGATGAGTTATTTCTTCTAAGGGAAACTTCCAATTCAGATTTGTAAATCCAAATATGATTCAAGAAAAACACTTTTTAGATGGATTAAGAATATCACAAAAAGCCATGAGCAGGTATAAAAGCAAACTGCATTTGAGTTCATTTAGCAGAAAGTGGCTACAGGGTGCCACATGTTATGGTATTAAGCTCGATTCTATTCAACATCTTTATTAATCATCTACAAGATGAGCAAAACAGCACATTAATTAAATCTGCAGATGGTGCTAAACAGAGAGACATTTCAGAGTCCACTGTGGGCAAAGTAACAATATAAAAGACTCGATTTAAAAGGATGCAGAGCAAAACACTAATGAGTATTTGTGTTGGTACAATAAAGGCTCAAAACACACCTAGAGTGGAATATGAAATGCTGCTAAAGGCCTTGAACAGGGTGATAACAATTAGCGGTGATAAGGATACAAATTAAAATATTATTGGCAGCAAAAAGGAGCTGTGTAACTAAATTCCTAGTTTTTCATGTCATGTTATCCCTTTGCCTGACATCCAGACAGAAATTTACTTCATAGACAAGGCACGCCAGACGAGAGCCGTCGCGATGTGGGACTAGGGGTATAAAGGGACCTGACTGGATAGCTCCTCAAATATGCGCTCTAAGATTGATTTCACCAAGCCAGCTCCTACTGGCCTGCTAAGTCAGGGACTTCTTCCTTCCAGGACCTTGCTCCAGTTTATCCTACATAAAGCTACCAGAATCGTCTTCCTGTAAAACACTGTTCAACGTGCCACTTCCCTGTTGAATAAGTGAACAAATACCTCTGAATTAAAACCCCTATCATTCTTCGTTTATTTCTCCATTAAAAAAAAAGTTAATATGGTTTTCAGGTTCTAAATAAAAACTATTCATTGCTCCCCAAATACCTTTAAAAAATCTTTTTATATGTGATTTTTCCTAATTTTCTTTCCATCCTTCTCCATTTATATTAGGCAAGGTCCCAACAAGAATTAGATGCCACACTCAGAATACTTCACAAGGGTTTAATTACAAAGGGGCTACTCACAGAGGTATAGGTTTTGGGAACCACATATTTGGCACAGTTTAATATGAGGTTGACTAGTAGACCCTCTAGGTCTGAAGGGATGAGGAACTTATCAGAAACTAGAAGAAGTCATGTAAGGTTGACAGCCTTGAGAAAAGCAGTGACGTTTAATCCCGGGCATCAGTCAGCTGGAGACAATTTTGGTGGGAAAGAATGAGGGTGATGAATACCTTGATCTCACTGTCCCCCCTCCATCCAATCACCTTTTAGGGCTCTCCAGCGACCTGAACCAACCAGAAATCAAAGGGAATGGAAGGTCATTCCCGTGGCCTGTATAAGTCCCCCTCCCATGGCAGGGAGCAGAGCAGAGAAGGGGGAGAGGCAAGTGGAAGGTACCTGGCATGACATTCTCACCTAGCACTTTGAGAAGATGAGGGGTTGGGAATGAGGATACAGGTAAGTGGGCCACCCTAACTATATCCTAGCTTCCTCTTGCCTGAGGATATAATCAACAGGACATATAGGTAGTAATTGATTGTTACAACAAAACATAGTAAACTTTGGCCAAACTTGAGACCAAAAGTTCTAACATATATAGTATATATAGGAGAATATATGCAATGTTTAGGTAAGTTATAAAGAATCACAAGTGAACACCTGGAATCCATAACATCTTAAACAGACCATTATCCTTACAGTGAAGTCTCTCTCCAAACCATCCCTGGCAATGTCCCCCAATATTCACCAGAGACAAACACTACTCTAAGTTGTGTTTCATCCCCTTGCTTTTCTCCATAGATTTGATTTTAACTTTAAACAACGTATTTTTTAATATTGCCAGTTTTTGAACTTTTTTATGAGTGGTATCATGCTGTATGTGCCCTAGCATGACTTGCTTTTCAATCATTCAGTGTTCTGAGATTCATCCATATTGCTGCACAGACCTGTTCATTTACTTTCACTGTCACAGAGTGTTTTATCATATGAATATTTCACAATTATTTATTAATCCTCCTTTGATGGACATGTGTTACATATAGTTTACTGTTGAAAATAAAGTCATTATGAATATTCTTATTCATGTCTCCTGGTACACATGTACAAAATTTTCTCTAAGATATATTATCTAGGACTGGTAATACTGGGTGACAGGGTATGTGTATTTTAACTTTATTAGAGAATTCCATAATTTTGTATCAATTTACTCTCCCAAGAGCAGGGTTTAAGAGTTTCTATTGCTTCTCATCCCCACCAACTCTTAGCTATGTCATTAGTTTAATTTTTTTGAGACTAGTGTATGCAAGATGGTATCCCATCGTGTTTTTTTTTAGTTTTCAGGTCTGATTGCTAATGAGTTTGAGCATCTTTTCATTCTTGTGTCCTCCTGTATGAAATATTTTTTCATATGTGTTACCCACTTGGGGGTATTATTTTGGTTTTTTATTTTCTTAATTTGTGGGAGTTGTATGTTCTGGAAATGAACATTTTGGTGGTTATGTTGTAAATACCTTCTCCTAAGCTGTACATTTAAAACTTTCTTTAATGTCTCTTTTGAGAACCAGAAGTTCTTAATTTTATTATAGTTAATTTTATTGGTCTTTTCCTTTGTGGCTTACATGTTTATTGAATAAATCTTTCCCTTTCTTAAAAGCATAAAAAGAATATTCTTTATTGTTTCAAAATGTTTTAAAGTTTTGCCTTTATATGTAAGTCTTTAATCCATTATATGCATCCTTTTCAATAATATTGTTTTTCTTGGCCATTTTTCTTCCATATAAATTTTAAAATTTTTGTTGAGATTATGACTGAAACCGCATTGAATGTTTAGGTAGACTTGGGAAGAACTAATATCTTTAGGATATTTAGTCTGTTTATCCATTTTGTAAAATTATATTTTCTATCCCTATTCTAGAAATGCAATTGATTTTTTTTTTTTTGCCACTTATTGATCTTTCATTCAGCAAAACTGTCAGTCTCCTATTAATTCAGATAATTTGTCTGTAGAAAATTTGGGGGTTTGAATGTAGGCAAGACATCTATGAAAAATAGTTTTGTTTCTTCCACTCCAATTCTTATATTTTTATTCCTTTTTCTTGTCTTATCATGCTGTTTAGGAGCTCCAGTATGCTGAATTAGATAGGGCAATAATGGACATCCTTATCTTGTTCCTGAAGTGAATCAGAATGCGTCTAACATTTCACCAATGGGTAGAATTTTTACTGTAAATAAGCATATTTTGAAACTGGAATTTTATAACCCACATCATTTTTATGTTAATTCAGGAATTATTTTTGTTGAGAAATACTGACAGTTAATATCGTAGAAGTGGGTGCTATAGAGGCCTAAATTTAAGCTTATGGATATCTGCCTAATATTCAAACAGATTTAGAAGAAAACTGGGAGAAATATTTAAATCTTTTCACTTTTCAACCCTCCCTCCCCCATCCCCAAGGGCCCCAACCCACCTCACTCCATTATTATTATCATCACTCAACTTGAAAAATAGAGGTGCCATTGTTTAATATGGTAAAGATTGTGGGAGCAATAGGTTTGAGGGTGAAACATCAGGAGTTCATTTTTTAAGTTTAATCAAAACTGCTTTTTAAATATTTAACTGGTAACATCAAATAGGCAGCCAACTGCAGAGTCTGGAGTTCAGAGTAGAGGTCCAGGCTAGCATAGAAATCTGGGCAACATCAGTTTTTATAGATGGTGTTTAAAAGCCATGAAGACTGGATGGAATCACCCAGGGGTGAGTAAAGACAGCAGAAAGAGTAAAGGACTGAGGACTGGGAACTCATTTTAAGATGTGACATATGAAATGAAATTAACAAAGGAGGCTAAGGAAGAGGTGTCGTTGAAGAAAGAGAACCAAGAACACATGGTTCTCCTGAAGTCAAGTTCTGAATCTGTTTCAAGGACGAGGGTGCAGTCATCTAGGTCAAATGATGCCAATAGGTCAAGTAAGAAGAGGATCGGGAACTAAGCACTGGATTTCACAACACAGAGGTCTTTAGTAACCTTCATATCGTTTGGGGAAATGGTTGATGACAGGTTCAAGAGAGAACAGGGAGATAGGACATCATTCCATGTATAGTTGTGTGACCTAATGTTTTCACTTAATATATTAAAAATAGAATATTTAAGCACACAGAAACTTTTATAACATCAGTTTCAATGGCTGTATAGTATTCAAGTGTAGATGTTCTACATTGTATTTAATTAATTCCATATGTTTGGATATATGAATTGTTTCCTTTCCCCCCCTTTTTTGCTTGTAAAAACACACTGGAATAAATATTTAATACATTTTCTATTTCTGGAATTCTTCGTTTATTTCCTTAGGTTAAATTACCACAAGCAGATGTGCTGGCTCAAAGGATACATGTAACATATGTCATAGCATATTAAAGAATATCGTGCTATGGTATTTCACAAAAGAATATATAAATGGCTAATAATGAAATTAGAAACCATGTTTATCTATTATCAATCCAATATATGCAAACTAAACATGTTGAGAGGAGGTTTAATCAGAATTTTGAGAGCTGTTATAAGACTCCCAGCTTAAGTGAAAGTAGTTGAGAGTCAAACCTGGTTTATATATATATTTTTTCTCTCCTTCTTTTATTCAACATTTTTTGAGTGATTTACAGTATGCTTGACCCTGGGGAGACAACGACTATGAGATAAACATAATGCTGTTGAACTATATGGCCTTATATCATCCTACATTTCCTTAGCTAGCAAACAGTATATCAAATATCAAATAATTTTGCGTTTATCTCTTTTGCCAGTGGATAAGTAGGATTTATGTAATTTTTGGTGTTTAACTGATCCTTGATGCTGGATAGCAACCATTTATACCAGTGATTCAAATAGAACCTTGACTGAGCTCACAATTTTGAGGTTAAGTAGTCTCATCCCTTCTATTACTCCTAATAATTACCTTGCCATTTATCATGGGATATGGATTTTTATATTTTGAGGGCATGGCATGAGGGATGAATGTCAAGGAATCATAAAATGCTCTAATACGAGGGGTCTGGCTTTTATATTTAGTTGTTGGTGATTGGGGATTGGTAGGATAGTAGGGGTGATTAATTTAAGATGTGGTTAAATAAAGGTCAGGCAACCCTTTGGACAAAGCTTGAAATGTACAGAGTCTATTCCCATGAGTCCAAAAGACAGGTCAATAAAACCTTCCAAGATTCTTCGAGGCAAATGGGTTTCTGTCCTCTCTGCTACTAAAAGAGCCTAATGGATTAAATATGGAGGACTATTTGGTTGTTGTAACAAAAACAAACAAGATACCGTTATACTAGTAAAGAGAGAGGGAGAAAGAATATACTAGGTATATTTGGAAGGGTGCAAATGAAGGAGCTCTCAGATACTGCTAGTGGCAACATCAGTTGTTACTTCTCTGGAGTGTAGTTTGACAATAAGTTTCTAGAGTCTTAAACTGTTCTACTTCCAGTAATTTATCCTAGGAAAATATTTGGAGGTGTTCTCAAAGATTTATGTATTATGATGTTTATTATAGTGTTATTTATAAGAGTAAAGAGTTGAAAACAATATAAATGTTCACTGATATGGACTTGGTATAATAAATTAAAGTATATCCATGTGATTTATTTCTATGCAGCAGTTTATAATCATATTTTCAAAAACTATTTGATAGCATGGAGAAATATTCACAATATAATGCTAAATTAAAACTGTCAGGTACAAACAAACAGCATTAAATAGCTACCAGTTATTGAACATTAATTTTGTACTAGGATATGTATTCAGGGCTTTAGAAACATCTCACTTAATAACCTTCTAACACATCTGTAAGATAACTATTGCTATTCTCAATTTATATATTATGAATCTAAGGTTAGAGAGTTAAGCTGCATTTCAAGTCCAAGTTGTCCTACGAAATGGAGCAGCTTCAAATATGCAGAGGCACTGGAGGACAAATGTTTTTTAGAAATCAGAAATTTTCTGTGCTTCAAGTTCAAGGGAGAGAGAACGTGGCAGATTATGAAATAAAGTTAGGATTTGCAGAGTGTTATATCCCCCATTATAATAGTTTAATCTGGTAGGTGATGAAGATACCTTCGAAGTTTTCAAGGAAAGGAGTGAAATTATCTGATTTCTGCTTTAGAATAATAACTGAAGAACTGTACCAGGGACGGAATTGCAGTTGGACACTTGGCAGTTGTTTAAATACCAGTCAGTAAAGGTTTCGTCTCTAGGGAGTGACAGTGGAGACCGAGAACATGGGACAGCTTAGAGATACACTGTGGGTAAAGAACTAACTAGACTCTGAGACAGATAAGATGTTAAGTTCTAAGACACAGGAAAGGGAAGAGACAATAATGCCTTTAAGTTTCCAATATCAGCAGCTATGTGCACAGTGATATCAGATGAAGCAGAAACCTAGGCAAAGTTCAATATACAGGGCAGCTGAACCTGAGTTTGATTTTGAAGAAATTTTATGTGAGGAACCACTTTAAAGGAGGCAATCTAGAAGCAGAAGGTTTTGGGGTTCAGGGGAGAAAACTATGTTAAAGTATAGACTTGAGGGTTATTTGCATATTAAAGTTATTTGAAGCCATAGGAGTAAATGAAATTTCCAACAGAAAGGATATAGAACAGGGCTTCTCAAATGGGCATGGATGGGTGTAGCAGAATTGCCTGAAGAGATTTTCGAAACTACGTATTCAGCCATTGTCCACTAGAGAGATTCTATTATGTTTTCCCCTTTTATAGGGGATGGGGAGACTGGGGTTTGAAAAAGTAAGCAGGGCTGAGCTCATGCTTTTTGTTTTTAACTGGCAGCCATTTTGACAGATGCTTAATAGACACTTTATAAATGAAGAATTGATGGATGCAATTAGAATTCTTGAAGCCACACTCCCTGAATGAAGTGTTGGGGTTAATATAACTCTGATCATATCCCTAATCGGTGCTCGGATATATCAGGAGTGATATTTCCTCTGTAAGAGCAACAGGGCCAGAAAAATCACTTAGCCTGCCTGAACTTACATGTGGTTTACATTTCTACATTGTATTTGTATTTAGATATTGAATCTTTGAATTCATTTTCCCATAGGAATAGTTTCCAGGCAAGCTCATAAGAGCCTGTTTCATCCCAATATATTCTAAATAGTATTTATTTTCCCAAGAAAATTGGTACTAAATCATATTTTTGTAATTTGAGTACAGCTTATTAAAACAGAGGAACCATAAAAATAAAACAGAATGGATTGAATATACAAGGTGATATCTAAGCCAAGAAGATGAAGGATAGAAAAAAAATGGAAGAGTCAAAATGGGTGAGTTATTAATGAAGAGAAAAGAGATGGGGAGATTTCCAGTCTCACTCCCAAGTGGTCCACTAGGTAACGATTTCAGCCTAGAACATTTTAGATGCTCAGGTGTAGAGATGCGTCAGCTACGAGTAGGAAGGAATCAGATGTTGACACTAGTCATCTCTTCATATGGAACATTTGAAGATATGCCCCTCAATTCACAAAGGTTTTTACTTAAATTATAAAAGAAAATCTTCTGTGCGGATACAGAGGGGCCAGAAGAGAAGCATCAGAGATTAACAGAAAGTACATAGAAGCTCGTTAACCTCCACATCTTGCCCATTTAAGCTCTTCTTGGTTTTAATGTGACATGATATTAATAGTCATGTATTTTCTGTGCTGTATGTATATTAGAGAGCTATAGTGAATTACAAGAGCTATAATTTCCTTGCTTTATAGTTCTAGATGTTCCTCCCAGGGAAGAAAGGAATTTGGATGGTAATTCAGTAAAATTTTGTGGTATTACATTTGACTGTATTAGAAAAAAATGAGTTTCACCATTAAATTTTTAAAATCTATTTGAAAGAAGCCAGACCGAAAATGAATAAAAGTACAATTAAATATATAGTTTGTACTTGAGTCAGTGAGGCGGGACGCTACGTTAATCCCACGTAGGACACAATCAGCTCAGAAAGTTAGATTCTAGAATAGGAAATGAACTGTTAAGGGCACTGTTACATTTCAAGTACCAGTGGATGGATGAGGATCTGGACTCCTACTCTCTATCTCTATTGTCACAGCTGAAGACAGATAGGAAACACAGTTTAGGGGTAGAATTAACTAGACTCGGAGACATGCCTCCCACACAGAGGTTTAGAAACACACACTCACTACTCAGCCCTAGATTTTCTTTCATGTATGCGTCAGAACAAGCTTATCCTCAAGTTTGCTGCATAGATGGTCTTACGCGCTCAGACACATGCCAAAGGCACACAGCAGGTTCTTACAATTGGTCTTTCAATCTGAACTCTGCCACGAGGGCTCAGTTCTCAAGCTGGATACAGCATACCTGGCAATCGGCCACAGAGAAGAATCAAAGGTGAATCTCCTTTGTGTTAGGTGGGGCAAGAAATGTAAAGCTAGGGTTCATGTGGAGTGAGAAAACTCGTGTTAGAAAAATCTTTGGAATAGAGACTTTCATCATTTTGCAAGGCTCCAGATAGCGCTTATTCTTGTATTTTCTAGCATGGGTAGGTGAATTTATGAGATTGAAAAGAATCCTTTATGGCGGAGAGAGACGGGGGTGGGCGGGGGTAAGGGATAGAGAAGAAGGAAATCTTCCAGGTGCTGCAATAAGAAGGTAGGGTCCCTTTACAGCTGCTTGTGGGCTTGGCCAAAATAGGAAAGAGTTGCTACAATGCAAGAGACAAGGCACACGACTTAAAGGAGAAAACATAGTGGGAATCTTAACTCTAGGTGACAATACTGCAGTTTTTAAGGTTAAATAATGATTAAAAGTGATATTAGATTTTCTTTTCCTTAAATCTCTCAAACTGAGAAGAAAAAAAAAATTCCTAGACTATACTCAAAAGAGAAATACTATTAGAGGTATGGAGACTATCTAGGGGACATACATAATTTTAAAACAGTGGTTGCAAAGTACATATATATTTTCTTCAGGCATAGCAGTACTGGAACAGCTTTGATGATTAAAAAAAGAAGAGAACCAATACTTAGAAAATATCCTTGGGAATATAATTTCTGGGTGGGAATACACTGGTTGTCAATGTCATCTCCACTAAAACTTTCAATTTTTTAAATGTGGTTTGAATCTTTCTGATCTGGCCTTTTGCTCTAGTTCTGAAAGCTAGCCTCCTACCGAGACTCTTGAATCCTTGTTGACCTGGTCAACTACCAATGCTTTCAACAGTCACTGGGCATACAACCAAGCTTTGAGTAGCAAGGAGTTAGATGACTTTTGCTATACTTTTGTTACATAAATTATGCTCATTTTAAAAGGTATATTCTGCAATATGAGTTACCATAAAATAAACACCAGTGCAGGAAGCTGCCCAAACATTAATATGGTCTGCATCTTATTTTTGCAAGTTTAAAAGGAAATCTGTGCTCGTTAGAGAAATGTGACTATGGGAGAAACCTGAAGGTAAGTGGAAGTTTATAAGGAACAGGGCAGCATGATTAGTTTCTCTCAATAGGAAAATTTCAGGACAAATAAAATTTTTGTGGACTTGATCTTTAGAAACTCTGAACAAGCTGTTACAGGGGTCAAGAAGTTGTATTCGTTGTCCCACCTGGAGGGGAAAAAAAGCACTTTCCTCACCTTCTAAAGCATAATATTACCACAGTTCTGAAGTATCTGAGAGTATCTTTGCATAAGGAAAGGATTGAGATTCCCCAGAGGGCTGTGCAGTGCACTTCAGTGCCCTTCCTCCAAGAATGTCAATATCCTCAGCAAACCTTAGCTGAATCATAGTCATTACAGCCCAGACAATAGGCATCTGAATATCTCACAGCATCTTCTTTTCAGCGTATAAAAGAGACTTTAAATTGGGATGGAGTGTGTCATGGCTAGGGGTCAAATAAGGCTTTTGCAAAAGGGAACACTGAATCCAATATCTAATACCACACAGGAGTTAGAAAAGTAGTTTTCTGTTCAACTTGTCCAAAGGTCCTTTGCTGGTTGACAGAGGAAGTGAAAATTCCTACACGGTATTTTGCAAGCATGACTCAGCCTCAAGGTGCCTGAATCTACAGAATGGCTGGGAGGGCTATCTATGGCTTGTATACCCCAGCATGCTGCTCTCCCAGCAGATCTTTATTTTCCCTATTTTGTAAATATATTCAGAAAATTTAGTCTTAACCTTTTAAAGTAACCCTGAAATTCACTTAAGAGTCTAGTTTTCTTGCAGAATAGGATCTCTAATTCCAGACAAGTATTTTTTTGCTTGAATATATTATATACTTGAATTTAGCTAACATTCCCTCCAAGAAACAAAGAAAGGTTCTCTCTCCTTTAAGCACTAAAGGGCACCATGTTGCACGATCCAGAGGACAAGCTGTTTATGTGTTATCTCAACATGTTTTGTCATCTCTGCTAACCTCGTGCATGTTTTCTGTCAATAGACTGTACATTTTAAGAGGTGAGAAAGTGGACTTTGAATCCAGAATGAGTTCAAATGTATTATATGACATTGACGATCACCAACACTAAGGACATTTGGAGTAGCTGATCTCTGGTTCATGAAGAATGAGTTATCTTGGTTTTAATAATTGACTTTAAAAAATCTTTTCCCTCTATTCTTTATCTGTGAAGTTGCAAGAGCTTTCTACCTGACCTTAGATGATTACTTAGTTACATTCCTAGAGGGCAGATATAAGTTAATGAGCAACAAGGGAGGGGACAAGGAAGCAAGAACAAAAAACAGCATATTGCCTTCAAGACTATTAATGTCCCTTTGTGGAGAATGGCAACAGCTAATGTCTGGCAAGAGCAGTGGAGGAAGAAATTGCTGCAGGTTCAGGTGGGAGAGCGAGTCTCCTTGAGGCTGGCACGGCTGATGAGGTTTGGAGAATAATCTTTCCATTAGGAGTGAGTCCTCCTTTGAGGATGGGGGTATTATTAATGTCCAGTACTTGAAATGTTTGATTTACTTCCTGTGTACTGCATGGGAGCAAAGCATTAAAGCCCCACACATCACAGATCCACAGAGGGTTTCTGCAAATGCACCTATTCTCAAAGATGTTAGGAGATTTTGGAGTTTGGAGCATTTCTTTTGGTGTGTGGGCACACATCACAGTACAGGGATGCAAGTTATTTGAATGGAGAGATAAATAGGTAGGTAGGTAAATAGGTAGGTGGGTTGAAAAATATCATCACTTAGGATTTTAGTAGAAAAAATGTCTGCCTGTTACTGTGCCACTCTGCAAAGTTCTTGTTTATGGAAAAATTTTAAATTTAGATATCAAAATAGTTAAGTCATTCTAGTGTACCTGCAACCACAGAAAGTGTCTAGCAGATTTTATTAATAATAAAAGTGACTTTCATAGAGCTGGATTTGGAATTGTGTGCTTGCCTTAAATGTCAAGCCATTGTAATGAGGTATTAGCTTGCTTTGGCTTAAATTTGTATATTTTATTCTTACTCACTTTCAAATACCTTTTCTTAATCCCTTATTTTTGGCTCATTTGGTACGATTATCATTCCAATTTCTTGCCTCCTGAATAACAGATTCTAAATCATTCTCATTTTGGTCTTTGATTCCCTATTAAAAATCCTGAAGCCTAACAGCTAATGATGATATTGATGCATGGCAATGTTGCATTTAATCAAGGTTGTTGTTTTTTATTTTCATTATTACACCACATCCTTCTTACCCTATCAATGATCGTTTTTGTGTTTTTCCATTTCCTCTTGCTATTTTAGAAGTTGGGAACAGACATTTATAGTCAGTGAGCCCCCCAAATGACCTTATACCTAATAAGGTGTTTTCACTTCTAATCAATATAATTTCATGGTTGACGCCTGTTTTTTGAGGAGGCTTTGGGTACTTCTGCATACAGCAGTTTTATGTCCCTCTATTTAAGCCCATAACATTTTTTCTTTTTATAAAATGCCTATGTGTAGGAGGCAAGTCCTATCAGACATAGGCTATCTAATGCTCTTAAGAGATATAAGAATTCTGTGAGTTTACTGAACATACTTATTTTTCCAAAGAACTAATCATTTAAAAGATGCCAGATTTCTCAGTGTGAGATAGCTGCCTTTTGGTTTTGAATTAGTCAAATGGGTTTCAAATTGGTCTTATTGTACCAGTTACCATAGTTGGACAATAGTTTAAAGAAAACCTGTGGTCAGCTGGCGAGTTGTACAAGCAAAATTTGCAACTTGTTTGGAATTTTGACTTCCTAAGGAATTATTCCAAAAAAATGATCTATGGAAAATAAAGGTGTTTAATAAATATTGTATGTGTGGAATTTGTGGCATGTGTTTAGTTCACTGAAAAAATACCCCAATCAGCTATGAGGAAGTACTGAGCTATCAGTGCTAATGAGACCAAATGTGTTGGTTCAACCTGGGTTCCCTTCTTCTGTTAACAGCTACGAAGTGTGCAACTGTGTACTGCAGTCACCAGGAGGACCACGTCACAGTGTGAATAGGGAAGGAAATTCCCTTTTACTACTGGGGGGGGAAAAAAAATCAATGAAGTAACATTTTCTATTTATTGTCAAATAGGCATTACATCACCTTATGAAGAAAATTAAAGAACTGACGCAGGATACTATTAAGCAGTTACAAAGTATGAGAAAGGCAAGAGATCACTTCCAGCTGCCAGAATCTCTTCTTGAAACTTGTTGGTACATTTGTAGAGGAACAAGGATTAAAAAGGGGCAAAATAATTAAACAAATATCCCATCTTAGATGTAAATTCCTAGTCAATGTGCCTCTCTCTCCAATGACTTAATGAAAACCAATAGGAAGTGTGAGATTAGGTACTTGGAAAAATCTTTTTAAATTGAGTGGCTCCAAGAGCAAGACTTGCTGATAACCAAGGTGACGATATTACACATCTAAGGAGTATGTGCAGACTGCTGCAAGTGCCCATGCGTATTTGATGTGCACAAACACTATACAGGGAAGGACAACAGTGACTCAGGCCCCAGGGAGGAGTACTATGCAGGGTACTATGCTTTTTTTTGCACAACAAAAATATCTATTAAAATACTCTACCTCCCTGTGCTCTGATTTCAGCTATGTCAGTCAACCTACAGATTACTAAGAGATTCTCCAGGTTCTTAAGTGCTGGGATAGGAGTGTTCTGGTTAAGAATAATTTGAAAAAGATTTGATTAAAAATGAATTGAAATTCTAGTTTAAACTTCAATCTCTAAGAATATTGTTTTCCTTCATCCACGGAACAATGGTGACAACTATGTGCCAGGCATTTTCCTACTTGAGGAAATAACAGTCAGCAACAACGAACATGGTCACGACTGATCTTCTGGTGAGTAAGGGAGATAGTCATCATCTCTTTCTCTACGCTGCCCTTGCCAACATTCCATTAAGAAGTCTGTTCTCTCTGTGGCGAGATGTATCCAGAATCCGATTATGTCTTCACCTCTCCCCTGATACCCGTAGTCTGAGCCACTATCATCTCACATGTGGATTTCAGCTACAGTTTCCTATCAGGTCTCCTTGTTTTTTAGTCTTGCTACCCTTACACATGGCCTGTTCTCAATAGAACAAGAGCGATGCTTTCAAAACGCAAGTCAGACCATGTTATTTCTCTGCTCAAAATCCTACAACAGCTCCCATTTCACTGAGAGCAGAAACTGGAGTCCTTGCGCTGGCCCAAAGGGCCCAGGCCACTACCTCCTCAGCTCATTTCCTCATCTTTTCACCTGCTCATTCTCCTGCCATATTGGCTTCCCTGATCTGGCACAGGGCACACACACACTCAGACCTCAGAACCTTTGCAATAGCCCTGCCATGAGAACAATCTTCACCCAGAAATCTGTTCTAAGTTTTTGCTCAAATGTCACATCTCCATGAGGCCTTCCATGACCATACTCACTTAAAGTTACAATCCATTCTAAGTACTCCTAATTTCCCTTGCTCTGCTCTAATTTTTCTATTTTTAAAAATCATTTTCTCACATACTATATACTGTTTTAATTTATTATTTGTGTTATTTTCTTTTTCTCTGACTAGAATAGAAGCCCCTTAAAGGCAGAGATTTTGTTCACTGGTATATCCTACAGCAAGCTTGGCATATAGCAGGCATTTAATAAATTTTGAGGGGGCTTCCCTGGTGGCGCAGTGGTTGAGAATCTGCCTGCCAATGCAGGGGACACGGGTTCGAGCCCTGGTCTGGGAAGATCCCACATGCCGCGGAGCAACTAGGCCCGTGAGCCACAACTACTGAGCCTGCGCGTCCGGAGCCTGTGCTCCGCAACAAGAGAGGCCGCGATAGTGAGAGGCCCGCGCACTGAGATGAAGAGTGGCCCCCACTTGCCACAACTAGAGAAAGCCCTCGCACAGAAACGAAGACCCAACACAGCCAAAAATAATAAAAAATAAATAAATTCATAAACGCTTGATATATTTAAAAAAATAAATAAAAAACAAAAAATAATTTTGAGTGTTTAATGAATGAACCAAGTAAAAATTAATGAATAATTAAAAACTGTGATAAACAGTAGGCAATATTTATGTCAACTATTAAGTGCTTCACATATAAATTTATATAAAGTTACTTTACCTTGAAAAAAAACCTATGAGACAGATACATTATCTCTATTTTAAATATGAAGCAACTGAGACACAGAAGTTAAAAACTTCTCCAAAGTATATAATAATAACTAGTAGAGTTGGGCTCAAAGGCAGGCAGCTGGGGTCCCAAAGAGGCCACACTCTTAACTGTGAAATACTACCACCTTCTTGCTGTCACGATGCCAGCAGTGTGACGAAAAAGCATATATCTCGGGGGAACTGGATCTGGTTTGGGAATTCAGGGGAGGCTTCCCAATCAATGGCTTTAAATTGAGATAAGGACAAGTAACCACTTATCTGGTTGGCAAGAAGAAGCAGTCTTTCTAAGTCAGCTCAACTTTTGAGAGCTGAGATGATGGGAACTTTCCAAGCTGAGGATTAGTTTGCAAATTCAGCTAATGTTACCAGGTGAGTGATTTGCTTATTTGTCACACCTCCTCCTTTCCACACTGTGGAGAGATGAAATTGTCTTGCAGAAGGGTTAGTTACCGATCAGCTTGTGTGGAGAATTCCTCACACTGACCGTATAAGTATAATGTCACTCAGCTTTTCAAATTATAGGACAACACTTTGAGAAAGCAAAGATGAGGGAAATCTTATACCTTCTGTTAAGTGGACTGGGCAGGTGCTGTAAATGGGGTTGATTATGATCTCTGTGACTGAGTGGATTTCACTAGTAGAACTGAGGTAATAGGAAGAGACTAATTGGTTCCTGGAGGTGGCTTTGACTGCCTTGGAGAAAGCCTCAACTGCAACTATTCCTAGAATTAACAGCATGAGGCAGTGGGTAGACCACTCATTTATATTTCTGTGTTTAACTACAAATGGGGGAAGTAACTGGAGCATGCACATACCAAGAGTCTCAGATGGGTATGGCATCTGGCTTCCTTTTCCCAGTACCCACCCCACTTATACTTCTCTTCATTTTCCATGGAACCCCTCATAAGCATTCACTTGTGGTTCTAAACGTTCTCCTACAAGCATAAGAAGTGAACTACAGTGGGTTTCCAAGAACTGTATTATAGCCCACACTCCTAAAGATCCCATCTCCAAGTTACTTCATATGTCGTATGATTTATTTAATACTAATATGGCCATGAACCACTGGCAGAAAAATTTACTCTTTATATGTCTCACACAGGGCAGTTGATAAAGTACATTTCTGGGCATCTTTCTCAACAAAATTGCACTTCAAATGTGGGGACTAAAATTCATGGGTATCAGTTTTTTCAGCCAATGTACTCCTATAAAGTTATTGATGGGAACTCATGTAATACCTAGCTTTTTAAAGATAAATTACATCTTTAAATATTACCAAGTGTATATAATATTTCTTTTAGAGATCTATGTTTTACAAATTGGCTATTATTATGAAGATGGTAAGATGAGAACTCTAAACACAATTTGCCATCCTAATGAATCCGTCCTAATTAATTCTCTAGAAAAATGGGTCTAGCCACTGCCTCCTGAAATGACTTGTACTTTCTAAATCCATGCCAATTTCTTGTCTAGAAAGCCCTCTTTTCCATCTCTCTTAAAATTCCATCTCTTAACACTTTCTCTGATCTACCCAATGGGAAATCAATGTCAGATGGAATGCAAATATTTTCTGTGCTGATTGTGACACTTAACGTTCCTTCATTTTTCATTCAAGAAATATTTTATACTATTATTTCAATACTGTGATAGATCTAGGGATATAGCAGTGAAGAAAATTTACTTAGCCTTACACTTATGAAATATATAGGTAAATAATCACAGATATGTATAAGGAGAAATTGTGGTAAGAGTTGTGTTGGAAAACTACAGGATGTCATGAGAAAGAATAACGTTCAAGAAAATAACATAGAGGGGAAGGTTAGAGAAGACTTCCTGAGGAAGTGACATTTTAGCTGAGATCGGATGGATAAATAAAAGTTATTCAGGCCAGGAGTAGAAGGAAGTATTTGAGACAGAGCGACTTGCAAAGTCTTAGGTGGGAAATGTCTTGGTGCATTCCAGGAACTGAAAAAAAGTCGCTGGTCTCATATTTTAGTTATACATGCACCCTTCTTATCTCTCACAGATGGAAAAGAACTTCTTTTTTTATTTCTTTTTGCCCCATAATGTGTATACTGTTTTGTACACGGAAGGTACTCAAAAGTGTGCTACAGAACTTTGGCTTCCAGGAACTGTAAGTAACTTGTTTTGAACTTACCCTCTGATGTAAATAATTATTAAAACTGGACAAAACATGAGAATGACTTTCAGGCATCGGAAACAGAGCAGCCCTATCATTCTTGAGAAAAGGGAAAGCCATGAGGTAGGCTTACTATCCCCAGATCTCTGCATGGAACACTTTCCACAACTTTGCAGTAGGGAGGTGAGTCCAGTGGAGAGCAGAAATCTGAGGGGAGGAGGTTCCAGATTAGGGTTTGAAGCTGCTGAGGCAGCTGGAACTGGAGGGGCAGGGTATAGCAAGTGAAGTAGCTATATAGGGAGGGTACCCCGGAAGTTTGCATGAGGGTTCACCTTGTGTCCTTGGCTGAGGGCTACGATGCTCGTGAACCAGACATTGTCCATGAGGCCTAGTAGACAGTGACTTTGAGGAGGCCAAGAGCAGCACAGAGGTGCTAAACATTGGACAAGCCTAAGAGAAGTCAGAATTTGGGCCAGCTAGAGTAGAGAGACTTCACTGAGCGATCTAGGCATCCAATCAAGATCCTGGAAAGACCATGACCTAGAGGAAAGGAAATACCCTAGACCTAACTGGGGAAAAAAGAAGTCCTGAAATCAAGTCTCACTACAAAGCACAAGACCAAGTCTAAAAGGGTCAAAATAATCTACCCATTAACTGTCAGATAAAACAAAACTTAACAGGACTAAAATGAAGACAACACACATGAAAATCTTCAGAGTAACATATACAATGACAAGTTATTAGACAAAAGCAGGGAAATGTTGCCGATAGTCAAGGGGAAAAAAAATAATTCAGGGGATACAGAGCCCCCCCCCCCAAAACAAACAGATATAAGAGATAGCAGATATGGCTTTTAAAACAGTTACTATAAACACATGCAAGGATTTAAATGAAAAGATGGAGAAATTTCAGCAAAGAAATAGAAACTATAAAAAGAAAGAGAAATTCTAGAACTAAAGTATCTGATATCAAATAAAAGAACTCTGGGTGGCTTAGACAATAGATTAGACACTACATTAAGAAAGGGTCAATAACATTATCCAGACTGAAGAAGGGAGAGAAAAATATTTAAAATATAAAAGAATCTCAATAACCTGTGAGACAATATTGTGCAGGGGGAAAAATTATCAAGAATGCATCAGATCAGGGGCTTCCCTGGTGGTGCAGTGGTTAAGAATCCACCTGACAGTGCAGGGGACCAGGTTTGAGCCTTGGTAGGGGAAGATCCCACATGCCACAGAGCAAATAACCGGTGTGCCACAACTACTGAGCCTGCACTCTAGAGCCCGCGAGCCACAACTAATGAAGCCTGCACGCTTAGAGCCCATGCTCCACAGCAAGATAAGCCACCACAATGAGAAGCCCCCACACCACAACAAAGAGTAGCCCCTGCTCGCTGCAACTAGAGAAAGCCCGCGCTCAGTAACAAAGACACAACTCAGCCAAAAATAAATAAAAGAAAATAAATAAATTTATTTAAAAAAAAAAAAAAAAGAATGCATCAGGTCAGGAAACTTACACAAGCCTCTTAGATAGCCTCATCCACCAGAGGGCAGACAGCAGAAGCCAAGAAGAACTACAAACCTGCAGCCTGTGGAACAAAAACCACATTCACAGAAAGACAAACAAGATGAAAAGGCAGAGGGCTATGTACCAGATGAAGGAACAAGATAAAACCCCAGAAAAACAACTAAATGAAGTGGAGATAGGCAACCTTCCAGAAAAAGAATTCAGAATAATGATAGCGAAGATGATCCAGGACCTCAGAAAAAGAATGGAGGCAAAGATCGAAACGATGCAAGAAATGTTTAACAAAGACCTAGAAGAATTAAAGTACGAACAAACAGAGATGAACAATACAATATCTGAAATGATAACTACACTAGAAGGAATCAATAGCAGAATAACTGAGGCAGAAGAAAGGATAAGTGACCTGGAAGACAGAATGGTGGAATTCACTGCTCTGGAACAGAATAAAGAAAAAAGAATGAAACGAAATGAAGACAGCCAGAGAGACCTCTGGGACAACATTAAATGCAACAACATTTGCATTATAGGGGTCCCAGAAGGAGAAGAGAGAGAAAAAGGACCAGAGAAAATATTTGAAGAGATTATAGTCGAAAACTTCCCTAATATGGGAAAGGAAATAGCCACCCAAGTCCAGGAAGGGCAGCAAGTCCCATACAGGATAAACCCAAGGAGAAACATGCCAAGACACATAGTAATCAAATTGGCAAAAATTAAAAACAAAGAAAAATTATTGAAAGCAGCAAGGGAAAAATGAAAAATAATATACAAGGGAACTCTCATAAGGTTAACAGCTGATTTCAGCAGAAACTCTACAAGCCAGAAGGGAGTGGCATGATATACTTAAAGTGATGAAAGGGAAGAACCTACAAACAAGATTACTCTACCTGGCAAGGATCTCATTCAGATTCGATGGAGAAATCAAAAGCTTTACAGACAAGCAAAAGCTAAGAGAATTCAGCACCAACAAACCAGCTCTACAACAAATGCTAAAGGAACTTCTCTAAGTGGGAAACACAGAGAAGAAAAGGACCTACAAAAACAAACCCAAAACAATTAAGAAAATGGTCATGGGAACATACATATCGATAAGTACCTTAAACGTGAATGGATTAAATGCTCCAACCAAAAGACACAGGCTCACTGAATGGATACAAAAACAAGACCCCTATATATGCTGTCTACAAGAGACCCACTTCAGACCTAGGAACACATACAGACTGAAAGTGCGGGGATGGAAAAAGATATTCCATGCAAATGGAAATCAAAAGAAAGCTGGAGTAGCAATACTCAGATAAAATCGACTTTAAAATAAAGAATGTTACAAGAGACAAGGAAGGACACTACATAATGATCAAGGGATCAATCCAAGAAGAAGATATAACAATTATAAATATACACACATCCAACATAGGAGCACCTCAATACATAAGGCAACTGCTAACAGCTATAAAAGAGGAAATCGACAGTAACACAATAATAGGGAGGGACTTTAAAACCTCACTTACACCAATGGACAGATCATCCAAACAGAAAATTAATAAGGATACACAAGCTTTAAATGACACAATAGACCAGATAGATTTAATTGATATTTATAGGACATTCCATCCAAAAACAGCATATTACACTTTCTTCTCAAGTGCACACGGAACATTCTCCAGGATAGATCACATCTTGGATCACAAATCAAGCCTCAGTAAATCTAAGAAAATTGAAATCATATCAAGCATCTTTTCTGACCACAATGCTATGAGATTAGAAATGAATTACAGGGGAAAAAAACATAAAAAACACAAACACATGGAGGCTAAACAATACGTTACTAAGTAACCAAGAGATCACTGAAGAAATCAAAGAGGAAATCAACAAATACCTAGAGACAAATGACAATGAAAACACGACGATCCAAAACCTATGGGATGCAGCAAAAGCAGTTCTAAGTGGTACGTTTATAGCTATACAAGCCTACCTAAAGAAACAGGAAAAATCTCAAGTAAACAAAGTAACCTTACACCTAAAGGAACTAGAGAAAGAAGAACAAACAAAACCCAACGTTAGCAGAAGGAAAGAAATCATAAAGATCAGAGCAGAAATAAATGAAATAGAAACAAAGAAAACAATAGCAAAGATCAATAAAACTAAAAGCTGGTTCTTTGAGAAGATAAACAAAATTGATAAACCATTGGCTAGACTCATCAAGAAAAAGAGGGAGAAGACTCAAATCAATAAAATTAGAAATGAAAAAGGAGAAGTTACAACAGACACCGCAGAAATACAAAGCATCCTAAGAGACTACTACCAGCAACTCTATGCCAATAAAATGGACAACCTGGAAGAAATGGACAAATTCTTTAAAGGTATAACCTTCCAAGACTGAACCAGGAAAAAATAGAAAATATGAACAGACCAATCACAAGTAATGAAATTGAAACTGTGATTACAAATCTTCAAACAAACAAAAGTCCAGGACCAGATGGCTTCACAGGTGAATTCTATCAAACATTTAGAGAAGAGCTAACACCCATCCTTCTCAAACTCTTCCAAAAATTTGCAGAGGAAGGAACACTCCCAAACTCATTCTATGAGGCCACCATCACCCTGATACCAAAACCAGACAAAGACACTACAAAAAAAGAAAATTACAGACCAATATCACTGATGAATATAGATGCAAAAATCCTCAACAAAATACTAGCAAACAGAATCTAACAACACATTAAAAGGATCACACACAACGATCAAGTGGGATTTATCCCAGGGATGCAAGGATTCTTCAATATACGCAAAATAATCAATGTGATACACCATATTAACAAATTGAAGAATAAAAACCATATGATCATCTCAGTAGATGCAGAAAAAGCTTTTGACAAAATTCAACACCCATTTAAGATAAAAACTCTCCAGAAAGTGGGCATAGAGGGAACCTACCTCAACATAATAAAGACCATATACGACAAACCCACAGCAAACATCATTCTAAATGGTGAAAAACTGAAAGCATTTCCTGTAAGATCAGGAACAAGACAAGGAGGTCCACTTTCACCACTATTATTCAACATAGTTTTGGAAGTCCTAGCCAGGGCAATCAGAGAAGAAAATGAATAAAAGGAATCCAAGTTGGGAAAGAAGAAGTAAAACTGTCACTGTTTGCAGATGACATGATACTATATATAGAGAGTCCTAAAAATGCCACCAGAAAACTACTAGAGCTAATCAATGAATTTGGTAAAGTAGCAGGATACAAAATTAATGCACAGAAATCTCTTGCATTCCTATACACTAATGATGAAAAATCTGAAAGAGAAATTATGGAAACACTCCCATTTACCATTGCAACAAAAAGAATAAAATACCTAGGAATAAACCTACCTAGGGAGACAAAAGACCTGTATGCAGAAAACTATAAGACACTGATGAAAGAAATTACAGATGATACCAACAGATGGAGAGACATACCATGTTCTTGGATTGGAAGAATCAATATTGTGAAAATGACTATACCACCCAAAGCAATCTACAAATTCAATGCAAGCCCTATCAAATTACCAATGGCATTTTTTATGGAACTAGAACAAATCATCTTAAAATTTGTATGGAGACACAAAAGACCCCGAATAGCCAAAGCAATCTTGAGGGGAAAAAAACAGAGCTGGAGGAATCAGACTCCCTGACTTCAGACTATACTACAAAGGTGCAGTAATCAAGACAATATGGTACTGGCACAAAATCAGAAACATAGATCAATGGAACAGGATAGAAGCCCAGAGATAAACCCATGCACCTATGGTCAACTAATCTATGACAAAGGAGGCAAAGATATACAATGGAGAAAAGGCAGTCTCTTCAATAATGGTGCTGGGAAAATTGGACAGCTACATGTAAAAGAATGAAATTAGAACACTCCCTAACACCATATACAAAAATAAACTCAAAATGGATTGAAGACCTAAATGTAAGACCGGACACTATAAAACTCTTTGAGGAAAACATAGGAAGAACACTCTTTGACATAAATCACAGCAAGATGTTTTTTGATCCACCTCCTAGAGTAATGGAAATAAAAACAAAAATAAACAAATGGGACCTAATGAAACTTCAAAGCTTTTCCACAGCAAAGGAAACCATAAACAAGACGAAAAGACAACCCTCAGAATGGGAGAAAATATTTGCAAATGAATCAACGGACAAAGGATTAATCTCCAAAATATATAAACAGCTCATGCAGCTCAATATTAAAGAAACAAACAACCCAATCCAAAAATGGGCAGAAGACCTAAACAGACATTTCTCCAAAGAAGACATACAGATGGCCAAGAAGCACATGAAAAGATGCTCAACATCACTAATTATTAGAGAAATGCAAATCAAAACTACAATGAGGTATCACCTCACACCAGTTAGAATGGGCATCATCAGAAAATCTACAAACAACAAATGCTGGAGAGGGTGTGGAGAAAAGGGAACCCTCTTGCACTGTTGTTGGGAATGTAAATTGATACAGCCACTATGGAGAACAGTATGGATGTTCCTTAAAAAACTAAAAATAGAATTACCATATGATCCAGCAATCTCACTACTGGGCATATACCCAGAGAAAACCAGAATTCTAAAAGACGCATGCACCTCAATGTTCATTGTAGCACTATTTACAATAGCCAGGTCATGGAAGCAACCTCAATTTCCATCGACAGACGAATGGATAAAGAAATGTGGTACATATATACAATGGAATATTATTCAGCCATAAAAAGGAATGAAATTGGGTCATCTGTTGAGATGTGGATGGATCTAAAGACTGTCATACAGAGTGAAGTAAGTCAGAAAGAGAAAAACAAATATCGTATATTAACGCATGTATGTGGAACCTAGAAAAATGGTACAGATGAATCGGTTTGCAGGGTTGAAGTTGAGACACAGATGTAGAGAATAAATGTATGGACACCAAGGGGGGAAAGCCATGGGGGGGTGGGGATGGTCGTGTGATGAACTGGGCGATTGGGATTGACATGTATACACTGATGTGTATAACATTGATGACTAATAAGAACCTGCTGTATAAAAAAATAAATAAAATAAAATTCAAAAATTAAAAAACAAAAAACAAACGAAAAGAATGCATCAGAAAAAAATATTGAGTAAACAACTGAAAATTCCCCAAATTTGGTGGAAAGCACTCCCACAAAGATCTAAGAATTTCAATAAATCCTAAGTAGACTAAGTCTAAGAAATAATATGTAAGCACATCATACTCAATTAAAGGACTATTATTATGAGCAACTTTGCAGTAATAAATTTGACAAGTTAGATGAAAAGGAGAAAAATTGTAGAATTACAACCTTTCTAAAACTGATAAAAATAGAAATCCTGAATGCTTCCCCGCTTATAAAAGAAATATAATTCATAGGTAAATATTTTCTCAGAAAGAAAACATCAGGTTAAGATAACTTCACTGGTGAATTCTATCGGATAGTTAATGATGATTAATATTTTACACTTTACACAAATCATTTAGGATAAATAAGGTGTGGCAATATTTTCTATGTCTTTTCATGAAGCCAGCATAACCAAAAAACCAGAATACACAAGGACATTAAAATAAAAATTACAGACCAATATTTCTTATGAACCTACTTATAAAAATCCTTAACCAAATGGATTCTAGCATTATATAAAAAGAATGAATCAAATGGAGTTTATCCCAGGATTGTACGGTTGTGATAGGATTTAAAAAAAAAAAATCTCATTAACAGAAGAATAAAAATCATAATTACCTTAACTGAAGCAAAAGAACAAGCATTCGATAACATTTAACACTCATTCATGACAAATTCTTAAACTAAGCATAGAAAAACACTTCAATTATAAATGACATCTGTGAAAAACCTTCCTTTAACATGATAGTTGAAATTGACATACACACCAATTTTTCCCTAATATCAAAAACAAGGTGAGGGTATTTATTCTATTATTCTATCCAACATTGTATGAAATTTCCTACCCAGTTCAATATGGCAAGGAAAAATGAATAGTATAAAGATTGGAAGAGGAAAAAAAATAAATTTATATTTATGCATAGATGACATGGTTGTGTGAGTATGCAAAAAATTATTATTTTTATGTAGAAAAATCCTACGAAACCTAGAAAGATACAATGACTAATGAATAAGATAGATCCTAGAATACAAGGTCAACTTACAGAAATCAACTGATTTTAACATCAACAAATAATTGGAAGATATTAGTAAGCCATACTATTTAATAGCACTCCAAAAACCACAAAATACTTAGGAATTTAATGAAAGACATATTTAAGTCTATACTAAAAATTACACAACTTTGTTAAGAGAAAATCTAAAGATGATGTAAATTTAAAAAAATGCCATATTCATGAATTGAAAATTCAATATTTTTAAGATTCCCATTTTTTCCAAATCTATAGATTCAAGGCAATTGCAATAAAAATAATAGCATAGACATTGACAATCTGATTCTACAACTTATATAAAAGTCAAAGATCTAGAAGATGCAATCCTCAAAAAAAGAAAGTTTTGGAGACATTACACTATTTAAAGAATTACTATTAAGTGACAATAACAGCCACTGTGGCACTGGAATACAAATAGACAAATAGATCAATGGAAGCAAATAGAACATGCAGAAATAAATACTTACTTATATGGTTGAATGATGCCAATGCAGTTTAATGGGGAAAAGAAAGTCTTTTCAACAAACTGTTTGCAGCTGAAGTAAGGAAAATGGTGAACCTTGATTCGCATTTCATGTCACATATAAAAATTAAAAGCTAAAACTCTAAAAGTTCTAGCTTAAGTGATAGAATAATATTATGACCTTGGGTTAGACAAAGACTTTCTAGCCATGAGACAAAGAGCTCTAAATATTAAACTAAAAAGATAGATTTGGTTCAATCAAATTTTAAAATATCTGCTCATCAATAGATGTCGTAAAGAAAACATTAAGACAAGACAGAGGTGGGAGGAATGTGTTGACAATGCCTATATGTGATAAAGGATTTATATCCAGAACATACTAAATACTCTTACAAATAAATAATAAAAAGGCAAACAACACAATTACAAACAGGCCAAGGTCTTGAACAGATATATCCCAGAACTGAGATATTTCCTAGAAATGGACCATAAATACATGAAAATGTGCCCAATATCATAAGTCATCAAATTAACACTACAACGTGATAATACTTCTAACGAAATGGCTAAAATTAAAAGATGAACAACACTAAATGTTGGCAAGGTTTTGGAGCAACCAAATTCTTATGTACTGTTGATGGGAGAGAATGCAAATTAGTATGCTTCAAAAAAAATCCAGTAATTCCTTATGAAGTTAATTATATGCCTACCATATGACTTAGTGTTTCACTCAATGATATTGTAGTACTTTCCTGTTGTCATTGGAACAAATTATCCCAAACTTAGTGGCTAAAATCAAAACAAAATTATTATCTTACCATCCTAGAATTCAGAAGTCCAAAGTGGGTCTCACAAGGCTAAAATCAAGGTGATGACAGGGCTCTCTTCCCTTCTGGAGGCTCAAGGAAAAAATCCACTTTTGTGCCTTTTCCAGCTTTCAGAGGTTGCCCACATTTCTCCACTCATGGACTACTTCTACCTTCAAGGCCAGCAACATCCCGTCAGGGCTTTCTCTCACCACATCACTCTGGCACTGACTCTCCGGCCTCCATCTTCCACATTTAAGGATGCTAGTGATGACAGTGGGCCCACCTGGATATCCAGTGAGTTCTCCCTGTTTTAAGGTCAGCTAATGATTAGCAACATTACTTCCATCTGCTACCAGAACTCCCCTCGACATGTAACTTAACTAATTTATTCCAGGTTCTGGGGATGTGGGTATCTGAGAGGCCATTATTCTGCCTACCACAAGTATTTATCTAAAAGAAACAAAAACATATGTTCATGATACACTTGCAGAAGACTGTTTAAAACAGCTTTATTCAGAATAGTACAAAACTAGAAACAACTCTGATGCTTGTCACTGGGGGAATGGATAAACAAATTGTAGTAAGTTATTAGAATGAAAAATTGTTCAAGAATTTTAAAAAGAACGTTTAATTGATGCATTAAACGATCCCTAAAACATTACAGTGAGCAAAAGAAGCGAGACATAAAAGTAAACACTATATATCTCCACTTTTATGATACTCAAGAATAGCAAACCCAAACTATGGTGATAAAAATAAGAATACTGGTGACTTTAGGGGGCAAGATTGACTGGAAGGAGGCAGAAGTGAAATTTCTGAGATAGGTGATGGAAATACTTTATATTTTGGTCGAGGCTGAGATATATACCAGTACTTACAAGATCTGTGCATTTCACTCTGTATAAATTTTACTTGATAAAACAAATTTTGAAATATATTTGGAGTAATAAAGGAAAATACACCTACATTTCTATAATTAAACAAAAAACAAAAAAAGAAACAGACAAATAGTAGTAACAAAAATATCACTGTTGCTTGTTGCTGTGAACTTACAAATTTAATTTTTTAAAGTATACTCTTCAAATTCAAATCGAATGTCTATGTAAATTTTTGCAACCAATTTAAACATGGAGATCCTACCTTTTTACCTTGCTGGAGGTATTTTAGAGATTTTTAAACAGTGTAAATCAGATTTTTTTTCAGCTTTATTGAGGTATAATTGACAAATAAAGTAATAATATGTTTAAAGTGTACATGATGATTTGATGATGCACACATTGTGAAAAGATTAACACCATCAAACCAGACAAAATGGTTTTAAGTTCGAAGGGGAAAACTTTATGACATTTTCTCCCATGCCACAATGGGAGAAACACTTGTATGTATAAAATGAAGTCAGAGACCTTAATGATGATCACCTGAAGAGATGATGAAGGTTCTCCAAAGGCTTCTATGCTGGCACACCTGATGCCAATTTGCAAGTAGTGTCCCTATGATTTAGAGCCTTTACTGGCTTTCTTGTTCAGATCTCCCCCTTCAGGATGAAGGCTTGGGTCCCTAGGGCTAAGACAGAAGATAATCTGAATGACAGATGTAGTGTTACGGTTAGAATCACCCCAAGCTCACACCCCCTCCCTCCCCCTGCCCCCCCACCCCCCACTCCTCAGCTTCAAGAACTTTGAACTCAGAAAAAACCAATGTGTCTGGGTGCTCTCTACTCTTTCAATATTTTACCCCCAAGAGTCTCTTCAGCAGTTTGTGCAAATAAACTTCTTAGCTAAAGAGACTCTTGGTAAAATATTGAAAGAGTATCCAGCAAGGGGGTATTCCTGGGATAAACTGCCTTAGCCAGTTTACTGAGGAGTCCATGATACCAGGGTGCTGGTTAGTCAGCATTGAAGCACCTCAAGGTAGAATCTTGGAAGAAACAGATGGTTTGGGTGAAGTGAGAATTATTGAAAAAATAAAGCTTTCACAAAATTCAAGAGCAAGTAGCATGCATCCAAGAGAGTGAGCCATAACAGGTATAAAGGATATGAAAGGTCTCAGGCGTTCATCAGTGAATGGGCTGCAGATGCAGGATCAAAAGTGAGCTGTGTGCCTCCACAGAATGGAAACACAGAGGAAGCTGTAGTATTGAATTATCAACAGAAGCAAAACTAAAATATCTAAGAAATAAGGTAGAGATCAGAGGAGGAGGAAAAATGATGGTGACATTGGCTGCCAGCAATGTACTGACATGGTGTTAATCTTGGAAAGGCAGCAAAGGGAGTGTTGGTATAGAGGGATGATTTATGTATTTTTTAGGGCATTTGCTTCACCTCTTTACCAATATCAGATATAAACATCCTTCAAAACTTAAAGTTACTTCTCTGTGAGAAGTCTTTTGTGGCTGGGACCTCAGCTAGTTTGTTATCTTGTTCTTCTATTCACTCACACATTTACTCTCTTAATGAGGCAGACAGTGATACCCAAATTCTTCTCCTAGAAGTTTGGACAGGGATATCCAAATTCTTCTCCTAGACTATAAGAAGCAACACCTCTGAACCTGACCTAGGTTCCTGGAGGTCTGTGCAATTATGGAGCAGGGCAGGACTGACCTATGAATGCAGAATGAGAAATCATCACAAAGCAAAAGGAAAATAGTACACCCTGCACACAGCCATGCAAGGCTAGTGGGGAATCACTTGCAGTGCAGATAAAATTCAGGTATAAGGTTATCAGACTATTGCAAAAAAGGGTCAGAACAAGTGAGCAGGAGTCAAAACTGGGAGACAATCACTACACATTTGCCTACAGCCTATACAAGCCTAGTATTTTGTGACTCATAAACCTTTCCCCAGTTATATATACAGTCATGAACCTCCTTAAAAATTTTTGAAGTGACTTCATCAATTTTGAACCGTATCATCTGGCAAGATTCCAATGGAGAAAGGGCTGAAGGGGGAATTAGACAACCACTCTTGCGTGGATTGTCAAGTGGAGACAAGGCAGCTAATGGCTGAAGCTTAAAAAAATGAAACAAAACAAAAAAAACACTGTCAACCATATCCCCAAGGCATGACAGGGACAGAATTTCCTTTTTGCTCCCATCGTTTAGAAAGTTTACTCTGTGACATGAAAAAGGGACGAGGCCCTGTATTAGCCATTTTACTGAGGGGTATGGTGGAGAGGAAGACAGATAAAGAGACACAACAATAGAGACAGAAAGTGCAAAAGGTGGGTGAGAGCGAGAAAGAGAGACAGAGTGAGGAAGCTAGAGGCGTTTTGACTTTTAAGTGGTTTGGGCACAGTGACCAAACTGTATAGGGTGATGGTATGAGGTGGGAGGGAGTTGTTAGCTCACCTTTTGGCTTCCAGGTTTCTATCAGCTGCTTCCCCTTCTCCCTATTCTTTGATTTGGGACAAAGGATTTCTTACTCTTAAAATAAAATGCTATACAGTTGCCACTTTAAGACAAGATCCATAGTCCCTGCTTTTAACCAGGTTGCCCCTTAAAAGCTTCCTAAATGGCTTCTGGTTTCTGCTCAAGGATATGAGAGTATCTCTCTCACCCTGATAATTAAAAAAAATAGACAAATAATTAAAAATCTGGATAAAGTGCAAATTCACGACTTTTTTCAAATCCATTGGAGAAAGGAGGCACAGGGCAATCAACTAGTCCCAAAGCCAAGGAGACACAGGTACCTAAGGGAGCAAAGAGATGTGAACACTTACTTACCTGGAGTAGAGGCCCCTAGGCATCAGGAAGGAGAGTTCAGTTAGACTAGATCACAATGTGGTGAGGGGCAAATGTAGCTGGCAGGAGAGTGTGAAGGAAATTGAAGTTCTTCAGCACCCTCCGACAGGCTCCTTCTTCATGGACCTCATCATGCTTTCACAGAATAATTAGGAAAGAGCCCTTAAAAAGCCTTTGTTGTGGTGAAGGCCCTGGCGGTGGGGGTGGGGTGGGGGGTGGAGAACCACAGCTTCTGTAGGAGAGGTACAGGACTCCACCTAGACCATTTCCCCTATTTTCCCCATGAAGAGAGCCTTAATTTGTGGAACGAAGGTCAACAAAACATTTTTACCCTTAGGACCTCGGTGAAAATTCACGGACTCTGGGGAAGGCAACAGGGAGAAAAAAATCTCTATCCCTCAGGAGGGACAGGAATACATGGTGCGCCCAGGACTAAGTGGTAGGGTTGGGGAAAAAAGCTAAAATGGCACCAGGGACAGGTTCCGGCCTAAGAATGGGGGTTCATCAGAACAACAGAGAACACTTTCCACTACTTCCCCAACATACCATGGCTGCCCCCCTCCCCCACCGCACTGATGAGATTCCAGTAGCAAGTAACACCCAGATACTGCTGACAGACCTAAAACAGACCCCGTCTTAGAATAGTTCAAAGGAAAGACCTAAAAGGAAAAGCAGATATTCCTGTCGAATCAGCTCCCTCGGCCCCAAACACAATCACTATAGGAATTTGATGCTTGTGGTTGCTCTAAGGGTAACCATAGCAATAAAAGACCTTCAACCCAGGCCAACTCCTAAATATAATACACTCAAATTCCCACACTGAAGTCCTATCAGAGAGGAAGGCGTGCTTATTTCTAGGCATAAAACTATTTACGCCAGTCTCCAGTGTCTATATAAGATGTCTGGCTTTCAACAAACTGTGATAGAAAAAGTATGCAGAAAGTAGGTAAAGATACAGAAGTTATGAAGAACATTATCTAACAATTAGAACTAATTCACATTTGTAGAACACTCTACCAAATGGCAGCAGAATACATTTTCTTTACTAGGGCATTTGGAACAGTCTCCAAGATAGACCATATTGTGACCATAAAACAAACGTCAACAAAATTTAAAATAATAGAAAAAAATGCCAAGTATATACTTGGATCATAACAGAATCAAGCGAGAAATATAAATAACAAAAAACTATCTGGAAAATCCCTAAATGTTTGGAAAACAAACAACATACTTGTAATGCCCCCATTTGTCATTGAGGAAGTCTCAGTGGAAATTTAAAAATATTTGACCTCAATGAAAATATAAATACCACATTTCAAAATTTGAGGGATGCAAGGAAGCAGTGCTTAGAGGGAAACTGATAGCATTAAATTCTTCCCCTCACCTAAGCTTTAGTGATATAAAACTGACATATAATATTGTGTAAGTTTAAAGTGTACAACATGATCATTTGACATATGTGTATGTTGTGAAATAATTACCACTATAAGTGGTGAGAGAGGGTACCCTTGTCTTGTTCCTGATCTTAGAGGAAAATCTTTTAACCTTTCACCATTGAGTATGATGTTAGCTGTGGGCTTATCATATATGGTCTTTATTAAGTTGAGGTATGTTCCTCCTATACCCAATTTGTTGAGTTTTGTAAAATGCTTTTTTTTCTGTATCTATTGAGGTGATTATATGATTTTTATCTTTCATTCTGTTAATGTGGTATATCACATTTATTGATTTGTGAAAGTTGAACCACCCTTGTATCCCAGGGATAAAACCCACTTGATCAAGACCCTTTTAGTGAGCTGCTGTATTCAGTTTTCTAGTATTTTGTTGAGAATTTTTACATCTATAATAAACGGGGATATTGGTCTGTAGTTTTCTTTTATTGTAGGGTCCTTATCTGGCTTTGGTATCCAGGTAATGCTGGCCTCATAAAATGATTTGGGGAGTGCTCTTTCCTCTCTAAGTTTTGGAAAAAATTTGAGAAGAATTGGTGTTAATTCTCCTTTAAATGTTTGGTAGAATTCACCAGTGAAACCATATGGTTCTTAGCTTTTCCTTTGGGGGACTTTTTTTTATTACTAATCCAATAACCTTACTTGTTATTGGTCTGTTCAGACTTTTAAAATTTTTTCATAATTCAGTCTTGGTAAATTATATATTTCTAGGAATTTATTCATTTCTTCTAGGTTGTCCAACTTGTTAGTATAAAGTAGTATTTTATGATCTTTAGGATTCCTGTGGTATCAGTTGTAATGTCTCTTCTTTCAGTTATAATTTTATTTCTTTGAGTCCTCTCTCTCTTTTTTCTGATTACTTTACCTAAAGGTCTGTCAATTTTATCTTGTCAAGGAAATAACTCTTAGTGTTACTAGTCTTTCCTATTGTTTTCCTATTGTATATTTAATTCATTTCTGCTTTGATCTTTATTATTTCTTGCCTTTGGCTAACTTTGGGCTTAGGGTATATGCTTCTTTTACTAGTCCCTTGAGGAATAAAGTTGGGTTGTTTATTTGAGATCTTTCTAATTTCTTAATATATGTGATTATTATTTATTTACTGGTTGGGTCAGCTGGTAGCATCCATGGGCAAGCCAGGCTTGTTATTGGACTCTCTAGCTGGGCAAGGCCACTGATGATGCCCTGAAGTTGGTGGCAGGGGGTTGGCAATGCCTGGGCTCTGCGACTGAGTGGACCTGCTGGCTGGGCTTTGCACTTAAGTGGAGTTGCTGGTTGTATTCTGTGGTCAGGTGGGTCTACTAGTGGGGCCGTGCAGTCACCTTTGTTTGGGCAGGATGGAAGGCTGTGTTCCCTGGCAAGGTGGTACCACTGGTTGGATTCTGTGATTGGGTGGGACTCCAGACTACGTTCTACAATTGCCCCCGGGTGGGTGAGGCCTCAGGCTGTGCTTTCTGAGGGGACGATGCTGCTGGCTGGACTCTGTGTTGAGGTCAGACAGGACTTCACGCTGTGCTGTGATCAGCCAGTGCCACAGGCTGTGCTCTTCTGTTGGGTGAGGTCACTGGCCAGGTTCCTTGGTTGTGTGAGGTCTCTAGTTGTACCCCAGAGTTGGATGAGGCTGGAGACTGCTTCAAAGTCAGGCTGGGCTGCTGTCCAGGCTCCTTGGTCGGGTGATGTCACAGGCTATACAGAGTCTCACGGCTCTGAGGTTGGGGTGGGGAGTATCACTGGCTGGACTCTGATGTAGGACAGGGCTGTAGGCAAGCCTCCAGAGCTGGGTGGTACCATCGGCTGGACCCCAAGGCTGCTCGGGGTCACTGTTCAGAGTCCCTGGTTATGTGGGGCCAGAGGCTATGTTTAATAGTTAACAGGGCTGCTGGCTTGGCTTCCTGGCCACACAGGCCTTAGGATATGCTCCATGGCTGCCAGGCCATGCTTCCTGCTGGGGCAGGACTGGAGGCTCTGCTTAGCATTGCAAGGGACGACAAATTTGCTCCCCTAACCGGGTAGGGACCTGGAATGGGTCCCACAGCTGACATGGCCCATCGGCTAGGGATCTAAATCAGGCAGAACTAACAGCCGAGCCCCTGGGCCAGATGGGGCTACTGACCTGGCTCTGTGGATGAGTACAGCTGCTGATTGGGATCTCTGCTTGGGCACCAGTGCAAGCGGAAACATGGTCAGCAAAGATCTGAGCACTGATGGACTGTAAGACTTACCTCTCTTCTCAGTCTCTATCTGATCCCCAGTGGCCAAGCTCTGCAGTTTCCTCTAGGGATCCCTATGAGATGAGACCTAAAAAAGCCTCCTGGCAAGTGTCCTGCAACACTGAGGAAGCTGGATGTCCACCTTGGGCTCTCTTTTCCCACTAGAGGAGCTGTGGGCCTAGGGGAGCCCTCTTGGTGCAGTAGTGTGACGGCCTGGGTGAGGGGCTTCTCTTACCTTTGTAATGCAGTCTGTCTTGGTCTCTGTTGTCCAGGAGGTATGTCAGCCTCATCCTTGGGTTCTGGGATTTTCACAGTGGTGTCTTGTCTATGAATAGCTGCTAGCTGATTTTTTGTGAAGGGGACTGAAGTCAGGAGTGACCTATGTCACCATCATGATGATGTCACTTCTCTAAATTTTTATATTAGAAAAAAAGAAAGGTCTCCAATCAATAACCTAAGCTTCCATCTTAAGAAACAAGAAAATGAAGAACAAAGTAAATCCAAAGCGAGAAGAAGAAAATAACAAATATAAGAGTAAAAATTATTTACTAAATAAAACTCATTATCATCTTAGTAGACATAGAGAGTATTTGATAAGATTCAACATAAATTCATGATAAAAACTCTCAGAAAACTAAGAATAGAAGGGACTTTTCTTAAGATGATAAAGCATACCTATAAGATATCTACAGATAGCATCAGACTGAATGGTGAAAGACTGAATGCATTACCCCCAAGATTGGAAACAAGACAGGATATACTCTCTCAACACTCCAATTTGACATTGTACTGGAAGTTCTCACCAGTACAATAACACAATATGAAGGAATAAAAGGCAGAAAGATTAGAAAAAATGAAATAAAATTGTCTTTATTCACAGATGAATTAATATGTAAAGAATTCCAAAGAACTTATAAAAATGTCCTCAAACAAGTAAGTGTGTTAACAAGATTGCAGGACACAAGATCGATACACAAAAATCAATATTATTTCTATATACCAGCCATGAATAATTAGAATTCAAAATTTAAAAAAATAATTTAAGTAACAACCCTCAAAGTGTTAGCTATACATCCAACAACGTATGTGTTGAATTTGTATATTGAAAATACATACATTGATGAAAGGACTTTTTTTAAAGGCCTGTAGGTCAATGAAACAGAAACGGATATACGTAAATACAGTCAACTGATTTTTGTCAAAAGTGCAAATGCAATTCAATGCAGAAAGACTAGTCTCTGCAAAAAATTATGGTGGGAAAAATTGGACATCCATATGCAAAAATATGAATTTCAACCTATATGAAAATCAGCTTAAAGTAAATTATATACCTAAATTTAACATGTAAAATTATCAAACTCCAAAAAGAAAGTTTAGAAGAAAATCTTGCGTTAGAGTTTTTAGATGTGACAGTAAAGGAACGATCTTCAAAAGAAAAAGATGATAAATTCTACTTTATCCAAATTTACTACCGTTCTATGAAAGACAGAGTTAAAAGAATGAAAACAGAAAGCACAACTGGGAAAAAAAATTTGAAAATTATACATCTGACAAAGTCCTTATTTCCAGAAAATCTAAAGAAAAGCCCTTATTTCCAGAATATATAAAGAATTCTCAAAATTCAAGAATAAGAAAATAAAAGGAAAACATTAAAAAAAAGGTCTAAAAGATCTGAACAAATACTTCAAAAAAGAAGATATACAAATGGCAAATAAGCACATGGAAAGATGTCATTAGGGAAATGCAAATTAAAACCTCACTGGGATACAACTAAACACGTAATTAGAATGGCTAAAATAAGTTTTAAAAGTACAAGTGTTGGTGAGGATGCAGAGCAACTGGTTTTCCAATACATTGCAGGTGGGAATGCAAAACAGTTTGGCAGTTTCTTATAAACTTAAAAATACGTTTGCCATTATGACCCAGAAATCCCACTCCTAGATATTTACTACAAAAAAATGAAAAGTTATTTTCACATGAAAATCTTTATTTGAATGTTTAATGTCAGCTTTATTCAAAATCACCAATGAATAGAAACAACTCAGGTATCCTTTATTCAACTGGTGAATGCATAAACAAGCTGTAGTACATCGATATATGGGACAGCAGCTAAAAAGAATAAACTGTTTTTCCACACAACAATATAGATTAATCTCAAATGCACTTTATTAAGTGAAAGTAGCCAGATCTCAAAGGTTACATATTTCATGAATCCATTTATAAGGTACTTTGGAAAAGGCATATCCTTGAGTACCAAAGACAGAACAATGGATGGCAGGAGTTGGAAGGTGGAAACTACATTACAACTGAATAAAGAGGGTGGGGAAGAAATGAACTCAGCTAAGTATGTTTAGAAAAAAGTGATTTGATTAGCTTCTGTACGGCTATAGATAGAAATAATTTTATGCTACCTTTACATTCTATTTGGTAAATGTATTTCTCCCAGAAATATGGTTTACCAATTCTGAAACTATGCATATACTAAACTTAACAAATAAGTAAATACACAGTGATAATGAGAGCCAAGCGAAAAGGGAAGGCCAGAATGAACCATATGGTTGGTTCTAGATTGGAGTCAGAGGTATCAGCATACACTCATGATGGCCCAAGTTGGTACAGCTTCAACAACAAGATAAATAATAACAGTATTAGATTATAACCCAAAAGAATAACATAAGTACCCAGGAGTCCATAGAGATATAAATAGAAAGCTGAATAAATAAATAAATGGGGAGTAGGGACACCACAGTAATAAGCTGCTGCAAGCAAGATCTACCAAATGGCTGCTAAAATTAGTGAATGAAAATTTATACAGAAACAGAAAAACTATTTTTCCCCCACATATTTATTAATTATAAAGCATATCTGTCCCCAATATTTAATTGTGAATGGAAATATAGTAGTTTTACAGTGAAGAAACCTGGCAGACACCACCTTATCTACGTGATCAAAGTTAATATTACCAGGAATATATATTGATATCATCTACCCCCGACAGGTGCAGAGCACCCCTGTTATCCTTCCCAATACTTCACAGACTCAATCTAATAATGAGAAAACATCCGGTCTTGAAAGACAAGAAAAGCCTGATGAAATGTCACAAATTAGAGGAGACCAAGGACACATGGCAACTAAATTAAATGTGAGATCTTGGGTTGGATCCTGGAACAGAAAAAGAACATTTATGGAAAATTGGTGAAATTTGACTAAAGTCTCTAGTTTAATTAATAGTATTGTGCCAATGTTAATTTCTTACCTTTGATAATTGTTCTATGGTTAGATAAGGGTAAGAAGATGGGTAGAGGGCATCCTTGGGTAGTCTGTTTAAGTCTAAAATTAGATGTAAATAAAACATTTTAAAAATGACAAAAAAAACTCTCTATACTTCAATTCTAGAGATGTCATTAAACATATACAACATACAAGTATACAAAGCTTTTCATGACCTTGTTTAGCATTCTGCATTTTACACTTCAAAAATCAAGGGGCTTATTTCTATAATTTCCATTTTTAAAAAATGATGAAACAAAAAAGGAAGGTTTTAAACTGTGATTTATAAGCTCTTCTCTTCAAGTAACAGATTGTGGGTGTGGAGAGTTTTTATTCCCCACAAATGAAAAGCCAAATTAGATATAATAGTCACTAGATTTTATCTGTTGAATTTTCAAAGTACTGGAGGCATCTTTCCATACTGAGCAGAATTTTGAACAGATAAATGTAACAGATAACTGGATCTTGTGTAGAACCCACTGAGGCAAATTTGCAGTTAGTATTGTTTTTATACTTCCCATCAACTTGTACCTCAGCACTGGCATCCCTTATTTCTCTTTGATCTATCCAAATGGTTATTATGGGTATAAACTAAAAATTAAATAATATATTACTAAAAACAAAAACAACATAAAACTAAAAATTATCGCGATGGCACTAACATTAAATTGGATGAGAGATCTACTAAATAACTAAGTCATCAGCCACCTCATTTTATTTGGGCTTTATTAACTACTTGAAATCCTCATCTAAAAGTATTCAGAGGTTCTCCAATTATTCCATTTTAAATAAAAATAGTATATTTCCATTGTTCAATTTTAAAAACTAGAAGCTAGAGCAGATGACATTGCTGACTTTAGCATCTCCCTGAATAATGTTAAATCTCTGATATTCACAGCCATTGTTTGAAAAACACAGGTCTGGTGATTAAGTGGGGAATCAACCATTTTGAACTCTCAGCGTGTTTATATAGAACAAAATATAAAAAATAAGAGAGGCAGTTTTGTATCATTTTGGATACCTTCAGGTGCAGATTATAAGACAAGATGCCCCTAGCGAGGGTGGCTCCAGAGATTGTTATTCATCCACTTAATGAGGACCAAGAAAATCCAGCTTCTTTATATATTTCTGCTGCCACATTTTCCTACAGACCTTCCAGACATAACAATGTCCAAAGAAAGAATCTATTCCTCTGTGTCACTTTTCAAAAGAGAAGAAATCTTTCCCGGAGTTTCTTGCCACCCAGTTGACATCCTTTCATGTCTTGTTGGCCAGAATTATGTCACTTTTCCATTCCTAAACCAATTACTGGCAGTAAACCAATGTACTAATCTAGGATTGACTCCTCAATTGAGAATATAGTCACTTTCCTTGAAAGCTGAATACTTAGATAAAGCTAGTTTGTGTTGACAAGGAAGACTGAGTTAATGAGTATTGCGTGGGCAGTCTACCATGTCTACTAAAAATGACTTTTGGAAGAGTTTAAGTTACCAAATTGCACAGAGAAGGGGAGTGCATAAATAATAAGAAAAGTTTAATTCAGTGTTATGAGAGCTATGAGAGAAATATAACCAAGAGTGCACCCAAACTATGAAGCTTGGGCATGTATGTCACCAGAGATGGCTTCCTGGAAAAGATAACATATGGACTGATTTGGCCTGGAGGAGTATGAGGCTGGAGGGGTATGGGATTGGAGCAGTAAAGACAGATGAGATCCAAAAGGGCCTCCTATTCTATACCGAGTCTGTGGACCACCCTAGAATTGATTGAAAGCAGCTGAAGGACTTTAAACATATACGGGACATTATGAGATTTGCTTTTAAGAAAGATTGCACTATCCAGCAGGGACAGACATTTTACACGTTTCCTCTGACATTTTATGTTCTTATTATCTGATCTTCTGATTTGGCACTCAGCATTCACATTCTGCCTCGAATTAGTTTTCATGTGTGAGAGAAACGGAATCTTATCTCCTAAACTACGTTATAAATGCTGAGAAGGAAGAAATGAATGGCTGGTTGCTCATATGCCTCTCAATACACAGAACATTGACTAGAGTCTAGAAAGTGCTCAGTTTGTTGCCGTTTGTCAACTACTTCCATCACATTCCATCTACAAAGCTGCACTAACTCTAACTCCGGGTGGCGAGGAAGTATGTTGGGAAAGGGTAGGGGTGGACTCCATCAGATTACGGTGTGCACTGCAGTTTCCTCATCAGTAACGCAGGTGACTATCATCCTTCTCTTTCTGAGTTTTTTTGTTTGTTTGTTTGTTTGTTTTATTTTTGGCTGCGTTGGGTCCCCGTTGCTGGGCTTGGGCCTTCTCTAGTTGCAGCGAGCGGGGGCCACTCTCCGTTGTGGTGCGCGGGCTTCTCACTGCGGTGGCCTCTCCTGCCGCAGAGCACGGCCTCCAGGCGCGCAGGACTCAGCAGCCATGGCTCGCAGGCTCTAGAGTGCAGGCTCAGTAGTTGTGGTGCACGGGCTTAGTTGGGCATGTGGGATCTTCCTGGACCAGGGCTCGAACGCACGTCCCCTGCATTGGCCCGTGGATCCTCAACTACTGCGCCACCAGGGAAGCCCTCTTTCTGAGTTTTAAGGATTAATATATTTCAGGTAAAACACCTGCATACTGGGGACTGAATGAATAAAATTTTATCTTGTTTATTATTTCTTTATTTTTTTCTCCCTCTATGGAACATAACCTCTATGACAAAAAAAAAAAAAAAGCCTTTGATTGTCTAGCTCATCAAAGTATCGGAGGTACACACTCAATAAAATACTGGAATAAATAAATGAATGAAAGTCTGCAAAAATGACTTTCCATACCATAGTTAAAGATAATGGCACACTGAACAGAGCCTTGGGCAGAAATGCAATGATCTTAGGCCTTCAATTTGGTAAGCTTAGATAAAATACAATTTTTTAAAAGGCATTTTATTTTCATTTATGTAGGCAGGACAGAGCCTCAGGTGTCTACATTATATCCTAACTATCTCTGAATATTGATTCAACTAATTTCCCTTCCCTTACTCCCATGATTTCCATACATCTTCCTCCCTCACCCTTTTGCAGGGATCTTCAGGACCAGAGCCTGAGCCGCTCAGCTCTTTCCTATCTCCTGGTCTACCTATAGGTGCAGGAGGTTAGAAGAAGGCCCCATAGACCAGAGTAGTGGTTCTCAATCCTGGCTACACCTGAGAATTACCTGGTGAGCTTTTTAACTAAAGATGCCAAACTCCGCTTAATACTAGAATCTCTGGGAGGTAGGGCTCTGATAATATTTTCCTGTGATTTTTATGAGCATTAAGTGTTGAGAATCCCAGATATAGTACTTCCCAAAGTACATATATGATTTTAAACATGCCTCAGTACATCTCTCTCAGTACCTTAATAATAGAGACGCATGAGGTATAGTTTTACTTTTTATTGAAGTATAATAAACATAAAGATAAATGTACAGGCCCATATGTTTTCCAAACTAAACATACCCCTGTAATAGCAACCAGATCAGAGACACATTACCAGCATCTGAGAAGGCGTCCTCCTGTCCCCTTCCAAGGGTAACCGCTATCCTGACATTAATCAGCATGGATTTGTTTTGCTTGTTTATTACTTTCTATAAATGAAATCATGCAGTATGTATTCTTTTGTGTCTGGCTTAAGATGCCTTTTTAAGGGGGAAAAGGTAGAGAGTAGATCACATGGATTAGTAAATCTTAGGTAAATCTAATGAAACCCAGAAAGAAATGTTGAAAAATTGATTTGAAGGTATGGTAGTGAAGAATAGTTTAAAGCAGGTGCCCTAAAATTGGATGAACTTAGGTTTATGTCCTTTTTCTGCTACTTGTAAGAGTTGTGACCCTGGGCAATTATTTACCTCTCTATACTTCAGTTTATCCATTTGTAAAATATTGTTAATAATAGTAGTACCGCATAGGATTGTTATGGGGTTTATATAAGACATTATGTGTAAAGTGTTTAGCACTGTGCCAGGATATAGAGTAAGCATTAGCAACTAGTAACATTTATTATTTGTGATTACTTAGAAAGGAAAAAGTAATCACTACTCACTAAGATTAAGTGGAGACCACAAAGTTAAAAAAAAAAAAAAAATGGAATACCAGTCTTGGAAATCAGAGGCCAGGAAATCATAATACCATTGTAGGCAAGATACAGGAATTGGTCTTATGACGTCCTTCTCAAAACTTAGTAGCCATTAGGTTTCAAATCATGGACTATATCAGAATCACCAGGCCATTGTGTTAAAAACAAAGATGCCCTGACCCTTGACCCACTGTAAATCTAATTAAAATTACCCCAGGTTTTCTCCAGGAATCGACTCTTTGATCAAGCTCCCTGAATGAATCTGATTTGCTGCCAAGTTTTCACCACTGAACTGTACCGCATAGCGCTAAAGGGAAAGAGCTCCATCCTCGATGCTTTTGTAGCTACAATGATGCTTTAGCGTCTGGCATATGTGTTCAATGAATGTGTATTTGTTCAATTGGGAGAAAAATCTCTGTAACATGCCTATCACTATTCTGTTCATCAGTTTCATTAACAATTTGAAAGAGGTTGAAGGCCTGCTGAACAATTTCACCAGTGGCAGAAAAGACCGAGTGTATCAAAGACAAATGCAAGGTTTCAAAAAAATAAAACCACTGCTTAATCAGCATTTCATATAAAACGAAACCAAGGATCTAGTTGCTAACATATTAATGTGACCCAACAATATGATAAAGGTTGTCAACAAAATAAGTGTTATCTGCAGATACGTGAATCAATGTGGCACACCTTTCTGTTTGTCTGCTCCAGGGGTAAGTCAGCAACTGAGCTAAATCCAGTCCACTGCTTGTTTTTGCAAATAAAGTTTTACTGGGACACAACTACATTTATTTGCTTATGTATTGGCTATGACTGCTTTTGCACTGCAACAGCGGGGTTGAGTATTTGCATCTGAGGTCATACAGCCTGCAAAGCTGAAAGTATTTACTCTCTGGCCTTTTGCAGAAAAGGTCTGTCAACACCTATTCTATTCTAAATCTCACTCTCCCCATCTTTCTTAGTAATAGGACCTACAACTGTTATCTGCACATATGGCAGCTTAAAGACTGCATTTCTTGGTATCCTTTGCATCAGGTGTTTCATGTGACTGTATTCTGGTCAGTGAGACATGTGTAGAAGAATTTTGTTTCAGCTTTCTGAAGTCTTTCTTAAAAGATAGCCCCTTCACCCTTCATGCTGGTTGGAAATTAAACCCGATAGCTGGAGCTCAAACAGCCATCTGGTTCCACGTAGATAAATGCCTAGGTTTGGCAGCCTGGACCTGAAAGGGGCCTAAGTTCCTGAAGGTTTTGTGGAATTTCCATAATAGCCTTTCACTGCCAACTGCCAGACATTTTATTCATTAAAAAAAAAAAAAAAGTATTTGTGTGTTTAGGTCACTGTTCATTTGGATGTTTTGTCACTTATATATGAACCTATCCTGATAGCTACAGACGTATAATGCCCAGATCTTAGGACTGATTCTGTTCAACACATCTGGACTCTTTCTTTCCTTGTGAAGTTACAGAACTCTCCATCACTGGAAGGTTTTAAGTCGATCCTGAGTAACCACCTGTCAGACAAGTGATGCAGAGTTCCCTGAATTGGATAGAGGTTGAACTATATGACCTCCAAGATTCTAAGTTGGGTATTCCTGGACCACATTTTTCTTTATTAATGGAAAGTGTTAAATGGGTTCTTAGTTCAAGCACTTAAAATGATTAAAGTAACCAGCCAGAAAGCCAAGCTGCCAAAATGGAAAGTGTAGAGAGAGTAAAATATCAGCACAATTTTAACTTTCTATTTGCAGCAAAGCAATGATTCGGATGGTACATTAGGCTCTCATTGAGGAAAGCACTGACACTACATCAGATGACAAAATCTCCTGTCCAATAAGTTGGAGCTATCCATTTTCATAGAAATGCTGGGACAAGGGAAATATCATCACTCCATATGGGTGATTCCTTTAGCATAAAATGCATTTTGTTTTATTTTTTTACAGACTGTAGTTAAATTGAGCCCAGCATGAATACCAATAATCTATAAATACCTTTATGTATCCTCTACTAAATAAACATGAAGAAATAGGAAATTCTTGGATGAGTAGAGGATAATAGTCAGGGACTATGTGACTCTGGCACAAACTTACCTTCTCTTTGTTGATGCCTCCTTATTTTTCTTTTTTGCAGTATTCATCATAAATGTAGTTTCCCCAAGGATCGTGCTGTGACCCAGAAGGACAAGCCATGTTTTCTCATTATTTTCTTTCATAGTATCTCACATTTATCCTTCAGAGAAGTTGTCACAAATGTAATTTCTCCGTCAATTGTGAGATCCCCTCCTAGTAGACTGTAAGGTTCTCAAGCACCGTGGCCAAGTTTGTCTTACTGTGCTCTCATCCTGGATGCAGTGACTGGCAATGGAGGCAGTCAATAAACACTTGTTGAATGATGATGATGCAATTAGGAAAGATAATCCTGCTCTTCATTATATGCTACCCACCCTGGGGTGCAGTTGCAGATTTCTCAACTTTAGATAACCTGAGGCAGGATTATTCTTTTTGAAAGAAGTTGTAGCACTTTAACCGAAAACAACGGCCACGTCAGTGACAAGAAACTGG